>NC_090444.1:2557000-3196250 GCF_031143425.1 Pleurodeles waltl | reverse complement strand
AAAAAGCAAGAACAAGTAGTATGTGGTCTTAATGGTATGCACTGAAAACAGTAGTGTAAACCTAATCACTGTATTTCAAGTACAAATAGAAGTTCTATCCTCACTGCTGATCACCAATGTTAGAAATGGGGTCTCTGGTTGACAATCAGTTAGTACTCTCTCCAAGCAGGGACACTCACTCTAGTCATGGTAATTGAGATACACACATAGGAAAATCCCTGCTCACCCCCTCGTTAGCTTGGCACAAGCAGTCAGGCTTATCTCAAAGGCAATGTGTAAAGTATGTGTACCAACACATACAGTAATACAGTGAAAACACTACAATATGGAAACCACCCCAGTTTAGAAAAATAGCCAATATTCATCTATATCAAACAAGACCAAAACAACAAAAATCCAGTATACACAAGTAAAGTTATGAAGTTGTATAAAATACAGAGTCTTACTCCATAGAAAACAATAGATGCTTTGTTGTTGCACAAAGTACCTGGTTTGCGCTAAAAATAAATCTGCACGGGCGAGCATGCATTGGCAAAGTCATTGATGCATCGATTCCTTACTCGCAAGTGAGGCTGTGTGTTGTTTCTTCTCCAGTCGGATAGGCGACGCATCGTTTTCTCTCCCGCAATAGAGCAATGCGTCAAGTTCCAGACGGACACCTCAGGTCTGGGCAGGTTCACATCGTTTTTTCTTCCTAGCGATGTTGTGTGCGAACTCCAGTCACATAATGATGTGGATCTGCGCTGCGTGGGATTTGCATCATTTTCAGAAGCCACAAGCGGTTGTCTCATTTCTAAAGCCATGATGTAGGTGGTGCATCGATTTTCCAGCTGCGATGCAGGTGGTGCGTTGTTTTTACAGCCACATTGCAGGTGGTTCATTGAAATTTTCCCCGCACGGCTCCTGTACGTAGAGTTCAGTCTTTGTTCCACCAACTTCGCCTCTCAAGGGCCCAGGGACTGGATAGGGCACCACATGGCAGGGTAGGAGTCTCAGCAGAGAGTCCAGGCGCTGGCAGAGAAAGTCTTTGATGGCCCTGAGCTTCAAAACAGGATGCAAGTTCAATCCAAGCCTTTGGAGACAATTCACAAGCAGGAATATACCACAACATCCAATCTTTGTCTTCTTTCAGGCAGAAGCAGCAAATGCAGGCCAGCCCAGCAAAGCACAGTCACAGGCCAAGGGGCAGTACTCCTCCTCCAGCTCTGCAGCTCTTCTCCTTGGCAGAGGCTCCTTTGAATCCTGAAGTAATCTAAAAATCTGGGGGTTTGGGTCCACTACTTATACCCCTTTCTGCATTTCGAAGTTGGCAAACTTCAAAGGAAGATCTCTTTTGTTCACAAGATACTGCCTTGCCCAGGCCTGACTCCAGACTCATACCAGGGGGTTGGAGACTACCTTGTTTGAGGGCAGGCACAGCCCTTTCAGGAGTAAGTGGCAGCTCCTGCCTCCACTCTAGCCCAGATGGTCCGTCAGGATATGCAGGCTACACTCCAGCTCCCTTTGTGTCACTGTCTAGTAGAGATTCATAACCAGCCCAATTGTCAGTCTGACCCAGACAGTTAATACACAAGCAGGCAGAAGCACATAATGGTTAATCAAAAAAAAGCCCACTTTCTAAAAGTGGCATTTTTAAAATGACAATCTACAAACCAACATTACCAAAATATGTATTTTCAAGTTGTGAGTTCAGAGACCCCAAACTCCAAATCTCTATCTGCTCCCAAAGGGAAATTGCACTTGAAAGGTATTTAAAGGCAGCCCTCATGTTAACCTATGAGAGAGATATTCCTTGCAACAGTGGGAACCACATTTGGCAGTATTTCACTATTAGGACATGTAAAACACACCAATACATGTCCTACCTTTAATAAACACTGCATTCTGCCCATAGGGCTACCTAGGGCCTATCTTAGGAATGCCTTACATGTATAAAAAGAGAAGGTTTGGGCCTGGCAAGTGGGTACAATTGCCAGGTCGAATTTGCAGTTCAAAACTGCACACAGCCGCTGCAGTGGCAGGTCTGAGCCATGTTTACAGGGCTACTAATGTGGGTGGCACAACCAGTGCTGTAGGCCCACTAGTAGCATTTGATTTACAGGCCCTGGGCACCTCTAGTGCACTGTACTGTGGACTTACTAGTAAATCAGATATGCCAATCATGGTAAAGCCAATTACACATACAATTTACACAGAGAGTACTTGCACGTTTGCCAAGGTCAGCAGTGGTAAAGTGCCCAGAGTACCAAAATCAGCAAAAAGAAAGTCTAGTACACAGTTAAAACATAGGAAGCAGAGGCAAAAAAGACAGGGGAGACCACACCAAGGATGGCAGGTCTAACAGCGTGTTTCCAAACATATGGAGTTTTAGGCCATCTCCACAGGAATACTTACTTACTCCTACTACACCTCAGGTGATGTAGGCCATCAACCAGATCTCTACCAGCCATCTCTGTCTCCTTGCAGTCAGCCTCAAGGTGTTTCTTAGCCTTCTTTTTGTTTTCCCTTGAGGGTTCCAGGTGACAGCTTGTCTGTTGATGTTTAATGCAAGCTTGCATGAATAATCTTCCCATCTGGCTCAAGCTTGTTGAAGAGGTTTCACAGGACTACCTGTTTTGCTTTACTTCAGACTGAGAGAAAAGAAAATGAAAGGAATGCCAACACTGCAGCACTCTTAGGCCCATATTTATACTTTTTTAGCACCACATTTGCTCTTCTTTTTGACGCAAAAGTGCTGCAAACTTACAAAATAAAATTGTATTTTGTAAGTTTGCGCCAAAAAATGATGCAAATGTGGCGCTAAAAAAGTATAAATAAGGGCCTTAGTCTGAGTAATTAATTTATTACGCCACTTCTCAAGGTTCGTACTGGGAAATCGCTCATGTGAAATGCAGCAACACAAGTACACTTCTGAAAAATAATCACAGCAGTAGAATAATAATGCTCATAGAAACAAACAAAGCCAATGCACTACTTCAACCATGGATAATATATCTACATAGTGAATATATACTCATGCACAACGCAAAGATATAAATAAGAATAAAAAATGCATCACCATGGGGCATGACATAGACATCATCTCTTTGCCAACTTCAAGCCGTGAACCCAAATGACCACGAACAGAGAGAACTATCCAGAATGGGATCCAAGCAAGGCGTCCCCTACGGAAATGAGTTCTGTCCATAATACCATTAACTTTTTGCTGAGTGTAATCTTCTAAAAAATGCATTTCAATTCTTCCCGGGTTCTGTGGAGTGCCCTGTATTTTGCATGTGAATATGGGCTGTGCGTGAACCACTCTTGGCTCATCTATCTCACAATGGCCCCCATCTTTTTTAATCTCTATTTCACTGGAATTTAAAAAAAACAATGCTTTCTCATATATTTGTGTCCCATAAATCTGGATTTCAATCTAATCCTGCTTTGGCAATTGTTAAATTAACTTTCTTTTGATTTATTTTAACTCTGCATTTTTGTAATTTGCTCTGTGCAACGTTGACAGCGTCTTTTTCTGCCACGGACTGATAGGTATCGGCCTTATCTTGCAATAGCTTATTCTGACAAAACAGCATAGTTACAGTATTATTAGTTTCAACTAACTGCCTTTCTAATTGCTTATTCTCCTGTTCTAACTGTTTGCATTTCTCATGCATTTTTCTATCCACCACCTCCTGCCTAGAATAGATAAATCACCATTCCGTTTAAGAGGTAATTTTATTAAACATAGAAGCACATTTTGGGGCTCTGCGTTCCCAAGGCATTCATCCCAGGACTCAGAAAGCTCCAAAAAACAAGACCACTCATTCGCCAAAACATTATACGTTTCTTTGGTCCACCTTGGAATCTCACATGCAGTTTTAGGAATGGTTTGCACGGCTGCTTTTGACATCTTGCCAAACATATTTCACTTGGAAATCTTACCCTTTTCAACCCTTCCCTCCTTTCCGACTACACCAAAGTGTTTTGCTATACTTCAGACTGAGAGAAGACAAAATAAAAGGAAAGCCAACAATGCAGCACTCCTTGTCTGAGTAATGAAAAGTATTTATGTCAAATGCAGCAACACAAGTACACTCCTGAGGCAGTAGAATAATAATGATTATAGAAACAAACAAAGAAAATACACTACTTCAACCAAGGATAATATATCTATATATATATATATGTTGATTATATATTCATGCACAACGCAAAGCAAAAAATAAGAATTAAAAATGCATCACCATGAGGCTTGACTGTGACATGGGCCCTCATTATGACATTGGCGGTAAGTCCCGCTTACTGCCATGCCGACTGCTGCCAATATACCGCGACTGTGGCGGTTTACCGCTACCCATATTATGACCCACACATAGCAATCCATCACTATACAGCCACACTCACAAGTCCGCCAGCCCAAAGGTCAGTGATAAACTGGTGGTACCAAAACCCACACCAACAGAACTACGCCCACAGTATTATGACCCACGAATCACCGCGCCGGACATTTAATGGTGGTAAACCATTGGCAGTACATACCACTGCGCTCAAAATACACACACACATACACAACAACACCACATTGGTCAATTCAAACTACACACACCTGACACGCATACACACACCACACCCACACCACTATAAAACACACATTACCCACATCCCTTTACGACTAACAAAAATTGCCACTAGAGAGAGATACAGCAAGAGCACCCACACAACCAGAGCCACAGAGCACAATCACCCATCCACGCACCTCACAGCACACACCCCAATACATCACCCCACACACCCTCACACACACCACGCACACTACACCCATGGCACCACAAAGACACCCCAGGTTCTCAGAGGAGGAGCTAAGAGTCATGGGGGAGGAAATTATCCGGGTACAGCCACAGCTATTCAGATAATAGCTGCAGCAGACATCAATCGCTAGGGAGATGGAGCTATGGCGGAGAATCGTGGACAGGGTCAACGCCGTGGGACAGCACCCAAGAACAAGGGATGACATCAGGAAGAGGTGGAACTACCTACTGGGGAAGGTGCGTTCCGTGCTAGCAAGATACCAGATAGCAGTACAGAGGACTGGCGGTGCACCCCCACTTTCTCCCCCACAACTAACAACATGGGAGGAGCAAGTCTTGGCAATTATGCATCCTGAGGGCCTGGCAGGAGTAGCAGGAGGACTGGACTCTGGTAAGTCAAATCTCTATTACTATCACCCCCCCCACCTGGATGCCATCACATACCCCCACCCCTACCCTCACCCCATCACCTCACCACCTCACATACACCCCACCATCACACCCCACCCATCCCAATACCAAGCCCTGCATGCACCACCAATGCATGGACATCACTCACAGCCCTGCATGGACACCCATCACTAAAGCATGCACATTAGAGAGAATCACCTAGCCCACAAAATCACTACTCACACAAGGCAAAGCTGACAGGGCAATCACAACCATACAAGGCAACACATCCATGCACAACATGTCACACGTAGAAACAATTACACTGCATTTACATCCCCACAGGTCCCACACCCAACGTCACTGGAGAGGAGGTGCCAGCAACATCCAGTCCCCCCCACAAAAAGAGGCCCACAATGATGACAGCAGCTCTGCTCGCCTGGATCAGGATGACCAACCTGGCCCATCAGGGACCTCCGGACAGTCGGTTACCCAGGCACAGTCCCATACCACCACTGAGCCTCCCCCCTCATGAAACACCAGCACAGCACCCACCCAGCAGGCCCATACCTCTGTCCCCAGGACATGCCAATCAGCAGTGTGTCCAACACTACAGGAACCCCAGGGCACTCCACAAACACAGGATGATCAGGGACCTGGGGTCAGTGGCAGTGGGCCCCCGGTGCCAGGGACAGAGGCACAGGACAACAGGGAAGATGGGAGGACTGCTGTGCAACGGGGGATATTGGCCCAGGGAACCGACTCTCCACGAGGCACTCACCAACATCCTGGGAGCATACCACCATTCCCAGGAGACGATGGGCCAGATACTGGCCAAGTTGCAGGAGACCCAGAGGCTGCAGGAGGAACAATACCTGGGGATCAGGGAGGACGTGAGGGACATCCACACCACCCTGGTCACCACTGCAGGGGTGCTGGCTAAAATGGCCAACACCATGAGGGAGGCAGTGGCACACCAACAGGCCCCTGACACTAACCACACCGATGAACAGCCCTCCACCTCCGCTGATGATAGTGGACAGGAGGCCCCGTCACAGGAACAACAGGCCACCAGCACCCCACCCCCTGCAGAAGGAGAAACTCCATGCAAACGGTCCTTGCAATCCAGGCAGAAGCCAGAGAACATTGCCAAGACCCCGGCCAGGAAATAAGACTCTCCTGATTGTCACCCTTGTGTCCCACTCTGTCACCCTGACCACCTTGAACTGCCATTGCTTCACTTCCTATGCCCACTTGGACAATGCACCTGTGATACAAATAGACTGTACTCTATCCTGGACTCTCCTCCACCGCCTACCCCAGCCTATAGCAATACCCTATCCTCTTATTAGCACATGAATAAACATCCTTATAAAAAATACATTATAGTATTGAGTCTGTCAAGTGATTGAACTATGTATTTGTTTCAAAATCTGTAGACATTGCAGTTCAAAAGTACAGTCATGTACACTTAGGTATGACCTGTACTTTGCTGCAGTCAATACACCAGGAGCCAGAGTGGGGCACAGATATCTGTGAATAGACATGTTAAAGGGTACAGTAAGTGGCCATAGTAGTGGGAACATCAGCCTGCCAGTTAAAATTTACAACACAAAACTGCAATGGTAGGTGAAGTTACAGTGTCTTACCTGTGTGTCACTGGAAGTACTGTCGAATGATTGCTGTTCTGTTGTCCACATCCTCATCCTCTGCCTCATCTTCGTCACTGTCCGCAGGCTCCTCCGCTGCCACACACCCATCTCCAACCTCATCCTCCTGCAGGAAAGGCACCTGGTGACGTAAGGCAAGGTTGTGCAACATGCAACATGCCACAATGATCTGGGACACCTTCTTGGGTAAGTAGCATAGGGAGTAGCATAGGGAACCACCTGTTAGATGGAGGCCATATGCCAGGAGGCCAAAGGTTTGCTCTATAATTCTTCTTGTCCGCCCATATGCCTCATTGTAACGTTCCTCTGCACTTGACCTGGGATGCCTCACTGGGTTCAGTAGCCATGAGAGATTGGGGTAACCTGCAAATATTGAGGGATACCAGTTAGCCAGACATTAACCCTTAGGGCCAACCCCACACCCATATACCAACATGGGGACCATGGGCTCACCTATTAGCCACACCCGTTGCCTCTGGAGTTGAGCCATCACATATGGGATGCTGCTATTCCTCAGGATAAAGGCATCATGCACAGACTCAGGATGCTTTGCATTCACATGGGAGATTTACTTGTCCGCCAGGCACACTATCTGCACATTCATAGAGTGAAAGCTCTTCCGATTTCTGAAAACCTGTTCATTTCTCCGGGGGGGGGGGGGTACAAAGGCAATATGTGTACCATCTATTGCCCCAATGATGTTAGGGATATGTCCCATTGCATAGAAATCAGCTTTCACTGTGGCCAAATCCTCCAGCTGGGGGAAAACGATGTAGCTGTGCATGTGTTTAATCAGGGCAGACAACACTCTGGTCAGCACTATTGAGAACATTGGCTGTGGTATTCCTGCTGCCAAGCCCACTATCACTTGGAAAGAACCAGTTGCCAAGAAATGGAGCACAGATAGGACTTACACAAGAGGGGGGATCTCAGTGGGGTGACGGATAGCTGAGATCAGGTCTGGCTCCAATTGGGCACACGGCTCTTGGATTGTGGCCCTATGAAGTCTGTAGGTGAAGATAATGTGCCTGTCCACCAGGGGCCTCCATCTCCTATTCATCCGCAGCGGTTGTAATCTAGGGGGCAAAACGATGAGCATCTGGTCAGTTTTCAACATTTCCCTAAATGTACAGTGCATTGCATGTTGTGACAGAAACAGTGTGTTGATCTTTAGCACCAAAATGTGCCTATGTGTGCTGTGATGCAGTTAAGTGCCATGGCCTGCCCCCCCCCCTGAAATGGCGGCTGCCTGTCCTGTGTGGATGGACAGGTGGAAATTAGGTAATGCCGCTGACGCTGTGCGCCATTGCGGGAGGCGGTGAAGTACCGCCGTGCAACTCTTCATTGGTTAACATTGGGCCCTATGGGTTACAGTAGCCAATGGAAATGTACGCCAGCAGTGATGGTAGCCCCCGCCGCAGACGTGACTGCCATTTTCTATCTGTTCACTCACTTGCTACCTGACCTTCAACAGGAGAGAACCTACAGTGCAAGTGCTGCTGTGACCTGTGCCTGGAACCGACCATGGCTCGTGTTACTGGGGAAAGGGCCCCCGCCTTCACCGCTGCAGAGTTGGAGAGACTAGTGGATGGGGTCCTACCCCAGTACCGAATGCTGTATGGGCATCAAGACCAACAGGTGAGGTCACTGTGAGCACGATGCATGGGGCATGAATGAACGTAGTGCTGTATGTGAGGGCCTCATGTAAGGGGGGGTGGGTGAGGGGTCCTGGGCAGCGTGCTGCATATATGCTGGGCAATGTCTGTGCGTAAGTGGATGGGAGGGCTATGGTGGGCCATGAGTGTGGCAGGCCGGACGGTATGACTGATACCTTTTTCTATGTTTATTTGTCTGCAGGTCAGCACCCATCAGAAAAAGGGTATATGGCGTGCCATCGCCAAGGACGTGCGGACCTGGGGGTCTACGGCAAGCGGAGCACCTACTGTCGCAAACGGTGGGAGGACCTGAGATGCTGGGCAAGGAAGACGGAAGAGGCCCAGCTGGGGGTGGCCTCCCAACGAGGAAGGGGGAACCCTGACCCCACTGATGTTCCGCATACTGGCGCATACTACAACCACTCCCTCTTCCTCCACTCCCAAACCTTCACCCTCTTCCTGCCACAGTGTCTCTAAGAAGCTTTTCCTCTCCTCCGTTGACCTCTTTCCTACTCCTCCACACCCATCCTTCACGTCGGGCCAGGGTGGGCAGAACCCAGGCCAACACCTAAGCCACCCTGTCCACAGCCACTGTAGTTTTGGCAGCTACTGCAGGTGTGAGAGGCTCAAAGGAGACACCCATCAGCACTGGCAGTGTGCCTGCACTAGCTGCCAGGCAGAAGGGCACGGAGGATGCACCAGCAGCTGCCAAGGGCAAGAGGCACCACAAGCTTACAAGGGGAAGGGAAAGGTGGCACCACCAGATGGCAAGGAGGCACCATCAGACGGCAAAGGCAAGGAGGCACCACCACACGGCAAGGGCAAGGAGGCACCACCAGACGGCAAGGGCAAGGAGGCACCACCATACAGCAAGGAGGCACCAGCAGACGGCAAGGAGGCACCACCACACAGCAAGGGCAAGGATGCACCATCACCTGGCAAGGGCAAAGGGCCTGCCCCTGCAAGCAGGAGGGACAGGATCTGAGCGCCCAAAACCAACCATGGCGTTTCAGCCGTTGGAGGCTTCAGGGGACGGTCTGGAGCCTCCCCCCACCACTGGCAGCACTGACCCCAGCATTACTGCCAGCACCTCCACCTGCACCGCCATCAGCACCGCCACTTGCACCGCCACCTGCACCACCATCAGCACCGTCACCAGCACCACTGCCAGCAGCAGCAGCCCCAGTGGGCAGCCATCCAAGGCTTCAGGGGAAGGGCTGGAGCCTCCCCCCACCAGTGGCAGCACCGCCACCAGCACCACTGCCAGCACCGCCACCTGCACTGCCACTTGCACCGCCACCTGCACTGCCACCAGAACCGCCACCAGCACCACTGCCAGCAGCAGCAGCCCCAGTGGGCAGCCGTACGAGGCTTCAGGGGAAGGGCTGGAGCCTCCCCCCACCACTGGCAGCACTGACAACAGCACCACTGCTAGCACCGCCACCTGCACCGCCATCAGCACCGCCACCTGCATCGCCATTAGCACCGCCACCAGCACCACTGGCAGCAGCCCCAGTGGGAAGCCGTCCGAGGCTTTAGGGGAAGGGCTGGAGCCTCCTCCCACCACTGGCAGCACCAACACCAGCACCACTGACAGCACTGCCACCTGCACCGCCATCAGTACTGCCACCTGCACCAACACCAGTACCACTGGCAGCAGCAGCAGCCCCAGTGGGCAGCCGTCAGAGGCTTCAGGGTAAGGGCTGGAGCCTCCCCCCACCACTGGCAGCACCTACACCAGCACCAGCACTGCCACCGCTGTGCAGCAGTCACCGCCGGCGGATGATCTGTAGTCCTGCCTCCATGGAGTGTAATGCATCTTGCCCACTGCAAATCTTGTGGGTATGACACCCAGGTGAGAGACTGTTAACTTGCACTCCCAAAGATCTGCATCATAGGGCACAAGGACCCCTCCAGAACCAGTGGAAGACGCCACCCATTAACCCCATCCTTGACAGGATGAAGCACACTGGGCACAAAGCCCCCTCCAGAACTAGTGGAAGAACCCATCCACTCACTCCCTCCTTGCCAGGATGAAGCACACTGGGCACAAGGCCCCCTCTAAAACCAGTGGAAGAAGCCATCCACTCACCCCATCCTTGCCAGGATGAAGCACACTGGACACAAGGCCCTCTCCAGAACCAGTGGGCAACACACCCACTAGAGAGCCTGTGGCTTTGCACTCCCCAGGACCAAGCAGTGGACAAACCACCCACTTGAGAGACTGTGGCCTTGCACTCCCCAGGACCAAGCAGGGGGCAAACCACCCACTTGAGAGACTGTGGCCTTGCACTCCCCAGGACCAAGGAGTGGGCAAACCACCCACTTGAGAGACAGTGGCCTTGCACTCCCCAGGACCAAGCAGTGGGCAAACCAACCACTTGAGAGACTGTGGACTTGCACTCCCCAGGACCAAGCAGTGGGCATGTTGCCCCCTCCAGGACAAGTGACGTTGTACCATCTTCCGGCTGAGGTGCCCCCCCATTCCCCGTCCCCCTGAGGTACCTGTGCATTTTTTACCTGATGCCCCAGCAGTGTTCTCCCCGCGTTGATGCAGGAGTAAGAGAGGACCTTGGCCTATGTGATGTGGCCCTGTGGCCCACGCACATTATGGACTGGGCAGTGTCCCTCCATTTGTATATCTGTAAATACTGTTTTGAATTTTGAGGACATTTTTCTGGATTTGTATCTTATTACACTCACTTTAATCACTTTATTTTTGTCGTTACATTATTCCTGAGGGGTATGGGGTGAATATGTAATGTTACTGCATCCGTTTGTGTGTATGGTGTTGAGGGTGGGAGTGGGGGTATTGTGTGTGTGTGTCACTCTCTTTTTCCTCCCCCCTTCCCTGTGTGCTAGGCGGCAGTACTCACTGTGGTCGTTGTCGCCGGCGTTGGTATTCCTGGTGTAGGAGGAGTTAGACCAGCACGGGAAAGATCTGCAGTTCAGGCTCCATGGCGTTGTGGTTGTTCCCTGAGTCTCCAGAGGTGAGTCCTTTGACTTCTGTGTTCTGTTTCCACCGTGCTTTTGTTGTCATTGGTACCGCCCCAGAAAACGTGGCAAATAGGCCTCTTGTAATACAGTGGGCGGAACCTTGTCACCGCCTGGCTGTTGGCGGTTACCGTCAAGGTGCTTGTTGCCACTGCTGTTGCGGTCAGTGTGTTAAAGTGGCTGTCTGTGTTGGCCATTTCTGCCGTGGTCATAATTCCATTTTTTTTACTGCTGGCTTGATGGCGGTATTACCGCCACTTTATCACCGACCACCAGGATTGTAATGAGGGCCATCATCTCTTTGCAATCTTCAAGTCGTGAACCCAAATGACCACGAACAGAGAGAACTATCCACAATGGGATCCGAGCAAGGTGTCTCCTCCCAGAAATGAGTTCTGTCTAGCCCCCATCATCAAGCTTTCTTCTTATATATTTAAAACAAGCTGGAGGGAAGAATTCTAGAAACTCCCCCTCCCATAAAGTAATTTGTTGTTCAAACGCTGACCGTACCAGGTCCGTGTTGAAATAGCACGTTTGGAGATTGGCCACATCCCATGGTGTGCTCCCAAGACCGAACTGTTCCCTGCCATACCAGAAACATTCTCTGGTACATCCTTATCTCTCCCTCACTCCTCCATATTATGTCCCTGCCTTGGTGAGAAAGAATGAGAGGAGCAAAAAACATGTTGCATAAGTTGTGTGAGGAAAAATACCTGCACCACCAATATGGTGGTGCTTGAAGCTAAGCTATGCCCAGAATGGAGTAAGTGGACAAGATGGAGCAACACTTTAAATACAGAAATACAGACAGCATTACACTACCCGCAGGTCTAAACATTTTTGTTTTATAGAATCGTGTGATGTTTCTGTGTTTTTCACTACATCAGTCAGAGGATGTATGTTATAAACAATGAGTCTTTGCAAAGTCCTACTGAAGATGGTGAGCCTATCCACCTGATAGGAACAGCTGATCATCATAATGGCTTTGTAGATGATGCTACTGGTTTTGACGATGGTGACGTCTGGCAAGGGAGCCAATGGAGTTCCATTAGTGTGGGGTGATGTGGTGGTATTTCTTTAAGCCCTTGATGAGTCACGCTCTGGAGTGTAGGATGCAGATCTTTCCTGCAATTCATTAATGTTATTTGTTAGACTTTTCATCCTTGGCGTGGTCTCCCTTAACTTTTTGCCTCTGTTTCCCTGGTTGTCGATGTGTGCTGGACTCTGTATGTAATTCGCTTATCCATGATTGGCATATTTGATGTACTAGTAAGTCCCTAGTAAAGTGCACTAGAGGTGTCCAGAGCCTCTAAATCAAATACTACTAGTGGGTCTGCAGCACTGGTTGTGCCACCCGCATAAGTAGCTCTGTAATCATGTCTCAGACCTGCTACTGTAGTGTCTGTGTGTGCAGTTTTAACTGTAAATTCGACTTGGCAAGTGTACCCACTTGCCAGGCCTAAACCTTCCCTTTGCTACATGTCAGACACCCCTAAGGTAGGCCCTAAAGGACGGACTCCTCTCCGTGCTGGCACGCTCACACGCCGACCGGAGAGAGAGACTAGGCTCTACGGACATGTTATTTTGTGTCCTTTGTTACCCTTTGGGGAAATTAATGTTATTTTTGTTGGTAGCGGTTTATTATGACCGCGAGTCTGTGGTTTGTGTTAGACTTTCCCGTAACGTTTTTATTTTGGATTGCAGATATAGGTGGTGTATATACATACACCCCTCACGCATTAACGCGGATTCACTATTAAGGTGCTCAATACTGGGTGGGTATTGTTTTTCGATATCTTATATCCGTGTAAATTCGGGCCGATAGCCTCAGTATAGATCTTTTTAATGAATCTGGCCATTATGCTTATATATTTTCTTGCAGACTCTTAACAATTGGGATTTCAAGAAGGAATAATTGTCTCAGGATACTTCCATATTGTCATTACTACTGCGCACACAATTCATTGAGGTATGAACCTCCTCTTTGGATCTATTCTTGGGTACTTAGGAACCTTTTTCCTAATTATTTGGGGGACTTTGATGTACTTCTTTCTAATTTTCGACTATGGGGCATTTTGGTTGCCCCGCGCCTCACATTGTTTTCACGTGGGTGCCATGACTATTCATCTCTGTCCATTGGCTTAAAATGAATGCCTTATCAATTCTTTTATTGTCTTATATATTCAATCATTACATTTATAGGTGGCTCCATGTATTGTTTGATACTCACGAATTGTTACATTTAGTAAACTTAGGTGTTTACACAATATTGTTCTTCACATAGTCACTTGGGATTTGGTGTTAGAATTTTGCTAATGAGTTGCCAATTTGTCATATTTTCTAAGACTTGACACTGAGTTTATGTGTGTAATACTGGTCACAATTGTATCTTTTACAGCCCTGAGGAAGTTGTTGAGATTATCTTCTCTTAAGACGAAACACGTGTTGGCTGTTATCTGTCTTACCAGTATATGAAATTCACACCTCAAGAATAAATTGGATTTATGCTAACATTTCTCGGTCTACAGTGTACCTGATTGTTTGGAAGAGGACCCTATTGTATACAATATCAGACCTTTGATCCTTTATTGATTCACAAGTGCCTTGACATTTGTTGACTATGTTGTGTTTCTCTTAGAGAATCATTGGAGGAGTGTGGAGGACCATCCTGCCAGCAGCATCGTGCCCATGATTGATTGACCTATAAATATAACCTGGTGATTCAATGTGAGCACCTATTCCTATAAACCTTCTTCCCTTTGTTCTTCTATATTCATAAGTGTCAGAGGGTTGTGCAAGTATCTTCCTCACCTCTAGGTTCTTATCCACAACATCTATGCAACCTCTGGCAACATGTGGGAGATGATAAAAAACACAGAAAGATGTTCAAAGTCATGCACAAATTTTTTTTTTTCCTCTTTGAACTGAGCTTTGTTCTACCAACCACCAAACACTGCTTCAGTGAAAGGATAACAATGGTGCTTGTAGTAGGAAAACTAGATGACAGCAGATCACATCAAATCAAATGTAATGAACTTTGAAAAACAAACTTGGAAGGGGCTCATCCTTGTGTTCTATGCCTCTTTTGCAGCTACAGTGAACAAGTACTGTCATAGGATTTCAAAGCAGCAGGAACGGGTATCACATTCTATTATCATTGCCTTAATTTGTTTCATATTGTATGATTTCGCACAGAGTGTAATATCCAATCCCTGAGCATTACATTTCTGTCTCAACTAGACCTTTTGAGATTTTGCTGTTTTTGCAAAGGTGTACTTTGTGTGCACAGTTTGGTGACCTCCCAAACATGTCATTGAAGCAAACATTCTTTCCCATCTTTGTGAAGTATACATTTCTGTGAATTATTTCCTTGTGTGTCAACATCTGTCCACACGATGTGCTATCAGACTGCTACAAAGTGATCATAAGGCAGCATGTGCTGAAGTATACAACACTGATGGGTGGAATACTTGAACTAATTGTACCTTAGATTGGACCCAGACACAATAGGAACTATCCAGGGTGAGCTGGGGTGGGTGGGCACCATGCAAGATATACATATAAACAAATGAATGCATAGATTGATTTAGGACACTGTCTTAATAACTTATTTTATTTAAATTAGTGCAAATAATATGTGCAACACAAATACAGCTGCGACCTAAAGTGTTAACAGAAGCCACTAAACCAGTTTAAGTAACACCATCCTCAGCCAGTTTGCTCTAAATGTCACAGAATTATCAAATATTAGATTTACTGGCTGTGATAGCTGAGTTTGAAACACATTTATTTGCGTATACTGTAGACATCTCTGTGAACTCTTAAATAGGAAACAAAATCTAAGCATCTATCTATTTAGAGCTAAAAGATGACCATTGAGACATCAGCTGGAGCTCTCCTCCTCCTGGTTCTTCTCACCCTCGTCTTGGGGTGTCCTGGGGCATCAGTTGCCCGTCCAGTGGGTAAGTACAAAGAGGGGCAGGTTTTTCATTTTCACAGCAAGTATTTCTATACCTCCTTCCAAAGTGTAACTATACTCAAAACATGTATTTAAAGTCCTTCTGGAATTACCATTATTTTGGCTACAGAACTAAAAAAAAATAATGTAAAATATTTTGATGTATCACATAATCTCCTTTACACAATATGTTGAATGCTCTCACATTATTTTGTCCTTTGTGATGTAAATGCATGATTTCTGGCATATACCAATGCTTAATTTTAGGTTATCTAGAGTTCTTTTGTATACTTTTGCTGCTCACACAGATCAACATACACATTTTTATTTCATTTTTCCTTGTATCTATGTTGTTTTTGTCTGTGTCACTGGGATCCTGCTAGCCAGGACCCCAGTGCTCATTAATTATGCCCTGTATGTGTTCCCTGTGTGGTGCCTAACTGTCTCACTGAGGCTCTGCTAACCAGAACCTCAGTGTTTATGCTCTCTCTGCTTTTAAAATTGTCACTGCAGGCTAGGGACTAATTTTACCAATTCTGATTGGCACACTGGAAAACCCTTATAATTCCCTAGTACATGGAATCTGGGTACCCAGGGTATTGGGGTCCCAGGAGATCCCTACGGGCTCCAACATTTTTTTTGCCACCCATAGGGAGTTCAGACAATTCTTACACAGGACTGTCACTGCAGCCTGAGTGAAATAACGTCCACGTTATTTCACAGCCATTTTTTCACTGCACTTAAGTAACTTATAAGTCACCTATATGTCTAACCCTCACTTAGTGAAGGTTAGGTGCAAAGTTACTTAGTGTGAGGGCACCCTGGCACTAGCCAAGGTGCCCCCACATTGTTCAGGGCAAATTCCCCAGACTTTGTGAGTGAGGGGACACCATTACACGCGTGAACTACATATAGGTCACAATGGTAACTCCGAACATGGCCATGTAACATGTCTAGGATCATGGAATTGTCACCCGAATACCATTCTGGTATTGGGGGGACAATTCCATGCATCCCCGGGTCTCCAGCATATAGCCTGGGTATTGCCAAACTAACTCTCTGGGGTTTTCTCTGCAGATACCGCTGCTGCCAACCCTCGGACAGGTTTCTGCCCCCCTGGGGCCTTGGCAGCCTAGTCCCAGGAAGGTAGAACAAAGGATTTCCTCTGAGAGAGGGTGTTAAGAGCCTGAGAGGAGTAGCCTTCCTAGCCTTTGGAAATAATTTGAAGGGCACAGATGGTGACCTCCTTGCATAAGCCAGTCTACACTGGTTCAGGGATCCCCCCAGCCTTGCTCTGGTGCGAAACTGGAAAAAGGAAAGGGGAGTGACCACTCCCCTGACCAGCACCTCCCCAGGGAAGGTGCCCAGCGCACCTCCAGTGTGTCCCAGACCTCTGCCATCTTGAAGGCAGACATGTGAGGGCACAATGGAGACCTCTGTGTGGCCAGTGCCAGTCGGTGACGTCAGAGACCCCTCCTGATAGGTGCTTACCTCTCTCTGTAGCCAATCCTCCTCTGGGGGCTCCTCTACGGTCTCTCCTGTGGGCTTCTCATCAGATAACGAATGCAAGAGCTCACCAGAGTTCGTCTGCACTTCTCTCTTTGACTTCTGCCAAGGATCGACCGCTGACTACTCCAGGACGCCTGCAAAACTGCAACAAAGTAGCAAGAAGACTACCAGCAACATTGTAGCGCCTCATCCTGCTGGCTTTCTCGACTGTTTCGTGGTGGTGCATGCTCTGAGGGCTGTCTGCCTTCATCCTGCACTGGAAGCCAAGAAGAAATCTCCCGTGGGTCGATGGAAACTTCCTCCTGCCAACGCAGGCACCAAACTCTTGCATCACCCGTCCTCTGGGTCCCCTCTCATCCTGACAAGTGTGGTCCCTGGAACACAGGAGCTCGGTCCAAGTGTCCCCAACAGTCCAGTGGCCCTTCTGTCCAAATTTGGTGGAAGTAAGTCCTTGACTCCCCACGCCAGTAATCCTGTATACTGCATGAACTGCAGCTGCTAGGGCTTCCGTGCACTTTTGCAAGACTTCCTTTGTGCACAGCACAGCCCAGGTCCCCAGCACTCCTTCCTGCATTGCCCAACTCGCTGAGTTGGACTCTTACTTCGTCGGACCCTCTTTTGCTGTGCTGAAATGACTGCCATGCTCAGATCTTCTGAATGCCTGTTCAGGTGCTTCTGCGGGTGCTGCCTGCTTCTGCATGGGCTCCCTGTGTTGCTGAGTGCCCCCTCTGTCTCCTCCTCCAAGGGGTAACCTCCTGTTCCTTCCTGGGCCCTGGCAGCACCCAAAACCTTGAACCACAACTCTTGCACCTAGCAAGGCTTGTTTGCAGTCTTTCCATGTGGAAACAACTCTGCATCCTCCAGCACGCCATGGGACATCTTTGGACCAAAGGAGAAGTACTTGGCACCTTCCGTTGTTGCAGAATCTTTGGCTTCTTCCACCCAGAGGCAGCCCTTTTGCACCTTCATCCGGGTTTTAGTGGGCTCCTGCCCCCCTGTACACTTGCGTGACTCTTGGACTTGGTCCCCTTCCTTTACAGGTTCTCAGGTCCAGGAATCCATCTTCAGTGCTTTGCAGTCAGTTGTTGTCTTTGCAGAATCCCCTATCTCGACTTTACTGTCTTTCTGGGATAGTAGGGTAATTTTACTCCTACTTTTCAGGGTCTTGGGGTGGGGTATCTTGGACACCCTTAGTGTTGTCTTACACTCCCAGTGACCCTCTACCCACTACACTAGGCCTGGAGTCCAATTGTGGTTCGCATTCCACTTTTGGAGTATATGGTTTGTGTTGCCCCAAGGCCTATTGTCTCCTATTGCATTCTATTGTGTTCTTCAGTGTTTGCACTACTTTTCTAACTGTTTCCTTACCTTATTTTGGTTTGTGTGTGTATAATTTGTGTATTTTACTTAACTTCCAAGGCAGTATATCCTCTGAGATACTTTTGGCATATTGTCACTAAAATAATGTACCTTTATTTTTAGTAACTCTGAGTATTGTGTTTCTTATGATATAGTGCTATATGATATAAGTGGTATAGTAGGAGCTTTGCATGTCTCCTAGTTCAACCTAAGCTGCTCTGCTATAGCTACCTCTATCAGCCTAAGCTGCTAGAACACTTCTAATCTACTAATAAGAGATAACTGAACCTGGCACCAGGTGTAAGTACCACAAGGTACCCACTACAAACCAGGCCAGCCTCCTACAGTTTCTGATGATGGATGCGAGCACTGCCATCTAGATGTAGAAGAGTTTGGGGCTCAGGTAGGAGCCCTATGGAACTCCGCAGCTGATCTCTGTAGGTTCTGCTAGATAAGGCTGCATTCTGACTCTCTGTGTTCTGCCAGATAGAAAGGCTAGTGGAAGTAAAACAAGTACCAAGGTGTTCAAGAGGAAGAAAGCACTTTATATTCATCAAAGACTGTCCAAACAAACAATGAAGGCCAGTGATCTCTCCTATGTATACATGTGTACTGTGCTGTGCCACAAAACCTGCCTCTTCAGACACTGCCAGGTAACCTTCTCACAAAGGGGCATCCATTGGGAAGGGTAGGCTGCTCTGGGACATCATTTGGGTGGGGGACTCTTGGGTTTGGGGAGGAAGGACAGCATGGGAAGTGGTGGGTTTGAAAGAGGAAGGGCTGGGTCAATGCTTTAGAGAGGGGTTCTAGGAAGTGGAAGGGGTAGAAAGTCTGTTGGAAGGGGTAGCTAGGGACCTGGAAGGGGTGGATTTGGGGATACTACAGATAAATTGGGAAGTTTGAGAGGTGGTCTTGGGTGTGGGGGGTGGGATCCCTATTTGTAGTTGGGAAAGGAGATTTGCAAGCGTTCAGTGCGAGGGAATAGGGTGGGTCCCCCACAGGGAACTTAGGAGTGGATTTGGGAAGGGGCATGGTTTTGTTGGGAGAGGGAGTGGCTGTGACAGATGTGCCTGGGAGTGTTGTTGGTGCAGGAGTGTCTGGTGAATGTATTGCAAGTATTGGTGTGCCAATGAAAGGTGGGATGTGCTAGATGCTTGCTTGTGTGTGTTAGTGGATTTTGGGTGTGTATGAGCAGAATGTGGTGTCAGTGGTGCTGATGTGGAAGTGGTGGGTGTGGTTGATGTTGCTGTGGTGATGTCTGCGGGTGTTTTTTGTGGTGTGAAAGGATGTGCCTGAGAGGGGTGCATGTGGGTATGGTGTTGTCAGTACTGGATGTGGTGGTCGGTGTATGTTGTGTGCTTGTGTACCTAGTGTCTGATGTGCTGTGTGTTGATGTGATGGGAGAGTGGTGTGTGTAAGTGGATGTTGTGTTGCTTTGGTGGGTGTGGATGTAATGCATGTGAAGGAGTCCGTGGTGGTGGTGTGTCTAGTGTCAGTGTGCTTGATGCATGCCAGTGACTGAAAGGATCTCTATAGGCCAGACATAACACTGTGAATACCTTTCAAGTAGGGCTCTGGGTGGCATTCAGAATGGCAGACTGACCCACAGAGATGGTCCTCAGGAGGTCAAAAGCACCCTGACTGTTCAGGTGGGTGGGACAGGGGCAGGGGCTGGGGTGCTTGGAGCAGAGGAAATGGTCCTTCTCTGGACCCGGGTAACTGGGTGAGGAGCTACAGGGAGGGTGCTGATGGAACTGGTGGTGGCAGACAGGGATGAAGATGGGGGTGATCCTGTGGGGTCTGCCACCACTCGGAATCATCCGCTGGAGGAAGACTTAGAAGATGACAAACTTGAGCTGCCGTAATCCATGGCACTCCCCATACCCTTGCAGCCATTGGGTCCCTCACTGTCCTGCTACTGATAGCCAGAACTAATGTGGCCAGAACTTCCCCAACAACGTTGGCACTGTCTCCTTCACTATCCTTGGATGTATCTGAAATGACACATTAAGAAGGATTGATTGCATCTGTGTAAATACTCCTGTCCATCAAGTTCACACACAAAATATAACAGTAGGACACAGATTACTGCTTCTGCTTTGCTCACTGCATGTCACGCAACATTAGCAGGACCACATGCATGCATGCTGGATTATCAGAAAATAGTTGGGCACATTGATGTCACAACACACCCAACCTAGACCAGATTTTTGATTATGAACGCTCCCTCATCATCCATGTGGTCAGCCAGTTACCCACCTTGTATACTTTGGTCCTCGTAGCATACACTGCTGAAACAACGGCACAGGATATGATGCTTAGCACTAGAACATCCCTACAGTATTCACACAAGACCCCGATTCTGCCATGATGTGATAATGGGCAACTTATTCAGCAAGGTAGATGCAATAAGTGCTGTGGCACGGATCAAGTCACTTGCAAATGCACAGTTCACACTGATTACATTTTTCTGGTGATATTTCTCCATATGACCTGTTTCAAGATAGTACAATGTAATTAGCCCCTTTGAAAACTGAATCAAACTCAAACCATGGGATTCATGTTTTCTGGTATAAACCTGAATTGCACACTGAAAAAGCACAGTGTAAAAACCTTGAGAGGCAATGGTGCCAATTGAAAAGTGGTTCTGATAAAGAGGTATATAAACTAGCTTTAACTGAGTATCACCATAACATAAAAGGCATATATCTCTCATCAAATCAATCAGGCAGGTTATTCCTCTAAGGAGCTATTCAAAGTTCTTAACATTTTCTTAAATTCTCATACCTGCTCTCGAGTTGTTAAGCTGTCACAAGCCTTATGCGATTCCTTAGCTAAATATTTGGAGGGAAAAATTAACGCTATCAGAATTTCCCTACTATATCTGATTTAAAAAGTGGGCAGTCTTCTTCCTGCAAACAGCCTTTGAATCCCGATCCCACTTTTGACAATTTTATACCGCTCTTGCCAGATTCCATCCAGAAAGCTTTAGTCAGAGTCTCTTTTAGATTCTTGCCCGCCCTGTTTTGTAGAGGCCTTGTCTTCTCATCTTGCCCAGCTATATTATTCAATTAGTCCATTTCTACAGGGAAATTCACCTCTGCTTGGAAATCTGCTTAGGTGATCTGCATCCTAAAAAAGTTCAATATGTCCCTTTCAAACTATCAACCTATCTCCATATTTCCTCTGTTGAGTAAGTTTCTGGAAGGTCAAATAAATACTCAGCTCAGCGACTGTCTTGAAACAATTGAATTGCTGGGTTTGTCCCAATTGGGTTTTAGACCTACGCATAAGACTGAGACCACTTTGATTGCAGTCAGTGTCCATATAGGACGTGCCCTGGACAAAAAACATTCCTGCATTGATTGTATTACTGGATGTATCTGCAGCATTTGATACCATTTCTCATCTTAGGATGCTGCATAGATTGCAAGAGTTTGGCATACGTGGCAATGCATTATCATGATTCAAAAATGTCTATCCAATCATACCCTGACGATCAAACTAGGGAATTATAAATTGCCCCAGGGCTCATGTCGTAGCCCTACACTTCTTAATATCTTTGTGGGCAGCCCCTTGGCAAAGTTATTAAAACATTCAGCTTTGAACTGTTGTCATATGCTGATGACATGCAGCTTCTTATCTCTTTTGATAAAGATCTGAACAATGCTAAAGCGTGTTTCTCAGTTTGTATGAATGCTATTGCAGCTTGGATGCAGATGACTGTCTCCAGATTAATGCAAATATAACAGCAATTATGCTGTTTGGCAAGGCACAACAACTGTGGACTCCTGATTGGTGGAAATCTTATTTGGGCCCTTCCCCTACTCCCAAACTAGTGGTAAAAAATCGACTTGACCAATCGCTCACTATGAAAGAACAGATCAGGAACACCATCAGCACTTGCTTTCATATGTTGAGTCTCTTACGGAGAATCTTTCCTCTTCTCCCACTTTCTGTGAGGAAGACCTTGGTCCAAGCATTGGTTATTAGCCGCTTGGACTATTGCAATGCTATTTTCCAGTTAAGAGGGCCTATTCTAACCTGATGCAGTCCCTCAATTGGCTGCCAATCCCTAACAGAATGTTTGTTTAAAGTATGCTGTCTGACAGACAAAGCCTTGAATGGAAAAATACCTAATCTATCTTTTTAGCAAGCTAGTTCAATTCCAGTGAGGCAGATCTTTGAGATCAAGTGAAAAGCCTTTGCTTGAAGTCACACACATTAGGAAGACCATATCACGAGGAATATCTTTTTCTTATCTAGCCCCTTTTTTTTGGAATAAGCTCACTTATCAGGTTCGACAATGCTGTGACCATCTCAAATTCAGGAAACTCCATAAAGAAAGTGCTGCTGTTTGGTCTAATTGTTACATTTTTTGTCTATGTCCTACGTTGCGCTGAGATACCCCTTCCGGGGTGATTCATGCGCCTAACAAATTAAATTAACATAACATAATATACATCACTGTTGTACATTTTGCTCATCAATGGAAAAACAACATGCCAGTGCAACAATAGGGAGTGATAATGATGATAGCACAATATACTATTTAGATCAAAAGTTTTTGGGGAAAAATTGAAAGTGTTATAAACTGTCACATGATTTGTGACTTCCTATCAACATACTTTACTGTGGACATTGTGTGCAACCTTCATGTACTGTTTCCAATTCAGACCTGGGTACCCTGTGAGAGGGAGAGATCGACATCCTCTTGTGAACCGCCCATTTTCTGACCTTCTCACAATGTTAGAAATGGACATAATATGCAGGCAAAACATACTGGGCCTATGTCATCCGTTGGAAACTGATCTCCTGCCACGAAACATGAATCCCACATGGTTGACACCAATAGTGAAAGTGATGGCAGTATTGCATTTCCTGGCAACAGGTTCCTTTCGATACACAGTGGCAATCTGTGGTGGTATGTCACAATCAATGTTCTGTTGTGTGCTATGAGATGTGCTTTCAGCACTGATGCAACACCTGGACAGATACATCTGGTTCCCCAGGCATGAGGATTTAGCTAATGTGAATGCTGGATTCTATGAAGTGGCAAGGATACCACATGTTGTGGGAGCCACTGATGGCAACCATATTGCCTTAGTACCACCACATAACAGGGAACAAGGTTACTGCAACAGAATAAGCTTCCATTCAGTCAATGTGCAAGTCTGTGCTCCCTTCCCTTTATCTGCCCATGATTCTTTTGTCATGTGGAAGAGCACCATACCTCAGCTGATGTCACAAATACAACCGGTGAAGGCCTGGGTTGTCGGTAAGTATGATGTGAGCTAAATTTGTGTGGGTGTTGTGAGGTAGTAGAACAGGAACTCTGTACCTTATTGTTGCACCTCTGACTGTCTTCCATGTAGGAGACTGTGCCTATCCTAACCAGCCATGGTTGTTGGCATCACTGAGGGATTCTTCAGAGTCAAGGGAAATCCACTTCAATAAGCCCATGGAAGAACAAAGCAGCCAATGGAGCGAGCTTTTGGGCTCCTGAAGGACAGATTCCGCTGTTCAGACAAAGCAAAACTGGAGGAGCCCTCCTCTACTCACCCAGGAAGGCTATCAGATCATCGTGGCCTGCTGGATGCTACATGACCTAGCCTTTCAATGGAAGATACCTTATATTGCAGAGGACGGAGCGCCTGAAGTGCTACCAGGTGAGGATCCTTGAATGCCAAATGATGATGACAGTGGTGAGGAGGAAGGAGATCACTTGCAGCAAGATCTCATCAGCAACTTCTTCTCAAGTGTTTTGTCAACTTGTCATGAAATGGACTGTGCCACCTACTTTTGTAGTGATGATGAAAGGAGTATGTTGAGGGGAAATATCGTAGAGGACAAGCTCATGTTAATCCTGGTTTAAGATGTTTGTTGAGCAAGGAATGACAGAGTTCTCAAGTATTTGTCTGTCTTAAATGTCTTACCTCAGAGGGTCATCAGTTAATTTTCTGGTCTATTCTGTTTCAGGTACTTTACCATGGAATAATCATTTGGACATTTCAGTGTTGTGACTATACTAATGATGTGGTGCTGTTTTGATGTACAATATAGAGAAAGGTAGTACTGTGGTGTGAAGGAGGCAGGTTGTGGATGTATGAATCCTGCAGTAGGACAGCTTGCACAGTGATCTTTTGGAGGTAAGGCGTAAACCATTCCAGTTGTTTCTTGTCATGTGGTGGTCATAATGCAATATGTGTGCCAAAATGTGCTACAACATGATGTTGAAGCCCAAACATTACGTTCTCCCTCAAGGTTGGCCTTTTCTTCTAGGTATCAACTGCGCTGTTTAGAGATGAACAGTTAGGTAGATTTTTCCAAATTAATGTTTTCTCTCAATTGTTTTAGCATGAAGACCCCCATACTAATTCTAATCTTGGATAGGTAGGCTGTTAGGGGTGACGTTGACTGTGACAAATGACTGACAAGCTTAATTGTTGAATTACATTATTAATGCTGTTATTCATAGCTTATTGTGTTGCTTTATCGCATATGTTTTCTTTAAGAGATAATGGCCCTCATTACAACCCTGGCAGTAAATCCCGCTTTCTGCAGTGCAGAAGACCGCCAATATACCGCTGCGGCCATGGAATTCCGCTACAGGTATTAAGACCCACAACTCGGAATCCGCCACAATACAGACACCCACACAAGTCGGCCACATCAAAGGTCAGTGATAAACTGGCGATACCAACACCGTCACGCCAACAGGAATGCGCCCACACTATCACGACCCACGAATCAACGTGGCGGTCTTTCAACCGCGGTAATCCATTGGCGGTACACACCGCTGCACTCAAAATACACACACATTTACAAAACACAACCACATGGGACAATTTGAAATACACACACCTGATACACATACACACACCACACCCAATCCAATATAAAGCACACACCCACATCACCTTACAACCAAAAATTTGAAAGAAGGCCAGAGAGAGAGACTACCTAAAACAACACCAGCATCCACAGACACACAACACCATCACTTACACATCCACGCATCTCAAACAACACACACCAACACAACCCCTCACACATCACAACGAACACCACCTCACACATCACCCACACCACATCATGGCTCTTCAAAGACACCCCAGGTTCTCTGAGGAGGAGCTCAGGGTCATGGTGGAGGAAATCGTCCGGGTAGAACCACAGCTATTCGGATAACAAGTGCAGCAGACATCCATTGCAAGGAAGATGGAGCTATAGCGCAGAATTGTCGACAGGGTTAACGCAGTGGGACAGCATCCAAGAACACGGGATGACATCAGGAAGAGGTGGAACGACCTACAAGAGAAGGTAAGTTCTGTGGTATCCCGACACCAGATTGCTGTACAGAGGGCTGGCAGTGGACCCCCACCTCCTCCCCCACAACTAACAACATGGGAGGAGCAAGTCTTGGCAATACTGCATCCTGAGGGCCTTGCAGGAGTAGCAGGAGGACTGGACTCTGGTAAGTCATAGCTTTACTACTTTATTACCCCACACCATCCGCATGCCATCACATACCGCCACCCTTACCCGTACACCCATCACCCCAACAACCCACAGATACCCCACTAACACAACCCACAAGTCCCAAAACAAAGCCCTGCATGTAACAACACTGCATGGACACCCATCATCAAAGCATGTCCAGTATAGAGACTCACTTATGCCCCAAAATCACCAATCACACAAGGGCCACGGCAATAATGCAAGCACAGGAGTAGAGGGTCACTCACCCATTGCACAAGATGGCACACACAGATACAATAACTATGCATTTACACCCCAACAGGACCCCTACCCAACGTCACCGGACAGGAGGTGCCAGACATATCCAGTCCCCCCACAGAAGAGGCCCACAGTGACAACAGCAGCTCTGCACACCTGGATCAAGATGACCAGCCCGGCCCATCAGGGACCTCGGGACAGTCTGTTCCCCTGACACAGTCACAAACCACCACTGAACCTCCCCCCTCAGGAAACACCACCACAGCACCCACCCAGCGGGCCCATCCCTCTGTCCCCAGGACACGTTAATCAGCAGTGTGTCCACCACTACAGGGAACCCAGCCAACCCCACTAACACAGGATGATCAGGGACCTGGGGGCAGTGGGCACATGGTTCAGGAGAAAGAGGCACAGGATAACAGGGAAGCTGGGAGGACTGCTGTGCGACAGGGGAGTGCAGGCCCAGGGAACCCACTCTCCACGAGGCACTCTCCAACATCATGGGAGCATACCATCATTCCCAGGAGACCATAGGCACGGTACTGGCCAAGTTTCAGGAGACCCAGCGGCTGCAGGAGGAACACTACCTGTGGATCAGGGAGGACTTGAAGTCCATCAACACCACCCTGGTCACCATTTCAGGGGTGCTGGCAGACCTGGCAAACACCAGGAGGGACACAGTGGCACACCAACAGGCCCCTGACACTAGCCTGGAGGATGAACAGCCCTCCACCTCCGCCTGCGCTAGTGGACAGGAGGCACTGCCACAGGAACAACAGGCCACCAGCACCCCACCCCCTGCAGATGGAGAACCACCCCGCAAACGGTCCCTGAGATCCAGGAACAAGACAGAGAACATTGCCAAGACCCCCACCAGGAAGTAAGACCCCCCTGAATGTCACCCTTCTGTCCCACTTTGTCACCCTGTCCACCTTAAACTGGCATTGCTCCACTTCCTATGCCCCTTTGGACAATGCACCTGTGAAACAAATAGACTGGACTCTACCATGGACATTCCTCCACCATCACCCTAGCCCATTTTACAACACCCTCCACTTATTTGCACAGAAATAAACACACTTGTTCACATACCAATGTAACACAGCTGTAGTACAGCAGTAAGCATAGCAGAGGACACAAACTGGGACCCAGATCTGTGAAATGGAAAGTCAAAGTGACAAGTCAGTGTCCACACACTGAGTGAAAATGACAGACCTATGCTAGCACCAACAATAGTATGAGATGTGGGAAGCAGTTATATCTTCTTACCTGTGTCTCACTGGAAGTATTGCATGATGATGTTGTTTCAGTTGTCCACATCCTCTTCTTCTGCCTCCTCTTCTTCATTGTCCACAGGCTCCACAGCTGCCACAAGACCACCATCTGGCCCATCCTCCTGCAGAAAAGACACCTGCCATTGCAAAGCCAGGTTGTGCAGCATACAGCAGGCCACGATTATCTGGCACACCTTCTTCGGTGAGTAGTATAGGGATCCACCTGTCAGATGGTGGCACCGGAATCTGGCCTTCAGGAGGCCGAAGGTGCGTTCTATAATCCTCCCAGTTCGCCCATGTGCCTCATTGTAGTGTTCTTCTGCCCTTGTCCTGGGATTCCTCACTGGGGTCAGTAGCCATGACAGGTTGGGGTAACCAGAGTCACCTGCAAATGTCGACGGGCAACTTTTAGAAAAAACACAGGACCTGCACTAGAGGTGGGATTCCTGTGGGATGGCGGATAGCTGACATCAGGTCTGGCTCCAACTGGGCACACAGTTCATGGATTGTTGCACAATCAAGTCTGTATGTGATTATAATGTGTCTCTCTTCCATTGTTGACAGGTCCACCAGGGGACTGTACACCGGAGGATGCCGCCATCTCATCACCTGCCCCAGCAGACGTTCCCTATGGAGTAGAACAGGAAGCAGAGAGTCATCCAACATTGAGGTATCACAATGTGTTATTTGCAGAAACGTTTGTAAATCGCAATGTGCCAGTATCTGTCTGTATTCCCGGCCTAGATAGGTGTGATGCAGTTTTTATCCATCCCATGTGGCCCCCTGAAATGGCGGCTGCCTGACCTGTAAGGTGGGACAAGGGGAAATGAACTAACTGCGCTTACGTTGTACACCGTCGCGGTCGAAGACCGCAGCGCAATTCTGCATTGGTTAACATTGGGCCCTATGGGTCTCAGGAGCCAATGACGCCGGCGGTGACGGTACGCACCACCGCTGACGTGACTGCCATTTTCTGTCTGTTCACTCACTTGATACCTGACCTTCAACAGGAGAGGACCTACACTGCAAGTGCTACTGTGACCTGTGTCTGGAAGTGACGATGGCTACAGTGTCTGGGGAAAGGGCTCCTTCCTTCACATCGGAGGAGTTGGAGAAACTAGTGGATGGGGTCCTCCCCCAGTACACACAACTGTACAGTCCTCCAGACAAACAGTTGAGCACACTATGAGCATGCTGCGTGGGCAATGCCTATTTTGAGTGGTGTGGCTGGAAGATACATGGGAGCGCTGAGGCCTGCATGTGCGGATGGTGAGTGTATGTGCGTCGGGGCATGGATGGGAACTGGTGGGCAATGACTATGATAGTCTGGACGGGTGAGTAATTTCCTTTCTCCCTGTACCATTCCTCTAGGTCAGTGCCCACCAGAAGAAGGGTATTTGGCGTGCCATCGCCAAGGACGTCCGGACCCTGGGGTTCTACCACAGACAGAGCACCCACTGCCGTAAAAGATGGGAGCTCCTGCGCCGCTGGACCAAGAAGACTGCGGAGGCCCAGCTGGGGATGGCCTCCCAACGTGGAAGGTGTGCCCGTCGCACCATGACCCCCCTGATGTACCGGCTCCTGGCGTTGGCCTATCCGCAGTTGGATGGGCGCTTGAGGGCATCACAGCAGTCACAAGGGGGTGAGTACACTCTCATTCAGCTGACTCTGCGCACATTATGAGGTGTCTGGGTGGGGGAGGTGGGCAGTGGGTTCCCCTAGGCCAGGGCGAACTTGGTAGGCAAGGTCCCTTGTGAGGCAGGCTCTGTGGCACCCCAACACCACTAGTGGTAAGGGCCATCTACACCTAGTCAGGTTCCTGTGACTTCCAGGTGTGCAGCAATTGGGCTTAGGCCTCGTACCGTATGGGCATGTGAATTTTCGAGGGATTGTTAGTGCATGGCGTAGTGCTGAGGGCTGCTCCCTGTGTGTTGTGTCGGCCAACGGTAGTGGTGTTGCATGAACTGAACATGTTTTTCTTCTGTCTCCCCCCCCCTTTTTGTTGCCTCCCTGTTCTTATGTGCAATAGCATCATCAGGCGGAGGAGCAGTGGCACCGGAGCAGGAGGGAGCTGCAACCCACTTGGCCCTGGAGGGTGAAGCAACGGAGTCTGAAGCCACCAGTGGGACGGAGGGCGAGAGGAGCTCCACGATGGGGACAGGAGCATACACCAGTGACAGCAACTCCTCCTCTGATGGGAGCTCCCTTGCGTTGGCGGGCACCTCTGTGCCCACCGCATTAACAGGTACAGCCGCCACCCCCCTACCAGCACCGCCCTCCCAGCAGCCCCTCGGCGTGTTTCCTGTGCCCGCTTACCCAGGAGGGTGGGCATCTCCTTCACCCCAGGCACCTCAGCCCCTGCCCCAGTCAGCCCTGCTGCCCTCAGTGAGGAGGCTATTGACCTCCTGAGATCCCTCACTGTTGGGCAATCTACCATTTTGAATGCCATCCAGGGTGTTGAGAGGCATTTGCAACAAACAAATGCATACCTGGAGGGCATTCATTCTGAGCAGGAGGCCCAAAAGAGAGCATTTCAGGCTCTGGCCTCAGCACTGATGGCAGCCATTGTGCCCGTGTCCAGCCTACCCCCTCCAACTTCTACTACCCAGACCCAATCCCCTGTAACTCAGCCTATCCCAAGCACACCATGAGACCAGCATGCACACTCATCAACACACAAGAGAGGACATGGCAAACATAAACACCACACATCCCACAATCACTCACACAAGCACCATCCCCATGCAGACACAACAACATGCACTGCCTCCACTGTGTCCCCCTCCTCCACGTCCTCCCCCTCGCTCCCTGTCTCGTCTCCACTCACACCTGCATGCACTACATCTTCATCCACTGCCTCCATCACCAGCATGCCCATCACCACACACCGCTCACGTGCACTCACCACCCCCACTACCATGCACACATCCCCTGTGTCCTCTCCCAGAGTGTCTGTGAGCCCTCCTCCCAAAGTACACAAAGGCAGGCACACACCCACCCAACAGCCATCCACCTCACAACAGCCTCCGGTCCATGCACCTTCACCCAAATTCAGCAGACGTACACCTCCTACTACCACTACCTCTTCCTCCACTCCCAAACCCACTCCATTTTCCCGTCCCAGTGTGTCTAAAAAACATTTCCTGGCAAACCTTGACCTCTTCCCTTCACCCCCCCGTCCTTCCCCTAGGGTCAGGCTTTCCAGGTCCCAGCCCAGCACCTCAGCCACCAAATCCCCAGGCACAGCGGTGCCAGCAACTGCGGGGTCATAGAGTGCACCACCCATCAGGGCTGCCAGTGTGCCATGTAGGGAGGGCAAGGACATTCCGCCACCTGCCAAGGTGAAGAAGGTGCCCACTTCCTGGAGGGAGAAGCCGCACCTACCAGCCACCAAGGGCTCCGCAAAAACAAAAGGGAATAGTGGCAAGACACCTGCGGAACCATCAAAGGTGGGGAAGGGACAAATGCAGAATAGCAGGTCAGGACAGGGCACGGTGGCACCGACTGAGGGACCAGTGTCACTCCTTCTGTCCACAACAACACCAACCTGTACGGCGGCGAACACTGCAAGCTGCACCACCACCTGCACCGCCACATGCACGCCACCTGCACGCCACCTGACAGCCACCTGCACAGCCACCAGCACGTCTGCAGCCTCAGCGACAGTCCCCAGCATCTTCCCCAGTGGGCAGCCATCTGAGGCTGCAGGAGACATACTGCTGTGTCCCTCAGCAGGTGCTGACACATGCACCACCGCCAGCACCGCCGCCACAGACACCGCTGCAAGCACCGCCACCAGCCCTGTGATGTGCTCACACAGTGGCACCACCGCTGACACGACTACCATCCCCAGTGGTCAGTCGTCCGAGGCTGGAGGAGACTTCCTGGACCCTGGACAGCTTCCATGAGGCATGACTTCCATCACTGTTTGCACCTGCAGGTGGAAGGCGAAGCCGCAGCAGTGTGGGGTATCTCGCTGCCTCCATGGCGTATCATGCTACCTGTTCCTCGGCAATTTCGTGGCACACACACCCAGGTGAGGGAATGGTACCTGCCACACTGCACGTGGAGCACTCTGGGCACCAGGCCCCCTCCAGAACCAGTGGAGAATGACATCCACTATCTCAGTCCTTGGCAGGATGAAGCACTCTGGGCACCATGCCCCTCCAGAACCAGTGGAGAATGACATACACTACCTCAGTCCTTGGCAGGATGAAGCACTCTGGACACCATGCCCCCTCCAGAACCAGTGGAGAATGACATCCACTACCCTAGTCCTTGGCAGGATGAAGCACTCTGGGCACCATGCCCCTCCAGAACCAGTGGAGAATGACATCCACTACTTCAGTCCTTGGCAGGATGAAGCACTCTGGGCACCACTACCTCAGTCCTTGGCAGGATGAAGCACTCTGGGCACCATGCCCCCTCCAGAACCAGTGGAGAATGACATCCACTACCTCAGTCCTTGGTAGGATGAAGCACTCTGGGCACCATGCCCCCTCCAGAACCAGTGGAGACTGTTATCCACTACCTCAGTCCTTGGCAGGATGAAGCAGTCTGGGCACAAGGCCCCCTCCAGAATCAGTGGAGACTGTTATCCACTTGAGAGACTGTGGCTTTGCACTCCCCAGGAAAAAGCAGTGGGCAAACCACCCCCTGGAGAGACTTGAGAGACTGTGGCTTTGCACTCCCCAGGATAAAGCAGTGGGCAAACCACCCACTGGAGAGACTTGAGAGACTGTGGTTTTGCACTCCCCAGGATACAGCAATGGGCATGGGACCCCCTCGTGCAGCAGTGGCGTTGTGCGTTCATCTGGCTGAGGTGCCCCGCTGATGACTGCCTCATGATCTGGACAGGTGACTTACAAGAACTTGACAAATTTATAAACTATCTGAATAATAATGATTACAATATTTGTTTCACTTCAGAACGTAGTGTGACCAGCATTCCATTTTTGGACGTGGAACTTTTTATTTACAACAACAAAATTGAGAGTAGACTCTATAGAAAAAGTACTTCTTGCAACTCTATTTTACATGCAAGGAGTGCACATCCAGTCCATCAAATCAATTCTATACCATTTCGCGAAATGGTAAGAGCCAGACGTAACTGTAGTCTTGATAGTGATTTTGACTTATGTATAAAAGACATGGCCACGAGATTTAAAGCACGGGGTTATTCTACCCGAGTGATAGATAGAGCCCGCACAAGAGCCATGCGTTTGAAAAGATCTGACACTTTAGGTAACAAATCTAGAACAAGGGATTCTGTTATTCGCTGTATTACCAGCTACACGAAAACTGCCAACTTATTACGTAAATGTATGAACAGACATTGGTATAGTCTAACAGCAGATCCTGTTCTCAAAAGAGTGATTCCGGACACCCCGGTGTTTACATATAGAAGGGGTAGAACTCTCAAGAACTTTCTGTGTTCCAACTACCGCAGCAAACCCATCCTAACTAATTGGCTCACTAGCCGTGGTAAAGGCTTTTTCAAATGTGGTCATTGTGGGATGTGTAGATGGGCCAGGTCTGGGATTACCACATTCACAAGCTCTACTGGTATGCAATACAACATTGACTACAATATCACATGTGATAGCAATTTTGTTATCTATATGATCATTTGTAGATGTGGGCTCTACTATATAGGTAGCACTATCAGACCTCTGAGAACTAGGGCTAGTGAACATTTCAGAGCCCTAAGACAAAAAGACGAGAGATACCCTATAGTAAATCATATTCGACATTGCCGCAAACAAAATGACACATGTGGCTTCGAATATTTTGGGTTTGACCGCATTGATAAGGATCCTAGAGGTGGTAACAGAGAGTTAGCCCTCAGAAAAAGAGAGTGCCATTGGATCTTAAAACTCAGAGCGGTAGAAGATGGGCTTAACACCAATTTTGAAATGGAGTACTTTCTGGGTGAGTAGGACAATGATTGGGGTTGCTCATATATATATACTCATGTTTTCTGTATATTAAGTTCTTTATTTGTGCCTTACTTTCACGTTAAGTACCCTGTTTATTGTCTTACATGCTGTCATACATCTTGCATTCTGCCAAACGGGGCGCATTGTATGTACAATGCTTGACATAAGTTTCATCAATTCTGATTCCATGGACAATATACAAACTTCTTTTTATGTTATAATTTGGACCAGCTTGGATGTATCACAGTAGATTACCAGTAATATTGTTGTATATGGACTACTAGAAACTTATACTTTCAGAACTGTGTTTCATGGAGACATACCTGTGGATCCGTGGTTATGTGTGTTCGGTACATAATGTATATTGACTTGGCATTTGTGCTTGCCTTACTGTCTTCTCTCTTTTTTCCACTATCATCATCCTTGTGACAAATCAGGTAGCGGATAATTTATTAGCATGCATGGTCTCAGCTTGTGGTTAAAAAACTGGGCTTAAGATATTAGCAACTGGGTCTAAAACTAGGCATACCCGGTTGCTGCTATGCTATTTAGTGTGCATCAGCGGTGATTATGTCCGTAATTGTTCAATATTCGTGTGAGTGGAAAGTCTCTTCTATATACTTACAGACTGGTGTTAATGGCTATGTGTCGTCTCTCTTTTTTACTATTATGGATGGTTTTGGTCTCAATTCTGGGCTCGCTGATAGGGTATTCTAGTCCGGTAGTAGGCAGATATAGAATAACTCCATTCCAAGATGGCGCCTGCCTTTTTAACCAGGGCACTGTCTTTAGTCCTTCTTTCATGTCTTCTACGATAACGTGATCACGAACAAAAGCGTCTGTTGCAGACGCTCGATCCACGATACCATTTTCGGTGACTGCGAACGCCGTGAGATGACTTGACCACGGTTTCTGTGTTCCCGCTTTTGATACTAGCACACTGTAACTAAGGTAAGCGTCCCTGATGATGCGTTTTGGACAGAAATATACTCGGGTCTAACAATGGGGGCTTTCCCAAATGATTTGTATTTGTATTTTATCCGAACGTGCATTGGTGCAATGATGGCACTCGTTGTCTTTATTTTACTTTCAGATTACGTGTAATGATTCCTACATTACTAACTCAGATATGAGAAACTAATGCGTTCATCACACAAGGTCAGTTTCAGACCATATTGATAATTTTTTACGTGGTGGCACGGGTTATTTGTTAGACTTCACATTATCATAAGGCACTGAATAGACATTCGTACATGTTGCTTTCACAGATTGTCCAAACCGGGATAAGTGTACTATTAATCACAGGACGTACCTGATTTCAAGGTATGTCTCGGCTTTTATGGGGGTCCTAGTTCCCCTTTGTGGGCTATAAGGTCTCGATAAAGTTTCCCATTCAACATAGGATTGTGGGACCAACTATTTTGTGACTGTTATCCAATATTCTTGGTCTTCCAGATACTTCGTTAGACTGCGCCTATGGAACGATGATTTCTCTCTCTCTCTTCCCTTCGTGTTCTTACGCTGTTTTTATGTGTTTCTTTACAATCTTTACATCTCTCATTTTGGAGACGTTCATATTCATTTTATAACTCTCTTCACACAATATCACATGGTGATATAGTTTTTAAATGTTATAGTCTCGACTAGTAAAATAGGGGGGCAAGACTTAAGATGTTTACTCTCTCTAAATTGATTGTAACGTACTCTCTTTTGTCCAAATTTTGGACCACTAAACCACATATAGTATGTTTTAATTTGCACAAATATCACGACAGTCTATGCTCGCAACTGTCTGTCCGGGATAACATGTACTTAGATACGGTTGTGTTCTCATTTTTTACAGCCCTGATGAAGTCCGTGAGAGGGATCTCTCATTGGACGAAACACGTGTTGGCTGTGGTGGCTAATTGTATATGAATCTCGAGGACGTTGCTTAATTATGAACGAATTGCTTCAAGAAATAAATTTATCCTGAACCAATCTTGGCGTGATTGCCTTCCATACTGAAGATCTGTTACATCGCTGAAACTCCGCAATTTGTTCTCATGAGTGCCCTGACATCTGTTTGTTGTTGCTGTTAGTTTCCCTTGAAACATTGGAGGAGTAAGGAAGATCCTCCTGTCAGGAGCACCGTGACATATTTGATATGTGGACTTTACTATATGGACTCACTGTGAGCGCCCTTTGTCTATGACCTACTTCCTAGTTGCTTTTGTTTTGTCTTTGTGGTGCCCCGCTCCTCCTACCCCTCCCCCTGAGGTGCCTGTTTAATTTCGATCTGATGCCCCAGCAGTGTTCTCTCCGTTTCAAGTCAGGTATCTTGTGTGGGCTTCCCCCATGCATTTTGGGACCAGTGGGCCACGAACAATGATTGGTACACTATCCGGACTTGTGTAGTTGGTGTACATATTTGTATATACTGAATTTTGAACTTTGACTATCAGATTTTTCATGATTACAATTGATACAATCATTTAATTTTGTCATTGCATTCTTCAGGAGGGTGGAGGGGTATATGTATTGTTGCTGCATGTATTTGTGTGTATGTTGTTGTGGGTGAGAGTGGGGGTATTGCGTGTTGCGTGTCACTCTCTTTTCCCTCCCCTGTGTTGTAGGTGCAGTACTCACCGTGGTCGTCAACGGCGTCTGTCCTACTCCTGATAGAGCAGGAGGAAGAGCAGCATAGGCAGGACCTGTAGTTCGGGCTCCATGGCGTCCTGGTTCTTCGTTGAGTGTCGAAAGGTGATTGGTTTCCCTTCCAAAGACTGTTTCCACCGTGCTTTTGATGGCGTTGGTTCCATCCCGGAAAAGCTGGCGGATTGGTGCCTTGTAATACTGTGGGCAGTACATTGTCTTCTGCCTGTCTGTTGGCGGTTACCGCCACTGTGTTTGTTTCTACCGCCGTGGCGGTCTGAGTGTTAAAGTGCCTGTCTGTGTTGGCGGTTTCCGCCATGGTCCTGATTCAATTTTTGTTTCTGCCGGCCTGTTGGCGGTATTACCGCCACATTAACACCGACTGCCAGGGTTGTAATGAGGGCCAATGTCTTTTATCTAATGAATTAAGAAAGAGTTGATTTGAATAAAGTTCATATTACAGATGATTTAGAATTGTAAGCAATAGGGAAATAAAACTTGTTAACCCATTCCTGAGTAGTGGTAATTTTTGATTAGTATGGTTTAATTTTGTGTTTTCGTAGAGTGTTCCTTGATTATTGATGTTAGTTATTGATTCAATAGTCTCTGCATGACTAAGATACTCCATGCGATTCAAAAGGTTCATCGACCTATACGCATCCCTGAGGGTAACTCGTACCCTCCCTGGTTCCTCCGTAATTGCTCCTTTGCATGCTTCCGTCCACCAAGTCCTCAGAATGTGTTCTTGCCCTGCAAGCTCCAATAATGAGGGAACATCCTCATAATCTGTACCAAGGATTATGTCCTCATCAAGGTTGGAGAGTACCCCGACCCGGAGGCTCTCAGTCCTGTCTCTCCACTGCAACCGTATATTAGCTATGGGATAGTACCGCTGATTGCCATGTACACATGTGATTAGGACTTGTTGCCCTTTTTCAATTTGTCCTGGCAACACCAAATTTCCCCTAATCACGCTCTGACTAAAACCGGAATCAATGAGGGCTGTTCTTTCCACATTATTGACGACAATGGGAAGGATATATTTGGGTTTTTCTCCTCCAGACCAGAACACCCTTCCCTTATCGGGCAATATGACCCCACTCCGAGCAATTGTGGCACTGGGGACCAGGGCCCGCATATCCGGATGACCCTGGCCTGCTGCTTGTGATCTGTCTGTACCGTGATTTAATACTGGTCGCTGGAGATTATTTCTAGATATGGTCGGTTTGATAGGAGGGGGAGGAGCCTGACTAGTGGTAGCACGGAAGTCCGAACCTCTATGATAGGCACAGGCAAGATCTACAGCAGTTTCGTTAGTGAGCCCAGGATGTTGTCTTACCCAGTTCCGGGTGGTGGGTGGTAAAGCATCCAAATACTGTTCTAATACTATGACATTAAACATGTCCTCTCTTGTGTTTTCTGTGGGTTGTAACAACTCCCGCCAGCATGTTGGACTCTGTAGTATAAGGTGCAAGGGTTCTCCTGATGCTGCCATTTCATCTGTCTAAACCGGGTGCGATAGCTTTCAGTATCTAAGCCCACTCTTTCTAGAATAGTCTTTTTAATGTCCTTGTACGGCAAGGTACCACTTGGATTAATGGCTTGGTATGTGGTTTGTAAGTGTCCAGTGAGCAGGGGGGCGATATACTGACCACATTTGTCCTCAGGCCAATTTGCGGTGCTGCCAACTCTTTCAAAGTTTGTGAAAAAAGAGTCCGGATCTTCCTGCTCCTGATACTTTTGTAACACACTACTTGGTACCGTAGGATGTACTTTGGTATGGGCAATGGTATCAGTGAGCTTGCATAATGCTGTTTCATGTACCAGCTGATTATTAGCCATGATTGTTGCCTGGCTTTAGAGTGCAGTCTGCAACGCCTAACTTTCTTCTTTGGCTTCTTTTTATTTGTTGCTCCCATATCAATTGGAGGTGTCGTTGCCCCTCAGCCAGCTGGGCAATAACATCGGCCATTGTCACCTTCTCTTCCATGGTGGCGGTTTCCTTCAAATCCTACTTCTGACACCACTTGTGACGGATGGTAGGGATGAAACACTCCGACCGAGTTCCAGGTGTGATTTATTTGTCTTTAACTGCTAGGTATAGGGTGGTAGGATGTTTTCCGTGGTCTGGTCTTCACTCTCCTCTTTTCTGTTCTTTTTCCGTAGGGTGTTTCCCCGGGAGGCACATGCGGAAAGAAGAGAAAAGTAGCGGTAAGTGGACTAGGTACTTCTGTCTATTTGCTCTTACTGTAAGTCTTTCTTTTGTTTCTGTCTTATCCCACTATTCTTTTCGAGGTACTAGTTCTCCGAGTGATGCTTATGGTTTACATATATGTTTTCTGTGTTTTTATTCCTTCTACAGTGCTCGTTATCCTGTGTGCGGTGTCTTCGGTGACCTGTGCTACTACTGTGTTCTACAGTGTTCAGTGGTAAGTTTTCTGACCCTCCCCTTCGATTCCGTTCCTTTCCCTCCCCTTCCCCTCGTTTGTGTTGTGCTTGTGCCCTTGTTTGTCTCTCTCTCTCTCTCCACTCTTTCACTCGGATTCAGGGTTGTGGTCCCACGCACCTGTACCGCCACACTTCTCCGGAAGCGTGGCGGGATGCAGCAGCTCGTCCTCCCGGTTGCTGGGTTTCGGGGCATCCGATGCTCGTCTCCAGCCGTCTCCTCCAGGATACGAATGCTTCAACTGCCTCCGGTTATTACTTTGGCTCCGTCCTCTGCTTTCGGCGTCCGTCCTATTTCCTCCCGACTCCTCCTTTGGGAAATGGTTCACGGTTCCTCTATCGCCTCCAACTCCTTCCTCACAAACACCGAACGCCGTATGCTCGGGTAGCGGCGAATTTGACTTCCTGACATCCCGCCTCTCCAAAGCGTCCAGCCAATCACGGGAAGGTAAACTGGGCTGTCTGGGCCCACCAGTGTCAGCACAAGCGAAGTCCGAGTGCGGACGAACAGGTTCCAGCCCGTCACAGAGGGGTCGGCAGCAGCAGCAGCTGCAGTGGAGTCCCCGGAAAGGCAGTTTGGCAGTACCCAGGTTCTGTGCTAGAGACCCGGGGGATCATGGAATTGTCTCCCCAATGCCAGAATGGCATTGGGTTGGGGTGACAATTCTATGATCTTAGACATGTTACATGGCCATGTTCGGAGTTACCATTGTGACGCTATACATAGGTAGTGACCTATGTATAGTGCACGCGTGTAATGGTGTCCCCGCACTCACAAAGTCCGGGGAATTCGCCCTGAACGATGTGGGGGCACCTTGGCTAGTGCCAGGTTGCTCACACACTAAGGGGGCCATTCTGACCTCGGCGGTAAAAGGCGCTTACCGCAGGTCAGAAGACCGCCATAACGCTGCTGCGGCCGCGGTAAACCGCCACGGTCATTCTGACCCGCAACTTGAAAACCGCCAAAAACCCGACATCCACAAAAGTCCGCCACACCAAAGGTCAGCGAAAAAATGCCGATGACCAAACCTCCACCGTCACGCCAACAGAAATACGCCCATGCCATTCCGACCGACGAATCCACGCAGCAGTCTTTCAACCGCGGTATTCCATTGGCGGTACACACCGCCGCGGTCAAAATACACACACCCTTACAAAACACAACCACATTGGACAATTTGAAATACACACACCTGATACACATACAAACAACACTCCCACACACCCAATACAATATAAAACACACACCCACATCACCCACAAACCCTTACGACCACAATTGCCAATGAAGGACAGAGAGAGACAGCACTGCTTAGAGTAGACCATCACACAGAGGCAAATCACAACATCACCCACACAATTACCACACACAAAACACCATACACCACCACACACATCAAACTCTACAACACATACAACATCCCTCACCTCATCCACACCACCCCATGGCACCCCAAAGACACCCCAGGTTCTCTGACGCAGAACTCAGGGTCATGGTGGAGGAAATAGTTTGTGTAGAGCCCCAGCTCTTCGGGGCACAGGTGCAGCACACCACAATTGCTAGGAAGATGGAGCTATGGCAAAGGATAGTGGACAGGGTCAACGCGGTGGGACAGCATCCACGCAATCGGGATGACATAAGAAAGCGCTGGAACGACCTACGGGGGAAGGTGCGTTCCATGGTATCAAGGCACAACATTGCGGTGCAGAAGACTGGCGGCGGACCCCCACCTACTCCCCCAGAATTTACAACATGGGAGGAGGAAGTCTTGCACATCCTGCATCCTGAGGGCCTCGCAGGAGTAGGCCGAGGAATGGACTCTGGTAAGTCAAATCTTAACTACTTCTTCCCACCCCCACCCCACCTGCATGCCAGCACATACCCCCACCCTCACCCCCACCCCCATCACACCAACTCCTTGCAAATGGCTCACCATCACAACCCACCCATCCCAACACCAAGACCTGCATGCGACCACAAAGCATGGACACCCATCACCAAAGCATGCCCACTGCACACACACATCACCCCCACAAGCCACCCTCACAAAAGCCCCCACAAGGGAATGCATGCACTTGGGTACACGGCCACCCACCCATCACACGAAATGCCACACACAGAAGCAATAACCATACCCTTATACCCCTGCAGCACCCGAACGCCACCACACCGCCACGGAGGGTAAAGAGATGTCCATCCCACCCCCAGAAGAGGCCCCCAGCGATGACAGCAGCTCTGTCTCCCTGGACCGAGATGACCAGCCCGGACCATCGGGGACCTCTGGACAGTCGGTTCCCCACAGACAGCCACAGGCTACAGCAGACCTAACCCCCTCTGGGAACACCAGCACAGCTCCCACCCAGCGGGCCCATGCCTCTGTCTCCAGGACACGTCAATCAGCGGTGTGTCCACCACTACAGGGCACCCAGGTTGACCCACCACCCCAACAACAACAGGGACCTGGGGGCAGTGGTAGTGGGCACGCCGTCCAGGGGACAGAGGCCCAGGAACACAGGGGAACTGGGAGGGCTGCTGTGCGACAGGGGGGGGACAGGCCCAGGGAACCCACTCTCCAAGAGGCCCGCTCCTCCATCATGGGAGCATACCACCACTCCCAGGAGACGATGGCGACGGTACTGGCCAGGTTCCAGGAGATCCAGGCACAGCAGGAGGAACGGTACATGGGGTTCAGAGAGGAACTGAGGAACATTGGTTCCGCAATGGGGACCATCGTCGTGGCCCTTAACCAGATAGTCACCACATTGCGGGACCATGTGGCACCCCAAAGGGCCCCTGTCACTAACCCAGACCAGGAACAGCCTACCACCTCCGCCGGCGCTAGTGGACAGGAGGCCCCCACACAACAACAGGCCACCAGAACCCCACCTCCTGCAGAAGAAGAACCACCCTGCAAGCGAAACCTGAGATCTCACAAGAAGACAGAGTAGGATGCCAAGACCCCCGCCAGCATAAGATACCCCCTGATGTCATCCTACTGTCCCACATTGTCACCCTGTCCAACCTTTAACTGCCCCTGCTCCATCCTTCCACAGGCATATGGACAATGCACCTGTGAGACTGAGAACTGGACTCTGCCATGGACATTACTCCACCCCCACCCATCACCGTTTTACAATCATGTACCTATATGTAGCACTTGAAATAAATCACTTATTGCACTTAAAAAATCAGGAGTCTGCTTGTATTCTTAACAAATGTATCACACATAACGGTGCAATAATGTTCAGTTACATTGTGTTGACAACATACCAATGTCAATAAGCTTTAGTCCATGGGCAAACAAAGCAGAAGTCACGCAGTGGGTCATACAGCTCTGAAAAGGGAAGGGAAAGTCACAAATCAGTTAAAAGGAACTGGGGGGAAACACAGACAGTAGAGACGCAGGAGGCCTTAAGTAAATGTAAAATGGCGTGGGTGATTCTTACCTGTGTGCTACTGAAAATATTGTTGTATGACTGTATCCCTGTTGTCCGTGTCATCCCCGTCGTCTTCCTCCTCTTCACTCTCCACAGGCTCCACAGCTGCTACAACACCACCATCCGGACCATCCTCCTGCAGAAAAGGCACCTGGCGTCGCAAAGCAAGATTGTGAAAGATACAGCAGGCCACGATGATATGGCACACCTTCTTTGGTGAGTACATTAGGGATCCACCTGTCATATGCAGGCACCTAAACCTGGCCTTCAGGAGCCCGAAGGTCCTTTCTATGATCCTCCTAGTTCGCCCATGTGCCTCATTGTACCGTTCCTCCGCCCTGGTCCGGGGATTCCTCACTGGGGTCAGTAGCCACGACAGGTTGGGGTAACCAGAGTCACCTATTAGCCACACACGGTGTCTCTGTAGCTGTTCCATCACATAAGGGATGCTGCTATTTCACATGATGTACGCGTCATGCACAGACCCAGGGAACTTGGCATTTACACGGGAGATGTACTGGTCAGCCAAACAGACCACCTGGACATTCATCGAATGATAACTTTTTCTGTTTCTGTACACCTGCTCACTTTCTTTGGGGGGAACCAAAGCCACATGGGTCCCATCAATGGCACCAATGATGTTGGGAATATGTCCAAGGGCATAGAAATCACCCTTCACTGTAGCCAAATCGCCCATGTCAGGGAACACAATGTAGCTCCGCATGTATTTCATCAGGGCAGACAACACTCTGGACAAAACCTTAGAAAACATAGGCTGAGACATCCCTGATGACATGGCCACTGTTGTCTGAAAAGACCCACTTGCCAAAAAATGGAGTACTGACAGAACCTACACCAGAGGGGGAATCCCTGTGTGTTGGCGGATGGGGGACATCAGGTCTGGCTCCAGCTGGGCACACAGTTCATGTATAGTGGCTCTGTCAAGCCTGTATCTAAGTATGATATGTCGTTCTTCTATTGTCGACAGGTCCACCAGCGGTCGGTACACGGGAGGATTCATCCTTCTCCTCGCAAGTCCCAGCGGACGGTGCATAGGAAGGACAACATGGAGCACAGAGTCAAGCAACCCACAGGTACGTAACCACAGCTTGCACAGTACACGATTCGCTATGCATTGAAAGGCTTGTATGAGTGGCAATGCAAGGCCTAGGCCTGTGTGACGCTGTAGAAATTATGCCATGTGGGCCCTTGAAATGGCGGCTGCCTGACCTGTGAAGTGTGACAATGTGATGTGAGGTCAATGCGCTGGCGTGGCACACCGTGGTGGTTGGTGGTCGAAGACCGTGGTGCAAAGCCGCATTGGTTAACATTGCACCCTATGGGTTTCAGGAGCCAATGACGATGTGCGCCGGCGGTCGCGGTACGCACCGCGGCGGTACGCACCGCCGCGGGCGTGACCGCCATTTTCTATCTGATTAATCACTCAAGACCTGATCATCCACAGGAGAGGACCTATACTGCAAGTGCTGCTGTGACCTCGGTCTGGAAGATACAATGGCTGCTGCGACTGGGGAAAGGGCCCCTGCCTTCACTTCAGAAGAATTGGAGAAACTTGTTGATGGGGTCCTCCCCCAGTATGCGCTACTCTACGGTCCTCCAGACCAACAGGTTATTACATAGGGTGCACGTTGTATGGGCTATGCCTGTGTTGAGTGGGGTGGATGTAAGATGGTGGGGAGGTGAGCGAATGAGGAGTGCAACGCACGACAGATGAGAGCATGTGCCACATGGCAAGGTTGGTGAGGGGGGGCCACTCACATTGACCATGCAGAAAAGTGATGATATTTCCTTTCCCAACCTGTACATGTCACACGCCAGCGCCCATCAGAAGATCGAGATTTGGCGTGCCATCGCCAAGGACGTCCGGGCCCTTGGGGTCCACAACAGACGGGGCACCCACCCCCGAAAGAGGTGGGAGGACATCCGCCGCGGGACCAGAAAGACCGCCGAGGCTCTGCTGGGGTGGGGGTGCCAGCCACCAATTGACCCCCCTGATGTTCCGGATCCTGGCGGTGGCCTACCCCGATTTGGATGGGCGCGTGAGGACATCACAGCAGACACCAGGGGGTGAGTATCAGCACATTCTGCTATCTTTGCGCGCAGTGGGGGTGTCTGGGTGGGGGGAGGAGGGCTATGGCTATCTCTAGGCCAGGACGCTTTCTGTAGGCTAGGCCCCTCCGTTAGGCATGGCCCTGTGCCCCCGACCCCCACCTCTGTAGGGTGCCAAGTACAGCTATCCATGGTCCGGCCTCACCTATGTGTGCATTTGTCGTCCATAGACCTGTAGGCCTAGTCACAATAACTGAGTAGTGTACCCCAATTGCGCAGCCTAGTGCTGGGGGCTTCTGTGTCTGTCCTCTCCGACAACGGTGTTGCCAATGCATGCACTCAACCTGTCTTCATTTCTCCCCCCCCATTTTCTTTGCCTTCCTGTTCATGTGGGCATTAGCATCATCAGGCGGAGGAGAAGTGGCATCGGCGCATGAGGGAGCTGCATCTCACATGGCCCCGGAGGGCCATGCAACCGACTCCGAGTACACCAGTGAGACGGAGGGCGAGGGGGGCTCCACAACGGGGACCCGTGGAGACGTCAGCGACACAGACACGTCCTCGGAAGGGAGCTCCCTTGCGGTGGCAGAAACATCCGTGCCCACCGCCACAACAGGTACAGCTGCCACCCAGCGCACCAGCTCTGCCCTCCCAGCAGACCCTCAGCCTTCGCTCCGTGCCCGCTCGGCCAGGAAGCCGGCCATCTCCTTTGCCCCAGGCACCTCAGGCCCTGCCCCAGTTACCCCTGCTGCCCTCAGTGAGGAGGTCATTGACCTCCTCCAGACGCTCATTGTTGGGCAGTCTACCCTTTTGAATGCCATCCAGGGTGTAGAAAGGGAGGTGCATCGGAGCAATGCATACCTGGAGGGCATTCATTCGGGTCAGGCTGCCCATCAGCGATCGTTCAACGCTCTGGCCTCAGCACTGACGGCAGCCATTGTCCCTGTCTCCAGCCTCCCTCTTCAAACTCCCTCCACCCAGTCCCAGTCTCCTGTTCCTCTGCCTATCCCATCCACACCATCAGACCAGCCTGCACACACCTCAACACCCAAGGGCAGCTCATCCAGACATAAGCACCACAGATCACACAAGCATTCACCCAAGCAACATCCAGATGCAGACATGCCAACAGTCACTACCACCTCTGTGTCCCCCACCTCCTCGTCTCCCTCCTCCCTCCCTGTGACGTCTCCACTCACACCTGCATGCACACCACCATCAGCCAGTACTTCCATCACCAGCACACCCTCCAGTACAGTCCGCACACGTGCAGTCACCACCCCCACTGCCATTTACACGTCCCCTGTGTCCTCTCCCATTGTGTCTGTCACCCCCTCTTCCAAACCACACAAACGCAGGCAGCCACCCACCCAACAGCCATCCACCTCACGACAGCCTCCGTCACAAGCACCTGCACACAAAGACAGCACACTTGACTCTCCTACAACCACATCCTCTTCCTCCACTCCCATACCCACTGCACCTACCCTTCCCATTGCTCCTAAAAAACTTTTCCTCTCCAAAATTAACCTCTTTGCATCACCTGACCCACCCCCTCCATCTGGTAAGAGTCCAAAATGCACCTCAGCCACCACAAGCCCTGCATCTACTAGGACCATAGTTCAGGGCTATTGGAGTCCACCAGCTCCTAGGGCAGGAACATCGGCCAGCAGCAAGGGGACAGCCAGCTCACCCCCTGGGAAGAGGACCAAAAACGAAGGGCCGGTGCGACAAGCCTGAGACGGCTGCCACCAAGGACAGTAGCCTTGCCCCGTCACCTGCCACATCAACAAAGGGAGGCAAGGGCCACAGAGCTTCAGCGAAGGAGGGCAAGGGCAGCAGGGCGGACAAGTCAGGCAGCAGGCGAGCTGACCAGGAGGGCCCCGCCAGCCCCATTCCGGGTGTGACGGACAACACCCACGGGCCCAGGACTCCATCACAGGAGGGCCCCGCAACCGAAAGGTCGGATGGCGACTGAGCGGGAAGTATTGGCCAGGTCTGGTTCCCTAGAAACACAGGACAAGCACCGCTGAACAGGGACCGCCGTGACAAGCAACGCTGAACAGGGCCCCGCCAAGACAAGCACCGCTGAACAGGGGCCGCCGTGACAAGCACCGCTGAACAGGGACCGCCGTCTCAAGCACCGCTCCGCTGGGCCCTTCCTGTCAAGCACCGCTCCGCTGGGCCCTTCCTGTCAAGCACCGCTCCTCTAGGCCCTTCCTGTCAAGCACCGCTCCGCTGGGCCCCGCCGTCTCAAGCACCGCTCCGCTGGGCCCTTCCTGTCAAGCACCGCTCCGCTGGGCCCTTCCTGTCAAGCACCGCTCCGCTGGGCACCGCCGTCTCAAGCACCGCTCCGCTGGGCATTTCCTGTCAAGCACCGCTCCGCTGGGCCCTTCCTGTCAAGCACCGCTCCGCTGGTCCCTTCCTGTCAAGCACCGCTCCGCTGGGCACCGCCGTCTCAAGCACCGCTCTGCTGGGACCTTCTTGTCAAGCACCGCTCCGCTGGCCCGTTCCTGTCAAGCACCGCTCCGCTGGGCCCTTCCTGTCAAGCACCGCTCCGCTGGGCACCGCCGTCTCAAGCACCGCTCCGCTGGGCATTTCCTGTCAAGCACCGCTCCGCTGGGCATTTCCTGTCAAGCACCGCTCCGCTGGGCCCTTCCTGTCAAGCACCGCTCCGCTGGTCCCTTCCTGTCAAGCACCGCTCCGCTGGGCACCGCCGTCTCAAGCACCGCTCTGCTGGGACCTTCTTGTCAAGCACCGCTCCGCTGGCCCGTTCCTGTCAAGCACCGCTCCGCTGGGCCCTTCCTGTCAAGCACTGCTCCGCTGGGCACCGCCGTCTCAAGCACCGCTCCGCTGGGCCCTTCCTGTCAAGCACCGCTCCGCTGGGCCCTTCCTGTCAAGCACCGCTCTGCTGGGCCCTTCCTGTCAAGCACCGCTCTGCTGGGCCCTTCCTGTCAAGCACCGCTCTGCTGGGCCCTTCCTGTCAAGCACCGCTCTGCTGGGCCCTTCCTGTCAAGCACCGCTCTGCTGGGCCCTTCCTGTCAAGCACCGCTCTGCTGGGCCCTTCCTGTCAAGCACCGCTCTGCTGGGCCCTTCCTGTCAAGCACCGCTCTGCTGGGCCCTTCCTGTCAAGCACCGCTCTGCTGGGCCCTTCCTGTCAAGCACCGCTCTGCTGGGCCCTTCCTGTCAAGCACCGCTCTGCTGGGCCCTTCCTGTCAAGCACCGCTCTGCTGGGCCCTTCCTGTCAAGCACCGCTCTGCTGGGCCCTTCCTGTCAAGCACCGCTCTGCTGGGCCCTTCCTGTCAAGCACCGCTCCGCTGGGCCCTTCTTGTCAAGCACCGCTCCACTGGGCCCTTCTTGTCAAGCACCGCTCCGCTGGGCCCTTCCTGTCAAGCACCGCTCTGCTGGGCACCGCCATCTCAAGCACCGCTGGCCCATTGGCAGTGCCGGTTCTGTGTCGAGCAGGGCTTCACGAAGCACTGTGGCCACCATGCCTCCTCCATTACCAGTGGAGTCGGTAATCCATCTGATGGACTGTGGCTTTGCACTCCCCAGAATGGAACAGTGGGCAACCCACCCACTGTAGAGACTTGAGAGACTGTGGCTTTGCACTCCCCAGGATGTAACAGTGGGCAACCCACCCACTGTAGAGACTTGAGAGACTGTGGCTTTGCACTCCCCAGGATGGAACAGTGGGCAACCCACCCACTGTAGAGACTTGAGAGACTGTGGCTTTGCACTCCCCAGGATGGAACAGTGGGCAACCCCCCACTGTAGAGACTTGAGAGACTGTGGCTTTGCACTCCCCAGAATGGAACAGTGGGCAACCCACCCACTGTAGAGACTTGAGAGACTGTGGCTTTGCACTCCCCAGGATGGTACAGTGGGCATGGAGGCCCCTCGTGGATCTGGCATCGTGGACTCATGTGGCTAAGGTGCCCCCCTTCCCTTCCCCCTGAGGTGCCTGTAGTTTTATCATCTGATGCCCCAGCAGTGTTCTCTCCAATGGTATCTGGTCTCGTGTGTGGGCTTTGCCCATGTGTTTGTGCACATTGGCCCATGGACTATGGAACTTTGCCAAAATGTGCAGGACATATTGCCTATGTATATATTTTTCACTATGTTCATTCTTTTATATGTATATTTCATATTGCATATTTCCCATAACTTCAATAGAGCTATAATATACTTAAATTTTAAAGATCATTTTAATTTTGTCTTTGCATTATTCCGTTAACACTCTGACTTATTGCTCTGCATTGGTGTGTAGGTATTTGGGGTGGGGGAGTGGGTGTATCGTGTATGTGTGTGCTCGTAACCTTTCCTCCTTCCCCCTCCCCTGTGTCGTAGGTGCAGTACTCACCGTTGTCATCTGCGCCGGCGTTCGTACTCCTGGTAGATGAGCAGGTAGACAATAGCTGGTAGGATGTTTAATTCGGGTTCCATGCTGTCCTCCTTCCTCGTGGAGTGTATAGAGGTGAGCGTTTTCCCGTTCGTAGTCTGTTTCCGCCGTGTTTTTATCGGCGGTGCTCCCGCCCCGGAAAAGGTGGCAGATTGGTGAGTTGTGATAGGGTGGGCGGTACATTGTCTGTCGCCTGCCTGTTGGCGGTGACCGCCATGGCGGTCGGAGTGTTAAAGTGGTGGGCTGTGTTGGCGTTTCCCGCCAGGGTCAGAATTCCATTTTTTTGACCGCCTGCCTGTTGGCGGGTTGCCCGCCGCTTTATCACCGACCGCCAGGGTTAGAATGCCCCCCTAAGTAACTTTGCACCCAAACTTCACCAGGTGAAGGTTAGACATATAGGTGACTTATAAGTTACTTAAGTGCAGTGGTAAATGGCTGTGAAATAACATGGACGTTATTTCACTCAGGCTGCACTGGCAGGCCTGTGTAAGAATTGTCAGATCTCCCTATGGGTGGCAAAAGAAATGCTGCAGCCCATAGGGATCTCCTGGAACCCCAATACCCTGGGTACCTCAGTACCATATACTAGGGAATTATATGGGTGTACCAGTATGCCAATGTGAATTGGTGAAATAGGTCACTAGCCTGTTAGTGACAATTTGGAAAGCAGAGAGAGCATAACCACTGAGGTTCTGGTTAGCAGAGCCTCAGTGAGACAGTTAGTCATCACACAGGGAACACATACAGGGCACATACTTATGAGCACTGGGGCCCTGCCTGGCAGGGTCCCAGTGACACATAGACTAAAACAACATATATACAGTGAAATATGGGGGTAACATGCCAGGCAAGATGGTACTTTCCTACACCCCCTGTTAGTCCATTTCTTATATCTGGTACAGACACGATGCTGTTGTGAGTCAGTGAGTGTTGCATGTAATGTTGCACTACAGTGACTGTAGTTCCACTTCTAACACATCTGGCACATGGTATGTGTTGATGATTGATCTTGTATTCCTATGTGTGTGAGCCACTGCGTCAGACAGATGTCTTTGCACACTACAGGTAAGTTAGGTATGTGTTAATGAGATGCAGTAGGTATTGCTGCAAGTTGTGTGGTGTTTGATATTTGTTCTGGCAGTGATTTGCACAACATGACTCTAGATATTTGTTCCTATTTAGAAGTTACATGACATGGGCTTGGTGTATGCCCTTTATGTGTCTTTGCTATTGTTTGTTTGTTGTGGTGTGTGTGATGTGTACGTAGTGGGCAACCTGAGGCCACTTATAGTGGTCGGTGTAGTTCTGCTGTTTTCAAAGGGTACATGTCTGCACCTGTCCCTCCTGTAGTGTACCTGTCAAGTTGTGGGTGCGTAACATACATGTGGGTGTGTGTATTGGTGTTGTGCACTGATTGCGCTGTACTGCAGTATGATGCATATGTGTTTTCACCTGCACATGGGTGTTACCCTGGCCATATGTTACTGATGTGTGTATGTCTTGTGTGTCCGGCAGTACATTACTAGATTTGTAGACTTACCCACAAGTAGGCCATTTCCAAATTATCCATCCTGGAACTGTTCAGTGATCATACTGTGCTGGACCATGTAGGCGTCACGGGCACTCCCAGGATACTTGGCCAAAATGTTTATGAATAGTCCATGGTGGTCGACTATGGCCTGCACATTAATGGAATGCGTGTGCTTGAGATACTGGTATAAGTGCTCTATTGCTGCAGGTGGTACGAGCCAGACATGGGTGCAGTCCATTGCACCGAGCACCTGTGGGAAGCCATGGATTTGATAGAACCCCTGTTTGTTCTCCTGCTGCTTTTACTAAGTGTTGGGGAATCTGATGTGGCGGGGTGTCAGGGAGATGATGGCATCTAAGACCTTTGGCAGGAATGCAGAAAGTGACGGCTGTGAGTCACCAGCAACCAGTGCACCCGTTGATTGGAATGAGCCACCTGCCATCATGTGTAGGACAGCAAGCAGATTTGTTATAGATGGTATGTTGTGTGGGGTCTGCAGGCTGGCTGCAATTTGCGGCTCAATGTAGTGCAGCAGGTGTATTATGGCTTGCCGGTTCAGTCTATAAGTGCTAATGATGTCCAGGTCCCTGAGGCCAAGGAGGATTGTCCTAGTTCTGAAGAGGCTCTCCTGCCTTCTGCGTTGCCTTTGTGGGCCGTGTTATGGTGGTGGTGATTGATGGATTTGTTGTTGTTCTCTGCGCCATCAAGCAAACTGTATCAGTATCACCTCCATCTTCTCCTGGGGGTTGTGATGTTGTTTCTGGGTGTTTTACTTAAGTAGTGGTGTGTTTGCCCCATTTTAACGCCTGCCCTGACCCAGGAATTACATTTTTATGCAAATCGGTGGTTGAGTCATTTTTTCAGTCCACCTCCCACCCGGGCTCCTTTTTTGCCCGGGTGGAGAAATATGGCACTAGGGTGTTTGAGTCATTTTTTTGAACGGGAATGCATACCCTGCATCTCATTGAAACAAGTAGCTTTCACGCATCCCAAAAATGACGTTAACACAATTATTTTGATGCTAGATGTGTCTAGTGTCAAACTATAAATATGGAGTTAAGTTTGCGCCGGATTTGCACGAAAAAAAATTACGCAAATCTGGCGCAAACAGAGTATACATTTGCCCCCAAGTACCAACACTTCTAAATTGTCTCAGACAGAATGGCTCAGTGCCTTCATAAGTGGAGGTGCTGTTGTTGCTGACATTGTGAGAGTGGAGCATATTTTGAGCCACTATTAAAGCTTTCTGTAAAGCTCTGCCGGATTATTCATCAGCCTCCATTTCATTTTTTTTCTCTTTTTAAAGAGGCATTTTACTACTACAATATGGCATGGCAGGATCATGAGAAGAAAACATGTTTATCAGCATTATCATAAGACAGCATGAACACATCAGTCGAGGGTACGTCTGCTGTGGGGCTCAGAATGGGAGCTAAGTGGGGGTAAAACCATTTATGAACCTCCACAAAAAGAGGGACAATGCGAGCAAACTGTGAGGTCTGAGGCGAGTGTTTCAAAGAGTGTGCTGTTCCACTGTACCATTGGCAAGCATGGGTACCTCTGAAACAGTAAACTTAGGGTAAAGGTGAGGTAACATGGTAGCACAAGCCTTATGGGATCTTGATATGTAGGAAAGTAGCCTAATTTTTGGCATGGTTACTCTCATTTTCTGCCTGATTTCAGTGTGATTGACTGTGTTTACTGGGATCCTGCTACCGAGGATCCCAGTGATTATGCTCCCCCTATCAAAACTCTTATTTTCACCCACAATTGGCATACTAGTGTCCCCTTATAAGTCCCTAGTATATGTTACCTAGGTATCCAAGGCATTTGGGTTCCAGGGGATCCCTATGGGCTGTAGCATATATTTTGCCACCCATAGGGAGCACATGCAAAGGGTTCTGCAGGACTGCCATTGCAGCCTGCGTGAAAAGGTGCAAGCTCCCTTTCACCGCCATTTACACTGCACCAGGTCACTTATAAGTCACCCCTATAGCAGGCCTTCCAGCCCTGAGGGCAGAGTGCAAAGTACCTGTGTGTGAGGGCACCCCTGCACTAACAGAGGTGCCCCCATGAACTCCAGGACCATTTTCCCAGACTTCGTGAGTGCAGGGATGCCATTTTACACGTGTACTGAACATAGGTCACTACCTATGCCCAGCTTCATAATGGTAATTCCAAACATAGGCATGTTTGGTATCAAACATGTTGGAATCATACCCCAAGGCTTTTGCAAGCAATGGTTGTATGATTCCATGCACTCTGGGGGCTCCTTAGAGGACCTCCAGTATTGTTCGAGCATTCTAAGGTTTTCCAGGCAGCCCCAGCTGCTGCACCCCTACCGACAGGTTTCTGCCCTCCTGTTGCTTGAAAAGCTCGAGCCCAGGAAGGCAGAACAAAAGATTTCCTTTGGGAGAGGGGTGTTATACCCTCTCCCTTTTGAAATAGGTGTTACAGGCTTGGGAGGGGTAGCGTCCCCAAGCCACTGGAAATGCTTTGAAGGGCACATTTGGTGCCCTCCTTGCATAAACCAGTCTACACCGGTTCAGGGACCCCCCCCAGTCCCTGCTCTGGCGTGCAACTGGACAAAGGAAAGGGGAGTGACCACTCCCCTGTCCATCACCACCCCAGGGGTGGTGTTCAGAGCTCGTCCAGAGGGTCCCTGGGTTTTGCCATCTTGGATTCTGAGTTGGCAGAGAACTCTGGGGGCATCTCAGGGGCCAGTGCCAGCAGGTGACGTCAGAGCCCCTCCCCTGATAGGTGCTTACCTGGTTAGGTTGCCAATCCCCCTCTTCGACTTCTCACTAAAGAGACTGCATCTGTACCCTCCAGGAACTCTACAAGCTGCAACATAGAAGCAAGACGCCTTCTGCAACATTGTATCCCCGGCTTCTGCCAGCAACTGCAACTGTTTCATGGTTGTGCATCCTCTGAGGACATCCCATCTTCAGCCTGCACCAGAAGAGCAAAGTAATCACCCTTGGGGTGAAGGAGTCACTCCCCTGCTTCAGCAAGCATGAACTGCAATGATGACTGGCTGCATGGATCCCCTCTCTAGCTGAGCTCCATAGATCCTGCAACATGGGTGGTGGTGTAGTGTGGTTGGTTTTACGTATCCTTTGCGCTTTAGCTTCAGGCTTTAGGCCTTTGTGCACTTTGCCCTGGATGTATTTTATTTATTTGCTTGCAGCTTAGAGCCTCTGTGCACTTTGCTCTAAATGCTTTTTATTAGGCTTCGTACTGTTATTTTTTAAATAGCCAGTTCTACGGTTTTGTTTTTTATTCATATCACACTGTTTAGCTTACTTCAGCACTGGAGTTCTCCATAACACATTCCTGTTCACTCTGTGCTTCAGTCAAGGATACAGTCCTGATAGAGTATATAACATGACTCTGCGATTGGAAGGGGACATTGACCATATTGCACACGCCATTTTTTGGGACCATATGGTAAAATCATATGGCGTTCTGCTGGCCGAACAAGATTGGCCGCCTGACTTTATTCGCGACTGTCCAGTGGGGGAAGAGGTTATCACTCCTTCCTTCTCACCACTTGTTCTGAGAGAACTAGCGGAGTCCTATAGTAACTTATGGGCTCTTGCACAGGCCCCCGCTCTATATAGAAATAATGTGGGGTGGGATAGACAATCCCCTTATCATGTAATTCCCATAAAGGGCAAACCTCAGCCGCAGCCGCAGTATCCTATTAAATTTGAAGCAAGGGCATCGGTTAGGATTATTCTTACACAGTTGGAGTACCAGGGTGTAATTGAGGACCATTCCTATAGGATAGTGGTGGATTACAGACATTTAAATAGTCATACACGCACATATGCAATACAGAATTCACATAGCGCAGCGCTTATGAATAATATAGTGCGTAAAAATTACAAAACTACGTTAGATACCGTGAATGGATTTTTCTGCCAGAATATAGCACCCGAGAGTTGGGACTATACCAGTTTCAGTGCGTTTGGTTCTCAGAAAAAAAATTGTGTTTGCCTCAGGGGTATAAGAATAGCCCAGGACTATTTTCGGCTTGTGTAACTGAAATTCTGCACGAGTTGGACCCTGAAGCGCTATCATATGTTGATGACATATATTTGACAGACGATGAGATTCTGCAACATCTCAGGCGTGTATCACGCATTGTTGTGGGGTTTGCTGAAATTGGCTATAAGTTTAATTTTAAGAAATCGAAGATTGCCTTCCTCAGTGTCATTTTCCTGGGATATGAGTTGTCGAGCGAGGGCAGGAGCCTAGCGCCTCATTTTTTAGAAAAATGTGCTCAATTGCAGCCTCCTAATTCGGTTCGGAAGCTCTAGTCATTGTTGGGGTTTCTGAATTTTGGCAGAACTTACATTCCTGATTATGCTACGCGTATAAAACCCTTATACGAGTTGATTCGTCTGAATTTTTCGAGTAGATTTTGGACGATTGAGCATACACACATACTACGAGATTTGCAGACTGATCTCTTAGCAGTTAAACACTTACACACACGGGACAATAAGACACATTTGGTCATCAGGGTGATACCTGGGGCTGTTGGGTTTACGTATGTCACCTTTAATGAGGGTGAGACAGTCCTGATTGCATACAAGTCTCACTTGTATTCTGCTGCAGAACAACGATTTGCACAGACTGAAAAAATACTCACTGCAGTACAGATGGCTGTGATTAAAGAAAGACCTCTTGCCCAGGGACAACGCATCATTGTCGTTTCCCCGATTCCGGCCTTAGAGGCTGTTACAAAAGCGAGTGTTCCTAATTCGAAAGCTTTACACCCGCGATGGATTCAATGGGCTACGTCTTTGACAGCCACTGATGTAGATAACATATTTGACCCTAAACTGCAGACTCAAGAATTTCTTCAATATGAAATAGAATACCCAGTTCCTGCTGGCACATTGCCTATTGACCAATATCAGGTGGTCATGTATACCAATGGCTCTGCTCAACCAGCGGTTGGGACTAAACAACAGTATTCTGCTGCATGTGCGGTGGTGAGCGGCACTATGGAGGGGGAAGTGTTCTGCCCCGACATACTTATACAAAAACCTTGGGAGATTGCACAGCACAGCTGGCTGAGCTCAAAGCTCTATTGTTAGCGTTGGAACACGCGGATCCCGCGATTTTAACCTTGCTGGTCTGTGACTCCTACTACTGTGTGCAGTCTTTCAATGAATATTTACACTACTGGAAATTGAATGGGTTCAGGGATACTAAAGGCAACACCATTAAACACAAATTGTTGTGGGGTAAGGTTGCGGATCTAAAAGAAATGCTTCCTAAAGTCCATGTTGTGCATACACTTGGACACCAGCGCGTTGGAATACACGTTGCTGGGAGTACTTTGGCTGATGAAGCCGCAAAGTCAGCAGTAGCTGTCGCCACTGTGGCGGCAGTGACTCGTTCGAGTTCCAAACCAGACACAGAGATTTCGGCTGCCATAAAGGCTACGGCTGATGGCACGCCCTTTCCTAAAGGATTTCCTTCTAAATATGGTTACTGCTTGAGTAGTGCGCTAAATGCTGTTGTTAATACTCCAGGCATTGGTGTACGTGAACTGCCCAATAAAATTGAGAGACCTCGATTAATTTCTGCAGCTCATGAGGGGGTGGCATCTGCACATGCTGGTGTGGCTGCCACGATTTCACTTTTACAGGCTCGTTACTGGTGGCCTGGTCTCTATAAAGAGACAAAGCAGTATGTCCTTTGTTGTGATGTTTGTCAACAAATTAAAGCTTTGTCGGCTAGACGCCAGCAGCAGACGCCCCTTCTGATTTCAAATAAACCTTTACAGTGTGTGTACTTGGATCATTGTGGTCCTCTGACACCAGATAGTGCATACAAATATATTTTGGTTGCTGTAGATTCGTGCTACAGATTTGTGTGGGTCTGGCCTCAACGCTCGGCTGACACTCGGACTGTTATTAAAGATTTGCGCATCTTTGTCGATACATTTGCGGTTGCGGCTTTTCATTCGGACCAGGGCCCTGCTTTTGCCTCTAAGGCATTCAGGGACACCATGGCTTCGTTGGGGGTTCAGCTCCAATTCTCGTCTCCATTTCATCCCGAGGGAAATTCTGTCGTGGAGCATTTAAATCGTGATTTAAAGCAATCCTTAACAGCCAGAGTTATAGGTACGGGTCGTAGTTGGCTAGCCCACCTGTATGGAGTACAGAGAGCACTTAATAACTTGCCTAGAAGGTCACTGGGGGGTTGTACTTCATATGAGTGCCTGTTCGGAACACAGATGTATGTTCCTGATCTAGATGGTCCTGGTGTGGAGGCGGCAGAAACGCCTTTTGACATAAATGATCGTGTCACTGTTTTGCAGGATTTACAACAATTCCGTGAAGATAACTCTTCTGCCAGTGCTGCCTCCACAGGAATTAAGGATGAGCCAGTAACGCCTACTGGTTGGATACCCAGGATTGGGGATCTAGTGCGTGAAAAGGTCACAATAAAGAAAGAATTTGGTCCTTCTTATCGAGCACCTGTCGCTGTGTTAGGGGTAAGCGCACGAGAACTGTGATTTTACCGCCGCTGCAAGGGGCCAAAGGAAATCGCTTTGTTTCCATTGATAATGTCAAGTTACAACATGTGGCCGATTATGCACAGCAGACCAAGAGGGGCACCCAGTAGTTCCGGAATCCCTCTCACTACTGGGGAAGAAGTCACGCTGCAGGTGATTTACACCGACGCTGTTTCCTCTCCGAGCTTGGGGAGGGTGGAAAATGATCTTGCGATTGTTCCACAGACAACGACTAATTTGGAATCTTTTGATCAAGTTGCTGTACGTTCTGCTGATGTTTCTGAGCATGTGGTTTATAGTGTGCCAAGGCGAGAGCCTCCATCTGCTTCTTTGTTCACAGTTGCATCTTTTGCAAGAAATGCCTCTGGCTGCTTCAACGACACTGATGATGCCGTGTCAGGCTCCTCGTCCTCTTTATCTACAGTCAGAAGTCCACGTAAGCTGCTGTGTTGGCTTCAACGCACATATTTTGTTTTTCCTTGGAACTATTAGTGGCTTTTTATGGCTTTTATGACTATTTTTCTGTGGTTAGGATTTGTGGTTACTTTTTTTCTAGTAATACATGGTCATTTTCTTCCTGAACGGTCAGACATTGAGCACGTGGAGACTGTCTTAAAACCACATTTTTCGTCTCATATGGTTCGAAGAGACTTGTCAGATGTAAACATTTCTGCAATACGGATTCCGGATGGGATTGTGTGGGATAAAGTAATGTTTGATATATATCGTCCCACTGAATTGATTCAAATACCGTATGTCCTTAAGTTATCAATGAATGATATTGTTATACCAGGCATTGTTTCTGATGATTGGGATGTGAAGACAGTAGATTCTATGTTGACAGACTTACAATATTACACTGTCTATTACGATGAAGATGCTTACCAATTTAGAGATAATCATGGTGACATGTTTTGCTACAACTATTATGGACACCACTTTATTCATAAAGCTAGTAGCCCTAAGTCCATATTTAATTATGTGCAATGGGAACATTGCTCGACTCCTCCACAAGGGAGTTCGAAAACGTATTATGATAAATTTGCATATTTTTCTGGGCATAGTCAACGAAATGCTAAGTCTTACTATTTTAAAGTAACTCCGTATTCTAATAAGCAAATGTTATTGACCGATACTAAATTACTGTATTCAAATTTGTTTGTATCTAAACTTTCGGTCGAGGGGTATGAATACTGGTTTAAGACTGTTGACTTGAAAAGTGTTTGGGGTACGAAAAATTGGCAGATGCAGGGCAGGGACACATTATTTAGAGCATGTATTATCCCTGTGCAGATGATTTTCCTCAATGACACAGTACAACAGACTAGCTGTTTGGGCTTGGCAACAATTAGAGAGTTAAATTTGCCTAGTATACCTGTCCCTTCCAAATTAAATAACTGGCAGCACTATGTGAATGCTACTTTTAGTGAATTTACACATTGGGTCCAGAATGGTACGCTTAACACTTCATCGATATATCCAGGCGGGTGGTTATTATGGCCTGTAGACACTAATAAGTGTCATCAACTTTTTGTCACCTCTTCAGGGGGGTTCAGGACTAGTAGGGCAGACCCTCGTTACATTTCGCCAGAACATGCTGATATTATAACTACATACAGCGTGGGGAAGCTTTGTCAGCAATGGTTGAAGTCATCCACGCTGGATGCAGTTAAGTCACATCTCACGTTACTGTCTAATGATACTGATTTACAAGATTTTGTGTCAGGTCCCAAGGTACCACGGAAGAAAAGATTTTTATATGAAGTTTATAATGAGATTTGGAAGCTTTCACAACTGGAGGCTGCAGCCCGGTTGAGGCAGATTGATCAGGAAAACCTGATGCAGACTTTTGCCCTCATTCTGACCCTGGCGGTTTGAAACCGCCAGGGCAGAGGGTTGCGGAAGCACCGGCAACAGGCTGGCGGTGCTTCATGGGCAATTCTGACCGCGGCGGTAAAGCCGCGGTCAGAAAAGGGCAACCGGCGGTTTCCCGCCGGTTTACCCCTGGCCCAGGGAATCCTCCATGGCGGCGCTGCTTGCAGCGCCGCCATGGGGATTCCGACCCCCTTCCCGCCAGCCTGTTTCTGACGGTTTTCACCGCCAGAACCAGGCTGGCGGGAACGGGTGTCGTAGGGCCCCTGGGGGCCCCTGCACTGCCCATGCCGGTGGCATGGGCAGTGCATGGGCCCCCTAACAGGGCCCCACAAAGATTTTCAGTGTCTGCTTTGCAGACACTGAAAATCGCGACGGGTGCCACTGCACCCGTCGCACACCTGCGAATCCGCCGGCTCCATTCGGAGCCGGCTTCCTCTTCGCAGGGGCTTTCCCGCTGGGCCAGCGGGCGATCTTTTGGAGATCGCCTGCCGGCCCAGCGGGAAAGTCGGAATGACCCTTGCGGTCTTGTGACCGCGGAGCGGTCTTCCGACGGGGGTACTTTGGCGGGCGGCCTCCGCCGCCCGCCAAAGTCGGAATGACCCCCATTGTCTGTTGTTGATAATGGCATGCATACCCTTTTTGACCGTGTTTACACGATTGACAGCATTGTTTCCTCTGCTATTGACATTATTAAATCAGACATGTCTTGTTTATATCATGGGCAGAGTCAGACGCGGTCCATCATGCAGCTGGGTTGGACTCTTCAGACCTTGAAGGCAGGTCGCGTTCCATGGCAGCACATTCGTGCCAGAGAGATCTTTGTCTCCTTTAATTTAACTCGTCAACAACAGCTGATGGCTACAAAGGAAGCGACGTATGCCATGTTGAATATTGAAAAATTGGAGAAACTGCCTTTCACGGTTGCTGAGATTCCATCAGCTGAGTGGTTGATTCATGGGGTTATTAATCTGCCTATCTCCACTCTGCAATTTACATCGTGTTTGAAGAACATTCCGGTGGGTAGATATGAACTATTGGGAGACAGTTACACACACAAGGTGTGGGAGCTTCCCTTTCAATACAAATATATTAATGGTTTGAGGGAGGTTTTTCTTAGCGGTAGTGAATGCGAAACTTCTGTCAGCCATTCTATGGTTTGTAAACAGCTGTCCTTGCACGGAGCGTGTAACGCTTCGATTGCTAACTTAGCTTGTTATCTGAAGGCAGTTCCAGTCCCGGTTATTAAAAATACTTTCCAGGTGCTTTCTAACAGCAGTTACCTTGTTCTTAACAGCGAACGCTGCTGTGGCATGCGTGCCGGAATAGTTTACGTTGTCGTTGTCAACAAGGCCGTTACCTGCTGCGGGAATGTGTTGTCTCCCCCCACTCAAATTAGGGAGGTAGCGGACATCTGGCCTCATATTGCTACTTCCAAGGTTAATTTCGACAAGTTGAGTCAACTAAAGGCTTTATTGTTTCAAAAGCATGTGGCTCTTACATCTGCTAGCGAGACCTACGCACTTCAGGTGGCAAGGTCATCGGCGGAAACACAGTCCCTTTTGAATACTAACTTTCCAAGTCACTTCGGTGAACTTGTGGGACGTATATTTAATGCATCCAGCACTGCTGGTATTGCACATTTTTTCAAAGCCGTTGGTGTTGGTTTTGCTCACACTTTCTCTTCCATATTCGGTTTGATACCTTCGGCTATACATTCTATTTTCGGAAGCATTTTTGGGGGTTTCCCGATTACTTTGGCTTTATTGGCTGGTGTCTTGCTGTTGTTGCTATTTTTTTGCAATGGCTGTCCCGCCACGACGAGATCCTATATTGCTGCTCCCGTCAGCGCAGCTGTGTCGTGAACGCATGATGCAGCATTTTGGAGCGACACTCCTGAGCCATTTGGAGTGTGACTGGTCTCTGTCATTCCGACCGGTTTTGGATTGTGTGCAACCCGTGTTTCGGTGCCTTTGGTGCTCGTTTGAACATGCACTGGCTCTTTGTCTCTCACTGCAGCGCCCTCCAGTGGTCGATCCTGATCTGTTGATGTTCCCGATTAGGGCTCATTCCCAGACTTGTGCACTACGGTTGCGTTTGCTTCGTGAGGCAGTTTATGATATTCCCTTCCTGGAGGAAGATGGTTTTGTCTCATTCATAGGCCCTGCACGGGGTGTCACCCTGAATGGTTTTGGGGCTTTGGAACACACCTGCTCCATGGTACTTTGTGGCGTGGATCTTCCGATATTGATATATATCGAAGTGGAGGAGCTCCTACTTTCTATTGCTTCTGTTTAACAATTGGATTTTTTTATCCTCTCCTGCAAAATTTACATTATATTGAATTTGGCTTTATCGTCACATGTCTCCTAAATTTATGACTTTGTTGCCTTCTGACCTTGTCGAAATTTGTATATAATTTTAGGTATTGTTTATATCTGGGGCATATTTTTATATTATTGGAACCACTTGCTACTAACAAGGGGAGGGTGTAGTGTGGTTAGTTTTACGTATCCTTTGCGCGTTAGCTTCAGGCTTTAGGCCTTTGTGCACTTTGCCCTGGATGTATTTTATTCATTTGCTTGCAGCTTAGAGCCTCTGTGCACTTTGCTCTAAATGCTTTTTATTAGGCTTCGTACTGTTATTTTTTAAATAGCCAGTTCTACGGTTTTGTTTTTTATTCATATCACACTGTTTAGCCTACTTCAGCACTGGAGCTCTCCATAACACATTCCTGTTCACTCTGTGCTTCAGTCAAGGATACAGTCTGGTACATTGCCGATAGACGTGGTAGGAGTTTAGACTTGGCATTCCTGCGTAGGGACATTTTGTGATCACGCTGACATGTTAGTTATAAAATCACTTCCTTGTCCCAATACACGCAAGAGGGAGATTCCGACCAGGGAACCACAACTAGACGCTGACTGCCTCGTTGCAGATGCTGAACCAAGATCACAGGCCTTTGCTCAGGTATGAGGGCTGATGTCTCCCCAGTGATACAAACAGGCAAGCTAGAAGCTTAACATGCTGTGCTCTAAATAGAACAAGCAGAGGGAGAGTAGAAACTGTTAGGCACTATGATAGCTTTGTTCTTATGTTTTACTCACCTGGTGACTATTTCAATCCTACTGTGTTGTATTGTTCTGGTTATTGCGGCTCACGCCTTATTATCTAAAATACAGTTGTTTTATTAAAACTTTATATAAAACTTATACTGTCTTTGTCATTTGTATATGAGATCATATTGTAAATGAGAGAGTTGGTTTGGATCTGAGTGACTACGACTTCCCTGAGAAGATTCAAAGATGTCATGCGCTCGGCTGCCCAGTCATCTCTTCCCTTTGGTAGAAATGAGCCACTGCTAGTTAGCCGAAGCAAGAACCGGATTTAGGGTGACAGAGTTCTTTACACGTGGGTCAGACTCAGTCTCACACACCGTTATCGATCCTGCTGCCTAGAAATCCAGTAGTCTCATTTAGGATAATGAGAGCCCACGCGACAGTGGACTGAAGTGGTCCAGACAGTCCTCTCGCCCAAATGTCCAACTTTGATGGAGGTAGGAGCTTGCTTCCCCACGCAAGACAGTACCCCGTGTACCACATGTTTTCCAGCTGCCAAGGCTTGTTGCCATCCTTCCTCCAAGTACTTCGAGCAGCTTGTAGCTCCCGCCCCCAGCACTCTGCCGTGTGACGAACAGCTTCCTGAGTGGTTCTCCAGCAGCGTGGGAGCCTTTGTTGTAGTGCTACTTGAGCCTCTTCTGCAACTGTCTTGTCCCCATGCTGTGGGACTCCTGTGTGCACTGCCTGGTCTTCTGTGGGCTCTCTGAGTTGTGAGAGCCACCTCTGACTCCCCCTCCTGGGTAGAGTCCAGCTGGTCCTTCCTGGTCCCGGTCAGCGCCATTTTCCGTTAACCGAGAGCTTTGCATGTGCCAAGGCTTGTTGCCGGACTCCACCGACGCAAACCTGACTGCAATCCTCCATTCGGCGTGCAGCATCACTTGCACCCTCCAGAAACCCGACTTCATCTTCTTGGGTGCAGTACTCACTTTCCATCTTCACCGGCGGTTCTCCTGTAGCACCTTCATCCTGTTTAGCAGGGGCTCCTGTTCTTCCTGGATTCTTCTGTGCCTCTTGGACTTGGACCCCTTCTTCCACAGGTTCTCTAGTCCAGGAATCCACTGTTGGTGTCTTGCAGTCTCTTCTGGGTTTTGCTTAATTCTTCTTCTCGTTTATGTGTGTGTTCTGGGAAAGTTACTGTGATTTACTGCTGCTTTTCTAGTAACTGGGGTGGGTTCTGGTACTTACCTTTTGGGGTTTTCTAGTACTCCCAGCTCCCCTCTACACACTACACTTGCCCAGGTGGGAGACCGACTTTCGCTTTCCACTTTCTTAGTATATTGTTTGTTCTCCCCAAGGCCCATTTCTAACTATTGTGATTTTCACTAATTTCTAACTGTTTCTTTGCCTATTTCTGCATACTAGGGTATATAATTTGTGTATTACTTACCGCCTAAGGGAGAATAGTCTCTATGGTATTTTTGATATTTGTGTCACCAAAATAAAGTACCTTTATTTTTGTAACATTGAGTATTTTCTTTCATTTCTGTGAGTACTATGTAACTACAGTGGTACTGCATGAGCTTTGCATATCTCCTAGATAAGCCTTGGCTGCTCACCTACAGCTACCTCTAGAGAGCCTGGCTTCTAGACACTGCCTACATTTCACTAATAATGGATAACTGGACCTGGTATAAGGATTACCACTAGACACCAGGCCAGCCACCTACACGGTGCCAGGGGAGGAACTATGGAAGACGGGAGGGGCACCGAAGGATGTGTCATAGGAGGGGGCTGGACCCATAATGAAGTGGGATAAGAAGCAGCATCGGGCCATTCATCAGCCTCCTTTTGTGTTGTCTTAGTGCTGCATGGGTTTTGGGAGTGCCTGTGCCACACTGTGATTAACAGCTCAGGTTTCTGTCAGCCCCACACTATTATTCTCACTGTATGTTGGAGACTGGGCCTGCCCCCTGCCATGCTCCATGCAAGTGATAATTGAGTTTGAGGTGAGGCAGTCAGACCAGAGGTGGAGAAAGGGCAGCATTATGAATTGGGGCACCAGCAGCAGTTAAAACGTAATACAAATATCTTGAATGTCCATGTCTGCATGCGTGTGTGTGTGTGTGTGTGTAGCAATCTTTACTTCTATTGCAGGCTGTACAGACGGTACTACATATAAGTTTGGACAGGCAGGTGAGAGAACAGAAAAATCCAGGTAATTGGTCTCTACATTTTGTCAGCCATGCCTCAGTACTGTGCGACAGATTGTATTCATGAGCATAGGCACCAACTTTAACCATTTTCATTTTTTTGCGGGCTGTTAGACCTGGCATCGTTTGGTGTGGTTTCCCTTGACTTTTTGCAATCTGACCTTCTGTTTTGCCAAATTCATTTTTCTTTCTGGCTTTAGGATTCTGTGCACTTTACCACTTCTAGCCAGTGCTAAAGTGCAGGTGATATTGGCTTAATCTTGGTGATATTGGCTTAACCACAATTGGCATATTTAATTTACTGGTAAGTCCCTTTAACAGAGCACTATATGTGCCCAGGGCATGTACATTAAATGCGCTAGTGGACCTTCAGCACTGATTGTGCCACCAACTGCAGTAGCCCTTTAAATGTCACAGGCCTGCCACTGCCCTTTCAAGCTGGCAAGTGCACCCACATGCCAGGCTAAACCTTCCTTTTTATTGCATGTAAGTCACCTCTATGGTAGGCCCTAGTTTGCCATAAGGGATGGTGCAGGGTATTTAAAAAGCTGGGCATGTACTTTTAAGTGGTAGTGAAAAAGTATTTAATTTATTTTTCACTATTGCAAGGCCTATATTTCCCACACGTTAACATTGCGATTACCGTGAAATAGTCTTTAAGAGTATTTTTCAATTGTGAAAATTAATTTGTAGTTTGGTGTCTCTGGAGTCACAATTTAAAACCACAACTTATGGAGAAGTAGGATTTTACATTGTAAGTCTGACAATGCCACTTTCAGAAAGTTGCCATGTTCTTACTTTAACCATTCAGAGTCTCTGTCTGTCTCTGAATACACGTCTGGGGTGGGTGACAGCTGGGCTTTGTCCATTACCTCTAGACAGCCACACACAAAGGGGCCTGGGGTGTGACATTCACATCCTGATGGCCCATCACCAGGCTGATGGGCCATCCTGGGCTAGATGGAGGGAGGAGCTGACAGAAAAAACAACAAAACAAAAACAAAAACAATCAAAGGGGGCATTTTCCTCTTTCTAAGGAAAGAGGAAAAGACTAGGAGAAATAATGTTTTTACTCCTTGTTGCACTACCCTTATGCCTTCACTCTGTTACAAAATCTTGTAAATCTGGTAATGCGTCAAAATCCATGGGTGTTGCATAGGAACACGCACCGCAGCATCCATTTAACACCTTTTTGTAGCAAAGTTAGGCAACACAGTAACTTTTGGTACATTGCCTTTCTCTGTATATACAAGGCCTTGTAAATATGGCCCGGCAGCCTGCACCAATAGTGTGTCACAAAAAGTGCTGCTTGCAAATATGACCTCCCATTTTTAACACAGACTTTGTAGCGTAGCAGGTGAAAACCTGCAGAGTGTTATGCTTCACTGTAAAGGAAATAGTGTTGCCTTGTATTAAGGACGAGTGGATGAAATACGTTTTGGAGGCTGGGATACAGAAATCACGACGCAAGGTTCATGTACAACTCTGGGAGCTATTTCTATACAATCCAGATGTGGTCTTGATTTACAAAGCATGAACCAAAGCAAAGATTGTTGAGGACTTTTCTACAGGGAAGAAATGGAGTGCTGGCTGGAAACTGGATTACCTGAAAGGCCATCTAGTTAGCAAAGTTAATGAGTCTGCTTTGGTGATACTGAGAAACAAAATTGCTGCTGCCAGGTTTAGTTATGGATTCTGACAGAAACTGATACTGACAACGCGAGCAGACTAGAAGTAGTTGAATGGCAAAGATCCCTGCCTGAGGAGATAAAGATTCTCATCAATAACGTGTTGTCGACGGTCAAGATGAACACTTCAATGTTGTCTGTTCATGACATCCATGACCACCTAGCTTTGTATGTGAAGATACCAGGCACCTGGAGGAGCAAGAGCTATGCCCTTGAGTTCCTTGAGGCCACCAATAGAGTGATACACTCTGAAGCTATGGCAGAACTGCGTAACGCTGTGTATCACACATCGACAACTGATGAGAGCACAGATATTTCTGTTACAAAAATGTTCATCCTTTATTTCATGTACCAACCTGTGATGTCAACAGAGCAGAAAACACTGTTTGGGGAACTAGTGAAGCTGCCTGGGTGTGATGCTGAGGCTATCACTACAGCTGTGAAAGAATTCTACGCTGCCAATGAACTGGACCTTAAGAAAATGGTCCTACACAATTTTGGTCCTAAATACATGGTGAAAAAGCATTTGTCTTAGGAGTACTATTTTGAAAGTGTCATCTCACACTATTTGATGTTTTATGCTGTTGTATTACATTGCTCTATGGATTCTATGTACAGGGTGCCTTGAGTGGCAGGTGTTTTACTGTACTACAACCCTCATTAGGTCTTTCCTTATACAGTGCTTTGATTCCGTGATGGGCATGTTTGCACTCTATAAAACATAATAAATAGAAAATGAATACATTGGTGCATCTGTGATGCGGGGCAAGAATAATGATGTTGCTACTCACCTTAAACAATCTATTCCTCATCTAGCTGAGCAGCAATGAGTCGCCCATATAGAAGATTTGGGAGTGATGATGCCTTAAAGAGGGTTCCCCTGATTGAAGAGATGGAGACATTTTTGAGGACTGTCTACACTGTGTTCTCCAGATCTCCTGCAAGCAAGCCCAAGCTAGGTGAAATCACATCAGTCACTGAATGTGAAGTGGTTTCCTTTCGGCCATTGAATAAAGTGGCTTTCAAGGCATTTTGCAGTTGTTGCACCAATTAATATTTATGAGGCTGTTTTTAAGTACTTTGAGTATGACAAAGTTGAGGAGAATGATCCAGTTGCTAAATATTGTTACAAAAATCTATCAGACTCAAACTAACATATTTCCCTTGCAGTACTTAATGACATTCTATGTGAATTTGCATCTTTGTGCAAACTGTTCTAAAATGTTCTTTGACCACTGTTAAAGCTGTACAGTATGCAAGAGAAAAGACTGGCCAAATATAGGAACGATACTTGCGGGATGCTGTCTCTAGGAGCAGCACAGTAAGAAATCTGATAGTGTTGTGCAGAGAAGGCCAAGGGTTTGACAGTGGGCCTACTTTGTCTTTTGTTTCCCTTTTTTTTTAGCACATTAAAAAAAAAAGTCCTTGAAGATGAATCAGCAAGTTTTCAATTCCAGGCAATAAAAACACAATCACATTTTGATTTTGAGACTTAGGATGTATAATTGGGAGAGCATAGCTTATATATTCTATAATGTTATGAACTAAGTTATAATGTTTATGAACTAACATGTAATAATGCTGCATAGAAAATGTATTAATGTATTTTGCCAAAAGGTGCGCTTGAAATATGCCCACGGGGAGTGGCCGCCATTATATACGGGTACTAATGAAACTGACTAATAATGATAAAATGTTATATTAGGATATGATTTTGCACTAATAATTAAATGTTATATGCAAAAGTTCTGCTAATAAATCATTAGGTCTTAGTTAGCATGAGCCGAGGCCCAGCTGCCCGGTTTCATATTAAATGTATCTTTCTAACGTGCAGTGTGCTGACTTGCTGAAGGACATCTCTTGTTTTCTCCAAACTAGAAGATGAATGTAACGGTAGTAGATCCGTTCCCATGAAATTCAACTGGCTTAGTGAAACATTCTTGCTGAACGCAACAGTGTAGACTACTTGCAGGTACAAGGTCGCCTGAACCGGTACCGACAATGGAGCCACTGACTAAAGATGCAAAGAAGACCACGAGAGTATGAAATCATACCGGACATTCTACCCACTGAAGACGTCAATCATAAGGACCAATAAACTACGTGAGAACAGTTATGGGGTGACAAATTCAATGAAGTAATTGAAACTCTATTGGAGGGAGATAGTGGGGTCCAACCCCTCAACCAAGGAATAATTAGGGGACTGTACAACAGAAAAGGGATAAAAACCCTTGACACAAGGAAGTAAATGAGAACAGGAGAGAATAGGAGACTAGGAGAGAGAGTTAGGGAGATGCTGATGCGATTTGCTATGATCCAGACACTTTGTCATTCTGCATAGAGACTTTGCTGTTTGGGTCTTAGAACCATCCTTGCCTTATAAATGCCCATTTACACTTTACCTCCTTATGAGGGAAGTGCCCTCTTTTACCTCATTGCAGAATTCCTGATGGCGAATCAACTGATGTCCTGAGGACGAAGACTGAACCTGAGAGCTGATCCAATACGGAGGGTAACTATATGACAATCAAATTGTAATTGTCTGTTTGCTTTTCCTTTCTAGGTACCAACTGCTTCTTTTGACGGAGAACCTAGTTACAGGGAGTGCAGAATTATTAGGCAAGTTGTATTTTTGAGGATTAATTTTATTATTGAACAACAACCATGTTCTCAATGAACCCAAAAAACTCATTAATATCAAAGCTGAATATTTTTGGAAGTAGTTTTTAGTTTGTTTTTAGTTTTAGCTATGTTAGGGGGATATCTGTGTGTGCAGGTGACTATTACTGTGCATAATTATTAGGCAACTTAACAAAAAAAAATATATACCCATTTCAATTATTTATTATTACCAGTGAAACCAATATAACATCTCAACATTCACAAATATACATTTCTGACATTCAAAAACAAAACAAAAACAAATCAGTGACCAATATAGCCACCTTTCTTTGCAAGGACACTCAAAAGCCTGCCATCCATGGATTCTGTCAGTGTTTTGATCTGTTCACCATCAACATTGCGTGCAGCAGCAACCACAGCCTCCCAGACACTGTTCAGAGAGGTGTACTGTTTTCCCTCCTTGTAAATCTCACATTTGATGATGGACCACAGGTTCTCAATGGGGTTCAGATCAGGTGAACAAGGAGGCCATGTCATTAGATTTCCTTCTTTTATACCCTTTCTTGCCAGCCACGCTGTGGAGTACTTGGACGCGTGTGATGGAGCATTGTCCTGCATGAAAATCATGTTTTTCTTGAAGGATGCAGACTTCTTCCTGTACCACTGCTTGAAGAAGGTGTCTTCCAGGAACTGGCAGTAGGACTGGGAGTTGAGCTTGACTCCATCCTCAACCCGAAAAGGCCCCCCAAGCTCATCTTTGATGATACCAGCCCAAACCAGTACTCCACCTCCACCTTGCTGGCGTCTGAGTCGGACTGGAGCTCTCTGCCCTTTACCAATCCAGCCATGGGCCCATCCATCTGGCCCATCAAGACTCACTCTCATTTCATCAGTCCATAAAACCTTAGAAAAATCAGTCTTGAGATATTTCTTGGCCCAGTCTTGACGTTTCAGCTTGTGTGTCTTGTTCAGTGGTGGTCGTCTTTCAGCCTTTCTTACCTTGGCCATGTCTCTGAGTATTGCACACCTTGTGCTTTTGGGCACGCCAGTGATGTTGCAGCTCTGAAATATGGCCAAACTGGTGGCAAGTGGCATCGTGGCAGCTGCACGCTTGACTTTTCTCAGTTCATGGGCAGTTATTTTGCGCCTTGGTTTTTCCACACGCTTCTTGCGACCCTGTTGACTATTTTGAATGAAACGCTTGATTGTTCGATGATCACGCTTCAGAAGTTTTGCAATTTTAAGAGTGCTGCATCCCTCTGCAAGATATCTCACTATTTTTGACTTTTCTGAGCCTGTCAAGTCCTTCTTTTGACCCATTTTGCCAAAGGAAAGGAAGTTGCCTAATAATTATGCACACCTGATATAGGGTGTTGATGTCATTAGACCACACCCCTTCTCATTACAGAGATGCACATCACCTAATATGCTTAATTGGTAGTAGGCTTTCGAGCCTATACAGCTTGGAGTAAGACAACATGCATAAAGAGGATGATGTGGTCAAAATACTCATTTGCCTAATAATTCTGCACTCCCTGTAGATGTTTTCCAAATTGGTGTTACTAAATTATTTTGCATGAAGCCCAACATGTCAATGCTGATTTGAGGTTAGATGAGGGGTTCACTAAACTGACGCAAATAGACAAATGACTGAATCTATGCTTTGTTGAATAACATGATCATGATGCTCTGCTAAGGATAACCTATGTTGACACCGTGCTATGTTCTAATATTCGTGATTCTTGCTTTGATTAAATCTTATCAGAGTTGCCATATTGTGACTATGTGTGAGAAAACAGGGCTGATTGCAGAGGCCCCATAACTTTTTGCCCCCATTTTCCTCTTCTTGCTGGTGTTTTCCTGACTTTGATGGTGCCCTGGGTACTGCTAACCAGTCCCAGGGCCTGTGCTCTGTGTAAAATGGATATGCAAATTAGGCTAATTATAATTGGCTAAGTTAACCTACCTATAAGTCCCTAGTATATGGTAGGGCATGTAGGTTTAGGGACCACAGCATAGGTGGTGCACACCTAGGTGCACTGCTGAGGTGCCCATTGTCATTTTAAAAGCAAGCCTGCCTTGCTGGCTGCTTTTAAATTAAAGTTATATGCAAATTCGACTTTGGAATTAAAGGTACTTCCAAAGTCTTAAACCACCTTATTTTTACATATAAGTCACCCCTAAGGTGTGCCCTATGTGCCTCTAGGGCTGGGTGCCATGTAACTATAAGCAGGGACTTTATAAAAATAGATTTATAAGCCCTGGTGAGGTAAAAACAGCCAAATTTGTTTTTCCCTCATTGAAGTAAATGGCCTTCATAGGCTAGAATGGGCAGACTTTATTTTAAATTTTAAAGTCTCCTTAAATGTTACATACCAAGAATTTGGTATCAAATTAATTGTTGTAATAAATCCCACAACTTCCAGTTGTTGGATTTAATATAACTTGTTCAGGTAAAAAGTTGAGACTTTACCTAAAAAGTTGCCAATTTCAGCTCTGCATTGTTTTTGCTGCTGTGCTCTGATTGGCCAGCATGCAGCAGCTTCTGCCAGGCTGCCTTGATGAGGTGTGAAGTGGCCTGGCTTCACACAAAGGAATGTGCTTGGGGGAGAGAATCTCCCCTCAGCAGATGGTGAGGCAGGAAGGGGGAGGGCTGCCAAACTGGTCTTCAAAGGCAGAGAAGGACATTTGCAGCACCCAGCAACACCCCCACATCCTGCAACCCCAGACAATTAGGTGCCCCCTTGATCAGATTAGGAGAGGGCAGGAGAGGGGTGTGTTTATGATTTTTAGCCACACCAGTGGGTGGGCTCAGCCAGATGTAACCTCCAAAAATCAGATTCATCCATGTTGGATTTTTAGAGACTGTTGCCTTCTGGGATGGATTTTTGCCACACTTCCCAGGAAGTGGTCATCACAGGGGGACGACCCTGTCCCTGATTGGAGAACCAGGGCCCCCCTGCTTTTCACCCAGGAGCAAGGATAAAACTGGCAGACCTGCACCCACACCTCAGATCCCCACCAAATTTCAAGAGAAAGGAACTAAAGGAGAAGAAGGACTGCCCTGCTGGACCCCTGGCCGGCACGTGGAACCTGCACTCAGAAGGACTGCACCAGCTGCACACTTGGGCTTCACCACAAGAAGGACTTTGCCTGGCTTCAACTGGTTCAAGGAGGGACTCCCTGTTTGCTACAGGTGAAAAATTGCTATCCAGAGTCCCCTGCACCAACTCCTGAAAAAGTGACCAGCTTACCACTGTCCAGTGGCCAAAAAGGAGTTTGCGCCAGGTGCATTCTGGGAGTTGAAGTCCGCACCCCCCAAGGACCATCACAGAACTTCTGGACCCTTGGGGTGAGCTGTGGACCCCAAAAGAACCTTAAAAGAACATCTGGGTGAAGCCCCAGGAGTTTGGAAAAGATTTGAGAATTTTTTTAAAAAAGCTCCAGAGAGGGACCGACCCGCCGCGGAAATTCTAGCCGGCTTGCCTCAACCGCGACCCGGCCTGACTTGGTGGTTCGTCCCGGTAAAGAAAAACCTCTGAAAAAGAGACTAAGTCCGAAGGTAAAAAGTTGACCGGGACCTCCCAGCCATCGTATCCGAGAAGGGCTCCACGGACGTCGGATCAAGATCCAGGTTTACCCCGGTCGAAGGATTTTCATCTCGAAAAAACGACTACGTCCGAAGGTAAAAATCTCCACTGAGGAAACCCACATCGCGTATCCGGACACGGGCTCCAGGAGGTCGGATTCAACTGGCAGGTTCGTCCCAGTGAAGAAAAACTTCAAAATAAAGACTAAGTCAGAAGGTAACTTTTTAACCGAGGCCTCCCGCGACTTGTAGCCGAGCAGGGCTCCATCGCGGTCGGCCTGAAACTTTGACTTTGCCCCGGTCGAGGTGCAACCAGATGACCCGATTGGCGCTTTTTGTTTCTAAGCGCTAGAAAAGTAATAATTCTTTAAAAATTCATATCTCCGGTTCCCTTTATCCGATTTTATTCATTTTTGTGTCATTTTAAAGATAAAAATATAAACTATTTTTATAAATTGGTTTTGGATTTTTAAACGGTTTCCTGTGTTTTATTTAATTACTCTTTTGTGATATTTGAATGCTTTACACTCTGTCTCCTAAGTTAAGCCTTGACGCTCGTTGCCAAACTACCAAGGGTTGAGCTGGGATTAATTTACTGAGACCTAACTGTACCTAGGTGGAGGTTAGTGGCTTGTTGCTAGGTGTAGGTACCTACCTGCCCTTACCAATAACCCATTTTCCAACATTTTTGGTGGCAGCGGTGGGATCCTGTACTTGTGTTCAGTATCACATTATAGTTTTAAGTAAAACAAATTAAAAATCCTTTAAATTGTCTTAGTGCAAAATTGTTATTTTTTTTTAAATTTTTTATTTTTTTATTTTTTATTAATTATTAATTTGGATTAATTTCAATTATTGAATTTTTGTAATTTTTCTAAATTCTTGTTTCCAATTTTTGCAAAAAGTTTTTGTTGACACAAAACTAGGGAACCATGGAGCTTGATCTGGCTAGCCTACCCACACTGACAGTAGTCCAGCTTAGGTGGTTGTGTATTGAAAGAGGGTTGCCTGCAACCACTGATCTCAGGAAGCAAATCCTGATCAAATCCCTGACAGTATGGGCTGAGGCCCAAGAGGTAGAGTCAGAAGAAGCTCCAGAGGAGGGAGAAAGAAGGGAGGATGCTAGCTCTAACCACTCAGGGGAGGGAAGGCATCTGAGCCTAAGTGAGGATGAGGAAGAACGGCCCTCAGTAAATACATTCACTAGGGGCAGATCCAAAGCTAGTGGTGGGAAGGGGGTCCTTTCAGGAGGAGAGAACCCATCCATCAGAGAAAGAGAGCTGAAGGCCCAGCTAGCATACATAGCTTTGGAAGCAGTGAAGCTGGCCCTAGAAAAGAAAAAGTGTGCAAACAAAGAGAAAAGAGATGGTGGCAGCGACAGAGAAGTTGAGGTGTCCATGGGTGGGGGAGTTTGCCCCAGATTACCCAAGGGGGTGGTTCCTGCTTATGTAGAGGGGGATGACATAGATAAGTGGCTGGGGGCCTTTGAGAGGGCACTCCAAATGAGAAGGGTTAGGCCTCAATACTGGGGTTCCCTTTTGTGGGAGTTGGTCCCCAACTCAGGGAGGGATAGGCTTCTGACCTTAAGGGGGGAGGAGGCAGATTCATACCCTAGTATGAAGAGGTGCTTAGCCAAGAAGTTTGGTCTGACCCCAGAGCAATATAGAATGAAGTTCAGGGACACCCAGAAGGTCAGTACCCAGTCTTGGGTTGACTTTGTGGACATTTCACTAAAGGCACTAGAGGGCTGGATTATTGGTAACAAAGTAGATACTTATGAGGGGTTATACAATCTGATCATGAGAGAGCACATCTTGACCAATTGTACCCAAGAAAGGTTACGCCAGCATCTAGTGGACTCTAAGCAGACCAACCCTAGAGAGCTAGGGGAGGCAGCTGATGAGTGGTTGAGAACCAGGGTGGTTGTCAAGTCCCAGGGGGGAGACTCCAAGAAGGGGGGGACAGGTCCCCAAAAACCTAAGGAGGGAGGTGGTAAGCCCACCACAGAGACTCCCTCTGTACCCCAGAACCCTAAGAAGGAGGAGAGTAAATCCCACTCCCACTCTGACCAGCAGAGACAGTTAGACCCAGGGTTAAAAAAGCTCTTGGACAGTAGGGCTTGCTTTGACTGTCAGCAGACAGGTCACTTCAGAGGAGATGCAGCCTGTCCAAAGAAGGTGGTTAGCACTGGGCTGTCCAGTGTAGCCATGGAGGAGGATTCCTCAGATGATGAAGTCCTCCTAGCATTGAGCTGGGAGACAGGACCAGATGGTAAGCTGGTGATCCCTGAGGGTGGGAGTAGGCACTTCCACCACATTCAAGTGAATGGGATCCCTACCACTGGCCTGAGAGACACCTGTGCCAGTCACACTATAGTGAGTGACCGGTTAGTGACCCCAGACATGTATGTCCCAGGAAAGACAAAGAAAGTCAGGATAGCCACAGGGGAGGTCACCTCCAAACCTGTAGCCATAGTGCCCCTAGAGAGGGAGGGTGTCCTTGACTGGATTAGGGTGGTAGTCAGTGCTGACCTTCCCCTAGATTGTATCCTGGGCAATGATCTCCCAGAGGTGAGTCTGGTCACAGATGGGGTGGTCGCCCAGGGCGCCCCCCCAACTCAAAGTCCTGGGGAGTCAGTCCCTACAGTTAGGAGACAGGGGTCCCCAAGGAAAGAAGAAAAGGAAGGGTAGGTCACTCTTCAAGAGAGTTCCAGGGAGCCAAGGGCCTTCTGCCCCAGTAAGGGGGGAGCCCAGAGTTGGCACTGGTGAGGCCTCACCTGACCCCAAGGAAGTCCTGAGTAGTCAGGCAGCTGTCCAGATGCAGGGTGTTGCCCCTGCACTGACAGAAGGGAGAGTGGAAGGAGGGTGTCTGCCACAGGAACTGGTAGCCCCCCACTCTAGACAGCAAGAGGGGTGCCAGGACCCCAAAATGCCCCCTAAAGCAGCTCAGCCACCTGTCAGTGGAGAGCTTAGGGTGTGGTTCTGGGTACTGACAGCTGTCAGTAGCCTCTGCTGGGTGCTAGCCTTCCTGGCAGCACTGTACTTGGCCTGGGAGGCAGACCCCAGGGCCAATAGCAAAGTAGGCCCCCTGACCCTATTGGTCATGGTGGGGTTGCTCAAGTGTTGGGTGACCTCTTTGGGTAAGCTAGGTGTTGCCCTAGCAAAGTTTGCAGTAGGGGAGGTGGGCACCTCACTACCCAAGTTGGCAGAGAAAGAGGAGGAAGACCCCCCTAGAGGGAAGTTTCAGTTTGAAATGGGTCCTTTCATTGTTGGGGTGGGTTCACTACCCATAGGGAGTGACCCTGACAGGAGGATATAAGGCAGAGTAGGCCCTGCAAAGGGACAGCCAGTTTTCTTCACTGTCTTCCTCGCCTAACAAGCCAGGAAGACTCTCCCAGGGTTGGGCTGAGTCTCCTGGGCGTGTGGGCTGGGGGGGGGGTTGTGTGAGAAAACAGGGCTGATTGCAGAGGCCCCATAACTTTTTGCCCCCATTTTCCTCTTCTTGCTGGTGTTTTCCTGACTTTGATGGTGCCCTGGGTACTGCTAACCAGTCCCAGGGCCTGTGCTCTGTGTAAAATGGATATGCAAATTAGGCTAATTATAATTGGCTAAGTTAACCTACCTATAAGTCCCTAGTATATGGTAGGGCCTGTAGGTTTAGGGACCACAGCATAGGTGGTGCACACCTAGGTGCACTGCTGAGGTGCCCAGTGTCATTTTAAAAGCAAGCCTGCCTTGCTGGCTGCTTTTAAATTAAAGTTATATGCAAATTCGACTTTGGAATTAAAGGTACTTCCAAAGTCTTAAACTACCTTATTTTTACATATAAGTCACCCCTAAGGTGTGCCCTATGTGCCCCTAGGGCTGGGTGCCATGTAACTATAAGCAGGGACTTTATAAAAATAGATTTATAAGCCCTGGTGAGGTAAAAACAGCCAAATTTGTTTTTCCCTCATTGAAGTAAATGGCCTTCCTAGGCTAGAATGGGCAGACTTTATTTTAAATTTTAAAGTCTCCTTAAATGTTACATACCAAGAATTTGGTATCAAATTAATTGTTGTAATAAATCCCACAACTTCCAGTTGTTGGATTTAATATAACTTGTTCAGGTAAAAAGTTGAGACTTTACCTAAAAAGTTGCCAATTTCAGCTCTGCATTGTTTTTGCTGCTGTGCTCTGATTGGCCAGCCTGCAGCAGCTTCTGCCAGGCTGCCTTGATGAGGTGTGAAGTGGCCTGGCTTCACACAAAGGAATGTGCTTGGGGGAGAGAATCTCCCCTCAGCAGATGGTGAGGCAGGAAGGGGGAGGGCTGCCAAACTGGTCTTCAAAGGCAGAGAAGGACATTTGCAGCACCCAGCAACACCCCCACATCCTGCAACCCCAGACAATTAGGTGCCCCCTTGATTAGATTAAGAGAGGGCAGGAGAGGGGTGTGTTTATGATTTTTAGCCACACCAGTGGGTGGGCTCAGCCAGATGTAACCTCCAAAAATCAGATTCATCCATGTTGGATTTTTAGAGACTGTTGCCTTCTGGGATGGATTTTTGCCACACTTCCCAGGAAGTGGTCATCACAGGGGGACGACCCTGTCCCTGATTGGAGAACCAGGGCCCCCCTGCTTTTCACCCAGGAGCAAGGATAAAACTGGCAGACCTGCACCCACACCTCAGATCCCCACCAAATTTCAAGAGAAAGGAACTAAAAGAGAAGAAGGACTGCCCTGCTGGACCCCTGGCCTGCACCTGGAACCTGCACTCAGAAGGACTGCACCAGCTGCACACTTGGGCTTCACCACAAGAAGGACTTTGCCTGGCTTCAACTGGTTCAAGGAGGGACTCCCTGTTTGCTACAGGTGAAAAATTGCTATCCAGAGTCCCCTGCACCAACTCCTGAAAAAGTGACCAGCTGACCACTGTCCAGTGGCCAAAAAGGAGTTTGCGCCAGGTGCATTCTGGGAGTTGAAGTCCGCACCCCCCAAGGACCATCACAGAACTTCTGGACCCTTGGGGTGAGCTGTGGACCCCAAAAGAACCTTAAAAGAACATCTGGGTGAAGCCCCAGGAGTTTGGAAAAGATTTGAGATTTTTTTTTAAAAAGCTCCAGAGAGGGACCGACCCGCAGCGGAAATTCTAGCCGGCTTGCCTCAACCGCGACCCGGCCTGACTTGGTGGTTCGTCCCGGTAAAGAAAAACCTCCGAAAAAGAGACTAAGGTGGTCATTCTGACCCTGGCGGTCGGCGGAGAGACGGCGGTCGGACCGCGAACAGACCGGCGGTATTAAAAATGGCATTCTGACCGCGGCGGTCCCCGCCGCGACCGACCGCCACTTCTCCACTCCGACCGCCACGGCGGTCATGACCTCCGGGCTGGAGTTTGCGCACTCCGGCCCGGCGGTCGTCCCAAGACCGCCAAGGGTATTATGACCCTGCCTACCGCCGCGGTTTCTTGCGGGCGGGAACCGCCGTGCGAACCATGGCGGTAAGCACTATCGGGGCCAGGGAATTCCTTCCCTGGCACTGATAGGGGTCTCCCCCACCCCCCACTACCCACCCGAGTCCTCCCCCCACACCCTCCACCCCCCTGCCACCCCCCAGAGGTGGTACGAACCCCCTCCCCACCCCCACCCCGACATGCACATACATGCACCCCGACATGCACACACCCCCAACATGCACATATACACACCCCCTACACACACATACACAACGGGGACACATACCCGCACACATACATGCAGACATGCGCACCTGCCGAACAGCACACATTACCCATAGACACAGCAGCACCCCCCGCCCGCATACACGCACTCACACACCCCCTCTACACACTCACACGCACACCCCCATGCACGCCCACATCACACAACACCCCCCCACCCCCTCCCCTCACGGACGGTCAACTTACCTTGTGCGTTGGTCCTCCGGGAGGCGACGGGAGCCATGGGGAGGTGACCGCCAACAGAAGACCGCCACACAGAAATGTGGGTCGTAATTCTGTGGGCGGTGTTCTGCTGGCGTGGCGGTGGAGGTTGACCAGTCTCCACTTTCCCGCCGACCGCCAGTGTGGCTGCTGGCGGTTTTCCGGCGGAACGCTCCCAGCGGTCAGAATGCGCACAGCGGCATACCGCTGCGGTCGGCGGTCTTCACCGCGGCGGTAACTCGGCGGTCTTGCGAAAAGACCGCCAAGGTCAGAATGAGGGCCTAAGTCCGAAGGTAAAAAGTTGACCGGGACCTCCCAGCCATCGTATCCGAGAAGGGCTCCACGGACGTCGGATCAAGATCCAGGTTTACCCCGGTCGAAGGATTTTCATCTCGAAAAAACGACTAAGTCCGAAGGTAAAAATCTCCACCGAGGAAACCCACATCGCGTATCCGGACAAGGGCTCCAGGAGGTCGGATTCAACTGGCAGGTTCGTCCCGGTGCAGAAAAACTTCAAAATAAAGACTAAGTCAGAAGGTTACTTTTTAACCGAGGCCTCCCGCGACTTGTAGCCGAGCAGGGCTCCATCGCGGTCGGCCTGAAACTTTGACTTTGCCCCGGTTGAGGTGCAACCAGATGACCCGATTGGCGCTTTTTGTTTCTAAGCGCTAGAAAAGTAATAATTCTTTAAAAATTCATATCTCCGGTTCCCTTTATCCGATTTTATTCGTTTTTGTGTCATTTTAAAGATAAAAATATAAACTATTTTTATAAATTGGTTTTGGATTTTTAAACTGTTTCCTGTGTTTTATTTAATTACTCTTTTGTGATATTTGAATGCTTTACACTCGGTCTCCTAAGTTAAGCCTTGACGCTCGTTGCCAAGCTACCAAGGGTTGAGCTGGGATTAATTTACTGAGACGTAACTGTACCTAGGTGGAGGTTAGTGGCTTGTTGCTAGGTGTAGGTACCTACCTGCCCTTACCAATAACCCATTTTCCAACACTATGTTAATGTGTTTCTTGGTTTTGAGACTAATAAACTTGCTAGTAGAATTGTAATCAATAGGGAATAAACTTTAAATAATAGTACTAAACTGGTGTGGTTATTCATGACTGCAAGGTCATGGTGGTTTCTGAGTTTTATTAAATGTCTTTGACTAATTTGAATTGTCGTATTACTGTGAACCTTGATGACGTCATTGACATATTAATTGGCATGCTGATTAGTTATCTCGTCCTAAGGTGTCTTCAATCAGGGTCAAAAGATTCATTGGCCTAAAACGAGTCCCAAAGTGAGTAAATTAGTCATAAAGGGACGCGTTAACAGTTCTGGTAGCAGAGCGACGGTTTAGGCCCTTTGGGGCCCTAGGACGAGGGACCATTGTTTTAAAGTGTTTTTTTTCGAGATAATGCAAATTGGAGGTATGAAGCGTTTCTAAATTCCTCATGACTTTCCCGGAATCTCGGAGCTCGCCTAAGTGAGTTGGGTATGTTCTCGGCGTTTTAGTATGTGTGGTGTCGAATTTGCGCTTGCTCAGCTTATGCATATTGCAGGTGTTTTGTGAAGTTTGTGTGAATTTAGGTCAGGTAATGTTGTTTTAGTAGGAGTGGGCGTACTCCGCAGTATGAGAGTAGGGAAGTCGGCGAACTTCATGTGAGTGTGGTGCTTTGTGCTCAAAATTATCCACGTGGTTGTTGGTGATATATGGACCCGTCATGGTCTAAGACTCCGGAGTATATTGACAAGTGTAGGAGACACTTGGGTTTATGTTGTAATTTGTGCGGTTTAATAGGTCAATCGGGCGTGGTTGACAAGTCGAGTTTGAGTCAAATTGTGTGAGTGAAACCTTCAATGGAGATTCGGCAAGTTCTAAATTGCACTAGAACGAACCATTGACAAGTTGAGAGTAGGATTTGCGGGTCGAATTCTGTTTGCAAGTGCGGGAGCTGAGAAGGAGAGAGTAGCGCTGAGGCTTCAAGTGAAATCTCTGTAAAGTTCTCAAGCGAATGTTTTACCCTTCCTGCAGTAAACCGGCAAATTTGGGTTTTTGGTTGTTAAAGGTGCTCGCAACATATTGCATTAGTTTTGTGTGAGGAGGACAAGCCGCAAGACTTTGTCAGCTGCAGTGTGTGTGAGTGTGACGTCATTAGTGCCGCGCTGGGATAGGTCAGTTGCCAAGAGGGGTCGCGCACGGATTGGCAGCTGTCCGTGAGAGGCATTAGGTTGAGCAAGGTGGGTGAAGAGTGTTCTGGGAATTAAAGTCACTTCCTGATTAGATTCTAAACAAAATAAAAGACGCAAAAATGAAGTTTTTCAAGGCTCTAAAGAGTGCTTTGAGGGGGAGATGTATATATTAAAGCGAGTGTGGGGGAGCCTATACCGCCTGAGGGTACTCCAGCTTATATTGTAATGGAGGAGAAGGGAGTCGTGCCATGTGTTTGGATAAAACAATGGTGCAAATTAACAGAGAAGAAAGGATGTCTAGCGTTTCCGGAATACGGGACGTTTAATGTAAGAATTTTGGGAAATTTGCGAATGATGTTAAGCGTGCAAAAACCGCCTCCAAGACCAGCTCAGTATGAGGCATTAGCAATCTGGGATTTAATGGCTACACGACAGAGACAGCAGAAATTTGAAAGGAGAATGAAGAAAGCAGAAAAGACTGTAGCCGAGGCTAGATGGGATAATGAGAGCAGGATGTGGAGAAGGGGAGTAGTTGACGGCAATAACACAACAAGACGAGACACAGGGAAAGAAGGCTACTTGTAAGACAGACAAGAGTTCTAATAAACCAAAAGAGACTCAGAGGTCTTGGTCAGACGCAGATGATTCAGACGATGAAGAGTTTCTTAATCAGTTGTTACATGATCGCCCGCCACCATATGCCATAACTGATAACGTACAGAGCACTAGTGTGAGTTCTGAAGACCCAGCACAAAATAAGGGCGTCACAAGTACAGTGCAGACAAGGGATACAGTTTTGATACAGAAAGGTGTCAGTATACTCACTGCGCCAGACACACAAATACAGTTGCAGCCACCGCAGATTCAGAGGATTTATCCTGAGGTTCCAGTATTGGAAACAACTACGAGTCTGATGGGCGTGCATGATCGGATATATACGCGATCAAAGTTAGTGCAGATTGAGCCAACTCCGCAATTGCTGCCCCATCCGCAGCAACAGCTGGTTCAGAGTTACACTTCAGTCGCAGGACCTCAGCCAATAGCTACAGCACAAATGATGAATCAAGCTATGGGAGTTAATGCTCCACAGGGTTCAGGACTTGGACAGTCACCAGCTGCTATATCATTGACAATTACCATTGGTCCACCAGTACCGCTGTATGCGCAAGGTAAGCCTGGGGTACGTGATCAGGGAGTAATGACCCAAGAGGCGATAAGATGAGGGTCCATAGGACACCTGCAGGGAGAACAGACAGTCGAAAGGTCTAGGTCTTTGTTAGACTTTAGTCCTATTGGGGTTCCTTTGGAGACAATGAGGCAAGCCGGGTTGGGAACACTAACCCCACAGGTAATTCGACATAGACACCAATGGTGCATTCTGGAAACATCTCGTTGCAGGGCTTAACAGTGCAACAATTGACGAGTGGTTAGATAAACTCAACACTCCACGGACTACTACAGTGACTGCAGAGAGGTCAGAAAGGGAAAAATACCTGAATTTTGTAAGACTGGGTGTAGAAGCTATGGAACTAGTGAAAGGAACAATGGGGGTGAACAGACTAGAGTCATACACGGAAGCAGAATTGAGGTATCTGTGCCCCAAAATAACTAGAGAAGTGAGCAAGGTGCATCAGAGGTTGGCAAACCTGGCGGATAAATACGGCATAGACATTGAGAGTACTAAACATTTGAAAAGAAGCTATAGATTAGACTTCGAACCTAAAGATTTTGAGCACATGAGGTCTACCGGAATGAAAGCACATCTTAAAGAAATACTGCAGAGTGCTCAAATTTGGGGAGCCTTAGAGAAATGGGAAGGCAGATGGGCAAAGAAAAGAGATAAAGAAAAGGGTGATGGTCCGGAACCAAAGCAGGCTAAGGCCGGATCGGACACGGGGATAATAAAAATGTTACCAATGAGAGAAACAGCCGGAGGGGTACTAGTCCATGTACCGTGGTCTAGGGGTGACATTCTGTTGTTCACAAATGACTACCCCAGGCTGAGGGAGAAGCCGATAGAATGGTACCAGCAGACGGACAGGTTTGTGAAGCTTGCAAAATGTCTCTGGGAGGATTTGAATACCCTGTTTGAGATTATAGTTCCACCTGATTTATGGCTTGAGTGCAAGAGGGGCGTAGACTGGCCGACAGAGGAGCCGGCAAGGAATAAGGTTACTGGAGCACCGTCTGAAGAGGTGATGAAATATTATCACAAAGTGATTGAGTTTTTGAAGCAGAAAGTGTCGCCAAAAGTGACTGATTGGCAGAAAATCGATCGATTCATGCTTATTATGAGAGATTGTTGAAAGCATTCAAACATTACAGTGGCACTGAGGTCATTGAGCAGAAAGACATGAATCATCTTGTGTTCAGGTTTGTTGAAGGGCTGAGGCCAGAGATTAGCCAGATGATTAAGAAAAAATGAGGGGGCAGAATCAGAACTTCCAGAATAACATGGTACAGATGCAGGTGTTACAGCCCATGCAGCAGATGCAAATGCCGCATGTCCAACCAGCACAGATGCAGCAGGCACAACAGCAGATTCCCATGGTACCTAGACAGCAAATGCAGATACCATTAGCTCCAATGGGACAGCAACATGTGATACTTCCTCAACAGGTCACAGGTCTTACGATGAGTCAAAATAATAAAGTACAGCAGTTGCCATTACCGGGTGAGGATGGAATAAACGATGAATGCTCGGACGATTGTTCAGACAGTGAGGAGTGCAGGCTTGCAGCATCCCTAGAAGTAGATCAGAGAGGACCCTATGTAGAGGGGAAGGTGATGGGTCATAAGGTTTCATTCTTAGTTGATACAGGAGCTACACGCTCTACAGTCAGAAGTGCAGAGGTTCCGAAATTACCACATTCGGGGCATACCATAAGGGTGGTAGGAGTAGCAAATCAGTTCCTGACAAATCCAATTACAGATCTGGTCCAAGTTGAGACTGGCAACTTCCAGGGATTACACAAATTTGTAGTCTGTGATTCTAGTCCCGTATCCCTACTGGGAAGAGACTTACTGTGCAAAATGAGGTGTTTGATTACCTGTTCCAATGAAGGTATTGAGGTGCAGATGAACAGTGATGATGAAGGGGACGATGGCCAGTTTCTAGAGTTAGAGAAGGAGACCGGAAATGAGGAATACCCTTTGATAACCCTATTCCCAATGCTTACAGTGAATGACTTACCAGCCAAGTTGCAGGGAACAGTGACAGAGAAAGTGTGGGACCTGACAGGGAAGGAAGTGGGACTGATAAAAGGAGTAGAACCGGTTAAAGTAGAGGTGAAAGCGAATGCTATGTTTCCTCAGGTACCGCAGTACCACATGGCACAAGATGTCCTCATTCAAGTACCGCAAATAATTGCAGACTTTGAGAAGCAAGGGGTTCTGAAAGAAGTGCTGAGTAGCCAGTGTAATTCACCAATAATGGGTCTGAAAAAGCCTTATGGGAAAGTTCGAATTGTGCAAGACTTGAGGAAAATAAATGAGATTGTGGTAAAATGTTGCCCCATAGTGCCAAATCCAGCTGTAATCATGTTTCAGGTTCCGTGTGATGCAGAGTGGTTCACAGTTGTGGACTTGTCTCAAGCATTCTTTTCGGTGCCTGTTCATGAGGAAAGCCAATTTCTCTTCAGTTTCAAATTCCTGCAGTACATTGATGATTTGTTAATTGTGTCCAGGACAAAAGATGACTGCAGGTACGACACAATTGCCTTACAGAACCATTTGGGAAAGAATGGACATAAAGGCCCTCATTACAACATTGCCGGTAAAAGCCACTTACCGCCGTGCAGAAGACCGCCAACACACCGCCGCGGCTGAGGAATTCCGCCACAGCTATTATGACCCACATCTCGGAACCCGCCAAAATTCAGACACCCACACAAGTCCGCCACACCAAACGTCAGTGATAAACTGGTGAAAACAAAACCTCCACCATCACGCTAACAGAAATACGCCCACATTATCACGACACACGAATCCTCGCGGAGGTCTTTCAACCGCGGTATTCCATTGGCGTTACACACTGCCGCGCTCAAAATACAAACACACTTACAAAACATAGCCACATTGGACAATTCAAAATACACACACCTGAGACACATACACACACCGCTCCCACACACCCAATACAATATAAAACACACACCCACATCACCCACAAACCCCTATGACCACAATTGAGAACGAAGGCCAGAGAGAGACAGCACCAGCAAGTACAACAGCATCCACAGGCACATAACACCATCACCCATACAACTTCCACGCACCTCACACAACACACCACTACATATCACCACACTTATCACCACACACTCCACCCCACACATCACCTACACCACCCCATGGCACGGCAAAGACACCCCAGGTTCTCGGAGGAGGAGCTCAGGGTCATGGTGGAGGAAATCGTCCGGGTAGAACCACAGCTATTTGGATCACAGGTGCAGCACACCTCAATTGCAAGGAAGATGGAGCTATGGTGAAAAAATAGTGGACCGGGTCAACGCAGTGGGACAGCACCCAAGAAATCGGGAGGACATCAGGAAAAGGTGGAATGACCTACGGGGGAAAGTGCGTTCTGTGGTCTCAAGACACCACCTGGTGGCTCAGCGGACTGGCGGCAGACCCCCACCTCCTCACCCACAAATAACAACATGGGAGGAGCAGGTCTTGGCGATTCTGCATCCTGAGGGCCTCGCAGGAGTAGGTGGAGGAATGGACTCTGGTAAGTCAAATCTTAACTATTACATCCCCCACCCTTCCTGCATGCTATCACATACCCCCACCCTCGCCCTCACCCCTATCACTCCAACTCCTCACAAATGTACCAATATCACAAACCACCCATCCCAACACCAAGCCCTGCATGCAACAACCAAGCATGGACACCCATCACTAAAGCATGGCCACTGCACATGCCCATGCTCCCCCCTAAACCATCATCACACAAGGTCCCACACAGGAATGCCAGCACTGGGGTACACGGTCACCCACCCATTGCACACCATGACACACACAGATGCAATAATCATGCCTTTACACCCCTGCAGGACCCCTACCCAATATCACCAGGCAGGAGGGTCCAGACATGTCCACTCCACCCACAGAAGAGACCCACAGTGATGACAGCACCTCTGTCCAGCTGGATCTAGATGATGAGCCCGGACCATCGGGGACCTCTGGACAGTCGGTTCCCCTCACACAGGCACAGGCCACCACAGACCTTCCCCCTCTGGAAACACCAGCACAGCACTCACCCAGCGGGCCCATACCTCCGTCCCCAGGACACGTCAATCAGCTGTGTGTCCACCACTACAGGGTACCCAGGATAACCCACCACCCCAACAACAACAGGGACCTGGGGGCAGTGGCAGTGGGCACACAGTCCAGGGGACAGAGGCCCAGGAACACAGGGGAACTGGGAGGGCTGCCGTGCGACAGGGGGCGGACAGGCCAAAGGAACCCACTCTCCAAGAGGCCCTCTCCTCCATCATGGGAGCATACCACCACTCCCAGGAGACGATGGCAACGGTACTGGCCAAGTTTCAAGAGACCCAGCGCATGCAGGAGGAACAGATTATGGGCTTCAGGGAGGAACTCAGAACCATCAGCTCCACCCTGGGCACCATCGTAGGGGTGCTGAAGGAACTACTCAACACCAGAAGGGACACTGTGGCACTACAAGGGGCCCCTGACACTAGCATGGACGATGAACTGCCCACCACCTCCGCCGGCGCTAGTGGACAGGACGCCTCGCCACAGGACCACCACACCAGCACCCCACCGCGTGCAGAGTTGGCGGTGGCCTGTTCAGCGGTGCTTGAGTTGGCGGTGCCCTGATCAGCCGTGCTTGATTTGGCGGTGCCCTGTTCAGCGGTGCTTGAGTTGGTGGTGCCCTGTTCAGCGGGGCTTGTGCTGGCGGTCCTTCATGGCCCAGTGGGGCTTGTGCTGGCGGTCCTTCATGGCCCAGTGGGGCTTGTGCTGGCGGTCCTTCATGGCCCAGCGGGGCTTGTGCTGGCGGTCCTTCATGGCCCAGCGGGGCTTGTGCTGGCGCTCCTTCATGGCCCAGAGGGGCTTGTGCTGGCGGTGGCCTCCTGGGCAGCTGGGCTGGGGCTGGCGGGGCCCTCCTGGGCAGCTGGGCTGGGGCTGGCGGGGCCCTCCTGGGCAGCTGGGCTGTGGCTGTGGCTGGCGGTGGCCTCCTGGGCAGCTGGGCTGGGGCTCGCGGGCCCTCCTGGGCAGCCGGGCTGGGGCTGGTGGGGCCATCCTGGGCAGCTGGGCTGGGGCTCGCGGGGCCCTCCTGGGCAGCTGGGCTGGGGCTGGCGGTGGCCTCCTGGGCAGCTGGGCTGGGGCTTGCGGGGCCCTCCTGGACAGCTGGGCTGGGGCTGGTGGGGCCATCCTGGGCAGCTGGGCTGGGGCTGGTGGGGCCATCCTGGGCAGCTGGGCTGGGGCTGGGGGTGCCCTCCTGGGCAGCTGGGCTGGGGCTGGCGGGGCCCTCCTGGGCAGCGGGATGATGGCGGTCTTCTCCGCCGTGCAGCTCTTCCCAGACTTGCCGGGTTTCTTGTGGCCCTTCCCCACCTTGGGAGGTGTAACAGCTGACTCCACACTCCCACCTGGACCCCTGGGAGTGGCTTTGGTGGCTGGAGTCTTCCCCCTCTCCCGCCCGGCACTGGCCAACTTCTGATGCTTCATAGGGGGGGACTGGCTGTGCTGTGGCTCGGTGCCACACTGGCTGTCCTGGTGGCCGGTGCACTCCACATACCTGTGACTACAGACACCACTGGTCCCGGAGATGTTGTGGCTGAGGTGCTACTTCGGGACCTATGAGATGGACGGGGTGGGGGAGGTGTGGGAAAAAGGTCAAGGCTGGACAGGAAAATTATTTTGGGCACACTGGGATGGTTAGCTGGAGGGGGATTGGGAGTGGAGGAAGAGGGGGTGGTAGTAGGAGGTGTACGTTTGGTGACATTGGGTGCAGGTGCATGCGCTGGAGGCTGTCGTGAGGTGGATGGCTATTGGGTGGGTGTGTGCCTGCGTTTGTGTATCTTGGGAGGGGGCGTCACAGACACATTGGGAGAGGACACAGGGGATGTGTGAATGGTAGTGGGGGTGGTGACTGCACGTGAGCGGGGTGTGCTGGTGCGTGTGCTGGTGAGGGATGTAGAGGTAGTGCATGCAGGTGTGTGAGGACGAGACTGGGAGGGAGGAGGGAGACGACGAGGAGGGGGACACAGTGGAGGCTCTGGATGTTGGTGTGTCTGCATGTGTGTGATGCTTGCATGAGTGCCTGTGGGATGTGTGGTGCTTATGTTTGCCTGAGCTTCCCTTGTGTGGTGAGGTGTGTGCTGGCTGGTCTGATGGTGTGCTTGGGATAGGCAGAGGTACAGGGGATTGGGTCTGGGTGGAGGAAGTTGGAGGGGGGAGGCTAGAGACGGGGACAATGGCTGCCATCAGTGCTGAGGCCAGAGTTTGAAAAGCTTGATGAAGGGCCGCCTGACCAGAATGAATGCCCTCCAGGAATGCATTAGTTTGTTGCAACTGCCTTTCTACACCCTGGATGGCATTCAAAATGGTAGACTGCCCAACAGTGAGTGACCTTAGGAGGTAAATGGCCTCCTCACTGAGGGCAGCAGGGGTGACTGGGGCAGGGCCTGAATTGCCTGGGGCGAAGGTGATGCCCACCCTCCTGGGGCGAAGGCTGAGGGGCTGCTGGGAGGGCGGTGCTGGTACGGGGGTGGCGGCTGTACCTGTTGACGCGGGGGGCACAGATGTTGCCACCACCACATGGGAGCTCCCATCAGAGGACGAGTCTGTGTCGCTTGTCTCAGCTCCTGTCCCCGCCGTGGAGCTCCACTCGCCTTCTGTCCCACTGGTGAATTCAGAGTCTGTAGTGTGGCCCTCCAGGGCCATGTGGGATGCAGCTCCCTCGTGCTCCGGTGCCACTGCTCCTCCGCCTGATGATGCTAATGCACACAAGAACAGGAAGACCACAAAAAGGGGGGGGAGACAGAAGAAAGACAGGTTGAGTGCATGGATTACCGCTACCGTTGGCAGACAAGACAGACACAGAAGCCCCCTGCACTATGCCGCGCTCTTTGGCTCTACAGTGCAATTCCTAGGAAATGGCCTACAAGGCTATGGACGACATCTGCACACATAGATGACACAGGGGCATGAATAGCTGTACTTGGCACTCTACAGAGGTGGGGTGGGGGGGCCACAGGGCCATGCCTTACGGAGGGGCCTAGCCTCCGGAACTCGCCCTGGCCTAGGGAAACCCACATCCCTCCTCCCCCACCCAGACAACTCCACTGCGCGCAAAGTCAGCTGAATGAGAGTGTACTCACCCCCTTGTGTCTGCTGTGATGCCCTCACGCGCCCATCCAACTCCAGGTAGGCCACCGCCAGGATCCGGAACATCAGGGGGGTCATGGTTCGACGGGCACCCCTCCCACGTTGGGAGGCCATCCCCAGCTGAGCCTCCGCCATCTTCTTGCTCCAGCGGCGAATGTCCTCCCATCTTTTCCGGCAGTGGGTGCTCCAACTGTGGTAGACCCCCAGGGTCCGGACGTCCTTGGCGATGGCACGCCAAATATCTTTCTTCTGGTGGGCGCTGACCTACATGAAATGTACAGGGGAAGAAGAGAAGTCATTACCAACTGCACTGTCAAAGTGAGTGGCCCCCATCCCTACCCTTGCCATGTGGCACATGCACTCACCGTCTTTCATGCACGCAGCACTCTGCCCCCTTCCTTCTTACATCCAGCCCTCTCAACACAGGCATAGCCCATACAACATGCTCCCTGTGTACTTACCTGTTTGTCTGGAGGACCGTAGAGTAGCGTGTACTGGGGGAGGACCCCATCAACGAGCTTTTCCAACTCCTCCGATGTGAAGGCAGGGTCCCTTTCCCCAGACGCATGAGCCATTGTCTCTTCCAGACTGAGGTCACAGCAGCACTAGCAGTGTAGGTCCTCTCCTTTCGAAGATCAGGTATCGAGTGATTGAAGTGATAGAAAATGGCAGTCACGTCTGCGGCGGTCACGTCCGTGGCGGTGCGTACCATCACCGCCGGCGTACATCGTCATTGGCTCTTGGGACCCATAGGGTCAAATGTTAACCAATGCAGCATTGCGCCGCGGTCTCCGACCGCCTACCGTGACCGTGTACAACGCCAGCGCAGTTACCTCCCATCCCATTGTCCCACTTTAGAAGTCAGGCAGCCGCCATTTCAGGGGCCCACATGGCCTCATTTTGAACTGCGTCACACATACCTAGGCCTAGCACAAACCCCGCTGAACAGGGCACCACCAACTCAAGCACCGCTGAACAGGGCACCGCCAACTCAAGCACTGCTGAACAGGGCACCGCCAAATCAAGCACCACTGAACAGGGCACCGGCAACTCATGCACTGCTGAACAGGGCACCAGCAACTCAAGCACCACTGAACAGGGCACCGCAAAATCAAGCACCGCTGAACAGGGCACCGCCAAATCAAGCGCCGCTGAACAGGGCACCGCCAACTCAAGCACCGCTGAACAGGACACCGCCAAATCAAGCACCACTGAACAGGCCACCGCCAGCCCCAGCCCAGCTGTCCAGGAGGGCCCCCCAAGCCCCAGCCCAGCTGCCCAGGAGGCCACTGCCAGCCCCAGCCCAGCTGCCCAGGAGGGCCCGTCAGCCCCAGCCCAGCTGCCCAGGAGGGCCCCGCAAGCCCCAGCCCAGCTGTCCAGGAAGCCACCGCAATCCCCAGCCCAGCTGCCCAGGAGGGCCCCGCCAACACCAGCCCAGCTGCCCAGGAGGGCCCCGCCAGCCCCAGCCCAGCTGCCCAGGAGGCCACCGCCAGCCCCAGCCCAGCTGCCCAGGAGGGCCCCGCCAACACCAGCCCAGCTGCCCAGGAGGGCCCGCCAGCCCCAGCCCAGCTGCCCAGGAGGCCACCGCCAGCCCCAGCCCAGCTGCCCAGGAGGGCCCCGCCAGCCCAGCTGCCCAGGAGGGCCCCGCAAGCCCCAGCCCAACTGCCCAGGAGGCCACCGCCAGCCCCACCCCAGCTGCCCAGGAGGGCCCGCCAGCCCCAGCCCAGCTGCCCAGGATGGCCCCGCAAGCCCCAGCCCAGCTGCCCAGGAGGCCACCGCCAGCCCCAGCCCAGCTGCCCAGGAGGGCCCCACCAGCCCCAGCCCCGCTGCCCAGGATGGCCCCGCCAGCCCCAGCCCGGCTGCCCAGGAGGCCACCACCAGCACAAGCCCCGCTGGGCCATGAAGGACCGCCAGCACAAGCCTCGCTGGGCCATGAATGACCACCATCACAAGCTCCACTGGGCCATGAAAGGTCCGCCAGCACAAGCCCCACTGGGCCATGAAGGACCGCCAGCACAAGCCCCGCTGGGCCATGAAGGACCGCCAGCACAAGCCCCGCTGAACAGGGCACCACCAACTCAAGCACCACTGAACAGGGCACCGCCAACTCAAGCACCGCTGAACAGGGCACCGCCAAATCAAGCACCGCTGAACAGGGCACCGCCAAATCAAGCACCGCTGAACAGGGAACCGCCAACTCAAGCACCACTGAACAGGGCACCGCCAACTCAAGCACCGCTGAACAGGGCACCGCCAACTCAAGCACCGCTGAACAGGGCACCGCCAAATCAAGCACCGCTGAACAGGGCACCGCCGACTCAAGCACCACTGAACAGGGCACCGCCAACTCAAGCACCGCTGAACTGGGCACCGTCGACTTAAGCATCGCTGGGCCGGGCACCGCCAACTCAAGCACCGCTGAACTGGGCACCGTCGTGTCAAGCACCGCTGGGCTGGGCACCGCCAACTCAAGCACCACTGAACAGGGCACCGCCAACTCAAGCACCGCTGAACAGGGCACCGCCGACTCAAGCACCACTAGCCCATGAGCGGCAGGGGCACTGACGCAACTGGGTCCGTCACGGGGTGAGTGGTGCACTCTGGGCACCAGTCCCCCTCCAGAACCAGTGGAGAGATCCATCCACTACCTCTCTCATTCACAGGATGAAGCACTCTGGGCACCAGTCCCCCTCCAGAGCCAGTGGAGACATCCATCCACTACCTCTGTCCTTCACAGGATGAAGCACTCTGGGCACCAGTCCCCCTCCTGAACCAGTGAAGAGATCCATCCACTACCTCTGTCCTTCACAGGATGAAGCACTCTGGGCACCAGTCCCCCTCCAGAACCAGTGGAGACTGTTATCCACTTGAGAAACTGTGGCTTTGCACTCCCCAGGATTGAACAGTGGGCAAACCACCCACTGTGTAGACTTGAGAGACTGTGGCTTTGAACTCCCCAGGATTGAACAGTGGGCAACCCACCCACTGTAGAGACTTGAGAGACTGTGGCATTGCTCTCCCCAGGTTTGAACAGTGGGCAACCCACCCACTGTAGAGACTTGAGAGACTGTGGCTTTGCACTCCCCAGGATTGAACAGTGGGCAAACCACCCACTGTAGAGACTTGAGAGACTGTGGCTTTGCACTCCCCAGGATATGGCAGTAGGCAACCCACCCACTGTAGAGACTTGAGAGACTGTGGCTTTGCACTCCCCAGGATTGAAGAGTGGGCAACCCACCCACTGTAGAGACTTGAGAGACTGTGGCTTTGCACTCCCCAGGATTGTACAGTGGGCATTGAGCCCCCTCGTGGATCTGGCGTTATGCACTCATCCGGCTGAGGTGCCCCCCCTTCCCTTCCCCCTGAGGTGCCTGTTTTATTTCTATCTGATGCCCCTGCAGTGTTCTCTCTGTTTTGATCGGGTATCAAGTGTGGGCCTCGCCCATGCATTTTGGACCCAGTGGTCCACGGACTATAAATGGTGCAATACCTGGACTTGTATTATTGGTGTATATATTTGTTTATAGTGTATATATATTTTGGAGTACTGGATTTTAATATATTTCTATGGTTAAACTAATTTCCTTTTGTCTTTGCATTCTTCCGGGGGGCTTAGGGGGTGTAACTGTAATGTATCAACATGTATTAGTGTGTGTGTTGTTGTGGGTGAGGGTGGGGGTGTTGCGTGTGTGTGTCCCTGTTTTTTGCCTCCCCCTCCCCTGTGTCGTAGGTGCAGTACTCACCGTGGTCTTCGCCGCCGGCATTCGTGCTCCTGGTAGAGGAGCAGGAAGACTATCGCAGGTAGAATTTGGAGTTCCGGTTCCATGGTGCCCTCGTTCCTCGTGGGGTGTGTAGAGGTGAGCGTTTTTCCTTTGAAATTCCTGTTTCCGCCGTGTTTTTATCCGCGGTGAATCCGCCCCGGAAAAGGTGGCGGATTGGCCTGTCATAATAGTGTGGGCGGTACATTGTCTCCCGCCTGTCTGTTGGCGGTGACCGCCGGGCTGTTTGTTTGTACCGCTGTGGCGGTCTGAGTCTTAAAGTGGCTGTCTTTGTTGGCAGTTTCCGCCACGGTCGTAATTGCAAATTTTTTACCGCCGGCCTGTTGGCGGTCTTACCGCCGCTTTAACACCGTCCGCCAGGGTTGTAATGACCACCAAAGTCTCCCCAAAGAAGTTGCAATACTGTCAGAGGGAGGTGAAGTACTTAGGTCACCTGAATGAGAAATGGTCAAGAGAAATATCCAAAGAGAGAGTGACAGCCAAACTGCAGATGAATCCCCCGACAACAAAAAGAGATGTTGCGATGTTTTTGGGAATGGTGGGTTACTGTCGTCAGTGGATTCCCAACTTCTCGATCATCTCTAAGCCCTTGTTAAGACTATCAGTCAAGGAAGTTCAGGATAGCCCAGGTGCCATAACCATGTCCGAGAAAGAGATGAAGGCATTCATGGAGTAAAGGGAAAGCATGTGCAGGGCACCAGCTTTAGTTATGCCTGATTACACAAAGCCTTTTGTACTGTTTTGTCATGAACATGATGCTTGTTCTTTGTCTGTCCTGACACAGGTCCATGGAGGTGCAAACTGCTCAGTAGCACATTTTTCAGCTACTTTGGACCCAGTCGTAGCAGCCTTACCGGGTTGTTTGTGTGCAGTTGCAGCAGTTGGTCAAAGCCTCACACAGTGTGAAGGAATAGTGATGAGACATCCTTTAACAGTAATGGTTCCCCGTTCAGTTGAAATTCTGTTAGCTGCCCGCCTTACTAAATACGAGACAATTATACTGGGGTCTCCGAATGTGTCCCTTAAGAGATGTACTGTATTGAACCCGGCAACTTTACTTCCTATTGATAATGCAGACGATGATGCTGAGGAAGTAGAACATGATTGTCTTGAGGTAACAGATCTGTGCACCAAACCAAGGCCTGATATCAAAAATACTCAACTGGAAGAAAATGATTACATTATCTTTGTTGATGGCTCATGCTTGAGAGACTCAGTAGGAGTGCTGAGAGCTGGATATGCCGTGTGTGCAATCACTGGTATCTTAGAAGCATCCTGGCTCGAAAGAGTGTACTCTGCTCAAGTGGCAGAATTAATCGCTCTTACAAGGGCATGCCACGTAGCTGAAAACTTGAAAGTCACTATCTATACTGACAGCAGATACGGATTTGGAATTGTACATGATTTTTGCCAATTGTGGTCACAGAGGGGTTTCATGACCTCTTCTGGTTCTCCAGTGAAAAATGGCGAAAAGATTGAGGATTTGTTGCACGCGATTCAGTTACCTCTTGAAATTGCTGTGGTAAAATGCAATGCTCATGTGAAGTCACAAGATTTTGTGTCAATGGGAAACGGCTATGCAGATCAAGTCGCAATGTTTTGTGCATTGAACTGTATATCGTTTCGGGATCAGTGGGAATTGTTACCTGAAACTGAAAATGAAACATGCTTAAACTTTGCATTAAGGGTGATTGACACATTAGATGAGCTAAAATCACTGCAGGGATGTGCTAGCAAAGAGGAGAAACGTTCCTGGCAGAGAATGCAATGTGCACAGAGGTCAGATGACTTATGGGTTTCAGAAGAGGGAAAAATGGTTTTGCCAAACAGTCTTTTGTCACAGTTTGCGAGATTTTACCATGGTCAAGCACATGTTGGGAGAGACGCAATAATCAGGTTGTTCAAAATCGATTGGTTCAATCCAAAATTCAGACAAGCTGCAGAGGTTATCTGTCACAGGTGCATCATCTGTCAGCAGATGAATGCAGGGAAAGGGACTGGTTAATATGAGCCATGTTGGGAGAGCTGGAGGTCCGTTTAGCATGATGCAGATGAACTTTATTGAAATGCCTGTGTGTGGAGGATTGAGGTACGTGTTGGTGATTGTGTGCATTTTCAGCCACTGGATTGAAGCTTACCCTACACGTAGGAATGACAGTCTCACAGTAGCAAAGCTGCTGCTTAGGGAGTTAATACCACGTTTCAGATTCCCGATCTCTTTAGAATCAGATAGGGGCAGACACTTCGACAATGAGGTGATTAAGCTCTTGTGTGCCGCATTAAACATTGAGCGGAAGCTGCATTGTAGTTATCGCCCTGAAGCATCAGGACTAGTGGAACAGATGAATGGTACTTTGAAATCGAGAATGGCAAAAGTGTGTGCACCTACAAATTTGAAATAGTCAGATGCACTGCCCTTAGTACTGATATCAATGAGAAATTCACCTGACAAGAAAACAGGACTGTCTCCTCATGAAATTCTAATGGGCCGAGCTATGCGATTGCCCGCAGTGCCTGCAAATGCTCTTGTGAATATCACGGATGATATGGTGTTGGACTACTGCAAGGGTCTGGCTGACGTGGTCCGCTCTTTTTCTCACCAGGTGGAAGCTACCACATTGCGACCGATAAGTGATCCAGGTCACACCCTGAAAGCCGGTGACTGGGTGGTTGTCAAGAAACACGTGAGAAAATCGTGTCTGGAGCCACGTTGGAAGGGGCCATATCAAGTGATACTGATACCACTACTGCTGTGAAATGCACAGGTCTTCCGAATTGGATACATGCCAGTCACACAAAGAAGGTGACGTGTCCAACTGACGAGGAACTTGAAGTGTCCAAAACAACAGCTGCAGAGAAGGAAGTCTCAGGGCCGGAGAGTATTCAAAGGGGAACTGAGACTGAAGGAGAGCCCGCTGAGGACGGCTTAGTCAATCAAACCGTAAATGAGATCCAGAGGGGTGGCAGTGAGCCTATCTCAACTGGGGCATCAGGGGAACTGACACAAAGAGAGGTTCTCCCAGAAGCAGACGGATACAGGTTTGAAATTGAGCTCATAACTGACCCTGAAGGCGAAGGGAGTGAGGCAGAAGGAAGTCGAGGTGTTCTAACTCCTCCTGAGCCGCTTGCAGGTCCATCAAGAGAAAACACCATAGCACAAGAGGAGGGCGCTGTTCAACATCCTGAAAGGCCAGACAGGAAGAAAACACTTAATGGAGATAATTGGCGGGAGCCACAAGCTGCAGGAGAGAAAGTGATCCCTAATGAAACAATACAGGAAGAAGTTGATACAACCAGGAAAGAAGATCTCAGTGAAGGAGAGTTGCAGGGTGAACACAAACTGAAAAGAAAAAGAGTTGCAAACAGAAGGTACGCAGGTCCGGAATGGGCATATGCAACATCAGCTGAATGGCAACAAGAATTCTTGGCGTTCTGTTTTGATCGAGAGGTACCAGGTCAATACTACGGCACCTGAACTCAAACTTAGAAGGAGACTGTTAAATTGAAATTGAAAGCTGAAAAGCTGAAAAGAGACTGATAAAATTACCGGATATGACACTGTTAACCTGAATTGACTCTGAAAAAACGATTATGACAAGCTGCTAACCTGATTTGACAAAGGGGTCCTGGAGTGAGTGAAACGCTGTAAATACTCGCAGAGAAAGAGAGACTTTGCACACAAAAAAAAGAGAGCTTTATATCGTCCTCAAGTTGATTGTTTGCTTTGTATTATTCTGCTACCTGATTCTTTACAGATCATGAATTATAATAGAGATAATAGTAATAAGGGTAGGATGTGTGGATGGTTGAGTGCTATTCTGGGTATTGTTTGTGCAATAATAATTATAGGTGTGATTGTGGGAATGCCATTGGTGGATAAGAAAGTGACTAACAATGCTTCAAATCCTGAAACTGCTACACTAGCACCATGGGAGAAGTTTGAACAGGATGCAAAATACTTGCATGAGGGAACTAATCCGAAAGGGGAACTGTCTACTAATGTTTTCTATTGCTTGCTGAATGAGTATGTTGACACAATGGATGCGAAAAATTGCTATGTGTGCACGAAGATTCCTTCATCAGTACAAGAAGGGGTTACTTATCATAGTCTGCCATTAACCTATGGGATAGGCTGTAGTTTGCTGTTAACACGATTCTATGATCAAGAACATGTTCAATACTTCTATTCTAACTTAGATGTAGTGTTTTCCTTTGTGCCCGTAATTGAGTTTTTAAATAAATTAGCTAAAGAACCGAGCATAAAATTAGTTAGGGGTTTCTTTGAGCCGACACTGACATTTGGGACAGCTTATGCGCACCGCAATAATCTAACCTGCTTATTAACACCTGTAGAAAAGAGCTTCTTAGATCACACTGATGACAGACGGAAACCATTAAAGGAAAAGCTAGAAAAGGGATTAGAAAAATGCACGCTTGCAAATGATTATGCTTACACTGCTATAAAGACACAGGGCAAGTTAGCTATAGATGCATTACACGTAGGAAGGCTTTGTATATATAGGCTGAAATCCGAGCATGACACTTTATTTGTGTGAACGAGTGAGTGCAGTCATGTGTTTTTGTTTCAGAGTAAATGGACATTCATGTTAAATGGACAGGATCCAGCAATCCCTGGGATCTATTATAGATGTGGGCTTAATGCTTATTACCGTCTTCCAAAGGGATGGTATGGGACATGTTATTTGGGAATAGTTTTCCCAAAGATCTACCAGATTGATGACTTAAAGCAAATTCCTAAAATGTCTAAATTACAACATACTAGACAAAAGCGAGAGACAGCGGATGTCGTTGGTGACATATTTGGAGCCATAATTCCTTCAGTAGGGGTTATCTTAAACTCCATAAAGATTCAAAAGTTGTCTACTTTTGTGGATAACATGCTGACAAACTTCACAGGGGCTATACTCCTGATGGATACTGAACATATTGTGTATATGTGACCTTGTATAGGCTCCCAACATTTCCCCACCCTATAAATAATTGAGACTCTTTAGTAAAATCTTATAATAGTACCACAGTTGGAGTCCTGTGTTTTTCTAAACCCGGAGTGTACTTAAATGTCAAACCAATTCATGTCATGGAGTGTGTATCTAAATTGCAAATCTGCCTTAAGACCCCTCTCATGGTGCTGTATGTTTGGTAATGCACTGTCTTTTTACTTTTTAATCAAACATTTAGGGCCAGATGTAGCAAAGCTTTAGCGAGTCGCAAAAGGCGAAAATCGCCGTTTGCGAGTCGCTAAAGCCACTTTGATATGTAGAAATGCATTTTGCGAGTCAGAACCGACTCGCAAAATGCATTTCCGAGTCGCAAATAGGAAGGGGTGTTCCATTCCTATTTGCGAGTCGCAATGGTATGCATTTTCATTTGCGACCGCGATTGCGGTCGCAAATGAAAGCGCAGTTACCATCCACTTGAAGTGGATGGTAACCCAGGCGGAAACGGGAAGGGGTCCCCATGGGACCCCTTCCCCTTTGTGTCTGGCACAAAAAATTATTTTTCAGGGCAGGCAGTGGTCCAATGGACCACTACCTGCCCTGAAAAATACCGAAACTAAAGGTTTAAGGAAAACGGGTTGCACTTTGAAAAAAAAAAACTGCTTTATTTAAAAGCAGTCACGGACATGGTGGTCTGCTGTTCCCAGCAGGCCACCATCCCCGTGAGTGCCCTGAATCGCTATGGGGTCGCAAATTGCGACCCACCTCATTAATATTAATGAGTTGGGTCTTTGCGACCCCATAGCGACTCGCAGAAGGTGTCTGAGACACCTTTCTGCATTTCCTTTTGCGAGGTGCAAATTGCGAGTCGCTGGGACTCGCAATTTGCACCTCGCAAAAGGAAACCTACCTACATCTGGCCCTTAGAGTGGCATTTGCACTGATATTTGTAGCTGCACTCGCATGTATGGTCTGATTCTTGGTGCACATATCCTTGGCTGCAGCGCACAGAGACCTTCCACTGCCACACTCAGAAGAAAAAACTTGGAGGGGACATTTCTGAGCTGCTCTATATCTTTCCCCGCTACCTGGAGCCTGATGTTAATAATGTACAATAAACACAGCCTTCCCTTAATTTTAAAAGGAAAATTTGAGCCTGTACTTATTTAAAAGTGAATTCAAGGCGAAGAGCTACTCTGAAGGAAAGACGCCGGAGAGCCGGAAGGAGAGGAGACTGAGGACGAAGAGCCGCCGGATTCAGGAGACGATACGACGGAGGGCCAAGGAGGGCCCGAGAAGCGGAGACTCCGCCACGTCCCTGGAGGAGTGTGGCTCGAGCAGGTACGGTCCTGCTTAAAAAGTAAACTGAGAGCATTGGTGGGAGGGAGGAGGGTGAGGAGTGTCAGGAGGGGGAAGTGTGGGAGGAAGGGAGGCAGGGAAGGAATACTCAGGAAAAGACCCTTGGGGATACTAACCCCCATGAACACTAAGGATCATAGGAGCCTTCTATCACACAGATAAGACAAAGTCTCAGGGCACTGCACGTGTGTTTGACCTTCACACAGCCAGCACGAAGTGGTGGTAGCACGCTCATTTGAGAGAGAAGTTTTGGTTCCCACCGAGGTGCACAGACGGGACCCTCTGGTACTTTTCTATCCCCTACGTCACTTGGGGCTAGAACCCATACACCAAGCCATCATATCTCTATCTCTCTCTCTCTCTCTCTCTCTCTCTCTCTCTCTCTCTCTCTCTCTCTCTCTCTCTCTCTCCACACCCTCTCATCTCACTAACAACATTTCAGTCATACCCAGATTTGCGGCTTACCTACCTTTCTTTCCTTTTTCGGTTGTTCTGATGACGTTGTGTCCCCGAGAGAACCATCGCCAGCCGCCGGGCCCTGGGGAAAAGAGAAGGAAGAGGTCACCACCATAAAGGACAAATCGCAGATTGGTTATCAGAACACTTACAGACCAAAATAAACCACTCATAGTACATTACCAAAACTGAGTCGCCTCGTTTGTCCCTATCGCTGCAACTACTGCCACAAGGTCTTAAAATTTTATATATGCTTTAACCATGTGCTTCCAAACGTTGAGGTGTTTTAAACTGTGCATTTTTTGTTAATTTTGATTGTCCCTTTATGCATGGTTTTATTGTGTTGCAAAGATAATGCTAAACAGAAATAAGGAATTTGATAATGATGATGAATAAAGAACAAATCTCCGAGCATCTTACAGAAGAACATGTTGTAGGGTTTGGATCACTTACGTTGCACAGACTCAATGCACAATCATGTTTGTCATTTACTAAGACATGCAATGCCAGCAGGCAGCAATTTACATGGTTTAGTAAGTTGTAGGTAACACAAGGCAGCCCATAATACTGCCTTGTGTTTCCTTGCATTCCAAAGGCCTTCGTTACCTTGCATTGGGAAGGCCTTCCAAGAGTGGAGCATGCACATTCCCTCGCATTTACCCATGGTTTTTGACTCATTCCCAGATTTCATACAACTGGTAAACCTGAGAATGCATCACAATGATGCATTTTGTACCGCACATAGAAACAGGAAAACACAACCAAGGATTAGTATTGGTCTGCAATGTGTCCCTTCCAGCACAAATATAATTATGCCTGTGGGGCAGGCACCCTTGCACCATGATGTTGGGTTAGGCAGCACACAGTGTTTCAGTGCTAGGAAGCAGCAGACATGCCCTTTACTTTGGAGATACAGTGACTTATGCTGTCTCCCTGTCACACCGTCGCGTAGGCTCTCATTATTCTAATGAGACTACTGGATTTTGAGCAGCAAGATCGTCCATGGTGTGGGAGACTGGGTTTGACCCACTGCAGGTGACACCTGTCGCTCTAAATCCAGGTTTTGCTCCGGCTAACTAGCAGTGCCTCATCTGTACCAGGGGATAGGGATGATTGGGCAGCCGAGCGCATGACATATTAGGCTTCTCAGGGAAGTCGTGGTTACTCAGGTCACATCCGGTTCTCTCATTTACAATTCAGTCTCAGAAATAAATGACAAACAGAAGCAGTATATGTTTTAATGATTGGTTTAATAAAACAACTGCATCTTAGATAGCAAAGCCTGAGCTGCAATAACCAGAATGACACAACATGACAGTATTAAAATGGTGACGAGAAGCGTGAAGCATAAGAAAAACGTTATCATCTTGTCACTAACATTGATGGATTATTTCCTGTCTGAATCATAATCTGAGCACAGCATGTTAAGCTCTAATTCTGCCTTTCAGGTTCCCCTGGGAAGATATCAACCCCCATACCTGAGCAAAGGCCAGTGGTCGGCGTTAGCATCTGTAACGAAGCGTTCAGCAATCAACATACAGTCATGGTTCCCTGGTTGGAATCTCCCTCTTAATGTATAATTGGACTAGGAAGTGTTTTTATAATAACACAGCTGATGTTCTAAGAAAATGTCCCTACGTAAGGATGTCTATTTTCTATGAATGTTGGAGACTAAACTTCTACCACGTTTACCGGCAATGTACCAGACTGTAGCCTTGAATGAAGCACAGGGTGATCAAGAATGTCTTGTTTGAGAACACAGTGCTGCGCTAAGCAAAACAGTTTGTTAGATGAAAAATAAAACAAGACCATAAAATGGTTATTGTAAAAATAACAATGCAAAGCAGAATAAAATATATCTAGGTTAAAGTGCACAGCGGCCTAGTGTGTTAAAATAACGTGCATAAAATTATAACTAAAATGGCTACACAACAACACTACACAGCCCAGCTACTTTGCCTGTTCCCTTGTGTTGTGTCTCAAAAACAGTACATTTGATGCCAGACGTGACTTCCTACACATACACTCTCTTAGTATATGTTTGTAATTTATGTATTCCCACTCACCACTTGCAGAAGGATCCTGTAATGAGGCTATCATCAGTGAAAGAAGAGAAAATTACCTAATAAAATATGTACATATAATTAAATACATTTCCAGAATATATTTCTTGCTTAATAGAACAATATTAGCATCAACTAATAAACCATTACTGAATAATTCATTCAGAATACATGTTCATTTTGATACAAACATTGTAATTTCATTTTAATAACATTCATAACCATCCATATTTTGTGACTAATCAAACATTTAATAAGAAATAAAGAGGTTAATGTTCAGTCATACACTGGTGGTCACTCTCTGCTGCAAAAGTAGAGCTGGCTACGTGCACATCATAATTTATATTGTTTGAGATCCCTTATAAGACCAGTGGACCCCTCAGGGACACCCATGCAAGGCATAGGGGCTCACACTATCCTTACGTTGACTGCTTATCATTAAAGAAAACTTGAATTGAGGACATACCCTCCATGTACTGTGCTGGGGAGACTGAAGTTTGATTGATGTTGTGTAGCTACTTCAGAATTGTCTGTAGGACACACAATCATAAGAAACTTTTTATCTTGTAATTTGTTTGTATTACTCCTGCAGAACATTTGCCAGAGTCATGCATTTTTGCTATACATAAACCGCTTAATGTATGTGAAATATATATGGAACAATGAATCTAGATTTAATACTCAAAAGTCTTAGCTTCATACAGACGAGATTCCTAAATGTCACATTAGATGTAAGCGTAATACTAAATATAGTCTGTTGGCATGGATACCACTCCACTTCACTTCACTAATAACATTTGTCTAAAACTATGCCTTGATTGATGTCACAAAGAGGTGCGACCAACTTAGCTAATACTTAATGAGATTGTACAAAGTCACTGAAGCCTTGAGCTGTGTGTCTTTGCATGGCTTTGTGCATGAAATACATGTAGCACAACTGCTAATGCTGCTTTACATTACTGGGAAGGTTTTTAGGATGTTGGGTTGGAGGTTGACTCATTTTTGAGGTGCAGGCCCCACACACAATTGTTTATAATATATCCATCCCATGCTAAGTCACATTACTTAGTTTAATAACTTCAAAATAACGCAAGGCAGCAACTATCACTGCTTTGCAATAACTTGCTTAGAGAAGATCCTCTATGGGTGGACCATGGGTGTTTCCCTGAATCACCTCATGGATTTGGTGCCATGAGCAGATGTTGCAAGATATACACTCCTAAGAATGTGTCATAATGCTATGCATTCACCAGTGAGGCATGACCTTCATAGTGTTACATAATCTTACTATGTATGTGTTTTTCTGCATCACATATAAAAAGAGTATTATGCCTCTGTAGTGATTTAGGGCCTGATTTAGAGTTTGGAGGAAGGGGTTACTACATCACAAACATGATAGATATCTAATCTGCAGTATTACAATTCCATTATAGCCGTTGAACTTGTAATACAGCAGGCAGGATATCTATCATGTTTGTGACAGAGTAACCCCTCCGGCAAACTATAAATCAGGCCCTTAGTTATTTAAATGGAAGGTGTTTCTTCCTGCACAAGTACAAGCCTGCACATAATGCAGGGACCAGCCAACCATGTAGCAATGCTTTCTGTGTTGAGAATATGAAACAGACAGTCCACAAGCACCAGGAGAGTGCCTACATTCTAGATATATGTGTAAATATGCTGCATTGAAACTAAACTCTTACTTGTTCATGCTATACATTGCTGCAAGTTCCATTGGGTTCCACCTTTCACCTCGGAACGCAAGGAAATCTTCTGCCACGTCCCTCAAGGCCCATCTCTCAGCCCCACACTTTTCAACACCTACATGACCTCTTTGGCCAACATCATCAGATCCCATGGAATGAACATCATATCCCACGTAGAAGACAGCCAGCTGATCCTTTCACTGTCAGAAGACCCTTCCACCACAAAGGCCAACTTCTGCATGTGCATGACGGGCATCACCCACTGGATGAAGAACAACTGTCTAAAATTCAGAACAGACACAACAGAAGTGCTGATCTTTGGGAACACCTCCCAGGGGAACAAGTCCTGGAGGCCAACAAAACTCTTCTCATGCTCCGTAAGATCTTAAAATTGTTCTACACCAAAACCAGATGAACCGCCACTCAAGCTCTAGTCAGCAGCAGGCTGGACTATGGAAACTCTCTCTATGTAGGAATCACCACATACCTCCTGAAGAGACAGCAGTCAATACTGCACACAGCACAAAGACTCATCCTCAACCTCCCCAAAGGGACCTACACCACAGCCACCTCAAGAAGCTCCATTGGCTTCCCATTCAGAAGAGATGTCAATTCAAGATGCTGACCCATACCTACAGAGCCCTTCACAATTGGGGACCAACATAGGTCAACCACCGCTTGAACTTTAACCTACCCTCCAGACCCCCCACGCTGCACCTCTCTCTCTCACACACAACCCCTCACCTGCCTGAGCAACAGCAAAGGACACTCCTTTTCCTACCTTGCGGCAAAAACCTGGAACAACCTCCCCTTTCACCTACAAACCTCATCCTCTCTTCTGGATTTCAAGAAAGGACTCAAGACCTGGCTGTTTGTCTGAACTGAGCAGCTCAGTTTGTCTGATCCTCCCATGAAGATACCCTCATTGGTGATTAGCCAGGCTCTATAAATCTGTATTGCATTGTATGTTTTACATTGAGTGCTAAAATAAGACTATTTTTTTTACCAATGTAATAAATCATCTGTATATTGTGAATGAATGAGCATGGGTAGATGAACACTTTGGGTCTCATTACGACCGCCAGGGCCACGGTGGAGGTCGGACCGTTGCCAAAGCAGCGGTCTGGCTTCCACGTTACGACCGTGGTGGAGCCACCAGCCTGGTATCAAGTTAAGAAGCAGGCAGAAGTTAGTTGATTTGGTTTTTCATGTTGAGCTTGATGTCCAGGATGATGCCAAGGTTGTGTGTGTGGTCTGTCTGGGTAGCTGTTGCTCTGCGTTCTGTAGGCTGCCAAGAGTTGTACTACAGAGAGGTGGTTTTCCTGAAGATGGGAACTTCTGTTTTGTCTGTATTGAGGTTTAGGATTATGTTTTTCATTCAGTTGGCTCTGCCTGTCATGCAACTGCCGAAGTTGACCTTTATGGTGGAAGGGTCATCTGATAGTGAGAGGGTCAGCTGGGTGTCATCTGTATAGGATGTTATGTTTATTCCCTGGGATCTGATGTTCTTGGCCAAAAAGGCCAGGTAGATGTTGATTAGTGAGGGGCTGGGAGACAAGCTTTGAGGGACACTGCAGATGATGTCCTTGGGTTCCGAGGTGAAAGGTTGAACCCAATGGAACTTGCAACAATGCACAGCATAAATGGGATAGAGTTTCAATGCAGTAAAAATTCACTCTTCTGGTTCTTGTGGACTGTCTGTTCCATATTCTCAAAACAGAAAGCCTTGCTACATGGTTGACTGGTCCCTGCATTATGGGTAGGATTGTACTTGTACAGGAAGTGATACCTTCTATCTAAGTAACTAAATTACTATAGAAGCATATCACTCTTTCTTATGTGCTGCAGAAAATCAGGCACATTAAGAAACCAGAAGAATTATGTAACACTATAAATGTCACACCTCACTGGTGAATGCATGGCATTATGAGACAATCCCAGGTGTGTATGTCTTGCAACATCTGCTCATGGCACAAAATACATGAGTGGATGCATGGGAACACCCTTGGTTCACGCACAGAGGATCTTCTCAATACAAGGTAATGCAAAGCAGTGATCTTTGCTGCCTTGCATTACTTTCAAGTTAATAAACCAAACAATGCGGGTCATTCCGACCCTGGCGGTCGGTGGCCGCCAGGGCCACCGACCACGGGAGCACCGCCAACAGGCTGGCGGTGCTCCTACGAGCATTCTGACCGCGGCGGTTTAGCCGCGGTCAGACGCGGAAAGCCAGCGGTCTCCCGCTGACTTTCCGCCGCTCGTAGGAATCCTCCATGGCTGCGGAGCGCGCTCCGCAGCCATGGAGGATTCCGACTCCCCCTCCCGCCATCCAGTTCCTGGCGGTTCTCCCGCCGGGAACCGGATGGCGGGAGGGGGAGTCGCGGGGCCCCTGGGGGCCCCTGCCGTGCCCATGCCTATGGCATGGGCACGGCAGGGGCCCCCGTAAGAGGGCCCCTAAAAGTATTTCAGTGTCTGCAAAGCAGACACTGAAATACGCGACGGGTGCAACTGCACCCGTCGCACCTTCCCACTCCGCCGGCTCTATTACGAGCCGGCGTCATCGTGGGAAGGGAGTTTTCCCCTGGGCTGGCGGGCGGTCTTGCGAAGACCGCCCGCCAGCCCAGGGGAAAACTCGGAATACCCTCCGCGGTCTTTCGACCGCGGAGCGGTATTTCGGAGGGGGGAAGTCTGGCGGGCGGCCTCCGCCGCCCGTCAGACTCAGAATGAGGGCCAATGTGACTTAGCAGGGACATATCATAAACAGTTGTGTGTGGGGGGTCTGCACATCAATAATGAGTCAGTCCCAACCCAACATCTTCCCATTTATGTAACGCAGCACTAGCAGCTGTGTTGCATGTATTTCATGCACAAAGCCATGCAAAGACACACAGCTCAAGGCTTGAGTGACTTTGTACAATCTCATTAAGTACTAGCTAAGTTAGGCTCACCTCTTTGTGACATCAATCAAGACATAGTTTAGTGAAGTTAAGCGGAGTGGTATCTGGGCCAACAGACTATGGGGGTGATTCTCAATCTGGCGGGCGGCGGAGGCCGCCCGCCAGAGTTCCCCCCTCCAAAATACCGCTCCGCGGTCGAAAGACCGCTGAGGGTATTTTGGGATTTGCACTGGGCTGGCGGGCGACCGCCAAAAGGCCGCCCGCCAGCCCAGTGCAAATCATCCTTCCCACGAGGACGCCGGCTCAGAATTGAGCCGGCGGAGTGGGAAGGTGCGACGGGTGCAGTGGCACCCGTCGCGTATTTCAGTGTCTGCAAGGCAGACACTGAAATACAAAGTGGGGCCCTCTTACGGGGGCCCCTGCAGTGCCCATGCCATTGGCATGGGCACTGCAGGGGCCCCCAGGGGCCCCACGACACCCCATACCGCCATCCTGTTCCTGGCGGGCGAACCGCCAGGAACAGGATGGCGGTATGGGGTGTCAGAATCCCCCATGGCGGCGCAGCAAGCTGCGCCGCCATGGGGGATTCCCAGGGCAGCGGAAAACCGGCGGGAGACCACCGGTTTTCCCTTTCTGGCCGCTGCTGAACCGCAGCGGTCAGAATACCCTGTGGAGCACCGCCAGCCTGTTGGCGGTGCTCCCTCCAACCCTGGCCCCGGCGGTCCATGACCGCCGGGGTCAGAATGACCCCCTATATTTAGTATTACGCTTACATAATCTCTTCTGTATGAAGCTAAGAATTTTGAGTATTAAATCTAGATCCATTGTTCCATATATTTTATATATATTAAGCGGTTTATGTATAGCAAAAAATGCATGACTCTGGCTAATGTTCTGCAGGAGTAACAAAAACAGATTACAACATAACAGGTTTATTATGATTGTGTGTCATTCAGACAATTCTGAAGTAGCTACACAACATCAATCAAACTTCAGTCTCTCCAGCACAGTACATGGAGTGTATGTCCTCAATTCAAGTTTTCTTTAATGATAAGCCCTGTAACAAAAAACAAAGTGAAAAGTCAGAGCGTCACTTTAGATTACAAGTTCTCCGTGGCCTCTCAGGCGAACAAGATTACCAGCACCTGTTTTGGCCTTTTGAGAGCCCTCCGTAAAACTTTAAAATGGCTCCCACTGGAAGCTAGAAGAATTGTGGTCCAAGGGCTGATATTATCGCACCTGGACTACAGGATTTCAATTTATTTGGGCAGCCTGAAAATGGTTATCAGGAAGCCTGAAGTAATCCAAAATGCTTCAGCTCAGATTCTCCTGGACATTCCAAATGTCAGTCAGCTAGGGATGCCCTTAGATCCCTACCCTGGCTACCCATAAGTTGCAGGATTCAATTTAAGGCTCTCTGCTTTTTGTCTGCTTGGTATATCGTGCCAAATATAAACAGGGCCCAAAAATTCTCCATAAGCTGATCTCAGATCCACCCAGTAGGGCTCTGAGATCAATCTCTTTGGATCTTCTTATTGTACCCAGGATTAAAAGATCTGGACAAAGGAAAGGGGAGTGACCACTCCTCTGTCCATCACCACCCCAGGGATGGTGCTCAGAGCTCCTCCAGAGGGTCCCTGGGATTTGCCATCTTGGATTTAAGGTGAACAGGGAACTCTGGGAGGATCTGAGTGGCCAGTGCCAGCAGGTGACGACAGAGCCCTCCCCTGATAGGTGCTTACCTGGTTAGGTGACAAATCCCACTTTCGGGGATATTTAGGGTCTCTCCTTTGGGTGGTTCCTCAGATTCTGATTGAAAGACTCCAGCAGGAATCCTCTGCATCCTCCAATTCGACTTCTCACTGATGAAACTGCATCTGGACCCTCCAAGAACTCTACAAGTTGCAACAAAGAAGTAAGATGCCTTCTGCAACATTGTATCCCCGGCTTCTGCCAGCAACTGCAACAGTTTCTGGGTTGTGCATCCTCTGAGGACAGCCCGTCTTCAGCCTGCATCAGAAGAGCGAAGGAGTGTCCCTTGGGGTGAAGGAGTCACTTCCCTGCTTCTGCAGGCACCAACTGCGACAACGATCAGCTGCGTGGATGCCCTTTCCTGCAGAGCTGCGTGGATACTGCATCCTGACTGTAGTGGTCCCGACGGTCCTCTCTTCCAGCTGTCCCACTTTGGTGGAGGTAAGACCTTGCCTCCCCACGCAAGACAGTACCCCTGTGCACCACGTCTTTTGCAGGTGCCAAGGTTTGTGGACATGCTTCCTCCAAGTCCTTCGTGCATCTTGTAGCTCTGGCCCCCACACTCTATCCTGCGACTCAGATGACGAAAACCCAATTGCAATCCTCCACCCGGCGTGGGACATCACTTGCACCCTCCAGGAACCCGACTTCGTCTGGGTGCAGTGCTGACTTTTCTTCTTCACCAGTGGTTCTCCTTTTGCGCCTTCATCTGGTTTGGCAGGGGCTCCTGCTCTTCCTGGACTCTTCTGTGCTTTTTGGACTTGATCCTCTTCTTCCACAGGTCTTCTTGTCCAGGAATCTACTGTTGGAGTCTTGCAGTTTCTTCTGGGTTTTGCATAATTCTTCTTCTCATTTCTGAGTGTGTTCTAGGAAAGTTACTGTGATTTACTTCTGCTTTCCTGGTCACTGGGGTGAGATGTGGTACTTACTTTTGGGCTTTTCTAGTACTCCCCGCTCCCCTCTACACACTACACTTGCCTAGGTGGGGGGCCGACATTTGCATTCCATTTTCTTAGTGTATGGTTTGTGCTCCCCCTAGGCCCATTTCTAACTATTGTGATTTTCACTGATTGCACTGTTTTCAAACTGTTTTAATGCTCTTTCTGCATACTAGTGTATATAATGTGTGTATTACTTAAGGGAGTATAGTCTCTATGATATTTTTGGTAATTGTGTCACCAAAATAAAGTACCTTTATTTTTGTAACACTGAGTATTTTCATTCATGTGTGTGAGTACTGTGTGACTACAGTGGTATTGCATGAGCTTTGCATGGCTCCTAGAAAAGCCTTGGCTGTTCATCCACAGCTACCTCTAGAGAGCCTGGCTTCTAGATACTGCACACTACATTAATAAGGGATAACTGGACCTGGTATAAGGTGTAAGTACCATAGGTACCCACTACACACCAGGGCAGCCTCCTACAACAGCATAAATCACTGTATCTCCAAAGTAATGGGGCATGTCTGCTGTCGCCTAGCACTGGCACACTGTGTGCTGCCTAGCCCAACATCATCGTGCAAGTGTGCATGTGTTACAGGCAGGATTATATTTATGCTGGAACGGACACATTGCAGACAAATATTATTCCTTTGTTGTGATTTCCTGTTTCTATGTGCGGTGCAAAATTCAGCATTGTAATGCATTATCAGGTTTTCAAGTTGTATTAAATCTGGGAATGAGCCAAAATTAATGGGTGAATGTAACGGAATGGGCATGCTCCACCCTTGGAAGGCCTTCCCAATGCAAGTTAATGCAAGGCAATGCTATGTGCTGCCTTGTGTTACCTAATATTTATTAAACAACGCAAATACATGCACACTGACTATCCATGTCATAGTAGCATCAATCAATCAATCATCATTTATAAAGTGCAGCATATTACCTGGTGGGATCTCAACGCGCAAGCTGGGGACGCAGGTCAGTCGAAGAGCCAGGTCTTAAAGTCCTTCCTGAACTGAGCCAGCGAGGGGGACTGTCTGAGGTGGAGTGGCATCATGTTCCAGGTCTGCACAGCGAGGTAGGAGAAGGATCTTCCTTTGGCTGTGTTCTTCCTGATCCTAGGGATGGTGGCAAGGGCCAGTTGAGCAGAGTAGAGTTGCCTGGAGGTTGTGTAGAAGGAGAGGCGTGGTGAGATAGGCAGGTCCGATGTTGTGAAGGATCTTGTATGCGTGCGTCAGTAGCTTGAAAGTGATGCGTTGGTTGATGGGGAGCCAGTGTAGGTTTCACAGGTGGGCAGAGATGTGGCTGTGGAGGGAGATGTCCAGAATCACTCTGGCTATGGCTTTCTGTATTCTCTGAAGTCTAGTTTGGAGTTTCCTGTTTATTCTAACATAGAGTGCATTGCCTTAATCGAATTTACTGCTGATGAGTGCGTGAGTGACTGTCATTCTTGCGTCGATGGGTAACCACTTGAAAATCTTCCGGAGTAGGTGGTGAGTGTAAAAGCATGTGGATGAGATGATGCGTACTTGGCGGGTCATGGAAAGTGATGAGTTGAGGATGATGCGTAGGCTGTGTACATGGTCAGTAGGAGAGGAGGCAGTGCCGAGGTCGCTTGGCCACCAGGAGTCATCCCATGCAGTAGTGATGAAGCCCAGGATGAGGATCTCCGTCTTGTCCGAGTTGAGCTTGAGGCAGCTGTCTCTCATCCAGTCGGCGACTGCCTTCATTCCGTTGTGAAAGTTTTGTTTGGCTTTTGATGGCTCATCAGTAAGGGAGAGAATGAGCTGTGTGTCATCAGTGTATGAAACAATGTTGAGCCTGTGGTGTCTTACGACCTTGGTGAGCAGGGTCATGTAGAGGTTGAAGTGTGTAGGACTCAGGGAGGATCCCTGGGGCACTCTGCATTGGTTTCTGTCGGCATTGAGGTGAAGGGTGAAAGTCTGACTCTCTGGGTTTGGCCGGATTAGATCCACTCCATGGCTTTGCAGCAGATGATGGCGTTGTGTAGTCTGGTGCACACGGTGGTGTGGGAGACGATGTCAAAGGCGGCAGAGAGGTAGAGGAGGATGAGGGCTGCTGTCTCGCTGTGGTCCAGTAGAGAGTGGATGTCATCCATGGCTGCTAGAAGTGCGGTTTTGTTACTGTGGGTGCTCCTGAATCCAGATTGGGAGGGGTTGAGGATGTGGTTGGCCTCAAAGTTGGTAAGCCGTGCGTTGATCGCTTTTTCAATTACCTTGGCTGGAAAAGGGAGCAGTGAGATTGACCTGTAGTTTTTCAGTTCCGTTGGGTCTGCAGAGGGCTTCTTCAGTAGGGGGTTTATCTCTGCATGTTTCTAGGTGTCTGGGAAGGTGGCAGTCTCCATAGAGCGTCTGATGGTGCGGCATAGGTCGGGTGCAATGGTGGTGCTGGCTCAATTAAAGATGTGGTGGGGGAATAGATCCAAGGGTGCCCCAGAGTGGATGGTGTTCATGAGCTTTATGGTGTTTTCCAGGGTGAGGAAGGTCCAGTGGTTCACGATTAGTTGGTGGCTGTAGTCCGTGGTGGTGCTGGTAGGCAGGGAGGGATGACCTTTGCATGCAAATCCCTCATAGATGTCCTGTATCTTATGGTGGAAGAAGGTGGTGAAGTTATTACAGAAGTCCTGGGAGGGCAGGATGTTGGTGGTGTCCGTGCCAGGTTTTCTGAATCCCTTGACTATGGTGAAATCTCCCTTGCTGTTGTGTGCATTGGTGTTGATTCTCTCCTGAATGGCTGATTTTCTAGCTGCTCTGATGACCTGGTGGTTTGCTGTGATGGCGTCCTTAAAGGCTTCGTGGTCTGTTGGGCTTTTACTGGTTCTCCACTTTCTCTCAAGTCGTCTGCATGCACGCTTGGCTAGTTGGAGGTTGAAGGAGAAGCAGTTGGGCCTCTTGTGGTGTGGAGTGCACGTGGGTTTCCTTAGTGGGGCTAGGGTGTTGGCTCAAAAAGGGATCCCTTGTTGGAGGTTCTGGGCTGAGGCATTGGCATCTGTGGTATTAGGTGGCTGACAGCGGTGGTGAACTGGGCTTTGGTGACTTTCCTCCAGTTCTTGCAAGGGGGGGAGGTGTGCGTAGTGCTGTTCAACTGTCTTGATGAAGGCAAAGTAGTCGCAGTTGTGATTGGTCCAGTGCTGTTCGGAGGTGTGTGAGAAGGCAATGTGGTTTCTGGCAGAGAAAATGGGGCCGATGGTGTGTCCTGCTAAGTGCGTAGAGAGGTTGACCAGCTGATTGAGTCAATGGAGTGGAGGTGTTCAGGTCGCTGTGATTGTCGAGGGGGAAGTTGAGGTCACAGAGCAGTATGTAGTCCATTGGGGTGGGGACATGGGGGGGGTGATGAAATCGACCAGGGCTTCGCTGAAGGGTGGGCGGGGTACGGTGGTGTATATATGAGGGTGCCGGAGAGGATAGTGTTTGGATTTGTCTGGATCTGAAAGTGAGGATGTTCAGCAAATGGGGTCAGGACATCGATGCTGGTCTTGAGGCAGAGTGAGTTTTTGTGAATGATGGCACCGCCTCCTCCTGGTCAGTTGATGCAGTATTGATGTATGATTTTGTAGCTGTCAGGGATGGCAGTGGCGATGTCCAGTGCTGAGGAGGTGGTGATCCAGGTCTCAATAAAGAAGGTGACGTCCGGGTGGTGGAGTCGAGGAGGTCTCAAACTTCTGTTGCATTCTTGATGAGGGAGCAGGTGTTGAGAAGTATGCATTTGAGGTGTCCGGGTGGTGCAGCAGAGGAGGGGTTTAGTGTACATGGACAGGTGAAAGGTGCAGTTTCAGCAGAAGAACGGGCCAAGAGTGTCCTTGGGCGAGGTGCAATGGGAGGTGGTGGAGCCTCCGTAGTTAAGGGCGTGCAGGGTGCTTGCGTCGTAATGATGGATGGTGTGGAAACCAGGACTGTGGCGCTGGGCTAGGTCCGGGCGTAGATGAGAGCAGACAGGCTTGCCTTTGCCTTGGCCGCCATTAGGAAGGGGAGGGGTCGCTCAGCAGGGAGGCAGGAGATTGGGAAACACAGCACAGTTAGGGGGCCGAAGGAGGTGAGGAAAGGGCAAAAACTATGAAGAGAGTAAAAACAGTCACAAAAAAAGAAAAGAAAGGCAAAATGGAGCACTACAAAATTAAAGGAAAAACAAAGGCTATAAAGGCAAAAGGCATCAGAGAGACAGAAGGTCACCACTGGCCACCAGGGATGAGGTGCAGGCAGGTGCCTGCGGGTGGAGGAGGGCCTTGAACACCTCAGAGCCAGACAGGCTCAGAGGACGAGGGGCAGCAGCAGTAACAGCTGTTGCTGCATGGGGGGAGTGTGCCTCACGCTGGCCAGGGGTCAGTGAAGACAAACATGCTTGTGCATTGAGTCTGTGTGAGGTAAGTGATGCAAACCCTACTACATGTTATTTACTTCTGTAAGATGCTTGGAGATTTGTTTTTATTCATCATCTAATTACTTATCTTTGTTTAGCGTAAACCATAAAAATAAATAATATAGTTCATCATTACAACACAATAAAACCTTGCATAAAGGGTCAATCAACACAAAAAAATGACATAGCTTAAAATAGCTGAATGTTTGGAATGACCTGCTTAAATCTTTTTTTAAAACTCAAATCAAACTCAACAACATATATAAAAAATGTCTAACGTGTAAAAAATTCATAGCCTTTATCAATAGAAGGATAAACGTCTGCCACTATAAAAATACCAGAACAAAATAAAGTGGATTGTACCTTGGCAGGAGAGTTGATTAAATCCACAAGGCACACATTTCTACCCAGGATACAGTCACCTGGGACAGTTAAAAACAATGAATACGACTAAGTATCAACCCAGCTAAGAAAAAAACAATTGTTTTTGTTTGTCATCCAGGTCAAACATGGTTCCAGCTACTGTTTTTATTTTTATCATAGCATAATTCCTAACAGAAGGCTTTATCAACCCCCTGGATCAATGGCAGCTGCTGAACTTTAACATTGGTGGGATGTCAGTACATCACTCAAAAGGGGCACAGCAAGTAGGCCCCACTTCTACTCGGAGGGTCAGTAGGGATCTCCAGAAAAAATTCTGCAAACAACAGGGATAAATGGTGCATTTCATGGCACTATTTGCACAAAACTGGCTACAATTTCAGAAGTTCTGAACCAGAATTAATAAAATATTACAATTATTTTGTGGTGTGCCAGGCAAACCTTGCCCTCAGAAGTGGTGTTAAAGTTCACATTTTCCAAGGAAACCTCTTGTAAATGGCGACGGAACTGTGAATACACATCTCCCAATATTGGTTACAGACAGCGGTGCTACACATATGGCATATACTTTTTATTAGAATTATACTGCTACATTACATCAATTCAGTGAACTTCACAAACCATTCATAGGTACCACCGTCTGACATCTGAGGAGTCTGCCTTTTACATCCATTTTATGCAAAAGGCAAAATGCAAAAGGCAACAAAGACTACGGCGTCGCACAAAGGACCCCGCAGACGGCACCACCTTCAAAGTTGCACTAAACAAGTACCGTCGCCGCCTCTTAGAAGGCTGCCTCACTCAGCTGCACCGAGGAAAGCAACAACCACCCGAAGGAACTCTTCAAGATCGTCAACGAGTTGGCCCACCCAACAGCCACAGAAAACATGATCTAACTTTCCCAGGCCCTCTGTACCTCTCTTGCCCACTACCTCCATGACAAGATCACTGCCATCTACAGCAATTTCCCGCCACAACCTACTAACATAGATCACCTTTTAACTCCGTCCGAGGACTCCACCAACCACCTCATCACAGACTGGATGCCACTTTCCACACAGGAAACAGCCGCCCTCATGACCTCAACCCACTCCAGCTCACCCGATGACCCCTGCCCACATTACATGTTCAACCTGGGTCAGAAGAAGATCTGCAATGTTCTCATGCATGTCTGCAACATATCCATCAAGACCACCACCATTCCAGAAGCATTGAAAAAAGCAACCCTGAGCCGACCTGTCGAGCTCACAAATTACCGCTCCATCTCTCTGCTCCCCTTCCCAGACAAGATCCTGAAAAAAACCATCAACAAGCAACTCTCCAAACACCTTGTAAGACACAACCTGCTTGACCCCTCCGAATGCGGTTTCCACTCCAACCACAGCACTGAGACCAGCCTCCTTGCCACAACAGGCAACAGCAGGTCCATCCTAGACCGTGGAAAGAAAGCTGCTCTGATCTTCCTAGACCTCTCCGCTGTGTTCAATACCATTTCCCACTTCACCCTCACTTCCAGACTCCATCACACTGGGATCAAAAGCAAAGTCCTCAAGTGGATCCATGCCTTCATCACAGGTTGCACCCAGAGGGTCCGCCTCCCACCCTTCACGTCAGAACCAAAGAACAATATTTGCGGTGGCCCGCAGGGATCCTCCCTCAGCCCCACCCTCTTCAATGTCTACATGACACCGTTAGCTGAGCTCATCCTCTCTCATGGACTCAACATCATTTCATACGCTGACAACACGCAACTAGTATTCTCCTTCTCCAAAGACCTTGACGCCCGCAAAAACGATTTCAGCAATGCCATGACACACGTCACCGAATTGATGAGATCCAACTGGCTGAAACTGAACACTGACAAAACTGGAGGTGATCATCTTCGGAAGCAACACCTCCTCCTGGGATGACTCCTGGTGGCCATCCAGACTCGGACAACCTGCAACCCCTTCAAACCATGTGTGCACCCGACGTGAAGCAAATTTACCTTCAAACTGCAGATAAACACAGTGGCCTCCTCTAGCTTCCATAACCTCTGCATGCTATGTACGATCTTTAAGCAGTAGACTGGAATATGGATTGCCCTCTTTGCTGGAATTCCCGTCCAGCTCTTTCACTGCCTCCATAACATTCAGAACGCGGCTGCAAGACTCGTCCTAGACCTCCCCAGAAAAGTCCATATCACCCACAACCTCATAGAGCTATACTGGCTGCTGGGGCACAAGAGATACAAATTCAAGGTCCTCACCATCGCATACAAAGCCCTCCACAACATTGGACCCAAGCTTATAAATCACAGACTCCCCTTCCACCAGCCAACCAGAGTGCTGTGTTCTACAACTCCTGCCTTTGTGCAGGTCCCAAGAATCCTACCCAGCCGCAGGAGAGGATGCTCATTCTCCTACCTTGCCGCAAAGTCCTGGAACAACCTCCCCCTCCACTTCCGATTATCATTGTGCTATCTCGCAGCCATCTGGAGCTGCTGAGGCAATGTTGGGAATGCATTTGGGTTGAGCCAGGTCTCAGTGAGGAAGACTACGTTGGGTGAGGGAGGTATGGTGTTCCAGATCTCGGTGGCGTGCTTGCAGAGTGATGGTGCATTGAGCAGTAGTCAGAGGAATTGTTCCAAAGCAGCTGTGGTTGGTGTGGCAGTGGTCATTGTGCATGCGGGTGCTCTGGACAGAGACAGCAGGTAAAAGTTTGCACCGTTAATTGTGGATGAATGTGATAGCAGTTGTTGTGGCAGAGTCTAGGGTCCAGGGCTCGGAGCTCGGCGGCAGTGTATTGGCGAGTGGGAGGAGAACCAGGGTTCCTGGCACTGGGAGCGGTCCAGGCGCGCACAGACTGGTAGCGCATATGCTGCACACATCCGCTGCACATCCGTGCTGCAGCCTCCATAAGTAGATCCTGGGAGGAGAGAGGGGTGCTGCGAGGGTGGAAAGCAGGATGGACATGCAAGGAAAAAAGTGGTGGGAAAAAGCAGCAGGAAAATGAGCAGGTGGAGGAACACATAAAATTAACAAAGGCAGTACAAAACTAAACAAGCTGAACAAGATTAAACAAAAATGAGTTAAACAAGGTTGAACGTAAACATAATAACAAAGTGAACAATTCAGTAACGAGGGAGGCAGAGAAGCAGCAAGGGGGGATCTGTCATGAAGGACCCACAAACATATTGCTTTATCCTCTGATCTCCATGTAGGAGACCCCAGAACTCAGAAGGCAACAGAAATCAAATTGCTCCAAGAATGGGGTCCCAGAAAAATATCTGAGGTACAAGGGGATTTTCATTTTCCAAATATACTCTACAGAGAATTTATTTTTAATCTCAAAATCAATATGGTGATCTATACAACCAACATCCTTTGAACTTTGTATGGAACTACTCACACAATCCTGTCCACAACTCTGTTGCACCTTGGTAGCATGAATATTAGGTTGCCCTGCACAGACGAGTCAAGTCATGGATGTTTAAATGACCAACACCAATAAAACTCCTCAAGGGCTCAGGATCATTTTATCAGAATTATCTCCCAGCATATCCTCTGATACTGTCCTTCTAGAAAATTCAAACAGGATTATAAGTTTGATCGCAATTCTTTTTATTTCATCAACATTTTTTGATTTTCAACAAAATTAAGATAACATCAATGAACAAAGCCATCAATTTTACCTCAAACTCCCTCATACCAGTGTGCTTCCGTTAGACTCCAGGGCCATGATCTAAGAAAAGTTGTGCTTCCTTTCATGAAGTGCACCTTTCTTGAGCCCCATTGTGCCCCCATAACTCTACCATGTGTGCACCGTAATAATGATACAGTGCGCCATGACGCACATTATGATCAATAGTGTTATAGTTTCTGATGCTATTGTGGTACTTTGCAGGATTAGGACCTGCAAACTACATAGAGGCCCCTTAAAATAAATGGTGTGCCTCAATTCAATGCCTGCTCTGAGCAGGGATTGAACTGACGCTAGGCTGGTCCCCCTAATGGAGGAACGCCCCCTTTGCATGTATTATGCCTGGCGCAGACATAGGGGGTTATTCTAACTTTGGAGGAGTGTTAATCCGTCCCAAAAGTGACGGTAAAGTGGCGGATATACCACCAGCCGTATTACGAGTTCCATAGGATATAATGGACTCGTAATACGGCTGGTGGTAAATCCGTCACTTTTCCGTCACTTTTGGGACGGATTAACACCTCCTCCAAAGTTAGAATAACCCCCATAGTGTGGTGCAAGGGTTTACAAAGTGGCGCAATGTGTGCATTGTGCCACTTTGTAAATTTGGCGTGGCGTTTTTGCAACCTGACTCCACATTCGCGTAAAAAGGTGATGCTAATGTGGCGCTAGGTGGAGCTCATCCGTTCTTAATTCTGGGTCCAGATGTTTACAAAGTCAATCCTGCCACCCAAGTGCTGAATGATATACAGAAAACAAATGTAGTTCGAATTCCTGTAAACTCAAGCACTGAGTCTCTTCCTGAATCTCCCAACGAACAGTTCAGTTGCAAGAGGATGAGGACTCTGGAAGTTCAAAGTGTCCTCCTAGAAAAAGTCCATCTGCGGCTTTCAGACAACTTTTTTTTCTTCATTTTTCAAATCATATGTTAACATTTCCACACCCCTCATCGCCCACATTCTATGTGGTCAACCAGTGCCGTCAGAAATCTTTGTACTTTTACAATGGTCAAAAGTTATTTTATAATTTTGTGATTGTTTTGAGGTTTTAACCAAGTCAGCATGAGACTGGATTTTACACACACACAGAGAGACGCCTGGGATTCACGATAAGGTGATTCTTACTGTTTGGAAAGTATTCTGAAATCTATACCTCAGAACAGGGGAAGATATTCAGACTTACAGCAGCAAACAAAGTGGTGCAGGAATAGCACACACCACGGTTATACCGCTGCCCCTCCCCAAGATCTGAGCTCTAGTGAGTACATATTCCAAGCCTGAGCTCTGCTCCTACAGGACACACAGATGCTCTGTGTGTATTCACTGATTCACCCGCATGCTGCGCCCTGCTGGGTTCTTTCCTCTACAAGGTGGTTCTAGGTGTCAAAGGCTTTTCAAGTCTCTTTACTGCTACTCAGTCCTCATCTAAATGGTCAGTGTCATCTTTTACCACTGGGAAGATCCCAAACTCATGCATGACAGTAGTTTGTCCTGGCAGTACTGGCCCCTGCCATATCAACAAGTGTGCAGATCCTGCAGAGACTTGCAGTCGTAACAGAAGACACCAAACCGGTTTTGATTGCATCCTCCTGGGCACTTTGCCCTGGATTTTATGACATTATCAAATGTTTGTTCCTAGTTCTGGAAAAGCCTGTTTTGAAACATGTTTGGTTGCATCATGTGGTGCCACCTCCCCCGCCCTTCCACTCTATTTCCCTTAAATATGAGTCAGGCGCCAGGATGTGTCCAGACCGAGCGGAGGAACTGACCATGAAGGGATTAGCTGGAGGCCTCCTTCTCCTGGCGCTTCTCGCCCTCGTCTCCATGTGGCCCGGGGCATCTGCTGAGGATCCACCGAGTAAGTACGGGGGGGGGGGCAGATTTCACAGAGGAGTAGTTCTCTGTCCGCCTCCGGAATGGGAAGGTCCCCCAAGCTGTTCTTGCAGTCCTTTTAGGATCTAAGCCAATAAGGACCTGATGAGCCGTGTTCTGGATGGGGTGAGGTGTTTACATGCAGAACGAGGCATAACATAGGGAATTGGTATTTAATGCAACAAACTAGATGTTTTACCTTTTTACACTCAATAAATGCCAGCAGAAAAGAGCAGCGGGTCTGCGATAAATATTGCAATACTCTGAATTCCATCCCTGCCCAGGCACTGAAACTGAACTCATCCCTTGAAACCAGGAAGTATTCTGTACAGAAATAAGAGAGTGATCTGAAATAATAATCACAAAAGCGTGGTTTGCTCTGTTTTTCTGATCGATTCTGGGAATCACTCCATATCACCATTAGGAGGCAGCATGAAAGGTGCGCCTCTTCCTTAGCTGTTCCTAATTGTGATTTACAATGACATTTATCAAAGGTTTGCAACCACGTTGGGTTTCAGCTTCAAGGGTGGAGCAGGGAGAAGGGGTCACATGTATCCAAAAAGTGGTCTGCAATTTCCTAATTGCGAATCCTTGCAATTTGCTATTAGGGAATCGCAAACTGGGATGTACAACAGGGTCGCAAGAGACCTGCCTCATTAACATTCATGAGACAGATCACAATTTGCACCCATTTGGGAGTGGCTACAATCACAGCGATGGTGGCTGGCTGGGCTCAGCAGACCACCATGTCTTTGATTGCTTTTAAATAAAGCAATTTAAAAAAAAGAAATTGAAGCCAGTTTCTACATACCAGTGGGATCCGTTATTAGAAAGGTGCACCCTAAACACGCCCCTTCATAGTACCGAATCACAAAAGCAAAATGCAATCTGGTAAACAAGTTAACGAGTCACATTTTGCATTGGTGCATTGGTGCACTGGAAAAAAGCCTTTTTCCAGTCTTTTACTCAGTACATGTGGCCTGTGATTCAGCAACAAGTTACAGAAGGCCAGAGGTATGGCATTTTCTTTTGCAACTTGCAATTTGCGATCCATTTGGAAATTGAAAATAGCTAGTTGCAAACCAAAATGTACAACAGTGTCAAGCACACTGTTTGCGATTCCCAATGCGGTCGCAAATTACCTACCTCATTAATATTCATGAGGTAGGTCGCAATTTGCTACCCCATTGGGAATGCCTGCACTTACAGGGATGGGGACCTTCTGGGGTCAGCAGACCACTATGTCTGTGGTTGCTTTTTAATAAAGCAATCCTTTTTTTTTTAAATGCAGCCTGTTTTTCTTAAAGGAAAATGGGATGCATTTAAAAAAGTAACATGAAAGGCGTTCCTCCAAGCTTCCACTAGACAAAAACACTTTCTCTCTTCAGAAAAAACATAAAATGCCAGAGTTATTTTGAGATTTTTACATCATATGCACCTGGTGACTTGCCTATCACACGTTCTTTACAGCAGGCATATTAACCCTCTGCGGTACCTTATTATGAGTTCAAGCTTCCACTAGACAAAAGTATGTTCTGTCTCCAGAAAGAACATTAATCACCAGAGTTATTTTGACATTTTTACATTAGATGCACTTTAAACAGAAAAACGTCACAAATGCAAGAAAACAGCTGTAGCAGTGCGCTGAAGGGGGCAGGAGAGGCTGGACTTGGAATATATAGGCCTGATATGGCGTTAACATTATTTTGCCTCATTATTTAGTGCTTTAACATTTGTATGCAGCTGCCGTGTTACTGCGTATCGCTTTCGAGCTATCTTCTGCTTTGAAGATGTTTGTTTTTTTGGGCCTCCAGGTATATTGAGTTATTTGTTTGAGAAAAAATTAAAGCGTCACTTCACTCTTTAATGAATACCTCTGAAATCTGTGCACTGCAGCCGCTTCCAAGGCCTGTGCAGGCAGCCAACCCCAACTCATGAGCTGTAGTTGCAGTCCGTGATCAAAAACAGTCAGGTAAGGAGCATAAATCCTGGCTTTGCTGTGTTTTTACTGTGATACACTACTATTCAAGAGGGCATTCCAACTGTAATATTGTAAGATTGGAAGCCAGCCCTTGGAGTAGTATTCGTAGAGTTGTCCAGCTCCCTAGTTCAAAACGTGATTCGCTCATTTGGTTTATGTTTCTGCTTTGCATTGTGGGACTTGTAGTTTTATTTTTATAACATGATACAAGCTGGAAACCAGCCCTTGAAGTAATATTCGTAGAGTTGCCCAGCTGCCTAGTTCAAACATGATTTGCTCATTTAGTTTATGTTTTTGCTTTGCATTCTGGGACCTGTAGTTTTATTTTCATAACATGATACAAGCTGGAAACCAGCCCTTGAAGTAGTGGTCGTAGAGTTGTCCAGCTCCTTTGTTCAAATTGTGATTTGCTCATTCAGTTTGTTTTTGCTTTGCATTCTGGGACTTATAGTTTTATTTTTATAACGTGATACAAGCTGCGAATACAAAGCAGAAACCTGACTAGATGAACTGCACATGTTCAAGTCTGTGAAACTTGAGCAGTGTGCACATGTATTTATAAAAGTAACCTAGAGGAGAGCTTACAGTTGATTATGCTGTACAATGGTCAATATTTTATAGCTAATATTTCAGTTCAAGACTGAATGAGGATCATTAATATCATGTGAGGTGGCTCTCCCCAAGGGTGTGAGAAATCATGGGCGTTTTGTTTGACTCCCCAGAGTGCAGTAAAAGGACAGTGATCGAGTAAGCACGCATTCTGGGGTATAATTATTTATTCACTGCCTCACGGGCAATGACGCCTGTACCAACTGCCAAGTAAATATGTTGCACCTGGGAGTAGTTTGTGTTTTAAGGACCTAGTTTAAAAAAATATTCCAGTAGGCCTACTCACCCATTGATTATATGCAAGGCCGCTAGAATTATGTGGTAGAAAGGACCAAAATATGCGGCAGGATTGACCAATTAATGTGGCAAAAAAAGTCCAGTCATGCATTTATAATGCCAATAGCTCCAACTCAAGTAAATGCGAGACCTATTGCTCTGCAACTGTTTGTTCTTGAGGACTGCCTCAACTTGTTGCACCAAGTATGGGGCCACTTGACATTTTCCCCATCCCTGTTGCCATCGCTCCCCCCTTCCACCACCCCACCCCATTGGGATTTGCAGCAGCCGCCGCAGCATTGTTAATCAAGAGAACTAAATACCGGCACAGGGGCTGCTTCCGGACCAGTCCTAAGAAATTTATCCCAACAAAATGGAAAAAAACATGGTGAACAAAACTTATGCTGTTCATGGACAATTCTTGTATCTAAACATTGTGTTTACTTCTGATTATTTGTTGATTGACAGGATTTGTCAGTGTTTCAATATTTTAAGTTGATCTGATGCTGTGTGTGTGTATGTGTGCATGTGCTTGTTTCTTTTCCTGCCTGAACAGGGTTGCTTTTGGTTCCATAATGCTGGATCACAAACCATTGACCCAAGAATGGGCCTCATGTACCACATTTTGGCGCATGGCAGCGCCGCAAGGCTTCTTGCTGTGCTTCCCTTCATCAAAAGGAACGGGCAGGAATGTACAGTATTAGTTAAATATGATGCATTTCTGTCCGTTCTTCCTGTGCCGGCGGACAAATTGGTGCATACTGCCGAAGCAGGCAACCTTGGTGTACTTTGTCTGCATTGTTGCCGCATTTGTTTTTGTGCAAGAAGGGGGACCTTACTGCACACAAAAAACACACAGCTCCACTTGCAGTCTACAGACAATACTTCAGCTCACACACAAAGAACTTCACCATACCCCATTGTGACTGCCGACCACCTAGGACCAGGGCAGGAAGGCAGGAAATTCCAGACGTCTGGGGGGAAAAATTCAAGAAGCTTTTCCACTTCAAAACTGGCACCAAATGTAAAAAGAGGACCTTCAGTCCCACTCTTCAGTACACTTCTGCACCTGCGGAAGGTGTCTCACAGGACTGCATACTGCCTTTGACCTTCTGCTGCTGCATGAAGATGACTGCCCTGCTGCCTCAGGCCTGCTATGTGCCTTTATAGGGCTGTCCTTCTGCTTGAGAACTGCTTCTCTGCTTGAACTAAGATACCAAGGGCTAGTTGGCGGGCCTTCTCATGAGAGCCTGAGTGCCAAAAAGGCTCCAATAATTTTGAACCCATGTCTGGACCCAGCCTGAGTCCTGACCTTCCAAGTTGTGCCCCTCCAGTCCTGGACCCTTGGAAGCAGTGCTAAAGGTGCCCAGATAGCAGAAATCATAACTCCAGTTCTAGATACCAGAGGGTTAAGCATAGGTTAAGTTAGTGACTTTTTGTACTTTCACCCTGTGGATGTTGCTTGAGAAGGACTCACATCCCTCTAAACCAACAACTGAATTTCTCTCAGTGTGGAATCAATCATGTTGCCTGGTTAGAGTCACTCCACTGGAGTGCACTGGCTCCAGAAAATCTTTTGGGACCATGAAATGGTCTGGGCATGTGTTTGTTCTCGCCCACATTATATTGATGGGCTGGTGATGGACATAATCAATACAACTACTTTGCTTATTGATATGATGTCCCACTACACAGTCCTTATCTGGAATGTCTAGGAGTTAGGTCAGTTAGATAAGGGATGCCAAGTGCACTTATTAAACTTCAATGCAGATGAAGAGGTCATATGTTCAACCTGCTTCACATGCGCTAGAGGTATTGTGATAAGGGTCAGTGCAGAAGGTCCCTTCCTACTGCAAACATAACTTAGTGATTCAGAAGTATGCTATATATATGTAGGTGGCTTACTAAAAGGCGGAAGGATTCATATTCACGATACTAACTGCTAGTTGAAATAAGACATATCATAATTGACTGTTCTTGCATCTTTATTTAAAAAAGAATTGTAAAACTTTCCAATTAAATGCCGCTGCTCCTCTGATAGCCTGTGATCGTGAGCAGGCCTTTATTCCAGAACCAGCTCCTCTCCCACTTTCCCTGCTTCTGTAGTTAAGATTAACAGGGATGGGGAATGCAATGGAATTTCGATCTCTATACTCGCCGATCCCAACACTTTTGAAGATGAGGCTTCAGACTTCAAGATGTTGGAATCAGGGCTGTGTAAATGTACAAAACTGGAAAATGTTCTGTAGAATGTGTTGAAACAGCAAAATCATATGTAAATGTGTCTGAGGGAGCTATACCTAACATGCTTCCCTGGGCCTGAAGTCTACCTTGACCCTCATGTCAAAGGACATAGACACCATGTCCCAGTCCATCTGCAATCAGTATCAGTCTCTGTGCTGGGTGGAGGTGAGACTTTTGGTAATTTACCAGAAAGCCACTTTAGTAACTGGAGAAATACTCATAGGTACATCACTATTTTAGGAGATGTCCTGTGCCAAGCTGTAATACATGGAATAATCAGATCTGACTGGAGTGGCACATCTGTCCTCAATCTCCTGTTGCCTGTTGAAGCCTCAGAGATAGATAACACCAGCATGTGTAACTATCCCCCTGACAAATTTTCCTACAAAACCTTCTACTTGCTTGAAGGGAGGAGGTTCATATTTGCCTCTGTTTCTGCAAGTGCTTTTCGTGCCATGACAATTAGCCATGACAATTAGCACCCATGCGTCTATAACAAGATAACTAACTAAGCTAAGCAGACCTGCCCAGAAACTGCTGTTCCACTTGCTGCGCCTGATCTGTTTCTGCCAAAAGCCCGCCCCTCCCTATTGAAGAGTCACATTACAGCTATCTGTGTTCAACCAAAGTCTGGAGGTGTTCTTCATGGCATCCACAGTGAACAGGCCCATGCACGTATTCAAATTAAAGACTGAAAACACCAGGGCTTATTGACAAGCTCCCTGCACCGCCAGTGTGACACAGGCCCATATCTACAAGGGCTCGCAAAGCCACTTTGTACGAGTTTTCATGGCCTTGTCGATACGGTGTAAGGCAACGCAGCGAAAGTCACTGCATTGCCTTACACTGCATCAGGGAGGCGTTGCAGTAAGTGTTCCCACACAACACCTATGGTTTTTGATGCCTTCCCAGATTTACAAGGATCTGTAAACCTGGCAATGCATCAAAATCTTATGCCTCCCATTGTAGGCATAAAAAGGAGAAATAACTTTATTTCTTCCTCTATTTCCTCTATTGTGTGGCTGTCTGGGAGGAATACACAAACGCCAGCTACCAACTATATCTAGTCATGTGAACCAGGAAACAGACTGCATGCACCAAACGGTTAGGACAAGAAAATTCCAGCTTTTTAAAAGTGGCCTTTTCAGAATTGTGACTCAAAATCTGACTTTACAATTGGACCCCAAACATGACATGTGTATTTGCTCCCAAGCAAAAGTTATCACTTTTTAAATGTAACACAATGTTATCCATGGGAAAGGTGGGCCTCACAGTAGTGAAAAACAAAATTTGAGTTTTTCACAACCAAGATATATAAAACTTAAAAGTACATGTGCAACTTTGTAAATACAATGCACCCTGCCCTATGGGCTTTTTAGGGTCTACCTTCAGGGAGAGATAGTTAATAAAAAGGGAGTTGTGGGCCTTAAAACTGCATACAGATTGAAATGGCAGGTCCAAGACCGACAATGGCGCACATAAGTCCTGCTAAAGTCAAACCTGTCTGTGCCCCTCTGCGCCTGGATCACTCCCAGCGCCATGACCTCTGGTCCCCCGGCCCCCAATGATATTCTATCACCGAGCACTACACCCTTGACCAGGACCATGCAACTAACACTTCCACTGTGCTGACCCACGCTAGGACCTTTCACCTGCACCCACTGCCACTTCACCTGCCACAGCATATCACACTGGTCTACACACCAACCCACTGACCAGCCCCACCCTGAACACACCACAGACACCACCTGAACAAAAACTCCAACTTACATGAGCCCTTCTCAACACATGCTTGCTATACTCGACACCTCCCAATTCGGGTTACGCAGCAATCACACACTGAAACTGCCTTGATAGAAGCTACCGATGACATCCAAACCCTTTTTGACGGAGGAGAAACAGCAGCTCTGATCCTCCTCGACCTCTAACTGTCTTCTGCACAGCATTGCACCACAGGCTGGTAGAAAGACTCCACCACTTGGTTTTCTCGCAGCACATTTGTGAAACCCTATGCAGAAGGATGTGAGAAAGTCCAATTCAGAACATGCTTTTAAATCAGGATTAACAAATGTTCTTTTTAAGGAGGTGTAACCTACTTCAAATGCGGTTAGGCTGCTGATTATAGCGCCGGGACACTTCCTTCAGAAGCAGCTGTTGCACTCTGTAGGAAAGTGCCCTTATTGTATGGTCCCCCTATACTTTTTGCTCTAATGCTGATAGTTACGACTCTGAAAGTGCACTGGAGCCTGCTAACCAGGCCCCAATGCCAGTGCTCTCTCCCTTATGTATGTGAATTGGTAACCCTAATTGGCAATGACTTTAACCCCATTATAAGTCCCTAGTATATGGTACCAGTGGTACCCAGAGCATAAGAGGTAAAGGGATCACCAGAGCCCAAAGCATTGGTTGTGGCAACTGAGTGACAGTAAACAGCCCTTGAATACTGCAGGAGCAGTGAAAAGTGCTTGAACTCAACTTTGCCCTCATCATTTGTGGCAAGGTCAAAGCACAATTATTAATATATGTTAGTTACCCCTAAGGTAGGTCTCCTAAGCCCAGGAGGCAGGTGCATTATATTAAACATGTGGACATATTAGTGCAAGCATATATGTCCCCATAGTGGCCTCTTTCCATTAGGGGCTACTAAAAGTGTTCAAATGGCCATAGCATAACATGGGCTGGCACCCGGGCACTCCCTAGTTGCCATCTCTATTATGGCCCCACTGAAAAGTGTCATGTTTGGTATCATCAACTTGTCCCATTAAACCTGACTTTATTCCTAAGTTAGATTTAATGGTACATTCAACCAGGTGGCTACCTTAAAGTTTGCCTACCTGGAAGCCCCAGCTTTTCCAGGCTCTAGCTTTCAGCCTGCAGCTGCTGCAGCTGAGACAGGAATCTGACCTCCTGCCTGGAGGTATCAACTCTCCCAGGAGTCAGAAACAAAGGCCTGCCTAGGTGGGAGGTGTACGCTCCCTCCCTAACAGGATGATGGCAAGTGAAGTGGAACATCAAGGTGGTGAGCTTCAAAGCTTCCACCACCTCCATTATGCAAATAAGATGTCTCTCAATGGAGGACAAAGCCTTTCCCCTGCCTATGGCACATTTGCACCTGGGCAGGAAAATTAGATAGTCAGGAGGTGTACACCCCCAAAAGGCTAGTCACACCTCTAGAGTGGGCTACCTGGTCAGTGTAGTCGAAGAAGAGTTTTGACATTTTTAACAGTGGTAAAATAGAGGGTTCTATGTAGCAAAGGTGACACACACCTCCAAATGTGGTCACCTCAGGGGTGGATTAGCCATTGGGGCTAGTAGCTTATTGGCCACTAGCTTCCATACCCCTAAACCTAGGATTTGAGGGACACCCCTGGCATCAGAACCTCTGATCTGCTCTGAGCTGTAACCAAGGACAAAAAAGAAATCGGAGTCTGCGACTTCAGGACTGCACAAAGAAAGTGTGCACAACTCTGCACCTGTAGCAACCACCCTGCAACTGCATGACTGCGTCTCATCCTGGACCAGAGAATGGTTCCAAAAGAAAGGAGAATCCCTCTGCAACCGAAAGGCATTACCACAATTCCCTTGATCTAACAGTACTAGTCCATTGCAGCCTGCAGGTAGAAACCACACTCCCAGAAGCAAGAAGTGCCTGGCCATCAGGCTCACCAAGAGATGGGCCCAAAAGTAAATGGTCTAGTGCCTTCTGGAAAATGGCACTAGAAATAGGGCTGGCTCCAGCATGTCTCAGAGGACTATCACTTTTCCACACACTCCAGGATGTTGAAGTATGGAAGAGCTGAGGCCGCCGCGCCCAAGGTTTGTTGGTGTCCAGTAAACACTGCACCTCAATAGAACATCACAGCAACTTCAACCATCCACCTCTGTGGCTCAGTTGTTGTGATTTTGCATCGATTTCCTGACCAACGCCATCTAAGTGGTAAAACCAGCAGCTCCTGGGTTCAGCACCAGGGATAGCACCCGAGCTGCGAATTTGTTCAGCCTTGTGAGCCCTGGTGGACTCGACCTGCAAGTGACTGAGTGTCACTAGTGTGATTTTTCAGCACCCGTGACTCCCACGTTCAGCACCAAGGACAGACAGAAAAAACTGGTCTGACAGTCAAAGCTCGGTCCTGGGACACATGTCAACTTAACAACCATTGAATTCTACTGAACTCAATCTACAAGAGACCAGTTGTCACTAGTGATGTTCTCCAGTGATTGCAATGGTAAAGTTTTACAGTTTTGCAGAGCATTGATTTATTTTTCACTCTAAAATCTATAACTCCAATTATATTAATCTGACTGGATTTGTTTTGATGTCTAAAGTTATATATTAAAATCTGCTTTATTTGTATAAATTGATGTTGGATTTCTTTCAGTAGTTTCATTCACTTATCGTCCATGGAGGTACTCTGAAATGCTTCACATGTTCTTTCAGTGAAGGCTGACACTCTACCAGGACTGAACTAGGGATTTATTAGTGTGAATCCAAGGGACCCAGTTGGGGTATTATGGCAGTAATCTAAGGTGAAGCCTAATCAGCCTCTCTGCATAATACTCCATTTTCCTACACACTCTATGAATGATTTTTCATGCTTTCATTCAAATGCAATTCCCTTCCCAGCCCCAGGATTTAAACTTTCCCCTTGCCCACCCACAGCTAAAGAAAAGTGCTGTGGAAAAGAAATTAGAAAAAGTCAGAACCAAAAAAATGACATGGTCTATGGAAAGAGTGTTCCTCACGAGCTTCAACAAGCCCTGGTGGGACCCTGTGTCCCCTACATCCATATGACTGATGATCCAAGTTAGTCTGTGTTGCCCTGTAAAGAACTAAGGGGCATATTTAGGAGCTCCAGTGCCACCACAGCGCCACCATATTGTCATTTTTTTTAAACTAAGGTGCTGCAAAAGTGGCTTTTCCCCACGCCATATTTACAAAGTGGCGCAATGCATGCGTTGCTCCACTTTGTAAACCCTTGCGCCACATTATGCCTGAGCCAAGCATAATGTATGCAGGGCCTACAAAAATGACACTGTGAAATTTATCCGATTTCACTGCGCCATTTCTGATGTCATTTTTAATGCCTGCTCAGAGCAGGAATTAAAATGACGCTCCCCTAGAAACCCATGGGCCTCCTTGCACTTTGCTTCACTAGTGTCAACAATTTTGACCCTAGTCTAGCAAAGCGCCACAATAGCGTCAAAAGTTTTTACGCTATTGTGGTAACGACCGCCATGGCACACTGTATAATAAATACAGCAAAACCATGGTGTTGTTAGGTGCTGCTAGAGGGGACCAAAAACAGTGACACATCAGCTCTAATATGCCACTTTTTCTTAAAGATGGGCCTAAAGCTTTAACTAGTGTCACTAAGCCTAGATTAATGTCTGAGAATTCACTCATGGATATTCATGTTGGGAAAGGCATACTGTTTCATTTCCCTCCCCCTAAAGCCCAGGTCAGAGTATGCACATACATAATCCTATCTTCTAGTGCACTCCTGTTGCCCCTTTCCAATCAAAGACAGCCCATCTCATCTCTCCAGCCGGTCAATGAGGACTACACTGTGCACCTTCAGGAGTTGCAAAGAGTACCTATATAAGAACATCTGCATGTGATGCAGCGGCGGCAGCAAATCTCAAGGGGTGGGGCGGAGACTTGGGGAAATAAAAAAATAATTTATTAAACGTACCTCTTTCAGTTGCCCGCGCATCCTGTTGCCTCTCTCCTCTTCTTCTGGAGTCCCAGCATTCAATGGGACACCAGCACTGTCTCCCCAGCAATCCTGGTGCTGCTTTCATGCTAAACCTAGCATGAAAGCAGCGTCAGGATTGGTCTGAGTGGCTTGGACTGCTGCTCAGACACTGCCCTGGGGTCTGCGCAGTTTCACCAGCCCGGCTCTTCAACTTAGCTGGGTTGGAAAAACTTAAGTGCGCATGTGTGTTTGGACAGCCTAAGACGGCCGGCCAAATACACATGCACACTTGGGTGTACTCTCTCCTCCTCCCCCCACCTCCTGTGACTCAGTCCTCCCCTACCTTCACATGCTGCTGGTTGAGCCAGCAGCTTAAACATAAAAAGATAAAGAAATATTCTTTTATCTTTTAGCTCCTGGCTCAGCCAGGGGGTCGCTGCTCCTTGGTCCCTGATGTGATGATATATTAGGCAGTAGTAGATTTCGAGTTTGATGTGGATGGGCTGTATCAGCCTCATCTGCACTCCCTGAGGAGCTGCTCACGATATGAACTTTGTGAGGAGCTTGCTACTGCCACAAGATCTAAGGGCCAGATTTAGATGTCGGCCGAGGAAATACTCCATCTGCTGCATTATGATCTCCATAGGACATCATGGGCTAGGGGGCATGGCCTGGAGCCAATGGAGTAACACGTACGAATCTCCCTGCTGATCGCATGGGGAGCCCTCACACACCTGCCGCGAAGGGTCCCTGATGCTCCCTGATATCCTGGGAGCAAAGTTTTGACCAAACCTGCCCGGGAAAGACCGAGAGGGGCGACCCGAGCGAAAGCCCGGATGAACAAGTTGACGACGCGCTGCAATAACACAGCAGTGCACAAACCTTCATGAGCACTGGCTTTGGGTGCAGGTACCTGGGGCTGCCCGGTGGCCTCCTATGGTGTGGGGAGCATCGTGCAACAAAGCCAGCCCTGGAGGGAGACCCCAATCACCCGAGAAGAGACACATGCTGGGCCTGCCTAGGGGAAGCAGAGGAGGGTGGCCTGAGTAGAGGCCCTGCCGGACAGTATAACAGCGTGCAGTGATTACACTGCCCATACTGCTTGCTTGAGGTGGTGAACTCAAGAGCGGAGATCTTGGGTTGGCCGGCGACCTCCTGTGGAGAGAGAAGCAACAGGTGCTGGGGCCGGCCCTGAGTGCGAAACCCCGAGCGCCAGCAGGAGGATGCTGGTGGGCTGTGGAGACGCAAAGTCTGGGGAAGCGGCAGCCCTGCCTTGGAGGAGAAACCCTGGGCGACAGTTTGACTGCACCAGTGAACCGCGACGGTGAGCCCGTGTAGACTGAGAAGATGGCAGCCTGAGTTTGTGGTGGAGGTGAGAGTGGGGAGGTGGGATTCAGGGGAGGTGGTGCTGTTGAAGTAAGCCTCAGCAAGGCCTACTAGTGCAAGGGGTTCACCTTTCTCTGCACAAAGTCCTCAGACCATGTAGGAAGAAGTTGGCACAGAAACTGAAATAAAAGACAAAGTTTATTAAACCTCATGAGGTGGTACTACAGTTCAAACAGCACCCTTCGGTAATGTTTGAAGTAGCACACTGAACTGAGAGAGCATGGTCCTTTTATACCCATGCAGGGGCTAAAAGGAGGTGGTACAATTATAGAAGCAAGACTTGCATACATGTAAGGTCATGTGGAAATGCACAGTCGACAGGTAGGAGGGGCTAACAGTTTTCAAGGACTAACAGTGAAAGTGGGAGATGCTAAATATAACTTGTCACTAGGCAGATTTTCAAGAGTAGTTAACAGAAAGGTAGGACAGAGCACATGGTGAGCACATGGCAGCATGTGGCAGAGAAAATGGCTGCCATGAATACAAAATGGATTCCGCGAAATGTTCACAATAGGTCCTGAATACAAGATTTCTTCTGCTAATGCTCAATCTAATCGCTGCTAAACTACAACAGACGACCCTTTCAGCATTAGCTGAAGACATTCGTCTTTCTAGGATAATCTAAATATTCATCTTGTATATTTATGCTCATCATTTCAGGTATTTCCTTATCTAACGTGTTGTGCTTTAATTTCTGTAATATTTCCTTTGGTAGGCATACAAGCAGTAATACACATGGAGCAGAACATTGAACCACACTGAATACAGATACAGCATGTGAAAAATATTGCAATCATTACACACACCTGACCACCCAACAGGTAGTTGGTAATATCCATAGTTACCACAAACAAAATATGTATTACGTGAAGCTGTAAAACTATTATTATTTACACCCTCACTAGTTAAAATCAAGGTACAATCGCTTATCCCTACTGGAATTCGTCCAATGCTATGTATACATAAATCTGCTTTAGTTTATGTAACAGAAATCACAAATTGTTCTTTCTTGTCAGAGTCTCTTATATTTGTGAAGTCATATGGTATTGAAACATTGTCCGGTTGATACTCTTCCCATTCCCATTTAGCTCCTTTGGCTTGGGGATACCCATCTTTGTCTTGGTAGCATACTTTATTAAGGCAAAAAAGAAGTCCGCCCTCTGTACGTTTTCCAGATGCAAACAAAAGCGTGTACCAAGCTTCACAAGAACCATTGTGTGAAAAAGGAAGAGGAATGAAAGGTGTTCCTCCTTTCTTTTGATGCGCAGGTATCATTCCACATACCCAACAGTTAGTAGTATTTGTAGCATTATGAGTATGATGCAACATCTGAATGAAAGTATTATTGAAGTACGATTGACGGTGCTTCTGCTCCTGATACGGAAGCGTAAAGTAATAGTGATCCTCTGGTACTGGAGTAGTGGCAACAAAAAACTCACGAGCAGGAGACTTCTTTTCAACAAACCAGGTGATTATTGCTATAATCACCAAAACAACTACAAACCCCATAGTACTAATGATCAGTTTGTTATTCATTTTAGCAACAGGGATAATCGACCCTTTTAGAAATGAATTAAAAACAATGGTTGGAGCTCTTATCCATGGGCAGCTGCTCATTTCTTCACCATGGGCCAAGAAGGGGGGGCTCACTACTCTAATGCATTGCTGATCCCCCCCCTTGCCACATTGGCTCTCCGTTTCACTAACCCAGGGTGGTAGCTCAACCAGTTTTTTTCAAAAAATGTCAGACTCTTTCCTCGGTCTCAAATTATATCGCGACACTCCAGAAGTCGTTTGGTCCGGGAAGACCTCTGCAGATTCGTCAGGTGATATAGCACGGCCTTTCTCCATAGTCGAAATCTCTCGATGATCGGTCAGCACAGCAGGTTTCACCAAGGTAGGTAGCACTCTCTTGCAGTGAGTACTATGGACACAATTCTTTCGGTTCGTCACTCGAACTGCCGTCCTTGTCGCAAGGAGCACCTGTTCTGGGCCTCGCCACCTTGGTTCCAAGCTGCTTGATCTTTCAAAGGACTTAATCATCACCTCGTCACCAGGTCGGAGTTCATGGCCTTCTCCTGTAGATCTGTCAGGAAGTGCTTCTCGAACCTGTTGATGAATAGAAACCAAATTGTCGGTTAACTGTGCCAAATAATCATTCATAAGGACACAAGGTATATCATATACAGAATTTGGCTTAGGAACTCCCCAAATATTCATTGGCCTCCCGAAAACCACTTCGTATGGGCTAAGGCCAAGTCGAGAGTGTGGCACTGACCTAATAGACAATAATGCCAATGGTAATGCATCTAGCCAAGTTAAGGATGTGGAAGCCTGTATCTTCGCTAACTTAATCTTCAAAGTAGCATTATACCTTTCCACCAACCCTGCTGATTGTGGGTGGAAAACCGCATGGAACTTCTGTTTGATCCCTAATCCTTTCAGGACATACTTAATAACTTCCCCAACAAAATGAGGTCTGTTATCATTCCATAAAAGTCTGCAAACACCAAACCTAGGGAAAAATTATTTCAAAAGCACCTTCGCTGTGGTAATGGCAGTATTATCCTTTGTGGGGTACGCCTCTATTCATTTACTGAAGGCACATACCACCACCAAGACATACTTTAAGTTGTTGCAGCGTTCAAGCAGAATATAATCCATTTGTAGAACTTCAAAAGGTGCAGTTGGTGTAGCAAACCCTCCCGCAGGAGTACGTGTCCCTTTTCCAGGATTGTATTGTAAACAGATCAAACAAGACTGTACTACTCTCTTAGCTGTACTGGAAATTTCTGGATGCTCCCAAACTTTCGTAAGCAACTTCGTTATTGTTGAAGCTCCAACATGTGCCAGCCCATGTGCCATTTGAACCATAGGTTGTACAAAAGCTATAGGCAATTTTCATTTATCCATCTGCTTATTCCGCCAACAGCCCTCATCATCCAATTCTCCATTTTCAGACCATTGCTCACCTTCTTTCACAGAAGCAGATTTCTGTATATCTAATACGTCTTGTCTAGCATTATGCCAACGTTCAGCTTGTGACTTCACTACATACATAGAAGTAGTACTTCGCTGCATCGCAGTCTCACGTGCTACGCGGTCTGCAAGAGCATTACCTTTCCCTATCTTATTGGTCACTTTCTTATGTGCACTACATTTCACAATAGCTAGTTTCTTTGGATATGTCAATGCAGTCAAGAGGTTATGCACTAATTCTCCGTGCATTATCTGCATCCCGTGGGATGTGAGAAAGCCTCTCTCCTTCCAAAGCAAACCAAAATCATGAGCCACTCCAAAAGCATAGCGGCTGTCTGTGTAAATGTTCACACCTGAGTCAGTACTAAGCTCACATGCTTGTGTCAAAGCTATTAGTTCAGCTGCTTGAGCTGACTTCTGTGGTACACGAGCTGTCTCCACTACCATGTGTATTGTGGTGATTGCATATGCAGCTGAGGTCGTACCATCTGGCAACTTCAAACAAGACCCATCAACCCACAGTTCCCCGTCTACATCTGGAAGGCGCGTATCTTGTAAATCAATACGACCCTTTGTCTGTTCCTCGGTAAGGAATATACAATCATGTGTTTCTTGTGACTGAGGCTGAGTCACCGGATATGGCAACAAAGTGGCTGGATTTAGTGTTGCACATCTCTTCAGTGTAATGTGAGGAGCCAGCAATATCAACTCATATCCTGTTATACTGTTATACGAGCGCTAGTTAAATGTTGTGTCTTTGTTTGATTTAAAAGAGCATCAACCACATGGGGTACTAACACCAACAGCTTATGTGACAAAACTATCCCTTCACTTTGACGTATTAACATAGCTGTTGCGGCAACTGAACGAAAACACCCAGGCAACGCTCGAGCGACAGGATCAAGGACTGCTGAAAAATATGCACAGGGACGCTGCTTATCGCCATGTGTCTGTACTAAAACTGACAATGCACATCCATCTTTCTCATGTACGTAAAGTGCAAAAGGCTTCATGTAATCTGGAGTACCTAACACTGGTGCTGAACAAAGGGCTTGTCGTAGCTGCCAGAAAGCAGTCTCACATTCATCTGTCCATGGGAGGGGCATTGGAGTATCTTTAGTCAAAAGTGCTAGCAAAGGTTTGACAATGTGTGAAAACCCTAATATCCATTGCCTACAAAAAGAAGTAAGACCAAGGAATGCATGAACATCTTTCTGAGTAGAGGGTACTGGTGTGTCTAAAATTGCTTGAATATTATCTGATGTAAGGTCACGACCCTCCTTAGACAAAAGGTGACCTAAATAGGTTACCTTTGGTCTACAATATTGCAATTTCTTTCGTGACACTTTATGATGGTGTAAAGCAAGAAAAGAAAGTAAGGACAAAGTGCACTTTTCACATTGCTCAGGGGTATCAGCCGCCAACAAAATATCATCGACATATTGTATGAGAGCCACACCTTCAGGCAAAACAAAAGAATCAAGTTGTCCAAAGTCATAGTACAAGAACTAATTGCTCCCTCAGCTTCCTCATAAAAGGCGGCTGTATTTTTCCACGGGTCAGGTAATGCTGTTTTAAGTGCCATTACATCTGCCCTATTCCAAGGAGTAAACACCCAATTATAAATAAAATAACCCTTAGCATCAACAGAAGTTTTATCATCACTTGTACCCAATCCTTTAGGAGGAACATACAAAGGCGCGGCCTCCCGCATTGGTTTAGTGTGAACTATCATAGTCTTATCTGTTCCGAAGATGGAAGCTTGCACCCCATCGGTCTGAGATGTCCGTTCAACTACGTCCACAGCCCTTTTCTCCTCTTGCAAACGGACTGCCACAACACACAATTTCACCAAACGCCTGATTGCATCAGACACCTGGGAGAAAACAAAAAGACCATCACGCATTTGCTTATGATCAGCTGCTACATCATCGGGCTCTAACTCATCAGAATATTTCTGATATAGTTCAATAACTTCTGAGCCAAATGCCTCAGTAAAATATAGCTGCTCCTTTTCCGTCCACCCTTTCATGTTGTCTAAAAGTTCAGAAGCAGAGACAACGCTATGAATTGTTTTACGAGCAATAGATCTAAGCTCAGACACACGCTCAGCAGGCAACATAGAGCGACTGTCTCGCATCTTCTGTTGCTCCGAACTGGAGACCTTAGCTAACTCATGAGGGGCAGAAGGAACGACATACGGAGGTGGAGGCGATCTAGTAACGAAAAATCATCATGTGGGGTTTATTAAGGATAGGATAGAGAGGTTGCCTAATGGTGTATTGGCCAGTTACCTGTAATTTACGTTCTTTCTTTTCTAGCTCCTTTAAGTCATTTATTTCTTTCTTTCTCATTTCCAATGCTTTCACATACATTCTTCCGCTGCTCTTTCTCAAGCAAGGCTTGCTCATGCTTCACTCGTCCACCCACGTCTTTCTCCCACATTCGTACACAGTCAAACATATCTTGCCTAGACTTTCGTTTACACATACATTGTTCCACATATACAATCTTTCGCAAATCAAATGACCCATGCATAGGCCAACGTAACTCAGGATCCGCACGAGTGTATTTATTCCATAATGTGCTGTACATTATAGAAGAAAGACCATGTTTAACATACATATCTCTATTGGGCGTCCCCTCTGGGGGTGCCGGTTGCAATTCTTCCAGTCTCAAATTGGTACCATTACAAAAGTAACACATCCTACGAAGTGCACTAAAAACAGGCATGCCAAAAATAGTGCAGAATATGCAATATTATATTCAAAGTAGCACTTAAGGTGCCGTTCAAATCAAAATTAAATTGGAAAAAATTCTCCTCATTACCTGCCTATATAAATTGCAATTTATATATCAATTCAAAGGACACAAATTGACTAGTCACCCAAAACACGAGAGCCACAGTAAGTAGTGCTAAACTACATTACCAAACAAAGGCATCAAAACCCACAGCAAGTGCCATAAAACGCCTCTTACCAATCACAGGGTGTCCAGGTTCCAACTGCCAAGTTCTAAAATTGACCAAATGGTCACTGCATGACGAATGAACAAAAAGGATCTCAGTCGAGGACCGGCGCCACCTGGATGGTCAAATCAGAAAGAAGGGAAAAACGCCATGGTTGCCAAGACTCGGGTCTCCTCAGGCATTGATCGTCCGCAGCGAGATCCCAATCCTTCGTCGCAACCAATCTGTTGGGCATCCGAGTCGCCGATGAGTCCCTGTTTGGGCGCCAATTTGTTGAAGTAAGCCTCAGCAAGGCCTACTAGTGCAAGGGGTTCACCTTTCTCTGCACAAAGTCCTCAGACCATGTAGGAAGAAGTTGGCACAGAAACTGAAATAAAAGACAAAGTTTATTTAACCTCATGAGGTGGTACTACAGTTCAAACAGCACCCTTCGGTAATGTTTGAAGTAGCAAACTGAACTGAGAGAGCATGGTCCTTTAATACCCACGCAGGGGCTAAAAGGAGGTGGTACAGTTATAGAACCAAGACTTGCATACATGTAAGGTGATGTGGAAATGCACAGTCAACAGGTAGGAGGGGCTAACAGTTTTCAAGGACTAACAGCTGCAGACCTTACTGAGCATGTGCGAAAGTGGGAGATGCTAAATATAACTTGTCACTAGGCAGATTTTCAAGAGTAGTTAACAGAAAGGTAGGACAGAGCACATGGTGAGCACATGGCAGCATGTGGCAGAGAAAATGGCTGCCATGAATACAAAATGGATTCCGCGAAATGTTCACAATAGTTACTGAATACAAGATGTCTTCTGCTAATGCTTAATCTAATCGCTGCTAAACTACAACAGTGCTGCAACAAAACTGAGCTATCCAGCTAATCCGCTCGCCTCTTTGCCCCCTGACTGGAGCAGCCTTGACATCAATGGGCCGCGAAGCCCCTGGAGTGCTAGTGGCCTGGGGCCCCGAAGAGGCGTGGGCTGTTGCCCAGTCCAGGGGTGGACAGTGTAAGCCTGGCTACAGCCCTACCTCCCGCGCTCCTGCCTTGGCAGGGGCGATTCCCCTACATGTGGAGACCCTGATGCTGGCTGCACCAGTAAGACCCTGGAAAAGAGAAAGAGTGCCGGAAGCCCATTGGGAAGAGTGAGATCCCTAGCTGATGATGGAGTGAGTCCCTTTCGTAGTTGGACTCATGCTCTAGGCAAGATTGGTGGTTTAGGGATGAAAGCACATTTGTTTGTAGCCGACTAGGCCAATCCTACAAGTCACAGCTGTCGGCCCAACCCTCTCGGCTTACAAGCAGTACCTCACCAAAAACCCAAATAGTGAAAGGTGATTTGTGGCAGCCTTTACACATGGACTCAAGAGTGCGACATCTCAGGGAGTCATGGTTAAACAGATATAACCCTTTTTTCACATGAGCAACAAGTCTCAGTCACACAAAGGCAATGAAGGAGATGCAATAAAGTTTTCAATAGGTTTTATTAACAAGACTGCAATCTACTGTAAAATGCATGGGCTGCAATGAGTAGGATAATGAACAATGCAAGAAACAGAATTGTGAAAACGAGAGTCATGAATACAAAGACCCCCACCGTCTTGCAATAAAATATGATGTGAAATCGGCCCTAATACCCTTGCATAATGAACCTAATCCCTAACCTAAAGAGAGCTAGGTGTGGTAAACCTAATCTGCCAGTACCATGTCAATGAGAAGAGCCTCACATCCCTCATTACCTTGGAATGAGGTCTCTAGATCAAACTACGTGGTGACACGAAATCTGCATCTGCATCAGGGGGACGTGTAGCATAGATATCTCTCTGATAATCTTGTCTGTGTGAGATGTATTTATACAGTTCTTGAAGGACCCCTGACGCATGTATGTTCCCAAACAGAAGATAAGATGGCATGCTTGGGGCAGCGATTAGATAAACAATTCCCCAAAAAAGGAACATTATGTTACTGTGACACGTAAGTGGGAAAGTACATGGTGTTAATACCTACGTATATTACTTATCTTTGATGCTGATAGTAATGCCTTCACAGAGTGGCACTGATAACGTGAAACTAAAACATCTTCCTAACTATAAACATGGCAGCAATCTTGGAAGAAATAATTAAATAAATGTGCTAAAACAAGAGCGAGCTAAGTAGGTTAAAAGTCAGTAGGTGACGGGGGCACAGGCCTGCAAGCCAGAAGGTTAAGCTAAACTCCAGGTAAAAATAAATAGGATTCACTACATCCCGAGGACAGTGACAGGTGTGAGGGGACACCTGAAGTGAGGGGGCAACGTGAAGCCCTACGGGGGTATCTGCCCTCAGGCTTGTGCCGCTGCTTTGCTCCTTTGCGCAAAACGAGGGGGCGGCGAGGGTGGACCCTGATGGATGACCACTGGTTAAGGCACCCACGGCAGCAGACTGAACAGAGGGACCTGGGACACCGGCTGCCCAGACCGATGACCCGATCTGCTCTTTCCCGCGTGGACCACTGTGAGCAAACTTGCGAGGAAGAGAGGCGTGGCTGACCCGGATGGCCGTGTTACTCCACACTGCCTGAATGGGGATTCTGGAGCTGTGGTGCCGGCTCAGGGATCCACGGAAACCTCACTGGACATGATCCTGTGGGCCATTGCCGCTTCCTTGGAGGCATTGGAGCTCAAAATTACCACAATAGCCACTGACTTGGGAGTCCTCATAGACAATCATCACAGGCTAGCCGAAAGGGTCAGCAGAGCGAACTCTGAATTACATTGCTCCGGACTTTCGCTAATTACAAATTCACATGACCCAGTTGCAAGGGAAAGTGAAGTCTCTGGAGGCAAAGGTTGAGGACGCTGAAAACAGATGAAGATGAAGTAACATATGCATTGTTGGGCTGCCTGAAAAAATCAAAGGTCCAGCAGTGAATATGACTGCCTTCCTGGAACACTGGCTCTGAACCGAGGTGGCCCCAGAAGGACTTTCCCAATACTTCGCACTTGAGCGACCTCCCAGGGTGTAGATCCCCAGCAGGTCATCACCAAACTGCTCTACTTTAGGGATCAGGATCACATCCTGGGTCAAGCACGCCTGCGCGGAGAGCTTCACATTAAGGATCGCCGTATCATGATATTCCCGGACTTTACGAGGAAAATGCAGGGGCAAAAAGCATAATTCACTGAGGCCAAGAGGAAGCTGAGAGATCTGGGAATTCAATATGCCATGCTATTCCCTGCCAGGCTCTGCGTGGCTACCAGCAATTCTACACTTTTCTTCCTTTCCCCTCAGCAGGTATGCAACTGCACCGACCTGAGTGGGAGCTGGGAGATCGGACTGGGCACTTCTGGAAAGCCAGGGCAGGGATGCCAGCAACCTAAAGCTGGTGCGGCCCCATCGCACACGCAGGTGCTCAGGGAGAGGCGCAGGGCTGTAGAGATGGCAGCAAACCTTAATGGACTGAGCCCTAGCATCTGCCCACCGACAGATAAACAGTTGTACCGAGACTCACTATCGGACTGTGTCTTGATCTCCTTCATGGATATGGCTGATCCGCCGCTAGTGGTGACACCCGGAACATTCAGTGAGATCATTTGACTCTTTTGCTTCATGGAATGGCACTTGTGGCTCATGCCCGGAGGGGGCTACTGGGTGCCGTAGCTTCAGTGGAGAGCACCTGGGCTTGCACTGATGGCTTGGGGCATTGATGCTGGGAGTCCGAGCCTGGTCGCCTCATCTGCGACACTGGGAGTGCCCCATCGGCTCTCCACAACATCCACCCATGGACACAAGATGTGCTCCCTCAGCAGCGCAGCTGTGGGCCTTATGCTACTTCTGGTGGACTGGATGGTGGGTATGGTCGCCAGGAGAGACTGCCTGAAGCTCCTCACATGGACCTCCCCCTAATTGTTAACAGTTGTAGTCATTTTAACTTACGTTAAAAGTTTGGATGGGGATAGTTCCAATCCCGGCCCTGGGGAAGGGGAGGTGGGTGGTTCCTTTAATTGTTATGTTGCGTAGGGGATCTAACGTTGGGGCTGCATCTGCTCACTCATTAAGCCTGCAGGCCCGGAAGGGCCCTTCGGAGGGGCCCTTCCGGGCACCAAAAATACTGCAACACACACTATCTAGTCACTAATAACCCGCCATGACACCCCCTAATGTATAATGCAATACTTGAAATGTCAGGTGACTGAACAGTATGTCTAAGCTCTACAAGATCTATTCCCACTTAGAGGCAGGGCGTACACATAGCTATCATCCAGGAAACACACCATACAACTCAAGAATACAGGGCCCTCAAAAAGAGATGGAGCGGACAAATATACACCACCACTTACTCAGCGTTTGCCAGGGGTGTCCTGATATGGTTTCGCCAAGGGGTCCCCTTCCAGGCCACACAGGAACTGATTGACCCGGAGGGCCACTTTGCCCTTGTTTCTGGTTGGTTAGAAGGCCAAGACCTTAGTATAGTAGGGGTGTATTCACCCAATGATGAACAGGGTGCTTTCCTTACAAAACTGTCCAATATGCTGGGGCCCCACTTAACCCAAGCAGCTGTGATAGGAGGTGATTACAATTGTGTCTCTGATACTGTTCTAAATAGATCACACCCACTCTGCCGAGCTCACCAATACACCGGACCACTAAGGCTTTTAGCAAATGGCAACACAATTGGGGACTCCTGGGCACTGAGAAGTACTTGCACCCTGATGAGCGAGACTACTCATTCTACTCGGACCTCCATAACTTGCATGTCAGGTTGGATGCCTTCTTGGTAAACCCAGACATCCATGGCAACGTTTGCAATCCAGAATATCTTTGTTGCACGTTTTCAGACCACAATCCCCTATTGCTCTTGTTGAATGGTACAGGGCACGCCCTTGTATACCGGATTGGCGGCTCAGAATTGAAACACTAGAGAATGCTACCTTTCGACATTCGATCAGGGAGGGCATTCAAAATTAGTTTGCAGACAATGAAGCCATCGGGGCCTCCAGGGTCTTGAAATGGGAGGCCTTTAAGGTGATAATGAGAGGCAGATGCATAGCCGAGGTGGTCCAGGTGCAGCATACTCTTGAAAGGGACATAGAGTAACACGAAATGGCACTGAGCGCACTTTAGCGGGAGAGGCCTGATAGACCAGACTCCGGACTGTTGTTGGTGGAGGCCAAGGAAAAGTGCAGGGTTGATTGAGAAACTTACATGCTTTTATCTCGGCTTACATTGCGGTGGCTCATGCAGAAGGGGATAGATCAAGCACTCTAGTTGCATGGTTGGCGAACCCCTCACATAGGAGCTCACTGGTAATGGAGATATGGTGAACGATTGTTCACCCAGAGACCGCTAAACTCAAGATTTGCTGAATATTATACCTTGTTATACGCTCCACTGGGCGAACATCTCTGCCCCACACAACTGGAATTTCTGGGGACTCTTGGGCTCCCGCAGCTAACAGAGGCAGAGTCACTGGCCTTGGGGGACCCCATCGCCCTCCCTGAAGTTAGGGCGGCCATAAAATCAATGGGCAGAGGCGAGGTACCGGGGAAGGATGGATTCCCAGAAGAGTTCTACAGGACATTTGGAGATGCCCTTGCCCCCAACCTTGTTTACCTCTAATGTGGAGGCGCTTGAAATGGGGAAACCCCCCCACCACCTAAGCCTTAGGTTTACCGCTCCTAAAGCCAGGGTGCCCGGCGGGAAACATGCGCTCATACTGCCGCCTCTCTATGATGAATATGGATTATAAAATTCTGAGGAGAATTCTTGCCACACGCCTACTCCCGCATATGCCTACACTGATTCACCCGGATCAGTCTGGTTTCATCCCTCGCCGCACCATAGCTATTTATCTTAGACGGCTGATCTCCCTGCTCCAGCAGGTCACTCCGGAGTTAGAAGACGTGGTGATAATAGCAAACGACATTGACAAAGCTTTCAATAGTCTCTGCTGGGATTATCTGTACCACACGATTGAGAAGCTGGGACTCTGGCAGGGATTCATTAGATGGACCTGGCTGCTCTATTCTTCCCCCACAGCCCGAGTCAAGACAGGTTGCACGATCTCAGAGCCGGATGGGGTGGGAATAGGTACATGACAGGGTTGTCTTCTATCCTGTATTATTTGCAATAGCTATGAAACCCCTGGTGCAGGCAGAGAGAAAGGGACATCACTTCAGGGGATTAGAAGCGGACGGGCATGCGCATAAAATTGCGTTTTATGCCGACAACATGGTGCTCTTCCTCTGAAATGCTGATCAGGATTTGGTGGAGGCAGTAGCACTACTTGAGCGTTTTGGGAAAATATTGGGATTATATATAAACTGGTAGAATTCTCTCAGATTACCACTATGGCAGCACCTGCTCCCCAGCCTACAGGGTTTCTCCTGGGTTTGCTCTACTTTGAAGTACCTAGGTGTACAGATCTACAATGAACCGACCTATCTCCTGGAGGGAGATCTGGAGTCTCAGGGCAGAGGTGGCATTTTGGGGAACGCTCCCCCTCTCAGTGGTGGACCGTATCGCCCTTGTTAAGATGGTGGCCCTGCCTCACGTGTTTTACTTTTTCATTCACCATCCCACTCTACCTTCCTGGGTCGCTACTTCGGGAAATTATCTCCATACTGACCGGCCTCATCTGGGGAACCGGACAGCATGGAATAGTCATGGCAAAATGTCAGCGCCCCACATAAGACAGATTGCTAGCAGCACCGGACATAGAGCTGTAGCCAGCCAGCTGAGCCAGCTTCAATGATTTGTGCACTGGTTGCATGATGGTTCCCAGCTTACTGGAAATTGACAACAAGGAACTCCTCCCCATCATGATTCATTTTGCATCCTCCTGAACCCCAGACGGGGGTGCCCTCCATCTTCGGCTCTACGGCCCCTAAGGAGATGCTGGCTGCGTACTCGACGCCCTGGGGCCTCCTTGCCTTACATCCTAGGGATACCCCTCCGTGGATGGGCGGTTATGTCAGGGAGCCCGGCCCTGAGGGGAGTGACCATCTGGGCTGACATCAATATCTCAACTCTTGGAGGCATATACAGAGGCAGGAAGCTCCTACAATCTGATACCCTGGTTGATGATTACGGGCTCACCCGGGGTAGTTCTTGGTACATAGATCATTGACAACTACAATTAGGCAACACTGGCATGAAGGAACATCCGAGCTGCCAGACCCTAAGCACAATCATAAGAAGGGTGAAAGAAATAACCTCCCAGTATAGAGCACGTGGAAAGGTGTGCTGATCCCCTTAGTTACATTGAGACATTAGTGGGAAATTGATATTGGTGCCCCTCTTTGGTGCAATGGGCCACAATCACCTCACATACATACAAAGTCTCCAGAAATGTGGGCTTTAAACTGATTACCTTTTACATCCTTCATAGGGCATATCTCACGCCGCTCAAAATATCCTAGCAGTTTGGTGCAGAGGATGTGCGATGCCCGAGATGTGAAAACGGGATGCAGACTTTCTCCATATGATGTGGTCATGCCCCCGCGTAGAGGGGTACTGGGAAGAAGTGTTCCAAAGCATATATGATGTGGCCGATAAAAGACTCCATGCCTCCCACCTAGTGGCCCTTTTGGGGAACTTTCCACGTCCTGGGTCACACAAAGTCACCTCCCAATTCATTGACCTTGCCCTAGTTTTAGTAAAAAGATAGATTATCCTGCACTGGAGATGACCCAGGGGTCCCCTCCTAGTGAGGTGGAGGAATGCACTACTAAAATGGGTGGCGACTGAGGGTAGGGTTCTCCTCCAAGAAGCAGCAAAGAGCTTATGTACAGCAGACTAAGCCAGGGCCTGGGACTATCTGGTGACTTGTATGAAGGAACGGGACTTAGACTCCCCTGACACTTCCGTGACACTTTCACAACGTGCCTAGGGGATAACCCTGTGGGCGCCTAGGATCCACACCGCAAGGACTAGGCACATTACACGGGATGACACACTCAGAAAGGCTGTACGCTTACCAACACATAGAGCAGATACAGGGAGGGGTTGGGAGGGGCTGGGAGGGGGTATGGTAGATACTGCAAGGGAGGGTTTACTGGGGGTGAAGCTTACACCACATCGGTCTAAAGGCACCTATTCCGGATTATAACTGGCACAACATGGAACAGATTACAGATCGCCTGGATTATGCTGAATCTCACTTTGGCGCCAAATGGACAATGCTTTATAGACCTACATGCATTTGTATCACCTGGGGGTACGAAGCGAAGTTATGTATTCACGATAAATGCTAATAAAATCTGTTTACAAAAAAAAAGGATGTTATAGGATCGTAATATAATCGTAAGGATTGTAAGGATATTGTAGGATCGTAATACAGTGGACAGGATATTTGTCACGGTTGTGACGGTGTATTCCCCTCCTCCAACTTCTAAATCAGGCCCCTTGTCAACAAACATGAAAACTGTAGATGTCTCATCAGAGTGCAAGAACACTGCGTGCACACTTAGTTATGTGTGCTTACCTATATAATACCACAGATGTATTATTCTGGACATATTTTATTGCATGGTGAAATTTTGTAATTTAAATGTATTTATTAACTCTCTATTAAACTGAGGGGTGTTTTTAGGGAATGTATTAGAAGAGTGAACTGTCCCTGCTGGCTTCGATCCACTATAAGCCTCACTTATAATCAATCCTTTCAGAGGGACCAGCAGACCAGTGCGTCAACTGAACATATGGTGAAAAAGCACGTGTATATTTTTCATTGCGTCAATATTCACACTTTACATACAGTGCCTTAAAGACCTCCTCTCTTGCAGGTAAACCAGGCGAATGTCCGCCTGACCCGTATAGGTGCATAAGATCGGAAGAGCCCCTGTGCCAGGATGACGCTTCCTGTGATGGAAAACAGAAGTGCTGCTATTATAAATGCCGCTTTCAGTGCAAGGATCCTCGAGGTGGGATATTCACTTGACTCAAGATGCTGAACGTTAAAAGTGGTATGCCGTTTTATGTCTCGCGTAAAGGGTAGTACTGGGAGGAGTACGATATTATCAGAGCGCAGCGCTGTCAGGAGAAACCTGCACAGAAAATGCATATGACGTGATATGATGCGTTTAAGGTAAAGAGTAGGGGAGGCTCAAAATGTATACATATTCAGATATTTATAATATATGAGGTTTTATGAGGAACAGGTGGCATCGGAATGAATAACATGGTAGACTGAGATTACATAGTTGATAGCAAGCTTGTGGAAATAGGTGACATCGGTGACAATGTTCGGTTAGGGAACGGGGGGGCAGTGGCTCGAGCCTGAAATTGTTACTGATAGAGAGGTAGTGTTGTTCAACTTGTGAGTCCCACAATGACTTCAGTGTGGTGTGTGGCATCGTCTCGTCCCAATGCATGAGTTTGAGGGGCCTAGGAAAGCCATCATGAGTTGCCAGGGCCCTGGAAGAAAGGGAACAGAGTCTCCCCAGTAGGCCATTCCACCACTTACAGATTGTAGGAAAATGCCACTGTTCACATGGTTACCCCCCCCCCCACTTTTTGTCTAGTGTTCATGCCAGCTTTGATTGGAAGTGTGCTGGGACCCTGCTAACCAGCTCCCCGCACCAGTGTCCTTTCCCTAAAACTGTACCACTCTTCCCACAGTTGGCACAGCCCTGGCACACAGTTAAGTCCATGGTAAAAGGTACCCATGGTACCAAGGGCCCTGTGGCCAGGGAAGGTCTCTAAGGGCTGCAGCATGGATTATGCCACCCTAGGGACCCCTCAGTCAGCACATGCACACTGCCTTGCAGCTTGTGTGTGCTGGTGGGGAGAAAAGACAAAGTCAACATGGCACTCTTCTCAGGGTGCCATGCCCACAAACCACTGCCTGTGGCATAGGTAAGTCACCCCTCTAGTAGGCCTTACAGCCCTAAGTGCGGTGCACTATCCCACAGATGAGGGCCTAGCTGCATGAGCAATATGCCCCTACAGTGTCTGAGTCCATTCTCACACATTGTAAATGCAGTGTAGCCATATTGAGTATATGGTCTGGGAGTTTGTCATTACGAACTCCACAGCACCATAATGACTTCACTGAATACTGGGAAGTTTGGTATCAAACTTCTCAGCACAATAAACCCACATTGATGCCAGTGTGGGATTTATTGAAAAATGCACACAGACGTCATCTTAGAGATGCCCCCTGTGTGTTAGCCAAACTGCTAGTGTAGGACTGACCGGTCTGTGCCAGCCTGCCACTTTCACACGAGTTTCTGACCACATGGGGTGAGTGCCTTTGTGCACTCTGTGGTCAGAAACAAAGTCTGTCCTGGGTGGAGGTGCTTCACACCTCCCCCTGCAGGAAGTGAAACACCTGGAGATGAGCCTCAAAGGCTCAGGCCTCGCATTACACTGCCCGAGGCACTCCAGCTAGTGGAGATGCCCGTCCCCCGGACAAAGCCCCACTTTTGGCGGCAAGTCCGGAGGGAAAATTAGGAAAAACAAGGAAGAGTCACCACCTCAGTCAGGACCACCCCTAAGGTGTCCAGAGCTGAAGTGACCCCCTCCTTGAAAACCCTCCATCTTACTTTGGAGGATAAGGACAAATAGGAATAGGAATGTGCTCCCCTCTCCAAAGGGAGTGAGCACAAGGAGGATGCAGTCACCCTCAGGGACAGTAGCCATTCGCTAATGACACCTCACCTCTAAAACGCCTCTAAATTTAGTATTTAGAGGCCTCCCTGAACCCAGCTCCTCAGATTCCTGACGACCTCACAAGAAGAAGAAGGACTGCTGAGCTGACAACCCAGCAGAGAAAAGAAGGAGACAACAACTGACTTGGCCCCAGCCCTACCGGCCCGTCTCCTGCTTCAAAAAGCTGCAAAAGAAGAGCAACGCACTCTGCAGGTCCAGTGGCCCCTGAAAAGCCTCCAGAGGACTGCCAGCATCACAGAGGACCATGAAACTCCCGTGGACAGCGGACCTGTCCAACAAGAAAGAAGAAGAAACTGCTTCTAAAGGACTCCCACCTCACTCCAGAAGCGTGAGTCCTAAACCACTCTGCACCCGACGCCCACGGCCCATGTCCAGGTGGCTCAACTAGCCAGAGAGGATCCCCAGGCGATTCTGACTGAGTGCCCACCCTGGACTGACCTCTCCACCCCTCCACGATGACGCCTGCAGAGGGAATCCCGAGGACCCCGCTGACCACGACTGCCCAGGACGAAGATATCCAACGCCTAGAGAAGCCCTGCATCCGCAGCCCCCAGACGCGAGAGAGACTGAGTACCGGTGCAGCTATGACCAGCAGGCAGCTTCCCTCCCTATCCAGTCGGTGGCTTGCCCGAGAAGCCCCCCTGTGCCTTGCCTGCAGCGCCTAAGTGACCCACGGGGTCCCCTCATAGAGTTTCATTGGAAACCCGACACCCTGTTGGCACTCTGTACCCGGCCGCCCCTGTGCCACTGAGGGTGTGGGATTGGTGCCTACTTGGGGCCCCTCAAGTGCTCCGCTAAACCCCCCTGGTCTGCCCTCCGACAACGCGGGTATTTAACTGCAAGCAGACCGGAACAGGAGTACCCCGTCTCCATAGGGGCCCACCTTATTTTGGCTCTTGTTTGACCTCTGCACCTAACCGGCCCTGTCTTGCTGGTGCTCGATGCTTGGGGTTATCTGGAACCCCCAACGGTGGGCTACCTATGCCCCGGAGACTAAACCTGTAAGTTTGTTACTTACCTCAGAAACTGTACTTTATTTACCTCCCCCAGGAACTGTTGAAAATTGCAGTGTCCACTTTTAAAATAGCTTTTTGCCATTTTAAAGAAAACTGTATGTATTATCGATTTGATTCAAACTCCTGAACTTATCAATGCAAAGTACCTTTCATTTAATGTACTTACCTGCAAACTGAATCTTGTGGTTCTAGAAATAAATTAACAAAATATATTTTTCTATATAAAATCCTATTGGTCTGGAGTTAAGTCATTGAGTGTGCTTAACACTACCCTCCGATAAGACTAACTGCTCGACCACACTACCGCAAATAGAGCATTAGTATTATCTATTTTTGCCTCTGTCAATCCTCCTGGACTCTGTGCACACTATGGCCCTAATTACAACCCTGGCGGTTGGTGATAAAGTGGCGGTAATACCGCCAACAGGCTGGAGGTAAATACCGCCAAATTATGACCATGGCAGAAACAGCTCAGACAGACAGCCATTTTAACACACCGACCGCCAGGGCGGAATCAACAGGCACCACAGCGGTAAAAGCCTACAGCCAGGCGGAAGCCAATGTTCTGCCCACTGTATTAAGACAGTCCAATCTGCCACCTTTTCCGGGGAGGTACCAACGACATCAAAAGCCTGGCCCGATTACTGCACAGAAGGGAAACGACTCACCTGTGGAGACTCAGGGAAGAACCACAACACCATAAAGCCTGAACTGCAGATCTTCCCCATGTTATTCGACGTTCTACTCCACTACGAACTCCAATGATGGCGAAGACGACCGCAGTGAGTACAGCCACCTAGCACACATGGGAGGGGGAGGAAAAAGAGAGTAACACACACACGCAACATGAAACACCCCTACCCCCAACACCATACACACAAGCAGATGCAGTAACATAACATATTTACCCCATACCCCTCAGGAATAATGCAAGGACAACTACAATAGAGTAAAAAGAGTGTAATAAGATAAAATAGTAGCAATACGTGCATCCAAATAAAAAAAGTATATACATATTTACAAATGTAGGGACACTGCCCAGTCCTTAATGTTCGTGGGCCACAAGGGCCACATTACAAAGTCCAAGGCCCCACTTTACTCCTGCAACAACACGGAGAGAACACTGCAGGGGCATCAGGTCGAAAATAGGCAGGCACCTCAGGGGAACGGGGGGCACCTCAACCGGCAGATGGTACAACACCACTGGTCCTGGAGGGGACATCTAGATGGTGCTTGTGTGAGTGCCTGTGGGATGAAGTGTGGTGCTTGTGTTTGCCATGTCCACTCTTGTGTGTTGTCCTGTGTGCATGCTCGTCTGCCTGTGTGCTTGGGATAGGTTGGGGTTGAAGGGAATGGGATTGGGTAGAAGAAGTTGGAGGGGGGACGGTGGAAACAGGGACAATGGCTGCCATCAGAGAGGAGGCCAGAGCCTGGATTGATCTCTGTTGGGCCCCCAAGCCAGTGTGAATACCCTCCAGAAATGCATTGGACTGTTGCATTTGGGCTGCCAGCCCCTGGATGGCATTCACAATGGTTGACTGCCCAACAGAGATGGATCTCAGGAGGTCAATAGCCTCCTAACTCAGGGCAGCAGGGCTAACTGGGGCAGGGCCTGAGGTGCCTGGGGCGCAGGAGATGCCCACCCTCCTGGAGGAGCAGGCACGGGCAACTCGCTGAGGGGCTGCTGGGAGGGCGGTGCAGGTATTGGGGGTGGCGGCTGTACCTGTAGCTGGGGTGGGCACTGAGGTGTCCGCCACCACCAGGGAGCTTCCATCAGAGGTGGTATCCGTGTCCGAAACTGTCCCCTCCAGTCTCCGCCGTAGTGCTCCCCTCGCCCTCCATCCCACTGGTGCCCTCACCGTCGGTGGACTCGGCCTCCTGGGTCCTATGGGATGCCGCTTCCTCCGTGGCCGGTGCGTCAGCTCCTCCACCAGATGATGCTAATGCACAAAAGGAAAGGGTGACAAAACAAAAAGGGGGGGAGAGACAAAGGATACACTTAGTCAATGGCGGCACTAACACCACTGTTGGCGTCCACAACACGCTACACACTAGGCAATGCACTACCAGTTACAATGCTAGTCACCAGACCATCAGTAGGGACCCATACCACCAACTGCAGCATACCTGAGACCCACACACCCATGCCCAGTATTGGATGCCTACTAGCTAGGTTGGAGGAATTTCACATCAGAACCCTGCCCAACATGGGACCTACTCTGCAATGTCAGGCCTGGCCTAGGGGCACCCACAGGCCCAACTCCCCCACCCAGATACCACCCCACCAGGCGTAAGTAGTAATGAAGGGCACTGTACTCACCCCCTTGTTGCTGCTGTGATGCCCCCAAGCGCCCATCCAGCTCCGGATAGGCCACCGCAAGTATGTGGGCCATCAGGGGGGTCATGGTTCGACGGGCACCCCTACCTCTTTGGGAGGCTATCCCCAGCTGGGCCTCTGCCGTCTTCCATGCCCAGCGTCTCAGGTCCTCCTACTGTTTCCGACAGTGGGTGCTCTGCCTGCCATAGACCCCCAGGGTCCGCATGTCCTTGGCGATGGCACGCCACATACCCTTCTTTTGATGGGTGCTGACCTGCAGAGAAATACACACAGGAAAAGGTATCAGTCAGACCATCCTGCCTGTTACACTTATGGCCCACCATACCCCTTCACATCACCATTAGCACAGACTTGGCCCAGCATACATGCTGCACACTGCCCAGGGCCCATCCACCAACCCCCCTGACATGAAGCCTTCACACACACCACTCCATACATTCATGCCCCATGCATCGTACTCACAGTGTACTCACCTGTTGGTCTGGAGGCCCATACAGCAGTCGGTGGGGGGGTAGGACCCCATCCACTCGTCGCTCCAACTCCACCGAGGTGAAGGCATGGGCCCTTTCCCCAGTGTCACGAGCCATGGTAGGTTCCAGACACAGGTCATAGCAGCACATGCAGTGTAGGTCCTCTCCTGTTGAAGGTCAGGTAGCAAGTGAGTGAACAGATAGAAAATGGCGGTCATGTCCGGGGTGGTGAGTACCGTCACCACCGGAGTACATCACCATTGGCCACTGTACCCCATAGGACCCAATAATAACCAATGAGGAGTTGCATGGCTGTTCCCGACCGCCTCCCGCAGCGGCGCACAATGTCAGCGGAATTATCTCATTTCCACCTGTCCCTCCACACAGGACAGAGGGATGCCATTTCTGGGGGTGATGGGGAGGCCATGTATCCTAACTGTGTCACAGTTCACAATTTCACATTCAGGACATATGCCACCAAAATATTGTAACAATCACACCATGCATTGAACTGTAGTGGTTACAATGTACAGATAAGGACCAGCTCCTCACTCTTTTGCCCCATAGATTGCAACCGCTGTGGATGAATAGGAGATGGAGACATTCCCCGCGTACAGACCCCTGGTGGACTTGTCAACAATGGAGGACAGGCACATTATCCTCACCTACAGACTTGACAGGGCCACAATCACTGAGCTGTGTGCCCAATTGGAGCCTGACCTGATATCTGCTATCCATCACCCCACTGGGATACCCACTCTTGTGTAAGTGCTATCAGTGCTCCATTTCTTGGCAACTGGTTCTTTCCAAGTGACAGTAGGCTTGGCAGCAGGAATGTCACAGCCAATGTTCTCAATAGTGCTGACCAGAGTGTTATCTGCCCTGATTAAACAGATGTGCAGCTACATCGTTTTCCCCCAGGTGGAGGATTTGGCCACAGTGAAGGCTGACTTCTATGCAATGGGACATATCTCCAACATCATTGGTGCGATTGATGGGACACATATTGCATTTGTCCCCCCCCTGGCAAAATGAACAGGTCTTCAGAAATCGTAAAAGTTATCACTCGAATGTGCATATGCTGTGTTTGGCGGACCAGTACATCTCCCATGTCAATGCTAAGTATCCTTTGTCGGTGCATGATGCCTTTATCCTGAGGAATAGGAATATCCCAAATGTGATGGCCCAACTCCAGAGGCACAGGGTGTAGCTAATAGGTGGGCTCTGGTTCCCACCCAGTGGATGTTGGTGTATGGGTATGGTGTGGGCCATAAGGGTTAGTCTGTGGCTTACAGCTGTCCCTCGATATTTGCAAGTGACTCTGGTTACCCCAACCTCTCATTGCTACAGATCCCTGTCAGGAATCCCAGGACATGGGCAGAGGAATGTTACAATGAGGCACATGGGCGAACAGGAAGGATTATCGAACGTACCTTCGACCTCCTGAAGGCCAGGTTTCGGTGCCTCCATCTAACAGGCGGATCCCTGTGCTACTCACCCAAGAAGGTCTGCCAGATCATCGTGGCATGCAGTATGTTGCATAACCTTGTCTTGCAACGCCATGTGCCTTTTCTTCAGGAGGAGGAGGCTGGAGATGGCCGTGTGGCAGCAGTGGACCCTGTGGACAGTGAAGATGAGGAGGCAGAGGATGAGGATGAGGACAACAGAAGTGCATTCATTCGTCAATACTTCCAACGACACACAGGTAAGACAGTGTTATTTCACATTTCATTGACAGTTTGATGTGTGACATTGTCACAGGCAGGCTCTGAATTCCTACTTCTATGCCCACTCACTGTAGCCATTGGCAACTCTTTTTGCAGATGTTGGTGCCCCACTATTGCTCCTGGTGTGTTCAGTGCAGCCAACTACAGGTCTTACCTAAGGAAAAAAAAGTGTACAGTTGAATTGCAATGTTTGAACCTTGTTAAACAAATACATTTTAAAATCATTTGACATACTCCATACTTGTATTTTTTCAAAGTGTGTTTATTGCAGTGCTCTGAAGAAAAGTGGGAAGTGCAATGAGCTGGGGTGATGATGGAGGAAAGTCCAGGGTAGAGTCAGTCCAGTCTATTGGCAGTTTAAGGTAGACAGGGTGACAGAGTGGGACACAAGAGTGACAATCAAGAGAGTCTTATTTCCTGGCGGGGTCTTGGCAATAGTCTCTGGCTTCTGCCTGGATCGCAGGGAACGTTTGCGGGGTGGTTCTCCTTCTGCAGGGGGAGGGGTGCTGGTGGCCTGTTGGTCCTGTGGCGGGGCCTCCTGTCTACTAGCGGCAGTGGAGGTCGAGGGCTGTCCAGAAGTCTGGCTAGTGTCAGGGGCCCGCTGGTGTGCCACTGCCTCCCTCATACAATGGCCATGTCTGCCAGCACCCCTGCAATGGAGATCAGGGTGGTGTTAATGGACTTCAAGTCCTCCCTGAACCCCAGGTACTGTCCCTCCTGCAGCCGCATGTTCTCCTGCATCTTGTCCAGGATCTGGCCCAGCGTATCCTGGGAATGTTGGTATGCTCCCAGGATTGTGGTGAGTGCCTCCTGGAGAGTCGGTTCCCTGGGCCTGTCCTCCCCATGTTGCACAGCAGTTCTCCCAGCTTCCCTGTTCACTGTGCCTCTATCCCCTGAACCGTGTGCCCACTGTCACTGACCCCAGGTCCCTGATTGTCCTGGGTTTGTGGTGTGCCTTGGGGTCCCTGTAGTGGTGGACACACTGCTGATTGACGTGTCCTGGGGACAGAGGTATGGGCCCGCTGGGTGGGTGCTGTGGTGGTGTTTCCTGAGGGGGGAGGCTCTGTGGTGTTGGTGTTTCCTGAAGGGGGAGGCTCTGTGGTAGTGTGAGACTGTGCCTGGGTAACCGACTGTCCGGAGGTCCCTGATGGGCCAGGTTGGTCATCCAGATCCAGGTGACCAGAGCTGCTGTCATCACTGTGGGCCTCTTCTGTGGGGGGACTGGATGTTGCTGGCACATCTTCTCCAGTGACATTGGCTGGGATACCCGTGGGGATGTAAATGCTGTGTTATTGTTTCTGTGTGTGACATCTTGTGCATGGGTGGGTTGCCCTCTATGGTTGTTATTACCCTGGCAGCTTTTCCTTGTGTGAGTTGTTATTTGGTGGACTAGCTGATTGTCTCTAGTGTGCATGCTTTAGTGATATGTGTCCATACAGGTCTGTGAGTGGTGTCCATGCATTGGTATGGCATGCAGGGCTTGGCAATGGGATGAGTGGGTGTTGACGCTGGGGTGTGTGGGAAGTGGTGGAGTGATGGGAGTGAGGGTAAAGGTGTGGGTATGTGATGGCATGCAGGTGGGGGGGGGTGATAGTAATAGAGAGTTGACTTACCAGAGTCCTGTCCTCCTGCTACTCCTGCCAGGCCCTCAGGATGCATGATTGCCAAGACCTGCTTCTCCCATGTTGTTAGTTGTGGGGGAGGAGGTGGGGGTCCACTGCCAGTCCTCTGTACAGTGAGTTGGTGTCTTGCTGCAATGAAATGCACCTTCCCCCATAGGTCGTTCCATCTCTTCCTGATGTCATCCCTTGTTCTGGGGTGCTGCCCCACGGCGTTGACCCTGTCCACGATTCTCCGCCATAGCTCCATCTTTCTAGCAATGGATATCTGCTGCACCTGTGATCCAAATAGCTGTGGCTCTACCCGGATGATTTCCTCCACCATGACCCTTAGCTCCTCCTCAGAGAATCTGGGGTGTCATTGTGGTGCCATGGGTGTTGTGTGAGTGGTGTGGGTGAGGATGTGTAGGGTGATGTGTTGGGGTGTGTGATGTGAGGTCTGTGGGTGGTGTATAGGGGATTGTGGTATGTGGCTCTGGTTGTGTGAGTACTCTTGCTGTCTCTCTCTGCTGGCACTTATTTGTAGTCGTAAAGGGTTGTGGATAATGTGGGTGTGTGTTTTATAGTGGTGTGGGTGTGCTGTGTGTATATGTGTCAGGTGTATGTAGTTTGAATTGACCAATGTGGTGTTGTTTTGTTTGAGTGTGTGTATTTTGAGCGCAGCGGTATGTACCGCCAATGGTTTACTGCCATTGAATGTCCACCGTGGTGATTCGTGGGTCATAATGTTGTGGGCATAGTTCTGTTGGCGTAACGGTGTGGGTTTTGATACCACCAGTTTATCACTGACCTTTGGTGTGGCGGCTGTGTGTGTGTGGCTGAATAGTGACGGATTGGTGTGTGTGTGTCATAATGTGGTTAGCAAATATCCGCAGAGGTGGCGGTATGTTGGCGGCAGTCAACATGGCGGTGATTGGGATTTACCACCAATGTCATAATGAGGGCCTATATCTCGTTTTGATATAGTGTATACAGAGCCAGCTTCCTACACAGATGTCTTCCTGTTTCTGGTGTTGGAGGCAGCATTCCCTTATTCACAATTCTAACCGACATTTCCCTTCTATGGTCGTGGTTGTTGTCTGTTCCAGGGCTCCTAAAAACTGTGGGCCTACCTTAAAAACCCCATCCCCCTTCGAAATTAACACATTTGCAGAGAATCTGGTTTGTCTACTTCCAGCCATCTTTTGGTTTTTGTTGCAAGGCACCTGTTATGAGTGCTTAATGTTTTGTGTTGCATGAGGTGGTTCTTTTGTCGGAGAGCTGTGAGTGTTGTTGATTAGTTCACTTAGAGAATGTGTGTGTTGACAGGCGCATTAGTACATGTTGATGGATATGTCTGTCTTCAGAAACCCCTTCCGCCATCACTGTTCCACATCGTGATAGTCCTTCTGTACCACTCTAATGACGGACAACTCTAAATATGGTGCACATATGTCCACCATACCACCGTTGGCGGAGCTGTGTCAGGTGATTAGGCAATGGGGGAATAAGCCGACTGGCCATGCTTGAGCATGACGGACACTGGTCCCTCAGGCCAAACTTTACACATGGCAGTCTGAAATCCATCAGCCTGGTGGATGGATCAGTACCTCTGTTATGGAAGAACAACAGCCTGTCTGTCAAACTCTAAATCAGGCCCTTGTCGTCCTTACTATGTATTGTGTGAGAATACCACACCCAGAACTACTAATTCTTCTGGGTGCAGAAAGGTCCCAATAACAGCACAATTAAATGTAATTCTCCATAGAATAAGGAACACCCTCAAATATCATTGCTGGCCTTTGTCCATGGAATAACCCCAAGGTTCTAATTTGTACATTAGTGCTGATTGTGCAATGTCCAGCAAATGATTCCAAATCCTGTGGATGACTCGCTTTTCATTTTGATTTAAAAAGACCTCCTTAACTGTTCTTTGGGCTCTCCTCATTGTCTGCCGACTACTAAAGGATCATCTAACAATTTGAATGGATTGAAAGGTTGTTGACTACTCTTTTTGAAGACTTTTTGAAGTCTTTAATTATAATGTTATGGTCGTCTGTAAAAGCACTGTGTGTTGTGTATTCTAAATGCCTCTCCCACAGTGTGCATCATGTTTGAAGCACTGAGCACTTTTTCGATTGCGATTTCCGTCATGAAATATTATGATACTGTGATATATTTGAAGTCTTATTTTCCAACATTAAGGGGCAAAATAATGTGTGCTGTGTGACTCTTGCACCACGCAAAGTGGTGCATGTGTGACACAAGCCCAAAATGCAATTTTTCAAGACATGCAAGGCCACCTTGCATGGCCCTGAGTGACTTGATAAATCTTGAGTAGCGCAACGCTGTGCAAATCATTGTGTTGTGTTACTCTTCCCCAGGGAGGCATTCCATGGGTGTTTTGTGGGTGTTCCCACCAAAATGCAATGCCTTCCCAGGTGAGGTATAATGAGGAGAAATATCTTTATTTCTCCCCATTACTTTCTCCTTCCAAGCGTGATGCATTCTTCAACATGTAGGAAGCTGTGCAAGTCACACTGTGCAGGGGGTCCAGGCAGCCACACATTGGTTTATAGAGGTAAAAACTAGATCACCTAATGGTCTAATTTTTATGGTAGCTAGGTCGAGCAGTTAGGCTAATCTTGGAAAAGTGCAAGCACAGTATCATCATGCAACCCATATATTCAAAGGAATAACTCTAGACCAATTTATAGCAATACTCCAGATTTTTAAATACATTTTAAGACCAAGATTATCAAAATTGGTTAAGTAGTTTTGGAGATATGGATTTTTAAAATTTAATAAAAATTGTCTTTCTGTGCATAGTTACGCACCATAGGAATCAATGGAAAGTAAAATCGTACAGTTGAGTTACCAAATTCTTCTTTTGTAGGTTGGTGAAGGTCATTAGTGGGACACTGTGGGAGCTGGAGGAGTTCGGGTGGCTCCCGGTTCTGGCGGGAGCAGCGGTGGAAAGTCTCTGGAGCTGGTGCAGGGCCACTGCAGGGGACCACTTGGAAAAGGTCACTTTAAGGGTTGCTTACAGGACAACGGGGGCACCCTGGTGGGAGGTCCAGTGTCTTCCTGAAGTTTCTTGACTGAGGACTCCGCCTGGTACTTTTTCAGCTCCGTGCAGGCTAGTTTTCCTGGTGTGCGACGTCAGCTGACCAGTACCTAGCGTATTGGTACGGTTCAGCCACTCAAGGGCGCAGTGCCACCAAACTTGGCACACTTGCTTGATTTCTCCTAGTAGTTGTTGGTATTTCGTCAGGTCTTGCTGCAACATCTGGTTCGGGAGTTACCAGCCAATTCAATGGAGTGACCCTTACTAGGTTGCTGGTTCCTCCTTGGGTGCAGAATGGTACCTTCACTCTGGGGTGACTGGCAAAGCCTGGAGGTCCTCTGGGTTTCTTGAGGTCAGTCCAGTTGTCCACCAGCTCCTCAGCCGCGATTGTCGGGTCCTGGGTGCAGCAGGTGAGCTTTGGAACCTTTTCTTTGTGCAGCAGGTCCACAGTTCTCTTGCCTTGGATCTTCTTTGTGATGGTCTTCTTTGTGTCCTTTGAATTTGATTTTTTGGTCTAGGGATGCCGACTAAATACTGAATTTAGTGGGCATTTTAGGGGGAACCTGGTAGTGTCCAATGGGACACTTACCTTGGGTGGCTACACCCACTATAGAGACCACTTCCTGTGGGAAGGGTCACATCCCAATCCCTGATTGGCTATTTTCCTTTCATCTAAGATGGAGGAAAATGAAATGGAGTGTCCACCTCGTAGGCAACAACTTAGGAGTGGTGCATGCCAGGTGGGGCCACTCCTCCTATCGTTTGTGTGGTTTCCCATCTTTGCTCCTGCAATAAGTGGGGGTTTGCAATGGGACTAACCATCTTCTGCTAGCAGCAGGCCTGGGGGCCAAGTTTCAAAGGTGGTAAGCCCTTTGAAGCTCACCACCAGGGCAGTGCACATTCCAGAGGGAGGGGGTGTTAGCTCTTCCACCCAGGAAGGGTATTATTTTACAAACCAGAGCGACAGGGCTCTCCCCCATGGTTTGTAGATTGAATGTCTGGAGGTGACCGGCTGGATAGAACCAGCCAGCAACCAGGCCAGGATAGTGCAGTGCAGCAAAGCACCACAATAGCATCAAAGATGCTGACACTATTATCCTATCGACTGCCATGGTGCACCGTATTCTAAATGCAGCTCAACCATGGTGTTGTTAGGTGGGACAGGGGTGGGGCAAGAAAAGTGGAGCATCGGGACAATGTGCCACTTTCTTGTAAATATCCCCCACAGTCCTTTGTAGAACCCCACCTAAGAACCCTTAAATGCAAACAAACAATACATAGACTTACCCACACTTGCAAGGCTCTACATAGTACTGGCCCAGCATATCTCAGAAATCGCATCTGCTTTCACAAAGGTTCCAGACACCACTGCACATTCAGACCCCTACTTGCACAAATCTTGCTCATGCACAAAACAAGATCTGGGGGTCGAACCTTCTACACTGCTCCTGAAGCGCTGAACAACCTGCCACTACACAAAAGTGCCTCTTCCTCACTTCTTGGATTCTGCAAGAAGCTAAAGACCTGGCTTTTTGAGTAGTCCCACTAGGCCTGAGGTGTGGCTAGACTCACACTTGCTCAGCTCCAGGATACCCTCCTGGGTGATAGTGCACTCTAAAAATCTGCTAAACATAACATAACTTTAGATAACATAACAACAGTTTATCCAATTGGATCTGCAGTCATTTAGGCACTATATACTTGAACTATATACTGCATCCACTAAGATGATAAAATGTTTACTTATGACTTTGGAGGCAAGGCCTACACCTCTGACAATCATGTTGGGAAGAAATGTGTGTATCTGGCAATCACTGTAGGAGGCAAGGTATACACCTCTGACAATCATTTTGGGAGGGGAGGCATGAACCTCTGACAAAAACTTTAGGAGATAAGGCATGTACCTCTGACAGACACTTTAGGAGAGGAGGAATGTACCTCTGACAAACACTTTAGGAGAGAAGGCATGTACCTCTGACAAACACTTTAGGAGAGGAGGCATGTACCTCTGAAGAACACCTTAGGAGAGAAGGCATGCATCACTGACAAACACATTTGAAGAGAGTGGATGCATCTCCGACAAACACTGTAGAAGGGAATGCATGCATCTCTGACAAACACTTTAGAAGGGAATGCATGCACCTCTGACAAACACTATAGAAGGCAAGGCGTACACCTCTGACAAACACGGTAGGAGGGAAAGGATGCACTTCCGACAAACAGTATAGAAGGGAATGCATGCACCTCTGACAAACACTTTAGCAGGGAAAGCATGCACCTCTGACAAACACTATAGAAGGCAAGGCGTACACCTCTGACAAACACGGTAGGAGGGAAAGGATGCACCTCTGACAAACAGTATAGAAACAAATGCATGCACCTCTGACAAACCCTTTAGGAGGAAAAGCATGCACCTCTAACAACCACTTTAGGAGGGAAGGCATGCACCTCTGACAAACACTTTAGTGGGGAAGGCATGTACCTCAGACAAACACTTTAAGATGGAAGGCATGCATCTCTGACAAACACTTTATGGGAGAAGGCATGCACCTCTGAAAAAAACTATGGAAGGGAAGGCATGCACCATTGACAAACATTGTGGGAAGGAAGGCATGCACCTCCGACAAACACTATAGAAGGGAAAGCATGCACCTCCGAAAAACACTATAGAAGGGAAGGCATGCACCTCTGACAAACACTACAGAAGAGAAGGCATGCACCTCCAACAAACACTATAGAAGGGAAGACATGCACCTCCAACAAACACTACAGAAGGGAAGGCATGCACCTCCAACAAACACTACTGAAGAGAAGGCATGCACCTCCGACAAACACTATAGAAGGGAAGACATGCACCTTCAACAAACACTACAGAAGGGAAGGCATGCACCTCTGACAAACACTACAGAAGGGAAGGCATGCACCTCCAACAAACACTATAGAAGGGAAGGCTTGCACCTCCGACAAACACTATAGAAGGGAAGACATGCACCTCCAACAAACACTACAGAAGGGAAGGCTTGCACCTCCGACAAACACTATAGAAGGGAAGACATGCACCTCCAACAAACACTACAGAAGGGAAGGCATGAACCTCCAACAAACACTATAGAAAGGAAGGCATGCGCTTTTGACTTTAGGGAAGATTAGCTCAAAAGAGAGCAAAAAGTAACAAGGCTAGAACAATCTTGCTGAAACTCACTATGTATCGGGATTTGCCCTGCCATACCACTGCTACCATTCACTTGGATCTGGATCCATTGTCTTTTGGGAAAAGTGTGATTAGGGCCAATAGCGACCTAGTTATAGTGATTTCCCCCATTTTCCCCAAACACAAACACAACCCATAACCTTGAATACCACCTTAAAGTCAAAAGCATAGAGATAAGTTCTCATTACAAATCTTTTTGCATTTCGAAGTGACTATGTGCAGATAGGTGCTTAATCCAGTGCTAATTCTAATCAAATGGAATTAAATTCAGGGTAGCTACTTTGTCCTCTAGCAGTTGAAGCAAGAATTTATATAATATTTTAGAGGCAGTATTAAGCAGTGACAAAAGTCGACACAGCTCTCAATTCTGGGTCGTTTCTAAAGATACTATTCAGTAATCCAACTGAGCCTCCAGTAAGCTATTTCTAAAGATATCTTGTTTAAAATGTCTTGCTCAACATAAAATAATTTCCTTATGGATCAATCGAAGTGCACATATATGTGGTAGATGAGATACACAAACGTAGAGGTAGCTGATCTAGATAAATATTTAGGAGTCTTACTTAATAGTAATCTGAAATTGAACACCCATCTTAAAATGGTCATGAGCTCTGCATCGACTTCTAATAGGATTATGTTGCTTTTTTATTGTATAAAACTTTATTGAAAATACTTTCTTGCAAACAATAACCTGCCATGAAAATTAAGTGATAATAAAAAACTTTTATTATCACTTTATTTTTCTTCTTGCAGCAGTGGGGTGGCGCTCCTACGCCCTAGCGGAGGGGCCACCCCTGTCTTTTACTGTAATAGGAGGAAATTAAAGAAAAAAAGGAACAGAGAGACAAGAAGCAAAGGAAAGGTCCATTTATAAAACAAAAATCAGACCACACAGTATACACTGTGTTAGACCTGGCATCCTTGGCGTGGTCTCCCCTGTCTTTTTTGCCTCTGTTTTCCATGATTTGACTGTGTGCTGGGCTCTCTTTTTGCTGTTTTTGGTACTCTGGGCATGTGACGGGTCGGACCGATCCGACCCGCACACAATTGCGACCGGTGCTGCTTCTGCTTGGGATGACCCGGAAGTGTCCACGAGGTCCACCCATCCTATTGGTTCGGAACTATACCCGTGGGTCCCTGGGGACGTAAAAGGCGAGGTCACGGAGTTCACAGGAAGCGCGAATGGCCGGAAAGGAGACTTCCAGGAAGCGTCAGAGGATCGAACCCGAAGACTCGAGAAGATCCAGGTGAAGAGGAGTCGCCTAAGATCGTCGGGAATCCCCAAGGACAGAGCCTGACCGGAACAAAGAATCATCACGGTCCCAACCCGGGACGAAGACCGCCAGCCCCGGGAAGCAAACGCCTAGGACCAGCCACGCTTCAGGAGAAGCGTGGCCAAGCCAGGTACGGGGCTGGGGATGGGTAGGGAGGTCGGGAGGTCGGGAGGGGGGAGAGAGCAAGAGCACGAGCACAGGCACTGGGCGGGCGGTATACTGAAAGAGGTGGTAAGGCAAGAACGGGGAAACACTGTGTGCATTAAACAGGCGACTGTTATGAAATAAACAGGGTCAGCCACCGGCAGAAAGGAAGAAAGAGAGAAAACCACAATGTAAAAAAAAGAGAAGGCTCAAGAGCCTGAGGAAAAGAGAAAGAGGAAAGGTATACAGGAAATAAAGAGAGTAAACGGCCAGAAGAAAAGCCCAAACAGACAAATCTGAGAAAGGACAGAAGACAGGAGAAGTAAGGAAAGAGCAGAACCCAGGGCTAAGGAAGAACGAGAGAAAGAGCTAGTAAGAGAAGAGGAGAAAAGAGCGGAAGACAGGAAAAGGAAAAGAAAAGAGCAGAAATAAGAAACTAGGAGAGAGAGAGAGAGAAGAAAGGAAAAGAGAGTGATTTACTCAAACACTTACCGTGCCTATTCTTCTTCTATCCCCACATGCTTCCCGAGAGGCCTATGGAGAAAACAGAAAGAAGAAGACGAGATTAGTCCACCAAGACGGGAAGAGACATCTGAAACCAACTACCATGGACTTACTCACCATAAAGTACTCTGTAGAACAAAAAAAAATCTCACTTACCCCAAGACACAATCAGTCTTGTGTACTTGATATCGGCCAGCCTACGACAGGGCACTTTACCACTGCTGACCAGTGGTAAAATGCAAGTGCTCCTGTGTAAACTGTATGTGTTATTGGCTTTTCCATGATTGCCATATTTAATTTACTAGCAAGTCCCTAGAGCAGTGCACTAGAGGTGGCCAGGGCCTGTAAATCAAATGCTACTAGTGGGCCTTCAGCACTGGTTGTGCCACCCACATTAGTAGCCCTGTAAACATGGCTCAGGCCTGCCACTGCAGAGTCTGTGTGTGCAGTTTTGCCCATTCGACTTGGCAAGTGTAACCACTTGCCAGTCCTAAACCTTCCCTTTTTATAAATGTAAGGCACCCCTGAGGAAGGCCCTAGGTAGCCCCAGGGTGCAGTGTATGTTAAAGGTGGGACATGTACTATCATTAAATGTCATAACTGTTTTACATGTCCTAACAGTGAAATACTGCCAAATTAGATTTTCACTGCGCAAGGACTATCTCTCTCATAGGTTAACATGGGGGCTGCTTTTAAATATCCTTAAAGTGCAGATTCCCTTTGAGAGCAGAGGGAAATATTGAGTTTGGGGTTTCAGAACTCACAATTTAAAAATACATATTGTGGTGAAGTTGGTTTTTAGATTGCTAGTTTGAAAATGCCACTTTTAGAAAGTAGGCATTATCTTGCTTTAATCATTATGTGACTCCGTGCAAATGAGGCACTATGGGGGTCATTCCAACCCTGGCGGTCATCGACCGCCAGGGTGGATGACCACGGAAGCACCGCCAACAGGCTGGTGGTGCTTCCCTGCCCATTCTGACCGCGGCGGTAAAGCCGCGGTCAGAAAAGGGGATCCGGCGGTTTCCCGTCGGATTTCCCCTGTCTGGGCTGAATCTCCACGGCGGCGCTGCAAGCAGCGCCGCCATGGAGATTCCGACCCCCTTCCCGCCACCCTGTTTCTGGCGGTTTTTACCGCCAGGAACAGGATGGCGGGAATGGGTGTCGTGGGGCCCCATGGGCAGTGCAGGGGCCCCCTAACAGGGCCCCAGCAGGATTTTCACTGTCTGCATAGCAGACAGTGAAAATCGCGACGGGTGCAACTGCATTCGGAGCCAGCTTCTATGTTGCAGGGCCTTTCTCGCTGGGCCGGCGGGCGCTCATTTGGCGGGCGCCCGCCGGCCCAGCGGGAAAGCCAGAATGGCCTCCGCGGTCTTTTGACCGCAGAGCGGCCAAATGGCGGTGACCGCATGGCGGTGAATGACCGCCTATATGTGCACCAGCGCTACCTGTATTACAGAAGGGGCTAAACGAGTATCGGCGGCCCTTCTGTAATACTAAAATTACCCAGGGGTGAGCAAAGCAGGCGTACATGCCCATTGCGCCCCCAAGGCACTTCTTTAATACAGCCCCAGGAAAGCAAAAACACGCAAATTATTGCAATCATTCAGACCAGACCAGGATTACCCCCAACTTCCACATCCTTGCCAGTGAGCAGGCCATGTGGAACGTCTACTGGACAGTGCATGATATGAGCACAAGGAGTGACTTCTCCTCTCATGACTGACCACTTTAAAACATATTATATATATATTTTACATGATTTTTTTATAGCAGGGTGTGTGTCACACTCACTTTGAGCTAGCGGCAGGAAGCAGTTAATTTGTTGCCCCCACCTCAAGGTGTGATGTGAGGAGCCCATGCCCACATTAGGCTACAGTCATCCTCCATGCACCCTTACGATATTTCTCTAATATGTATTAGGCACTGGTGTGTCAGGATATAGCATTGGTGTGCCAGATATACGGCACTGGTGCAGTATGGATAGTGAACTGGTACCCTACAGGCAGGGACAATAGATTTAAGAGATTAGGCTGGCACAGCATTTCCAGCAATTTATTGATTTGCAGCCTTTGCCGCCTTTGCCACATAATCCATCATCTGCTACACAATGAACAGATGTTAACAAAAAATGTATTTCTCTCTCAAACGGATCAAAAGTTACCAAAAATGTGCCGCACAGTGGAAAGCCCTTCAAAAGGTTGACAAGTCAATTCAATTCAATTCAATTAAGCTTTATTTGGCAGATGTTGTCATAAAAGCATACATAAATAAAACAAGAGCAATACATTAACCACAAACAAAACATTAAAAAAGCACTTAAGACTCAAGTAGAATACATGGCGATAGGGCCATATAAAACAGTAAAATACAAGATTTTGTAGTTAAAAGCTGAAAAGAGAAAAGTTATGAAACATGTGAGGATATATTCTGTTCAAAATAAAATCATAAAAGCACAAAAATAAAAACAGTAATAAAATATTTAAAATCACCCAACAGGTCTCATACGGCTATACAAATAGAATCGGCCTCTCAGTCATTGATAAAATGCATTAATCCCTGTGAAAATTTAGACATGATGTTGCAAGTACATATGGTTGGCAAAGACTGTAAAAACACATAAGCTGGTCGACATTGTATCAAGTTCATGGATCTCAATAATGGCAGCAAAAATATCTTTCTTGGCGAATTATACAATGTACAGAATAGAACCGTATGGAAAGTACATTGCTCAGTAGCCATATTGCGTGGGCATTTAGCCATAGGCCTTGACCAGTCATTTGTGGTTGAAAAACACACCAAATGGTGGACAAAAATCTAGCCTAAACCAGGTTAGAACAAATCTGTGCTGTTCATTGCTCACCTCCTTTAGGTATAGTTGCATGCCAGGTGAGGTTAAGATCAACTGTTTTTTAAGAACACTTGGCTTAAGCTGTTCAGCAGAGATACTTAGTTCTTATAAATGTTTTTTCTTGTGGCAGCTCGTAGTGTTTCTGGTTTATAATAATAATCTGGATGTCCCAGATCACACATACAGTTTTTTAAGTATCCCAACCATTGTACTCTTCCTACATGAGAGGACCTAAGACAATCCCCTATAATCTCTTGGTTCAGCTTGGTGTACTCAGAAGTCCATATCTCATGCCCTAGCAGAACCTGTTGAATTTTAACTAGGTTTGAAACGAGCAGGACCCCTAGTTCTGAGTAGCATACATATGATGGACTACTCTGTGGGAGAGAGAGAAGATACTTGAGGAAGGCATTCTCTATCAGCTGCGGGGAGTCATGATTTACATGCTCCCAAAGGCCTGCCCGATACATGGCTGTTGACATACATTTGTCCTTGTACACTGTTAATATCGCCCTATGGGGTTTCTTTCCAACCTTGCAAGAAAAGTTGCGCAAGGCTGCAACAGTTTTCTGAAAGTGTAGCCCTCTGGTTCTAATTAGCATCTGCCATGTTCCCTTTACGTCGAATATGATCCCCAGATAGGAAAAGGATGTAACGTAATCAATTCTAGTATCTTTTATCATGAGGCTGGGGGTTTTCAGTATCACTTTCCCACACCTCATAGCAAATGTTTTGCTTTTATTAACTCACAGCCCCAGTTCCTCCATACAGGACACAAAGCATGTTAGTAACTGTTGCAGTGCAAGGGGGGGTCCGGGACCCTATTTGGGGCAGGTTGTTACAGTTAGCGGATAATACATTACCCAGACTATTAATGTATACGCAGAAGAGGAAGGGTGCCCAAACACAACCTTGCCTTACACCCCTCTCTGTACTAAAAGGCTGGGTGCATTCACCCATTAGACCATATCTCACTTTGGCGCTGCACCAATGATATGTTTCCCTGAGAAATTGTATGATCAGTTGGTCCACCCCCATGTTCCCCATGACTGCCCACAATTTACTATGAATTACGCAGTCAAAACAGCAATTAAACCAACAAAGACCAAGTACAATCTCCCTTGTTTGATGGTGGAGCATTTCTCAATCAGCATGCTTAGGTTCAGACCCTGTTCCACGGCTCCTACTCCCTCCCGGAACCCATACTGTAAGTCCGATAAGACATTCTTCTCCTGGGCCCATTCTTGCAGTCTGTTCAAGATAACGCGACCTGCCACGTTCAGTATCGAATCTAGGAGAGAGATAGGAAGAATAACAGGTGGGATTGTGTCTATCTCTCTTTTTAAAAATTAGGACAATAATTGATTCCCTCCAAGAACTCAATAGGCCAACTTGACAACATGCATTCAGGACTTGAGTAAGCAGTGGCCCCCAGAGGGTCGTGTTGACTTTAAACAGATCTACAGGGATGAAATCTGACCCGGTGCCTTGTGGGCTTTACTTGCGTTTAGGGCAGTAATGATCTCATCCAAGGTAAATGCAAGCTTGATTGGGAAAATAACAGGAGCAAAAGAGTCGTTGTCGGTCGCATCGTCTACTGTCAGCCTTAACCTGTCGGTAGGTTTGGAATAAATGGTTGAGAAGTGGGTAATCCAGTTTCCCTTCCTAATGGCCATTTCAAGGCGTGGTCCGGAGTCAGACTGGAGATAGGGCGAATGAATTACTCGCCAAAAAGCTGCGGGTCCTTACGAATGCTTGCTTCATGCAATTTGTCCCATAATTCCTTCTTTAAAACTGCTTTCCTCTGCATTAAAACATACTTATAGTTTTTCCTAGCAGCCCTGACTTCATTTACACAGCGTGGCCGTTTGTGTAGGACTAATTTCAGCAAGCTTTGGGCCTTGGTACAAGGTTCATCAAACCACCCTCTCCTCCTGTTGTTGCTACTGTCCCTACCTGTAACCACAAGTCCTGCCTTCATGTCCCCAGCAATATTTTGAAAACGCTCAATGATATCCTCGGTGTCAGAACCCGCATCTAGACAACTTTCGAAAGCCTGCGTACATCCACAAATCCACTTTCTTTAAAAACCTTTGGGGGTCAATCTTTGAACAGCTCAGGGTATACCCAATGAGTTTGTTAATGTCCATAACACCCATCATGCAATAGTTGGGGAGTGGTGCTTGGGATACAAAAAATCCCTTGATGCCACATCCAAATCTATACTCAGAGGGTAGTGATCCCTGCATGCAAGTGGGTCGGTGATAACATTTCCAACCCTTGCGACGTGTCTATTTGTGACAAATATGTAGTCTATCACTGAGTTTTTTCCTTGAACATTGAATGTAGTTGCAAATGGTATTGGAGGGCAGCAAATCGCGTTACAGAATGCACGGTCAGTGCTAAATATAAGTTCATTCAATTGCTCCCCAAAGATGGAGTGCGTAAAATGTGAGTACCCAGCGTTCCCCCTTTCACTCCAACCGCAAATCTTCTCTGAGCCCCTACTGCAAACTTCAGTATTAAATTCTCCCCCCATAGGAATACCAAATCCTGGAATTTCCTGTCCCTGAGGTCTTCTACATCCCTTTTCAGCAGAGTCAGAATCTGATGGTAGGGTTGCGGTCCCAGCTAATTTATACTAGATGCCCTCAGTGTGTTTGATACTTAGGTACAGATCCCCCCCCCCCCTTTGTTCTCTCTGGGTTTGATGGTTCCGCTGAGGTATGATAGGTTCTAAAACCATTGAGATGGATTGGGTTTACTGCCCATGTTTCTTGTACACAGGCTACAGTAAAGCTATTAACAAAATCACACAAATCTACTATTACCACCTTAGAAAGTAAGCCTGCCATATTCCAGAATGCTATCCTTGTCTTCCCCTCAGTAACGGTATTTTCACAATCAACCAATTGGTCCTGAGTAGGTAGGTGGGGTCTGTCCAAAAGGGGAGGGAGGGTGTTTCTAAAGTCAGCAGTAGAAGAAGCAGTCAAACCAGGGATAGTTATATCGTTTGGGACTGATGGTAAATCAGCAGGGATTACAGATGGTACTCTGAGTCAGTCCTTCTCATCTAAGGTAGAAGAGTTGCCTGCTGAGTGGTTGGTGAACCTGGTCCAGTGACACTGGGGAACATGGGATACTTAAACTGAATGTGGGAGTACCCTGGTGAGCTTGTACTTGCATCTAAGGCCACTAAATTATCAACCAAGCTCCTGTCCCTAAGTGTCAGCTCAATCGTGTCAAAACAGGTGTCAGGATCTGGCCTTCTAACTGCGTCGATTATGTCCTTGCTTATTATGGAATAGCAGCCCCTCACATGGTAAATCCAATAGATCGCCGTATTTCGAACAGATTCTCCCCCTTCCCTTTGGGCTGGTAAATGTAATTTAGGGATGTTAACCATTAGGACAGTGTTGTTAGAATTGGACCCTTGACCCAGGCTTTGCCGGGGCACGGCCTGTGCTGCGGAGTGCCCCCTCTCACTTTATAACGCTCGTTGGTCTGATCAAGTGGGCGCAGGTGCTGTATTAAATGGCTGTCTCCTGGGGCCACAAAGCAGTTTCGGATATGTAGTCCCTCTAGCAATGGTTAGAGCGTCCCGCGCTGCGGAGTGCCCCCTCGCGCTTTATAGCGCTTGTTGGGCTGGTCAAGTGGGAGCAGGTGCAGTAGGAAATGGCCGCCTCTTGGGGCCACAAAAAAGTCTGTGATATGTAGTCCCTCTAGGAATGGTTAGTGCATCCTAATTCATTTGTTTATTGCTTTATTTAGATGTTACACTGGTCCTAAAACCGTAAAATCTTTGACCAAGCACTGTGATTATGTGTAAAAATGACAACGTAATGAAGGATTTTTAACACAAAAATGATGGTAGGTACAACACTAGCACGCAATGAGCTTTGTATTGTTGTGCTACAGTATGATAAAGAGAGCACCACCTAGTAGCCATAAATAAACTTGTAATATTTCTTAAAGGTTTGCATAGTTCCACAGAAAGCTCTAGAGAGAAAGGTTCAATGAGTAATGCTCTTTATTTGGATAAAGTAATCCTGAGCAACACAACAAATAAACAGCAAATGCTTTTCGCTCTTACATAAAGAGCTTCTTCAGGACTAGAATTTGTTATTGGAAGTTTACACAAGTACAGATCACAACAGACAAATGTAACACTATTAGCACTAGCACATACACAAGCAGTGGATCCACATATGTTGGCTCTTGTTAAACCAGTGACAGGGGCTACTGGGCCTAAACTACAGAGGTTGAGGTTGTTTGCCACTCATGTCTTGGGGACTCGTGTACTATGGCTCACAAATTGTTCCAAACAACCCTCACCACAATGTATCAGGTAAGGACTAGACTCATTTGCAGAAACTTCAGAAGGTTCTCAGGAAAGCAACTCAGTTCACAATGTGTGGTTCTCAATTTGGTGTAACAGAGTTTCTTGTCCCCAGATGCAACCTAAGCTGTGTACTTTACCTGCTGGTTTTCTGTGTCAGTCAGGGGAATGCGGCAGACATGGGTTCTGTTCCAGGGTGCAGTGTATTGACTGTGATTTGCAGGATACCACAGCGGCTGCCTCACTCACTTATGGTGGCCTCTATTGGATGTGTGCCTCCGCCTCTGCACCAGCCTTCAGCAGCTGCGGCCCTTTGGGTCGACTATCGGTTCTACTCCTCAGTGTAATGCAAGTAGCTTGGCCTGTGACTGGACATTGAAGCCATAAAAACCATGAATGGGTAGAAACAGTTTTGACTGTGGCACTATCAGATTTCAATACATCATCAAACTCATCATAGGAAATAATTCTCAAAGTAACAGAAATGGCTGGTCATTCCATTAATTGTCTTATCACCAGGCAAGAGTAAGTCCACATTTTATAACCACAATACCCTCTGAAATTCAAATAAAAAAAAAAGGCAGTTGACTGCGAATTGAGCTCACAGTGGAATAGAGCAGCAGAGGAACGACTGCCCTGTTAATTCTGATTTCCTGAAGCCCTAGAATACTTATCTGGTGCACTAGACGTCAGGTATGTGAAAAGTGATTTAATGGTGGATACGCATTATTCCTGGTTCCTTGATGAATCCAACACTGAAGTTTCAGTGCATTATGAAATGAAGAACATGCTGGATGAACCACTATTCACAAAGAGTTACCAAACTCAAAGCTAGGTACTGCTGTCAACCAGGTCATGTGCAGGGATAAGATTGTTTGCTTCCACTGTGCCTTGCACAGTAAACTATGGGGGTCATTTACTAAGGTTTTATGCTGGTGATTGTGTGGTGCAAAGTGACAGGGAGCATTGCATCGATTTGTTTCTCATTATTAAAATCTTTGGATACAACCCACAATTGTAGTAACAGGAGCACATGTGCAACTGTTATTAAATAACTGTCTATGTGCCTTAACAGTAACCCAACTCTCTGCATGGACAAATGTAATTAAAAAAGAGGGATTATTTTAAAATTACAGTTAGACAGCAGCTGTCGGGCAAGCTGGGCGTATACAGGATAGGACACATATCTGGAGTTTCCAGTTGTCTTCTTTCCCCCATAAAGAACTATAATAAATGTATGATTCACCTAATGAATGCTGTCAGGATCAGTGAAATGAATGCACTTCATAGAAAGTTTGTCAAGCCTAGAAAATGAAAGAAAAATCTCACATTTATATATATTGTTTCATAATAAATTGGTAATTTTTTTCTAGAATAACCTGGCATTGCAGATCTCTCCTGGAGCCACGTTTATGCCATCAAAGCAGCAGCGAAGCTGAGCTGGTTGAAGGAAGCACAATGGCCTTGGGATGAGGGCGGCATGCGCATTAATCTACTTTTCTGACTTTAGTAATTCCTCTGATTGGGGTCACGTGTGATTACAGTTTAGTAGTACAAGCAATGATAGTGACAGCAATGGTGATTCTGTGATGTGCATTTCAAATTTGCAGGTTGCAATTTAAATATGGTTTCTTGGCTGTATAATATCATGCAATAAAAGGTTACATTGCCTAATTTGTTTTAAGAAACTTGTGCTTCAAGAATAATTTTCTCTAAGTTGCAACAAAATGTGTGACATAATAAATAAATACAAGAAAGACAACCATCTTAAACTGTGCTACTGAGGTACTGGATTTGAGTATTTTCAGAGGGAAAATTATTTGGCGAGGTCTTCCATCAGTTGACTATAATTGTTTCAGAAGAGAGCCTTTGAACCTCTCTCCCAGCGCATGTTACATCAGGACTTTTATGGATTACTACTACTGAGTTGGATCAAACAAATGACATACGAAATCACAGAGAACAGTGATAATTTGCTGCATACATTTGATTCTAATGAGGGTGGAACCAGTCGTGGGTTGCTTGTTTGGACTGGACTGTTCCTACTGGAGCAGGGTCAAGACCGATTTGCATATGGCAGGGTCCAAACTGAAGGGGCATGGAGGGCAAAAGAATAATGGGTTGGATTTCTACCCCAAGAAACGACCAGTGGTTAGACTAATTGCAAGCATCCTCCCATCACCTTTTGTATGTTTGGAGTACCACCCTAAGTGGCGAAGGGTATGCCCAGACTTGGGTTCTGCACTCACTGTGCAAAGCCAACAAAGCTACATGCGACTAAAGAGTCCTAATCAGGGCGAAACTGGTTCTGGGTTGCTTGTGTTCAGATTCAGGGAAGACCTGGCCTGGCACTTCAAGCTGGACTGTTCCTATTATCGAAGAGTTCACTGATTTGTATATGGCTGGGTCCAAACTGAGGTGGCACAGTGGGTAAAAGAATAATGGGTTGGAATGCTACCCCTGGTGATTGCCAGTGGTTAGACTTATTGCAAGCATCCTCCCAACACCTTTTGTGTGATAAATATGATTCTGAATTATATGGTGGCATTTCATGCACACATTCAGCTTAGGTAAATGTTTCATTTCTGTGAAACAAGTCTATTTTGGAATGAGTACTTTTATGATACAATATCACAATAAAGAACACATTATACTAATAATATCTCCTATAGACAACAATAACTATTTATAATGATCCAAAAAACCTTAATATGTCAACCCAGGTCTTGATTTCCTTAAAAGGCTGCCTATTGATGCAAGGTGAGCTGTGAGAACTTCAGCCTCACCTATAAAGCCTCAACACTCCCACTTACCTCAAGCAAACGGTTTTCATGTTACATGTGTGAATAAAGCCATTGTATGCCTTATGAGGCACTTATTTATAACTGCAAATATCTCCTGAATAATAATGATGACAAAAATGCCAGAACAAGCTTGCAGAAAAGGAGTAGGAAATATCTGTGAGATGACCAAGGTGGTGAAGCTATGGTGAAGCTACCTCCAGAACTTTCGTCATTAGAAAATGAAACAAGGGGACGGTTTAATATCCCTGCTGCTGTTAATTATTGTGAACAGACCATTCAGAAAAGCGAGCACCAGACCTTTGAAGCATTTACTCCATTTGAGTTTGGGAGTGGATGACCTGTGTAGGGAAAGGCTCTTTATATGCAGATTCTGACAGGCAGACGTGTGGTAAGTGTTAGACCTGGCAGCCTTGGGGTGGTCATCCCCCAACTTTTTCCCTGCCTCCCTCCACTTTTCTTACACAGGTTTTAGCATATGTTCTCTCCTTTAAACATGGTAACATTGGTTCATTTCCAATTGGCCTATTTGATTTACTTGTAAGTCCCTAGTAAAGTGCACTACATGTGTCCAGGGCCTGTAAATTGAATGCTACTAGTGTGCCTGAAGCACTGGTTGTGCCACCCACAGAAGAAGCCCATTAACCATGTCTCAGGCCTGCCATTGCAAGGCTTGTGTGTGCAGTTTCACTGCCGCTTCAACTTGGCATTTACAAGTACTTTCCAAGCCTTAAACTCCCCTTTTACTACATATAAGTCACTCCTAAAGGAGACCCTAGGTAACCCAGAGGGCAGGGTGCTATGTAGGTAAAAGGCAGGACATGTAAAGGTGTGTTTTATATGTCCTGGTAGTGGAAAACCCCTAAATTCATTTTCCACTACTGTGTGGCCGGCACCTTTCATAGGATAGCATTAGGACTACCCTCATATACTGTTTGAGTGGTAGATTGTGATCAGAGAGGGGTAAACAGGTCATATTTAGTATGGCCAGAATGGTAAAAGAAAATCCTGCTTATTGGTGAGATTGGATTTTATATTACTATGTGAGAAATGCCACTTTTAGAAAGTGAGCATTTCTCTGCACTTAAAATCCATATGTGCCTTACAGCCTGTCTCCAATCACTGTCTGGGCTGGGCTGGTTGACAGTTTCCTTGTGTATTTCACCCACAAACACATGACACTCAGTCACACCTGCACTCATCTGCATACTGAAAGGGTTTTCCCGGGTTGGAAGGGTGGAGGGCCTGACACTTACATTTCAAAGGCTAGTGCCCTGCCCTCACAAAATGGACTGCCAAACTCCCTACTGGGACCCTGGCTGACAGACCTATACTGAAAGGGGAACTTGTGCACTTCAAAACCACTCTTTGAAGTCTCCCCCACTTCAAAGGCTTTTTTTGGATATATAAACAGGGTCTCTGACCCCACCAACTCAGACACTTCTGGACCTGAACCTGCAAACTGTCAAGAGGAACTGCCTGGCTGCCCAAAGGACTAATCTGGACTGCTTTGCCGAGAAGGACTGCTGCCCTGCTGTTGCCCTGCTGACCTCTGACTTTGCTGAGAAGTGCTCTCCAAGGGCTAGAATGAGCTTGCTTTCTATTTTCTGAAGTCTCCGCTACAAAAAGACCTTGTCCCTTCAGGAAACTCCTTGTGCGCCACAAATTGTCACACAGCCTTCTGGAAACGACACACAGCCTGCCTTGCGACAGAGAAATCACTGCACAGCCGAACTGGAATGAAGCAGCCTGATTTACTGAGTGGAAATTCAACGCAGTACCTGTCTTGCAGCGCATTCAGGATTTCCCTGCATCGTCCCTGGGCATCAAAAAGATCCCCGCATTGCAGTGAGGAACCAAGACTGCGCGCCGTAAAATGACGCAAACCTCTTGCAGCATAAAAAGAAACAATGCAACCTCTGCGCCCCATCATGAAAACCGACTCACACCTTTTTTTACCATGCATCTCCTCCTCTGCGGTCTCTGTGCTTGGTATTTGTGACGCAAACCTGCAAAAGTGTTATTTCAACTTGCGCTTATTGAATCTTTATCGTTTTGACCTTATTTTATTCAGATAAATATCAAATATTTTTCTAAACCTGTGTTGTGTGTTTTTGTGGTGTTTTCACTGTGTTACTGTATGATTTATTGCAAAAATGCTTTACACATTGCCTTCTAAGTTAAGCCTGACTGCTCAGTGCCAAGCTACCAGAGGGTGGGGGCAGGATAATTTGGATTGTGTGTGACTTACCCTGACTAGGATTGTGGTCCCTACTTGGACAAGGGTGTATTTCTCTGCTAACTAGAGACCCCATTTCTAACAGCGGGATGCGATGTGTAGTGTTGTACAGAGGTGTCTTGCAGAACTTGGAATATCCAGTCTTACTGTACACTTTTTGTTTGTCAAGTCAACATGCAAAAGACTGACGGCTGAGGGATGCCCCAGGTGGCAGACTGATAGACCTCTTCCTCAGTAGTCCCTGAATCAAGATCATTTTCCCCATCCTGAGCCCATCTGGTCCATACTTGTGTGTCCTTTCATCCCTAGGAGGCCTCTTGTCATCATCTCCCCTAGTGACTTATTATTTGCTGTACAGAACTGCATTGTTTCTCATTGCATTGTGGTGGTCGACTGAGAGAGAGATTTGTGAGAAAAAAATTAATGCAATAAGGGAGAAGGACCAAGAAAAGGACAACGCAGGTCCTTTGACATCATTCGCCCGTAGGTCAGCATTCTATGATCCTTGACACTACCTCTAGAGCTAGGTATAGGAATTGCAAAGGAACGGTGAAATTAAGTGGGTTAAAATCCCAGTGAGGCAGAAAAACAAAGGTCTCTGTTATGCTCCTGAATTGAGAGTATTACAAAAGCAGATTTGTTACGAATATAATATACAGGGGCATGGCTGGTAACCAAACCTCGCTTCCCAAATATGCAAAATAGTGATGGATAGCATGCTTGAATTCATCTCAACCACTAGTAATCACTTGGACTACATCCTACCCCATTGTTATTTTGTACTCTTCACAGGTACCTGGCCAATTAACTCACAGGATATGTAAGTCAGTAACTTAAATGACTGAATAAACTAATTTTTACATATGCAGTTGCCAAGTTGCGAATGGAGGCAGCCAAGGAGGAGGTTGCTGAAAACAGGGCCTTGGAGGGAAAGAAGCTATTATTGGCTTATGAAGCCTAGGGTCCAGTAACAATATTGGCAGTGAAACTCCAGAGTCCATTGGAGACATGAGGGTCCCCAATGATCTGCATCTACCATTGTTGTGGGGAATAACATAGACAATTGTTTTGAGGCCTATGAAGTCCCCTGGAGATGAGATAAATCAATATCTGTCTGAGGAGTCATCCTAAATGCCAGATCAGAAATCAATCATGCTATCAACAACTTTTTTTTAATTTGTTTATTTCCATTTAAGTGAACATAACTGGCATAACCTAAACAAAAGGCAACACAATGCAGAAAATTCCCCCAATAGCCATGCAGAGTCCTGAATAGTGCACCAGCAGTTCTTGTAGTATCTCATCCTGTGGGAGGTGGTCAGAATGTAGGAGCCATGGCTCTTGGGGGATGGAATGGGAATCGCAAGTGACCACTACAATAGATACCTCAACGCACCATTGTCAAGACAGTGTTACTGTATCCGAATGAAGGAGGAGGAAAGGTGCACATACAGTAACCCAGCTAGCATCTTCCACACAGAAGCACACAGTCCCAGAAATCTAATCTCCAGGATTGGGACCCCGGGTGTCTCCCCTAGTCCATTAAGTTACATCCACCCTGACAGGCATCACAGGAGTAATTGAGCCGTTATTGCTATGCCCAATGGGCCCCGCAAGGGGGCTCTTTGCCAGATAATTTTTTAAGTTGCAGATGTAAATTCTGATTTGCAAAGGAAAGCGTGGTATCTAGAAGGTGAGTAGATTGATGCATAGAGGGTGATCCTTATTGCGTTTATAATTTAGGAACTCCTGTCATGACTGAAAACAGAAATGAGACAGAATTGGGCACAAAGGTACTACTCGCCCTAATATGTGAATGGAAAAAGGTCAACATGTTTCTTGCCTATTTAATGCACATCAAGGATCAAGGCAATTCTTCAGGACCAGGTTCCTGATCTACTCCCAGGGGGGTTTGTCCTAATGGTGTTCCCTATCCAAACCCACCCTGATGAAAAAGTAAGGTGTAATGTCTACCTGTGTGGTGAAAGGCTGACCTGCAACAAACAAAGAAGTCATCAATATTATTAAATAGACATCAAAATGTATAGCAGTCCTGTATCCAGGACATGGACACAGTTGTAGCACATTGCATAAAAGTTTCCTCATACAGTGCTCACAGGAATTTAAATTCCCGTATATCAATGAGGCGTGATTTGGCTTAAAAAGTATGAATGTAGCCCGAGCCTGTCCTCTGCCCCCGCTAGAGTGAAGACACAAACCATTGGGAGGTTTTTAAAGTGTGGCCCTGTCTGATCTCCAACAGGTGAAGCCGGGGCACACGCAAGTATGATTTAAAAGACTAGACTGTAGTTGCATGTTTGGCCATCATAGGGTGTATGTTGACTGGAAAATGTTTCTATTTCTAGGATACGTACACTTGGTCAATTTAAGTTATTTGGCAGCCATCTTTAAGAGGAAAAAATAATGAAATAAAATGAAAATAAAATGAGGGTGCCACTGGAGTGGTCATTAACCTTACATCATAATTAAAGATGCACTCTTAAAAAATCTATAATAGATCTGGTGGATATGACATGGTTTTGTAAGTGCCAGAGTGATAGCTACTTGGAAAGCAGTTTGAGAAATGAATGATAGTATGTATAGCGATATATCTGTATACAGCATAATGTCAAATCCGTCATTTCTAAATGGGCCCATAGTCAATCAATTTGGAAGTTAAACTGTGGCCCAGTGTCAGGTATTTGGTCAAGCCAAACAGAGCAAATTTGAAAAGAACAATAAGAAATCAAATAGGGTCCTTCTAGTGACCAGGTGTTGCTCAATCACAATAAACGTGTCACAAGCCCAACACAGTAAGTCAAAGCATGACTGCAAGTTAGAGACTAGAGAGTGAGTGCACCACAAAAAATTGTCAGCATTCCCAGTCGGTGCTCTCTTCTCACAACCTCCATCTCGCAATGATGTTCACCTCTTATAGGGTCAGTGTTTGGTGAAATCAAGGACGAATGATCAGTCACCCTAGATTGATGGATCATATTGAGAGTTCTGCCCAGGGGAAGCCCTCATTTAACCCGTCTGGTGTGAAGAGAGGCGGACAAACCACCTATGTCCCTTTTGGAATAATGATTCCTTGGGCATCTCAGGGTGAGCTTCTAGTACTGTCCATTGTTCATTGTGTGGTTTATGTTTGATGTCTAGAAAGTGTGTCCTCATTCTGGTGGTTCTCTTAGCGCACCGTATCCCGCTGCAATGTTCCACAATACAGACTTTCACTGCCCTGGTTGTCATGCCTATATACCTTTTTTTACAGGCACATGTAATTATATTCATATATCGTTTTTGATGTTACAATTAGAGTGAGACCTCTGTGTCCATTTCCATGTCTGGTCAAGTGTCATAGTCTTAGAAGGAGTAGTCAAACTGCACACCTTACAGGAGCTGCATGGGAAATGGCCCATTACTGGGGGTAAATCCAAGAGGGGAGGCTGTGCTACCTTGATGATTGGGTGTGGTCTTGTATGTATAACCAGTTATGTAATATTTGGAGTCTGCCTGAAGGCAAAGCTAGGGGTAGCAAGAGACAGTGATACTGTGTTTAAAATTGGACAATGTTTCTTCACTATTTTCTTTACTTTGTTAGACAGTGGCATGCAGGATGTCACTGATGTCAAAATGTCTTCCTGACAGAGGTCCATTGGTTCCAATAATGCTGCCCTATTATTATTCCTGGATCTTTGTATGGGCTTGCCTGATAACAATGTAGTAGGAACCTCAGAGTTGTAAGGTCAGTGTTGAATTAATCACCTTGCTTTTCAAACTCCCTGATAGAGCTACAATTACGGCATAGTCATAAAAAATGGCCATAGGGCAAGTTGTCCCTCAGATGCTTAGGATGATGGTTGTCATGTCCAAGTAAACTGTTGCAATCTGTTGTTTTTTTATAGGTCATGGTTTGTAAAGTCCCCTCCTCCAGGGTGACCAAGAAGTCAAGGAAGGAGACTTTCTCTGAGGAAATATTTCTTTTGAATTTCAAGATGCCATTCTGACCATTGATCCCATCACAAAAGTCATTGCAGGCCTGGACGTCCCCTTGCCAGAGTACTAGGATGTCATCTATGTAGTGGAGCCAGACCTTCATTTGGATGCCGTATGGCTCTTGTTCACAGAAGATGTTTGTCTCTTCAAAGTGAGCCATATAAAGATAGGCCAGGCTCGGGCCGAAGGTACTGCCCATAGACGTGCCTTGTGTCTGATGATACACTTGGTCTTTAAATTGAAAGAAGTTTTTTAGTAGTAAGTTAGCGTACTCCATTATAAATTTCACTGGAGTGGGTGAAGACAGAACACTAGAGCGTAGGGTTCCTTCGACAAACTGCAGGGTGGCATCCTAGGGAATATTAGTGTACAGGGCCTCTGCATCCAATGTCAGTAAGAGATCAATAATGTCACCTCCCTTCACTTCCTCTATCAAGTTGAGGACATCCCTGGTGTCTTTATGATAAGAGGGAGTCTGTATAACTAGTGGTAGTAGGAAGTGAACTCAAAATTTGGGTAGGGGTTCTAAGAGGGATCCTATGCCAGAGACTATGAGTCTTCCAGTGGTAGAGGGGAGAGTTCACTTATGAATCTTGGGGAGGATGTAAAATATGGAATCCTGGGATAGGTATTTACCAGGAATTCTGCCTTCTTATTTACCCATCCCTGTGCGTCAACCAAAGCCACCAATGACTTAATCAGAGTGCTCAGTCTCCTGGTTGGATCCTGAGTGATGGGGGTATAGTATCTCCTGTCTGATAGTTGCCTTTCACACTGAAGAACATAGGCCCTCATTATGACCCTGGCGGTCGGTGGAGAAGTGGCGGTATTACCGCCAACAGGCTGGCGGAAAAAAAATGGAATTATGACCATAGCGGTTGCCGCCATGGTCATCCGCCACTTCTCCATTCCGACCGCTGGGCTGGAGACTTCGGTCTCCAGCCCAGCGGCCGTCACAAGACCTCCGGCGGTATCATGACCCTGCTGACCATCATGGATTTCGTGGGGTTGGTAACCGCCATGAAATCCATGGCGGTAAGCACTATCAGTGCCAGGGAAGTCCTCCCCCCACACCCTCTACCCCCTGCCACCCCCCAAAGGTGGCAGGACCCCCCTCCCCACCCCTACCCCAAACATTGAAACACCCCCCCACCCTACACGCATACAGACACCACCAACACACATACACGCACACATACCAACAAACATGCCAACAGACACACACACAGTCATACACGCACACCCACATACAGACATACATGCACACATACATACAGACATACAGACAAACATGCACACATACATACAGACAAACAAACAGACATACATGCACACATTTGCTAACACACAACACCCCTCGCATGCATACACGCACTCACACACCCCCTCTACATACTCACACGCACACCCCCATGCACGCACACAACACCCCCCTTCCCTAACGGACGATCAACTTACCTTGTCCGTCGATCCTCCGGGAGGGGACAGGATTCATGGGGGCTGCTCTGCCGCCAGCACCCCGTCAACAGAACACCGCCACGCCGAATCGTGGAACGTGATTCGGTGGGAGGTGTTCTGTTGACAGGGTGGTGGAGGTGGAGCAACCTCCACTTCCCCGCCGACCGCCAGTATGGCTGCTGGCGGCTCTCCATCCGAAAAAGAACGGAGGGCTGCCAGCAGTCATGATTCGCCGAGCAGAAAACCACCTGCACTGGCGGTCTTCGGCACAGCGGTTCCTCTGCGGTCTTTGAAAAAGACCGCCGAGGTCGTAATGACCACCATAGTCTGTTGTGGACATGATAATGATGGGTCCTCCCTGATCTGTGCGTTTGATGGTGATTTCACTGTAAGTTCCCAGGGCACATAGTGACTCACATTCTTCCTGTTATATATTCTGAAATGGAGTGCCTGAATCAAGTTGGTTCATATCCGTCACTACTGCCTGCTCAAAAGTTACAGTCTCATTAAGGACCATCGCTACAGAAGGGGTGAAAGTAAAAAGTGTTCTCAGACCTGTGTCTGTTTTCTCAGGTGAAGGTGTATCTTGGAAAAAGATCTTCAAACGGATTTTATGAAAGAAGCTGTGTAGTTCACCGTTGCTTCTGAATGTATCCTCCCTGAGGGTGGGTACAATTCTCAGACCCTTTTATAGGACCCTACTTCTGTGTCGGACAAAGTCCTGCTTGAGAGGTGGTCTATGAGTTCTTTAGTGCTCTGCTGGCCTGGCTCCGTGTTGGTCTTTGAGTAATCGTCGGAGTTTCTTGCCATTGCACCTTCTTCTGCCCTCCTTTTCTTTTTCCTCTGCCTCTGCCCCTACGTCTGCCTAAAAAAGGTGGGTTAAATGATGGATTAAAAGGTTGAGGGAAGGGCCCTGGGGACAGAATGGGAGAGGCTGTGGGCATCCCACCAGTGGACCTTGGAAGTGAGTCATTCTATATCCATAGGAAGGTATAAATGGTCCACGTCTGTTTTCTGTCACCACTACCCACACTTGAGTTGCTACCAGTGGATGTGTTATGTCCTCTTGTAGTCATGCTCCCATCTGACGATACACCACCTCCGGTGGGACAGTAGTTTGCCCGTAAATATGGGTACACTTTTTCTTTATCAATGTTTTTGATATCCTTCTGAAGTGTGTTAATTTTGCTGTATCATCAGATAATTTTTATGTTCATTGATCTCATTTTTCTCAGCAAGTTTTGCCTTATAGGTTAAGATCAAAATCCCTGTTTTGAGGGGATTTTCTGCAACATTAATCCTGATGATTAGGGCATCTGCAAGTCTTTTTGCTGTGTTGATGATGAGGATAAGAAAGTCCCAAGTACATTTCCATGCTACCTGGGACAATTCCTTCTTAAAGGCGGGATCCTCCAAAAACATTTGTAGGGTTTTGGAGGCTAGTAGACTCTTTGGGGAAACATTTGTCCTCAGGTGCTCTGTCATTAGAGCCCCATTAAGGGTTATCTTGACAAGATCTCTTTTAAGGTCAATCAAGGTAGTCTAGTCTTCATTTAGGCTCACAGATGGTCCAGAACCATCTGTGCCCAACAATGATGGGGTTTTTAGGATCTCTGAGGCCATTTCTTTACTAAAGCTTAAGCCTTGTGGATTATCCATCGTAAATGTGATGTGATAGATCCTCAAGAAGAAGATACACACTAGAGGGCAAATTGTCAACTCTTGTTAGAAGAGGCATAAACATATGCCATCAAAAATTTAAGGTCCTATGGCTGAACTGCTGTACAAACAACTCTAGAACAAATGTTGTTACATCAGACTTCACTTTTGTCAGATTGTTTATGAGTATGTACATCTTCTATTCAGAGAGTGTACTGTATTATGGCAATGAATTCCTGAGCCATAGAAGACAATTAAAGTGAATACTTGAAAATAAACTTTAAGGTGTGCATGTGATGCACATGCACATAGCTCTGTGTCTCATTTAAGGAAAAGGTGGGTCAAAATATAGTGTTGGGTATTTCACACTTGGGTTAACATAACTAAGCAATAGAATGCCGGTGAATACTGGCACTGTGTAGGTTCTCTTCCCCCTACTTGGGTCAAGTTCCTCTTCATGTCCAAGACTTCACTATCAGCCCTGTTCACTTCTTCTCATGGAGATCATCCTAGCCACTAGCAGGAGTCATCGCTTCTGCTGAAGAAATGACAAAACAAGCACCAGTTTTCACTGCTTGTTTCGGGTCTTCCATTTTACGGGCCACTTGATTAGTCAAAGTGATGGCCAATTGAGGTGCATGAACTAGTCAACTCTAGGCCTGAACTGCGGTGAAAGAGGAAACTAAGACCCTCTTCAGTAGAATGTTTGTAAGATATCATGACCTATATAGCATGTCATGGCCACTGTGTGCATCATGGGCCGGGCACAAACTTGCATTTGGGTTGTATTCTAGTGCAAATCGGTTTGGTGACACCTGCCAAGTGGAAGTTAAGTCTCAATTTATATTCCTGACACACTAACATTACTTGGACTAATTATCCTTTGCTTGATTTCAGTGCTATATATAGTTTAACAGTCAGTTTAATTTAAAATAAGTTCAAAACGGCCAAAATATAAAATTTAAAAGACTAACATGCTGCACTAAAATAACATAAGATGCTAAAGTTTTTTCCAGGATGATTTTTTAGTAAAAGGGGAAGTAATGACCTGGTCAGTTACTGGCAGTTTTCAATATTCCGAGTCCAGGTCTTCCTGTCACAGTCCTGATTCCCCCACCCCCCCTAGTGTCTTGTGATTGATTCCCGTCTTGTTTCATATTTTGCTTCCATATTAAAGAAAGTTATCAGATACGGTCCCCCTTTAATAATGATGTGACCTGTCGGCCATCTTAGAGGGGACTTTTTAAGTCGGGGTAGGTTATAGTGTTTCTGTCCCCCAGGAAACCTGCTCATAAGGACTGTGACAGTAAGACCTTGGCTCAGAGTAATGAAGATTATCAGTAAGTAACCGGGTCATTGCTATGCATGATATTGGAGTAACCTCACCAAGAAATGTGTGGAATATATAACACTCTATCAGCATATCTCTGACAGATGTACTCACACCTTGGACAGCAAAATCATCGCACCATGATCAAAGCAGATCTCCTGTTGTTACGAAGCAGACAACAATCTTTTCAAGTAGAACACACTCCACCGACACATCTTCTTGTTTGCGCTTAATCCAAGCAAAGCATCAGTAGTATTTGTTGCATGATATACCTAATTCAGATACTGTAGCATAAATGAACAATTGCATTGCGTAAGAGAGAACATAATTAGCTATATATCCCTGCAGAAAATACATCACTAAAGAAAATTGCGATGGAGTTTCTTACTTACTGTATGATGTCACTTTATCAACTGGGTTGATGATCTGTTTTAGAAGTTTGCTCTTTTTTATTACCTGGGTTCCATTGACAACAAGCAAATGCATTCATAATCCAAGAAGTATAAGAAGGCAATTGCAATGTCATTTATCATAAAGTTCTAAAAGAAACAGCCAGAGGATTACCCCATCTCACAAATGTGGGGGACACTGCAATTGTGAGAAAGACAGTACAGGTTCCCGTTCTATTCATTTTCTTTAGAGTGCTTCTAGAACTAAGGTCCAACGTTATGCAGTAAAGTGCAAAACATACTCATAGAAGCGTATGCCTATGTTTTAAATAAATGTTCCAATTATGTCTGATTTTCAAAGAATAGTAGACAACAGGAACTCACAAATGCTCAGTTCCAGCAACTCACCAAACTACAAATGTAAACAAATAGAATTTCCTTGAGTTAAACAAAATCCCACAGCCTATTCAAAAAGGTAAATATAAATGTATAAATGTCTTCATGTGGAAAACTATACCTGCACCTAGAGGTAACTCTACACTTTTATGCTATACATTATTTCCAAGTGTAGATGTACAAATACATGTAGACTTACATAACTTCACCTCTTTGTGGAGCCTCCTAGAACAAGAATTAAGGGTATACAGTTACTTATTTTAACAGTTCACAAGTCGGCAGAGTTCTCTGGTACTGTGAATGTCTCCTGTGGAAAAGGATTGGAAGATTTCCCAAAATCTATGACATTTTAGAAAAAAATATCTTAATATGCAATATTGTTTTAAAATAATTTTAGATTTTCATTTAAAATCTAAAATTGCTAAAATTAAGCAACACACTAACTTAAACGTGATTCAAATAATCTTTTACATAAATATATTTAATTTTAAAAAAACTGTCCCACAAGAACAAATAGAAAAGTGAATTCCACCCACATAAATTTTATATATTATTAAAAATGCATTGAAATTATGTATAGAATGATTTGATATACTAACAGTGATTCAACAAAAGTTAAAACTGTATTATATTTTTAACATTAACACAATTATAAATTCTGTAATTATTTATTAAATGTATAGTTTTTCAAATTAAACAAAATGTGTACATCTATATAAACGTCATAACAATGCTAGTTATTTTCTCATTATTTCCTATGGGGTGTTATTAAATCCCTCCATCAATCATTGTTTAACTCTAGTAATTGTAGATGTGTTGTTTGTGAATAGCAATAGGCTTACTATAGTGTGGGAGGGTGTTTTGTTTTTGCATGTCTCTTCTAAAAATCCTCTGTAAACCCCTCCAATCTAGTTGCATGTATGTGAGAAGCTGGCCTGGCTTGTGGTGGGTACCAGAGGTACTAACACCTTACACCGGGTCCACTGATCCACTTTAGTGAATGTAGTAGTGCTCTAGCAGCTTAGGCTGATAGAGTTAGCTGTAGCAGAGCAGCCAAGGCGGAACTAGGAGACATGCAAAGCTCCTGCAATACCACTGTAGTTACACAGTATTACCAAAAATAAAGGTACTTTATTTTAGTGACACAAGCCCAAAATATCTTGGAGGCAATACTCCTACTGGAGGTAAGTATTATACACAATATATACACTAGTATCCAAAATCAGGTAAGTACACAGTCTGAAAATAGTGCAAACAGTGAAAAACACAATAGATTGCTATGAGCCTAGGAGCAACACAAACCATATACTAAAATAGTGGAATGCGAAAGTTGGATTCTCCCCTAGGCAAGTGTAGTGTGTGGAGGGGCGCAGGAAGTGTAAGAAAACACCAAAGGTAAGTAAAGTACCCCACCTCAGAGCCCAGGAAAACAGGAGTAAAGTGCAGCAAGTTTCCTCAGAACACACAAGAAGTCGTGGTAAAGGATTATGCAAGAACCAAGCAAGACTGCAAGAAACCAATTATGGATTCCTGGACCTGAAGACCTGTGGAGAGAGGAGTCCAGAAGTCGATGAAGAGTCCAGGAAGCACAGGAGCTCCTGCCAACCTGGATGAAGGTGCAAAAGTGGATTCTCCGGTTAGAAGAAAAGTACAGAAATGCACCAAAGAAGACAGCTGCGGGTTCCTGCTTGGTGCAAGAGATGTCCCATGTCGAGTCATTGGATGCAGCCTGTTTGTGTCGCTGGATTCCGCAAACAAGCCTTGGTTCATGCAAGAACTTATTTTGTGTCAAAGAGGCTCTGCCCGGACCAAGGAGGGACCTGGGGGTCTCATCCCAGACTGAGGAGACAGCGGGGGCCCTGAGCACTTCAGAGAGCCCTTGGAAGACCAGGCAGCACCCACAGAAGTCCCAGGATATGGGAAAAAAGGAGTTGCAAAGTGAAGTTGTCACAGCACTACACCAAGGGATCCTATGCCACCAGAGAACAACTCAGGGAGCTGAGCGTCACGGGATAGAGTGATGGGGACCTGAGCTACGCTGTGATCGAAGAACTTTTGGAAGAAGTGCACAGAAGCCCAAGGAGCTGCAGAAGATGTGATGCACAGGGGTACTGTCTGGCATGGTAAGGCAAGCCCTTACCTTCACCAAATTTGGACAGCTGGACCTTTGGACAGTCAGGATCACTTTGGTCCACCACCAGTGTACCAGGGATCACAGGAAAGGAGTCCCAGAATACCGGTCATTATTGCAGAGAGGTGCCTGCTGAAGCGGGGAAGTGACTTCATAACTTCACTGGAGATTCTTTCGGTTCTTCTGGTGCAGAATGAAGACAGGCAGTCCTCAGAGCGTGCACAACCTGGAAACTGTTGCAGTTGCTGGCTGGAGCTGAAGTTGCAGGTCACACTTCCTGGATACTTTGTTGCAGTTTCAGCGGTTCCTGGAGCAGTCTGTGGTTGATCTGACAGTCAGAAGCTGAAGCAAAGGATGCAGAGGAGTCCTGGTGGATCTTGCAAACCGAATCTGAGGAAACACCCAGAGGAGAGACCCTAAATAGTCCTGAGAGGGGGATTGGCTACCTACCCAGGTATGGACCAATCGGGAGGGGTCTCTGACATCACCTGCTGGCACTGGGCAGATGCCCCCAGAGGTCCCCACACCTTAGAATCCAAGATGCCTAACACAAGGGACACTCTGTAGGAGCTCTGGGCACCACCCCTGAGGTGGTGATGGAGAGGGGAGTGGTCATTCCCCTTTTCTTTATCCAGTTTCACGTCAGAGCAGGGACTGGGGGTCCCTGAACCAGTGTAGACTGGATTATGCAAGAAGAGCACCATCTGTGCCCTTCAAAGCATTTCCAGAGGCTCTGGGAGGCTACCCCTCCCATACCAGTAACACCTATTTCCAAAGCGAGAGGGTGTAACACCCGTCTCCCAAACGAAATCTTTTGCTCTGCCTTCCTGGGCTCAAGCTGCTTGAGCAACAGGAGGGCAGCAACCTGTCTATGAGGTGGCAGCAGCTGGGGCTGCCTGGAAAACCTCAGAAGGCTGTAATGGCAGCACTGGGGGTCCTCTAAGGAGCCCCCAGGATGCTAAGAATTGTACAACTAATGCTTGCAAAAGCCTTGGGGTATGATTCCAACATGTTTGATACCAAACATGACCATATTCGGAGTTACCATTGTGAAGCTGGACATAGGTGGTGAAGTATGTCCAGTGCACACGTAAAATGTCGTCCCCGCACTCACAAAGTATGGGAAATTGGTCCTGGAGGTCGTGAGGGCACCTCTGCTAGTGCAGGGGTGCCCTCACACATAGGTACTCTGCACCCTGCCTTCAAGGCTCGAAGGCCTGCAATAGGGGTGACTTATAAGTGAACTGATGCAGTGTAAATGGCAGTGAAAGGGTGCATGCACCATTTCACACAGGCTGCAATGGCAGTCCTGTAGAAGCTTTTGCTTGGGCTCCCTATGGGTGGCAAAATAAATACTGCACCCCATAGGGATCCCCTGGAACCCCAATGCCATGGGTAACTAGGTACCATATCCTAGGGACTTATAAGGGGGGACCAATATGCTAATTTTGGGTGAAATACTGGGTTACCAGTATGCAGTGACAAAATTTAGAGGAGAGAATCACTGGGGTCCTGGTTAGCAGGATCCCAGTGTACACAGTCAAACACACTGACATCGGGCAGAAAATTAGGGTAACATGCCAAAAAGCGGGTACTTTCCTACATACTCCATCACATCTTTCCTAGCCTTTTCTACCTCACCCTTTGGGACTCCCCTTCCCCCTTAGTGGTTCCTCTGTCAGACAATTTGTCACTTTCTTGCAATCCTCCCACAAATCTCTAGGCACGATTATACTAAACAATGTGTCTAAATCCTTCCAAAGCAATGCTCTCATGGCTACTATTCTGTTTAACTCTGTGTACCACTTGTGTGGTTCTTCTCTCAATTTAGAAAAATCTTTGGTGAATGACATTAAGTCTGATCTGGTCCACAGTAGTGAATATGTGTAGGGGTGCTTTAGTCTTTCCCTGATGAGGGTGAGGGCACCTCTCGCAGGGGTATAGTCAATGCTGGCTTTGCAGCACCAGATAGGTAGGAGTGTTAATGTCCTTCTTAACCTGGGGTGTTGTAATGCATCCTAGCAACTCCTTCCACTTCTGTCAACTTTGTATGGTGGAGTGTAGTGTATCGATTACTTTGGCATTCTCCCAGGAACATAATTCACTGCCTGTAAAGCTAAGCTGCGATGTGTCCTAATCATAAGGCGGTTGTAGGGAGGAAGCGTCTTTGGTATGCTGTACACAAATGCGGTGTACTTCAGGGTGTCTTTCCATTATGTCTGCACGTGCAAACGATAATATTTTCTCCTTATACGGCCTGTAATATGTTTCATCAAGGTCCTCTTATCAACCAAAACTGTGAATAGGGTGCGGCATTTGGTGCTGGCTCCCTTAAGAAACTTATTTTTCTGTGTCGCAGGGGAATTACGTGGTGAATTCCATGGGTGGACTGCTTAAAGGTAGGTTTTGACACACTGTCCCTCCTATTTTCTGGGGTGCGGTTTGTATCTTCCAGGGCCAGTGTCAGCATTCTTATGTTGTGTGCAGTGTGATGTGCATAAATACAAACATCCAATATTAATTTATGCATTTCCTGGGACTCAAGAGTGTAGTCCATAGAGTCATCTGAAAAAGCTTTCTCCCTCACTGTCTTGCTTGATAAGGAGATGCATTGTATCTCACTTTCCTTGGCATTCTTCGTATAGCCTGTCACTTGTTTTGTCTAATTTTCTTGCAGCATGTGTCACTTCCTGTTTTATTTCTTTTAGAGATTGCCAGTCCGAGACAGCCTCGAGCGCTTCTTACTGAACTTCCTCTTTTACCAGGCGCTATGCCAGATGCTGTTAGTTCAGGAGGTCGGGCTCCTGAGGCAGAGCCCTCGGGGGTATACTGTTGACTAGGAGTGGTGGTATTTGGATGTATTTCCCATTCTACCAATTAGTTTGTCCTCTATTAAGGGATCCTCTCCCTCCCCCACTCCTTGTTCTTGTGATGGAGCAACTTCCCCTGTAAGACATGGAAATGTTCCAACAACTTCTAGCTGCTGTTCCCTTCAACTTTCCATTTTCTCCTTCCCCTTTTTCTCTTGCCAGAACCCTTTCTTTAACTCCAATAGTTCCTTATGCACCTTTTCTTTCACATCACTAGTTGAACGCAAATCACCCAGTGTGGCATCCCACATCCAAAACTCTTCCCATCAAGTGGTCTTACTTTTCTCCCTTTAAGAATCAAAATCTGTCACAAATGGGGCAACTTTGCTGTGTCGTAAGTGGCAGTCAGTGGGAACTGTAAGTCCAGCCTCTTAGCCGTCAGTGCGTCAAGGTAGAGAAGTGCGCCACAGCCCTGTCATATGTCCACCTGATGTGCAGGTGAATCTTTGGCAGGTGCTGGCTGACTAGTGTAAAGATCTTGTTTGCTAAGTGGGTTGCCAGTAGTGGAAAACTAACTCTCCCTGTATGCACAATACAGACAATTCAGTAGTACATGGTGTAGATAAAAAAGGGGTCAGCAGGCTAATCCTACTATTCAAACCCTACACACATTAGGTAGGCAGATGTCACATTTAAAGGGTACTTCAGTCATTCAGCCAGTCAACAGCCTGCATGGTTAGTTAAAGCGGAGGAGCCAGCATCTCATTCGCGTGACATTGAACTTGGTACTAGTTCACCATAAGCATTCACCAGTTGGAAGTAAGTGGAGGCCAAAGGTGCTGTTTTACCGGCGTCCTTATGTGGCCAGAAAGTAAGGTGACAGAAAGGCATGAAAGAAGGACAGAATTTCCACTCCTCCTTCCCAGCTGAGTGGAATTGAAGCCAGCTGAATTCACAGGCAGTGGCACGCAGATTGGGCAGATGATGGTGAAACCTACATGCATTTGCATTCATATACATAAAGTACAATAAGAGCCAAAACTGTCCCTCAGCTGTGCCAGTGTGCCCTACCCTTTGCACTGGTGTGTGCCTACCAGCCTAGTAAATCAAAACAGAAGTTGTAGTATTAGCAATGTGATAAGACCATCAACCCACATAAGGGCAGTAATGCAGAATAACATGAGTGCTGGTGGCCAGTCTAAAAGGTAATGTGCGCAATCAGGTGGCATTGTTGGACACAATGTGTGCACCCAAGTCGTAGCAAAAGAAAGCTATCCTGGTGAGGATAGCAGCCTATTACTGTCAGTTTAACTACAATGCCAAAATACCCCTATGGAATAAAATAAGGCCTTTACCAGAACCAAGCAAGACATCAGATCAGCAAACATCCAATCTTTTACAATTAGAAGAACAATACGAAAGTACAGGCAATGCATAACATCTGTATTTGACAAAAATTATCCCCTTGTTCCCAGGGCCCAGAGGGGCCTTCGGGAACAAATCTGAGGCCCCCTTGGCAGCAGGCGTCTGTAAGAATGGTGCATAGAAGAACCAACCTGAGGTGGTGACAGGTACCCCAGCAGAGCACCGCCTGCCTGCTAGACTGGGGTGGACCACTACCACCCCTGCTGGCCAGATATAATTCTCAGCCCCTCCCGCTGTAAAGCTTTAGAGTGCAGAACCTGCAGCCACAGCCCCTTTGGCTGAATCCATAGACAGCCCCACCGGCAGTCCACAAAAAGATGCGCCTCCAGCTGTAAGGACCAAGAAGAGGATAGCCATCCTCTCGCAGCATGAAAGCACACAGATGTTCAAAAAATTATCCGGGGAAGAAGTGGGAGAGAGAGCAATGTAGGAAAGATATCAGAGCATTAACACAGAAATCCAGTGTCCTATGTGTGGCAGAGGGCCACCAGCGCAGAATCATGAGTAACCACTTCAACACGGGAAACATGCTGAGCATGCCAACAGAGACAGAAGAGGAAGAGAGTCAGAAAAAGAAGACCCCCCAGAGGGGGGAGAGGCTGAAGATAAGAGCAACCAGAGTCCATTGCAAAAATATAAATGATTCAGGAAGTCACAATCCCTCCATCGGAAAAGCATGGAGACAGAAAGGCAAGAACTGACCAAGAGGTGACAAATACTCCTAAAGCACTGGCTCCACTTCCAGCGAGGGCCACACAAAGTACAGCAGTTATCCCTAGGTGTAGGTGGGCCCCCCAAATAGTTGAGAGTCAGGCAGCGGGGAACTCTGTCAGTTTCAGGGGCGCATGCTCCACCAAAGATGTTGAAGCTTCAAAACTCAGGACAAATCAAAGACAGGACCTTATCAGGAAAGATAAAAGATAAGGTTTTCTTAATGTGCCACAGGGACTGCCATCTTAAAAGGCCAAGTCCAAGGAGTCCAAAGTGAGGATATCTCACAAGAACTTTAATTTCTGCAAACCACAAGGTGTGTTTATGCATCTCACTAATTATCTGAATTGACATGTGATCTTTTTTCAGACGTTTCTCAACCTTTCTCAACATTAATACATGAAGTCAAGCAAAATTACAGAAAAAAGTTACAAAATATGGCCTACATATGGCCTACATGCCCCAGACTGTGACAGTGAGTATTTTCCATTTTTCATAAACAGTATGTACACAGGATAATAAGGCCGTCATTACAACCCTGGCGGTAAATGCCGCCTACAGCCGTGCTGATGGGCGGCAACACACCAAGACCGCGGCGGTATTCCGCTATGGGTATTATGACCACACTGAGAAATCCGCCACTATACAGACACCCACACAAGCCCGCCAGCCCAAAGGTCAGTGATAAATTGGCGGTACCAAAACCCACACCGTTACGCCAACAGGAATACGCCCACAGTAGCAGGACCCACGAATCACTGCGGCGGTCTTTCAACGCGGTAAACTATTGGCGGTACACAATACACACACACTAACAAAACTACACCACATTGGACAATTCAAACTACACACACCTGACACACATACACACACCACACCCACACACCCAATCCAATATAAAACACACACCCACAATACTCACAACCCTTTCTACGAAAAAAAAGATAGCAAACAGAGAGAGACAAGCCAGGAGCACCCACTCAATCATCACTCCACACACCCTCACACATACCACTCACACCACATCCATGGCACCCCAAAGACACCCCAGGTTTTCAGAGGAGGAGCTAAGGGTCATGGTGGAGGAAGTCACCCGGGTACAGCCACAGCTATTCGGATCACATGTGCAACAGATGTCCATTGCAAGGAAGATGGATCTATGGCGCAGAATCGTGGACAGGCTCAACGCCGTGGGACAGCACCCCAGAACAAGGGATGACATCAGGAAGAGGTGGAACCACCTATGGGGGAAGGTGCGTTCCGTGGTTGCAAGACACCAGGTAGCAGTACAGAGGACTGGCGGTGGACCACCACCTCCTCACCCACAACTAACAACATGGGAGGAGCAAGTCTTGGCAATCATGCATCCTGAGGGCCTCGCAGGAGTAGCAGGAGGACTGGACTCTGGCAAGACAAATCTTTACTATTATATCCCCCACCCTACCTGCATGCCATCACAAACTCCTACCCCTACCCTCAACCCATCACTCCACCACCTCACATATATCCCACTATCACAACCCACCCATCCCAATCCAAAGCCCTGCCTGCCACAACAATCCATGGACCCCCATCACAGACCTGCATGCACACCCTTCTCCACAGCATGCATAGTATAGAGAATCACCTAGCCCACAAAAACACCACGCACACAAGGCAAAGCTGACAGGGAAATCACAACCATGTAGGGCAACACACCCATGCACAAGATGGCACGCACAGATACAATAACACTGCATTTGCATCCCCACAGGACCCCTATTCAACATCACAACAGAGGACTTGCCAGCAACATCCAGCCCCCCCCGAAGAGGCCCACAGTGACGACAGCAGCTCTGCACGCCTGGATCATGATGACCAACCTGGCCCATCAGGGACCTCTGGACAGTCGGTTACCCAGGTACAGTCCCATACCACCACAGAGCCTTCCCCCTCAGGAAACACCACCACAGCACCCACCCAGCGGGCCCATGCCACTGTCCCCAGGACACGTCAGTCAGCAGTGTGTCCACCACTACAGGGACTCCAGGCAACCCCACAAACCCAGGACGATCAGGGACCTGGGGTCAGTGGCAGTGGGCAAACTTAACAAAGGTCAAGGCACACGTGAATTAATAAATAAAATCTGTAGTACCTAGGTCCTACATCAACATTCGGGTGAGCAAGTCTGAAAAGATGCACAGGTTGGCAGAAAATCCAATTGAGTCCTTAAAGTATCAGGTTCGTCCTTTATTGAAACAGAAAACCAGCAAAAACAGCCAACACGTGTTTCGTCATAGGAGAGAATACTCCTGGAGACTTCCTCAAGGCTGCAGAAGATACCAAAATCAAAACAGATATAAAGGATACATAGTATGTACATAAGCTTACAATCACAGGTCCCATAAACACAAAAGAGAAAAATCCCAGTGACTCAGTGATAATCACACTATGTGCAGCAAAGTGTGCCTCATAACAATATGTATAGTTAAATATAATGAAAATAGACATTATTCCCAAAAGAAGAAAATTGAAAAAATGAAAACAATGAAAAAAACTGCCTGAACTGGAGAAGGCGACAGACACCCCAATGCCACGTTAAGAAAAGAGAAGAACCATTATGTCCTCAGATTCCAACCAACAAATGAGAATGCTCACAAAGAAGGAAAACCGGCAGAAAGACCATTCACAAAGAACCTCTAAGTAGTGAAGTGCTCCAAATCATGCTGTGTGGCTAAAGCAGTGAAACATACCTCAAAAAGGTCAAGTGCACTGTTTAAAGCCATAAGTGGTTACATATAGTTTCATAGGCATTCCGAATCCCAAGTCTTTTCTAGTCTGTGTGCGAAATCCAGTGGCAGTGGGCACACAGTTCAGGGGACAGAGGCACAGAACAACAGGGAAGCTGGGAGGACTGCTGTGCGACAGGGGGAGGACAGGCCCAGGGAACCTACTCTCCAGGAGGCACTCACCAACATTCTGGGAGCATACCACTATTCCCAGGAGGCAATGGGACAGATACTGGGAAAGTTGCAGGAAACCCAGCGGCTGCAGGAGGGACAGTACTTGGGGATCAGGGAGGACCTCAAACACATCTACACCATCCTGGTCACCATTGCAGGGGTGCTGGCAGACATGGCCAACACCACCAGGGAGACAGTGGCACACCAACGGGCCCCTGACACTAGCCACACCGATGAACAGCACTCCACCTCCGCCGGCGCTAGTGGACAGGAGGCCTGCCACTGGAACAACAGGCCACCAGCATCCCACCCCCTGCAGAAGGAGAACCACCACACAAACGGTCCCTGCAATCCAGGCAGAAACCAGAGAACATTGCCAAGACACCTGTCAGGAAATAAGACTCTCCTGATTGTCACCCTTCTGTCCCACTCTGTCACCCTGTCCACCTTGAACTGCCATTGCCCCCCTTCCTATGCCCCCTTGGACAATGCACCTGTGAAACCAAAAGACTGGACTCTAACTGGACATTCCTCCACCATCACCCCAGCCCATTGCACATCCTTCTCTACTTATGAGCAATTAAATAAACACCCTTGGAACAAATACAAATCTGGAGTCTGTCAAATGATTCAAATATGTATTAGTACTACATTATCAAAGCATTGCAAGTCATATGTACAGTTAGATTTACATTGGAATGACCTTTAGTGGGCAGCAGTAAACATACCAGGAGCCAGAGTGGGCCACAGAGATCTGAAAATAGAGATGCCAAAGGGTACAGTAAGTGGCCATACACATAGGGAAATCAGGCTGCCATGTACAATGTCCAACAGAAAACTGAAGTGTAAAGTGAAGTTACAGTGTCTTAACTGTGTGTCACTGGAAGTACTGCTGTATTATATTACTTCTGTTGTCCACATCTTCTTCTTCTGCATCCTCTTCCTCACTGTCCACAGGCTCCACCGTTGCCACAAGACCATCTCCAGGTTCATCCTCCTGCAGAAAGGGCACCTGGCGTCTCAAGGCCAGGTTGTGCAACATGCAACATGCAAAGATGATCTGGCACACCTTCTTGGGTGAGTAGTACAGGGATCCACCTGTCAGATGGAGGCACCGGAACCTGGCCTTCAGGAGGCCAAAGGTTCTTTCAATTATCCTCCTTGCTCGCTCATGTGCCTCATTGTAACGTTCCTCTGCCCTTGTCCTGGGATTCCTCACTGGGGTCAGTAGCCATGAGAGGTTGGGGAAGCCAGAGTCACCTGCAAATACCAAGGGATACCTGTTAGACACCCATTAGCCCTTAGGGACAACCCCATACCCAGACACCAACTTATACTGGGTGGGGACCTTGTCCTCACCTATTAGCCACACCCGGTGCCTCTGGAGTTGGCCCATCACATTTGGGATGCTGCTATTCCTCAAGATAAAGGCATCATGCACAGAGCCAGAATACTTGGCATTCACATGGGAGACGCACTGGTCCGCCAAACACACCATCTGCACATTCATAGAGTGATAGCTTTTTCTATTCCTGAACACTTGTTCATTTCTCCAGGGGGGACCAATGATGTTGGGGATATGTCCCAGGGCATAAAAGTCAGCTTTCACTATGGACAAATCCTCCACCTGGGGGAATATGATGTAGCTGCGCATGTGTTTCAGCTGGGCTGACAACACTCTGGTCAACACGTTGGAGAACATTGGCTGAGACATCACAGATTGCCATGGCCACCGTTGTTTGGAAGGAACCACTTGCCAGGAAATGGAGCACTGACAGGACCTGCACTAGAGGGGGGATGCCTGTGGGCTGGCGGATAGCTGACATCAGGTCTGGCTCCAAGTGGCCACACAGTTCTTGGATTGTGGCCTGATCAAATCTGTAAGTTAGGATAATGTGTCTGTTCTCCATTGTCGCAAGGTCCACCTGGGGTCTGCACACCGGAGGATGTTGCCATCTCACATTCATCCTCAGCGATTGAAGCCTATGGAGGAAAACGGTGAGCAGAGGGTCATATTCACACATCAATTGAAATAATGATGCATCTTTTCCTTTACAGAACCAGTATGTGAATCCGAGAGTCAGTTGCTGTGCCAATGTCTGCTGTGACGCAGTTAGGTGCCATGGCCTGTGCCCCCCTGAAATAGCGGCTGCCTGAACTGTAAGAAGGGACAAGTGGAAATTAGGTAATTCTGCTGGCCTTGTGCTGTTGCGGTAGGTGGACGACGACGGCCGCGCAACTTCGCATTGGTTATCATTGGGCCCTATGGGTTCCAGGAGACAATGGCGATGTACGCCAGCGGTGACGGTACGCACCGTCGCAGACGTGACTGCCATTTTCTATCTATTCTTTCACTTGCTACCTGACCTTCAACAGGAGAGGACCTACACTGCAAGTGCTGCTGTGACCTGTGTCTGGAAGCGACAATGGCTCATGTGTCTGGGGAAAGGGCCCCTGCCTTCACTGCGGAGGAGCTGGAGAAAGAGGTGGATGGGGTCCTACCCCAGTACACGTTCCTCTACGGTCCTCCAGACAAACAGGTGAGTACACTGTGAGCATGATGCGTGGGCCATGAATGTATGGAGTGCTGTGTGTGTCAGCTTCCTGTAAGGGGGGGGCTGAGGGGTCCTGGGCAGAGTGCTGCATGTATGGTGGTCAATGTCTGTGCGTAAGGGGATGGGAGGGGTATGGTGGGCCATAAGTATGACGGTCCGGACGGTTAACTAATTCCCTTTTCTGCTGTCTTTTCCATGCAGGTCAGCGTCCATCAGAAAAAGGGTATTTGGCGTGCCATCACCAAGGAGGTGCGGACCCTTGGGATCTTTGACAGGCGGAGCACCCACTGCCGCAAATGGTGGGAGGACCTGCGCCGCTGGGCAAGGAAGACGGCGGAGGCCCTGCTGGGGCTGGCCTCCCAATGAGGAAGGGTGCCTGTCGTACCCTGACCCCCCTGATGTTCTGCATCCTGGCAGTGGCCTATCCGGAGTTGGATGGGCGCTTGAAGGCATGACAGCAGCCACAAGGGGGTGAGTACAGATTCAGAATCATGGCTGTGCGCGTGTTACGGTTTACCTGGGTGGGGGATGTGGGCTGTGGGAACCCCTAGGTCAGGGCGAACATGGCAGGGTAGGTCCCTTGTTGGACAGGCTCTGCAGCACTCCAACCCCAATAGTGTTAGTGGGCATCTGCTACTGGGCAGGGTCCTGTGGGTTTCAGGTGTGCAGATAATGGCGTTAGGCATTGTACCCCATGGGCTGGTGACTATCTTAGTAACTGGTAGTGCATGGCCTAGTGCATAGGGCTTCTCCCTGTGCGTTGTGTACGCCAACAGTAGTGGTGTTGCTGGATTGACCCAGTGTATCCTCTCCCTCCCCCCCTTTTTGTTTTGTTACCCTGTCATTGTGTGCATTAGCATCATCTGGCGGAGGAGCAGAGGCACTGGCGACGCAGGGAGCTGCATCCCACATGGGCCTGGAGGCCACATCCACCGACGATGAGGGCACCAGTGGGACGGAGGGCGAGGGGAGCACCACGATGGAGACAGGAGGGGACACCACAGACAACGACTCATCCTCTGATGGAAGCTCCCTGGCGGTGTCGGACACCTCTGCGCCCACCTCAACAACAGGTACAGCCGCCACCCTCCTACCAGCACCGCCCTCCCAGCAGCCCCTCAGCGTATTTCTCATGCCCGCTCACCCAGGAGGGTGGGCATCTCCTTCGCCCCAGGCACCTCAAGCCCTGCCCCAGTCAGCCCTGCTGCCCTCAGTGAGGAGGCTATTGACCTCCTGAGATCCCTCACTGTTGGGCAGTCAACCATTCTGAATGCCATCCAGGGTGTCGAGAGGCATTTGCAACAAACAAATGCATACCCGGAGGGCATTCACTCTGGCGTGGCGGCCCAACAGAGAACATTTCAGGCTCTAGCCTCTGCACTGATGGCAGCCATTGTCCCTGTATCCAGCCTCCCCCTCCAACTTCCTCTACCCAGTTCCAATCCCCTCTACCCCAGCCTATTCCAAGCAAACTTTCAGACCAGCATTCACCCAAATCAACACACAAAAGTGGCTCAGGCAAACACAAGCACCACACTTTATCTCACAGGCACTCACACAAGCACCATCAACATGCAGACACACCAACATCCACTGCCTACACTGTGTCCCCCTCCTCCTCTTCATCCACCTCCCTCCCAGTAGCGTCTCCACTCACACCTGCATGCACTACATCCTCATCCACTACCTCCATCACCAGCACGCCCATCACAACACACCCCTCACTGGTAGTCACCACCCCCACATCCATGCACACGTCCCCTGTGTCCTCTCCCACTGTGTCTGTGACCCCTCCTCCCAAATTACACAATCGCAAGCACCCACCCACCCAACAGGCATCCACCTCACAACATCATCCAGCCCATGCACCTGCACCCAAACTCAGCAGACAGACACCTCCTACAACCACTCCCTCTTCCTCCACTCCCAAACCCTCTCCCTCTTCCTGCCCCAGTGTCCCTAAGAAGCTTTTCATGGCAAACATTGACCTCTTCCCTACCCCTCAACCCCCGTCCTTCCCCTCAGGCCACAGTGGCCAGAACCCAGCCCAGCACCTGAGCCACCAAGTCGATGTCCGCTGTGGTTCCTGCAGCTATCAGAGGCTCAAAGGGGGCTCCCGTCAGCCCAGCCAGTGTGCCACCAACCCCTGCCAAGGCCAAAACCATTCCGCCACCTGGCAAGGTGAAGAGGGGGACAGCATCCAGCAAGGGGAAGGAGCCTCAACCACCCAACAAGGCCCCCCCATATAGTCCAGCTGCCAGACCCAAGGTCACACCACCATCTGCCAAGGTGAGGAAGGGGCACAAAACACCAGTCAAGGCACTTCAGCCATCTGAGGCTGCAAGTGAAGGGCTGGTGGCTACCAGCACAACCGCCAGCACAGTGGCCAGCACCGCCAGCAGCCCTGCCGCCTGCACCACCGCAAGCACCACCGCAAGCACCAATACTGTCAGCAGCAGCAGTCCCAGTGGGCAGCCGTCCGAGGCTGCAGGAGAAGGGCTGGAGCCTCCCTCCACCACTGGTAGCAACAGCCCCTGCACCACTGCAAGCACCGTCACCTGCACCGCTGCTAGCACCGGCGCAGGCACCGCCGTAAGCACCGCCACCTGCACCGCTGACAGTAGCACCACTACCAGCAGCAGCAACCCCAGTGGGCAGCCGTCCAAGGCTGGCAGCACCCCCACCTGCACCGGCACTACCACTAGTTTGCTGCTGTGACCGCCGCCGGATGGAGTCTAGCCCTTCCTCCATGGACTATCATGCAACCTGGTTCCTGCAAATCTCGTGCCTCAGACACCTAGGTGAGGGACTGTAAACTGCCACACCCCAAGTGTTACATCACTGGGCACAAAGCCCCCTCCAGAACCAGTGGAGATATGCATCCACTCACCCTATCCTTGGCAGGATTAAGCACACTGGACACAAAGCCCCCTCCAGAACCAGTGGAGATATGCATCCACTTGAGAGACGGTGGCCTTGCACTCCCCAGGACCAAGCAGTGGGCAAACCACCCACTTGAGAGACTGTGGCTTTGCACTCCCTAGGACCAAACAGTGGGCAAACCACCCGCTAGAGAGACTGTGACCTTACACTCCCCAGGACCAAGCAGTGGGCAAACCACCCACTTGAGAGACTGTGGCCTTGCACTCCCCAGGACATCGCTGTGGCCATGGAGCACCCTTCAGGAGCAGTGGCGTTATTCCATCTTCCGGCTGATGTGCCCCCCCCCTTCCCCATCCCCCTGAGGTGCCTGTGTGTTTTTGACCTGATGCCCCTGCAGTGTTCTCTCCGTATTGAGGCAGGAGTCAAGTGTGGGCTTGGCCTATGAGTTTTGGCCCAGTGGCCCACTGACATTTTGAGTGGACAATGTACCGCCTCATGTACATATGGTATATTTCTATAAATACAGTTTTTCAAATTATTACATATATCTGACTATTTCTAAAATATCACTGGTTTGACTCTATTCCTTTTGTCCTTGCATTCTTCCAGGGGGTTACGAGTTGTAAATGTAATGTTGATGCATGTGTTTGTGTGTATGGTGTTGTGGGTGGGGGGGTGTGTTGCATGTGTGTGTCACTCTCTTTTTCCTCCCCTCCTCCCCTGTGTACTAGGTACAGTACTCACGGTGGTCGTCACCTCCGCCGTTCGTACTCCTGGTAGATGAGGAGGTAGACCAGCATGGGCAGGACGTGCAGCTCGGGCTCCATGGCGTACTGGTTTTTCGTTGAGTGTCAAGAGGTGAGTGGTTCCCCTTCTGAGTACGGTTTCCGCTGTGCTTTTGATGGCATTGGTACCACCCCGGAAAAGCTGGCGGATAGGCGGGTTGTGATGGGGTGGGCGATACATTGATGTCCGCCTGTCTGTTGGCGGTGTTTGTGTTAAAGTGGCTGTATGTGTTGGCGGTTTCCGCCGTGGTCGTGATCCTATTTTTTTTACCGCCGGCCTGTTGGCAGTATTACCGCGGCATTAACACCGACTGCCAGGGTTGTAATGAGGGCCTAAATGTCTTAACATATCTTGCTCAAGCTAGCATACAATGGTACATCATGAGCGCTGTTTTCTTGACAAGACTTGCATCATAACACATTGCGGGTATAAAATTAAAAGAAACAATAAACAGGATTCATCCAGGTCATAAGCTGTCAACAACAGGCCTTGTTATCATTGAGCATCACAGGGCCTGGCAAGACAAGATGGATTCCATACTGAAAATTCCATGGATTTATTGGTCGGGAAGATGCGCCAATGGCCAGAGCTCAGCAGGCTGGCAATAAAGTATCTGGCTTGCCCTGTAGCCAACGTGTCTGCTGAATGTGTTTTCAGTGCAGATGGTGTAGTTGGAACAGTGAGAAGGACCAGTATCTTGCCTAAAAACGTGGAGAGATTAACCATGATTAAAGTTAACCAGCATTTTATACTACCTGATTAAACCATTCCCGAAACACCACAGAAAAGGTAAGAGGATGATTGGTCTGAATCAAGTGTGTTAGCTGATCAACTTCAGGGAGAACCACTAGAGTTTGAGGACAAACACTACTTCCCAGACTGAGTATGCCAGTGCCACCTCGGAACTTTTTAGTTATTTCTCATTGAACTTCGTTTTTTCTTTCTTATTTTGAAAAACAATTGGACATTATGGGGGTCATTACAACCTTGGTGGTAAAAGCTGCTTACCGCCGTCCAGAAGACCGTCAATACACCGCTGTGGCCGCGGAATTCCGCCACAGCTATTATGACACACATCTCGGTATCCTCCGAAATTCAGACACCCACACAAGTCCGCCACACCAAAGGTCAGTGATAAACTGGCGAAAACAATTCCTCCACCTCCACGCCAACAGAAACACGCCCATGCTATTACGACCCACGAATCCGCGCATACCCGGAGTTGGATGGGCACTTGAGGGCATCACAGCAGACACAAGGGGGTGAGTACACTCTCAATCTGCGGACTTTGCACGCAGTGGAGGGGTCTGGGTGGGGGAGGAGGCCTGTGGGTGTACCTAGGCCTGGCAGAAAAACGTAGACTAGGCCCCTCCGTAATGCAGGCCATGTGGCACTCCACCCCACCGCAGTAGAGTGCAAAGTACAGGTATAGATGCCCCTGTGGCATCCATTTGTGCAGATGTCCACCATAGCCATGTAGGCCAGATCCCAGAAATTGCATCTGCAGAGGCCAGGAGCACGGCGTAGTGCAGGGGGCTGCTGTGTTTGTATTGTCCGCCAACGGTAGCGGTATGCCATGCACTCAACCTGTTTATCTTCTGTCTTCCCCCCCCCCCTTTTTGTGGTCTACCTGTTCTTTTGTGCATCAGCATCATCAGGCGGAGGTACAGTGGCACCGGAGCACGAGGGAGCTGCATCCCACATGGCCATGGAGGGCCACACCACGGACTCAGAATGCACCAGTGGGACGGAGGGCGAGGGGAGCTTCACGTCGGCCACCGGATCACCAAGCCGCGACACGGACTCGTCCGCCGATGTGAGCTCCCTTGTGGTGGCGGCACCATCTGTGCGCCCCACTTCTACAGGTACAGCCGCCACCTCCCCTACCAGCACCGCCCTCCCAGCAGCCCCTCAGCGTTCGCCCCGTGCCCGCTCACCCAGGAGGGTGGGCATCACCTTCGCCCCAGGCACCTCAGGCCCTGCCCCAGTCACCCCTGCTGCCCTCAGTGAGGAGGCCATTGACCTCCTCAGGTCACTCACTGTTGGGCAGTCTACCATTGTGAATGCCATCCAGGGTGTAGAAAGGGAGTTGCAACACGGTAATGCATTCCTGGAGGGCATTCATTCTGATCAGACTGTCCTTCAGCGAACCCTGCAATCTCTGGCCTCAGCACTGATGGCAGCCATCGTTCCTGTGTCTAGCCTCCCCCCTCCAACCTCCTCCACCCAGACCCAATCCTCTGTACCCCAGCCCATCCCAAGGACACCTACAGACCAGCATGCACACAAGTAAACACACAAGGGAAGCTCAGGCAAACATAGGCACCACACAACCCACAGGCACACACACAAGCATCACCCACGTGCAGACACAGCAACATCCACTGCCTCCACTGTGTCCCCCTCCTCCTCTTCTCCCTCCTCCCTCCCAGTGTCGTCTACACTCTCACCTGCATGCACTACATCTACAGGCACCAGGAGTCGCACCAGAAAACCCTGCACCACACCCCGCTCACCTGCACTCACCACCTCCACTCCCATTTACACGTCCCCTGTGTCCTCTCCCAGTGTGTCTGTGACGCCCCCTCCCAAAGTACCCAAACGCAGGCACCCACATGCCCAACATCCATCCACCTCACGACAGCCTCCAGTACCTGCACCTGCACCCAAAACACCTAAAGTGACACCTCCTACAACCACCTCCTCTTCCTCCACTCCCAGACCCCCTCAAACTACCCATCCCAGTGTTCGTCAGAAACAGTCCCTCTATAAAGTTGACCTTTTTGCCCCCACCCCCCTCCAATTCATCAGTCCCGTCGTAGCACCTCAGCCAAAAAGCCTCCAATGCCAGTGGTGCGTGTTCAAGGTGTGTGGAGTGCACCGGCCTCCAGGGCAGGCAGTGTGACCCGGAGCCAAGGCACTGGCAGCCCACCGCCTGTAAAGGCTCTGAAATTGGAAAGTGGCCGACGGGACCCTGTGAATACTCCTGGAGGATCACGGTGGAGAAGGGCGCCATCCTTCCCGGCGGTCGGGACGCCACCGCCAGCACCGTCTTCACTGGTCCGGAGACCACCGCCAGAGTCATTGCCCAGGAGGGCCCAAGTATCGTCACTGATCAGGAGACCACCGCCAGAGTCAGTGCCCTGGAGGGTACAAGTATCGTCACTGGTCCGGAGACCACCGCCACCGCCGGAGTCATTGCCCAGGAGGGCCCAAGTATCGTCACTGGTCAGGAGACCACCGCCACCGCCGGAGTCATTGCCCAGGAGGGCCCAAGTATCGTCACTGGTCAGGAGACCACCGCCAGAGTCAGTGCCCAGGAGGGCCCAAGTATCGTCACTGGTCCGGAGACCACCGCCAGAGTCAGTGCCCAGGAGGGGCCCAAGTATCGTCACTGGTCAGGAGACCACCGCCGGAGTAATTGCCCAGGAGGGCCCAAGTATCGTCACTGGTCAGGAGACCACCGCTACTGCCGGAGTCAGTGCCCAGGAGGGCCCCGGCTGCCGCAGCCCCGCTGGGCAATTGAGGGAACGTCATGTCACACACCAATGCCCAGTCCAGGGAACATCATGCCACACACCAATGCCCGTTCCAGAGACCGCCATGGCAAAGCACCGCTGAACAGTCCTGAAACCGCCATGGCAAAGCACCGTTGAACAGTCAAGAGACCGCCATGGCAAAGCACCGCTGAACAGTCCAGAACCACCATGGCAAAGCACCGCTTAACAGTCCAGAGACCGCCATGACAAAGCACCGCTGAACAGTCCAGAGACCGCCATGGCAAAGCACCGCTGAACAGTCCAGAACCGCCATGGCAAAGCACCGCTGAACAGTCCAGAACCGCCATGGCAAAGCACCGCTGAACAGTCCAGAGACCGCCATGACAAAGCACCGCTGAACAGTCCAGAGACCGCCATGGCAAAGCACTGCTGAACAGGGCATGCACCGGGGAAGAATGAAAATACCACAACATCAAGCATCGTCATCCCATGTGCAGCTGGGATAGTGACGGGACAGGAACTTTCACGGGGAGACTAATCCAGTCTGGGCACCAGTCCCCCTCCAGAGCCAGTGGAGGCTGTTATCTACTTGAGAGACTGTGGCTTTGCACTCCCCAGGATGGTACAGTGGGCAAGCCACCCACTGTATGGACTTGAGAGACTGTGGCTTTGCACTCCCCAGGATGGTACAGTGGGCAAGCCACCCACTGTATAGACTTGAGAGACTGTGGCTTTGCACTCCCCAGGATGGTACAGTGGGCAAGCTACCCACTGTAGAGACTTGAGAGACTGTGGCTTTGCACTCCCCAGGATGGTACAGTGGGCAAGCCACCCACTGTAGAGACTTGAGAGACTGTGGCTTTGCACTTCCCAGGATGGTACAGTGGGCAAGCCACCCACTGTATGGACTTGAGAGACTGTGGCTTTGCACTCCCCAGGATGGTACAGTGGGCAACCCACCCACTGTAGAGACTTGAGAGACTGTGGCTTTGCACTCCCCAGGATACATCAATGGGCATGGAGCCCCGTCGTGGATCTGGCTTTGAACTCATCCGGCTGAGGTGCCCCCCCTTCCCTTCCCCCTGAGGTGCCTGTTGTATTTCTATCTGATGCCCCGGCAGTGTTCTCTCCAATTGTGGACAGGTATCTTTTGTGGGCCTCGCCCATGAATTTTTGGACTAGTGGTGCACGGACATTGATATGTGCTTATCTGCACTACTTCTCGTAATGTATATATTTTTGAATGATTTTATGACATATCTGTATATTTTTGAAACATGTATATTGATATATTACAATGTTTGAACTGATTTTGTTTTGTCTTTGCATTCTTCTGGGGGGGTTGTGGGTTGTTACTGTGATTTTTGTAAATGCATTGGTGTGTGTGTTGTAATATGCAAGGGTGGGGGTGGGGGTGCTTCGTGTGTGTCCCCCTAACTTTTGCCTCCCCCTCCCCTATGTCGTAGGTGCAGTACTCACTGTTGTCTTCGCCCGCGCCGGCGTTGCTCTTCGTAGATGAGTAGGAATACAAGGGCCGGTAGAATTTGTGATTCCGGCTCCATGGAGTCCTCCTTCCTCGTGGGATGTGTTCAGGTCAATGTTTTCCCATTGCAGTAACTGTTTCCGCCGTGTTTTTATTCACGGTGAATTCCCCCCGGAAAAGGTGGCGGATTGGTAGGTTGTGATACTATGGGCGGTACATTGTCTTCCGCCTGTCTGTTGGTGGTGACCGCTGCGCTGCTTGTCTGTACCGCCGTGGCGGGCGGTGTGGTAAAGTGGCTGTCTTTGTTGGCGGTTTCCGCCAGGGTCATAATTCCCTTTTTTTGTCCGCCGGCCTGTTTGCGGTCTTGCCGCACCTTTAACACCGTCCGCCAGGGTTGTAATGACCCCCTATGTTTGTATCTGATTTATGCTGCCCTATAATTTCATAGTCATATATCATAAGCCCGGATTGGAGTTGGACAAGTGTGCAGTGAAGAAGCCCCCACATACCCTTCAGGACATTGGAGACGATGCCGGCCTCGTCACATGCCATTGCCTATCCTATTTTTTTTTTATCACCTAACAAGGCTACCCTAGAAGATCATTGATTAAAACAAAAGACTGTCAGTTTCAATGTAAAATTCCAAAGAAATTATCAAATAGAAGATATTTTGTTCAACCACCATGCTTGGATTGGACGAGGTAACTACTAATAGTACTAAAATGACTCTTTTTGTGCCAATGAGTGGTGATATAGTGAGTGTTTGTCAATTTGTGAGTGATGACTGATGTATGTGGCGGCTGACATTGAGGGAGGGAGTTCAAGAAATGTGTAAACTTGTTTCTGAGGATTTACAATGTTTGGAACTGATGGCTGATCATTATTTCCTGAAAGTGAATGGGCTTTCAAACTTAATGAAATTTACCTGCAGTGTCCACTCCCTGTTTCTGGTTCCTCAGTACGGGCCAGCCCCTTTAGTTACGAAACACAAAGGGGGTCATTCCAACCTTGGCGGTAAAAGCCGCTTACCGCTGTCAGAAGACCGCCAACATACTGCTGCGGCCACGGTAAACTGCCACGGTCATTCTGACCCACAACAGGCAAACCGCCAAAATACAGACATCCACAAAAGTCCGCCACACCAAAGGCCAGCGAGAAACTGGCGATGACCAAACCTCCACCGTCACACCAACAGAAATGCGGCCACACTATCACGACACACGAATCCACGTGGCTGTCTTTCAACCGCGGTATTCTATTGGCGGTACACACCGCCGTGCTCAAAATACACACACATTTACAAAACACAGCCACATTGGACAATTCGAAATACACACACCTGATACACATACACACACCACTCCCACACACCCAACACAATATAAAACACACACCCACATCACCCACAAACCCCCACTTCTACAGAATCGGGACCACGCACTGAGAAAAAGAGAACTGAGCACCCAGACGCGCATTTTACTTTCACCCAGCAATATTTCCACGCACTTCACACAACACAACAATACACATCACCACACAATCTACCCCACACATCACCCACACCACCCCATGGCACCGCAAAGACACCCCAGGTTCTCCGAGGATGAACTCAGGGTCATGGTGGAGGAAATTGTACGGGTATAGCCACAGCTCTTCAGGACACAGGTGCAGCACACCACCATTGCCAGGAAGATGGACCTATGGAGCAGAATAGTCGATAGGGTCAACGCTGTGGGACAGCACCCAAGAAATAGGGACGACATCAGGAAGCGGTGGAACGACCTACGGGGGAAGGTGCGTTCAATGGTATCCAGGCACAACATCGCGGTGCAGCGGACTTGCGGCGGACTCCCACCTCCTCCCCCAGAATTTACAACATGGGAGGAGCAAGTCTTGCCGATCCTGAGGGCCTCGCAGGAGTATCTAGAGGAATGGACTCTGGTAAGTCTCATCTTCACTACTTCATCCCCCCCACCCCACCAGCATGCCAACTCATACCCCCACCCTCATCCCCATCACATCCCGCTCCTTGCAAATGTCTCCACATCACAGCCCACCCATCCCAACACCAAGCCCTGCATGCGACCACAAAGCATGGACACCCATCACCAAAGCATGCCCACTGCACATACCCATCCCCCACCAAATCACCGTCACAAAAGCCCCCACACGGGAATGCCAGCACTGGGCTACAAGGGCACCCACCCATTACACGCTATGGCACACACAAATGCAATAACCATACTTTTATACCCCTGCTGGACCCGAACGCCACGTCACCACGCAGGAGGGTCCCAAATGTCCACTCCACCCCCAGAAGAGGCCCACAGTGAGGACAGCACCTCTGTTGACCTGGATCTAGATGACCAGCCCGGCCCATCGGGGACCTCAGGACAGTCGGTTCCCCTCAGACAGCCACAGCCCATAGCAGACCTTCCCCCCTCTGGGAACACCAGCACAGCACCCACCCAGCGGGCCCATCCCTCAGTCCCCAGGACACGTCAATCAGCGGTGTGTCCACCACTACAGGGCACCCAGGTTAACCCCCCACCCCAACAACAACAGGGACCTGGGGGCAGTGGTAGTGGGCACACGGTCCAGGGGACAGAGGCACAGGGAAACAGGGGAACTGGGAGGGCTGCTGTGCGACAGGGGGGGGACAGGCCCAGGGAACCCACTCTCCATGAGGCCCTCTCCTCCATCATGGGAGCCTACCACCACTCCCAGGAGACGATGGCGACGGTCCTGGCCAGGTTTCAGGAGATCCAGCTTCTGCAGGAGGAACAGTATTTGGGGTTCAGGGAGGAACTACGAAACATCAGTTCCGCCCTGGCCACCATTGTAGGGGCTCTGAATCAGGTAGTCACCACATTGCGGGACACTGTGGCAGGACAAAGGGCCCCTGACTCTAGCATGGACCAAGAACTGCCTACCACCTCCGCCGGCGCTAGTGGACAGGAGGCCCCGCCACAGGACCAACAGGCCACCAGCACCCCACCCCCTGCAGAAGGAGAACCACCCCGCAAGCGGGCCCTGAGATCCAGGAAGAAGACAGAGTAAGATGCCAAGACCCCCGCCAGGAAAGGATACCTCCCTGATTGTCATCCCACTGTCCCACATTGACACCCTGTCCATTCTTATACTGCCCATGCTCCACTTTCCACAGGCATTTGGACATTGCACCTGTGAGACTAATAGTCTGGACTCTGCCATAGACAATCCTCCACCATCACCCCTTGCCGATTTGCAATCACCCACCAATATAGAGCACTGAAATAAACACAGTTATTGCACAAAACAATCAGGAGTCTGGCTGTGATTTTGTACTAATGTATTAGACATTACCGTCCCAAAATGCATATTTACATTGTTATGCCAACATACCACTGTCACACAGCTGTAGTCCATGGAGAAACAAAGCAGATGTCACGCAGTAAGGCCCACATCTCTGAAATTGGAAGGGAAAGTCACAACTCAGTTACCATACACAGGGGGAAAAGGTCAGACAGTAGAGAGGTAGTAGGGGTTAAGTATATGTAATATGACGAGTTGGACTCTTACCTGTGTGTCATTGAAAATACTGCTGTATTACTGTGTTCCTGTTGTCTATGTCGTCCTCTTCGGCTTCCTCTTCTTCACTCTCCAAAGGCTCCACAGCTGCTACAACACCACCATCTGGACCATCCTCCTGCAGAAAAGGCACCTGGCGTCGCAAAGGCAGGTTGTGAAGCATACAGCAGGCCACGATGATCTGGCACACCTTCTTTGGTGAGTACAATAGGGATCCACCTGTCATATGGAGGCAGCGGAACCTGGCCTTCAGAAGGCCGAAGGTCCGCTCGATCACCCTCCGAGTTCTCCCATGGGCCTCATTGTACCGTTCCTCTGCCCTTGTCCGGGGATTCCTCACTGGGGTCAGTAGCCAGGACAGGTTGGAGTAACCAGAGTCACCAATTAGCCACACACGGTGCCTCTGGAGATGACCCATCACGTAAGGGATGCTGCTATTCCGCATGATGTAGGCGTCATGCACTGAGCCAGGGAACTTGGCATTAACATGGGAGATGTACTGGTCTGCCAAACACACCATCTGTACATTCATCGAAGTATAACTCTTTCTGTTTCTGTACACTTGTTCACTCCTGCTGGGGGGTACTAAAGCCACATGTGTCCCATCAATGGCACCTATGATGTTGGGGATATGTCCAAGGGCATAGAAATCACCTTTCACTGTAGGCAAATCCTCCACCTCAGGGAAAACAATGTAGCTCCGCATGTATTTCAGAAGGGCAGACAACAATCTAGACAACACCTTGGAAAACATAGGCTGGGACATCCCTGATGATATGGCCACTGTTGTTTGAAATGACCCACTTGCAAAGAAATGGAGTACTGACAGCACCTGCACTAGAGGTGGGATCCCTGTGGGTTGGCGGATGGGTGACATCAGGTCTGGCTCCAGCTGGGCACACAGTTCCTGAATAGTGGCTTGGTCAAGCCTGTATGTCAGTATGACACGTCTTTCCTCCATTGTCGACAGGTCTACCAGCGGTCTGTACACGGGAAGATTCCTCCATCTCCTCGCATGTCCCAGCGGACGGTGCCTATGTAGGACAACAGCGAGCACAGAGTCAATCAGCCCACAGGTACGTAACCACAGTTTCCAAAAAACACAATTCCCAATGCATTGAATGGTTTGTAGGAGTGTTGATGCAAGGCCTAGGTATGTGTGACGCAGTTAAAAGTAAGCCATGTGGGCCCTTGAAATGGCGGCTGCCTGACCTGTGAAGTGTGACAATGGGATGTGAGGTCAATGCACTGGCGTGGCACACCGTGGCGGTAGGCGGTCGAAGACCGCGGCGCAAAGCACCATTGGTTAACATTGAACCCTATGGGTCTCAGGAGCCAATGACGATGTGCACGGGCGGTCGCGGTACGCACCGCCGCGGTACGCACCGCTGCGGTACGCACCGCCGCGGGCGTGACCGCCATTTTCTATCTGCTTAATCACTCGATACCTGATCTTCGACAGGAGAGGACCTACACTGCAAGTGCTGCTGTGACCTCGGTCTGGAAGAGACAATGGCTCATGCGACTGGGGAAAGGGCCCCTGCCTTCACTGCTCAGGAATTGGAGAAACTCGTGGATGGGGTCCTCCCCCAGTATGCGCTTCTCTACGGTCCTCCAGACCAACAGGTAAGTACACTGGGACCATGCTTTGTGGCCAATGCCTGTGTTGAGTCGGGTGGATGATTGATGGTGGGGAGGGGAGCGAATGAGGCATGCATCAGATGACGGATGACAGGATGTGCCACATGGCAACGGTGGGGATGGGGGGCCACTCACATTGAGGGTGCAGAAGGTGATGACTCTTTTTCTCTCCCTGTACATTTCACATAGGTCAGCGCCCACCAGAAGATAGACATTTGGCGTGCCATCGCCAAGGACGTCCGGGCCCTGGGGGTCCACCACAGACGGGGCACCCACTGCCGGAAGAGATGGGAGGACATCCGACACTGGAGCAGGAAGACGGCGGAGGCTCAGCTGGGGATGGCCTCCCAACGTGGGAGGGGTGCCAGTCGTACTTTAACCCCCCTGATGTCCCGGATCCTGGCGGTGGCCTAACCCCAATTTGGATGGCCGCGTGAGGACATCACAGCAGACACAAGGGGGTGAGTACAACCTCATTCTGCTGACTTTGCGCGCAGTGGAGGTGTCTGGGTGGGGGAGGAGGGCTGTGGGTATCCCTAGGCCAGGGCGATTTCTGTAGGCTAGGCCCCTCCGTAAGGCATGGCCCTGTGCCCCGCCCCCCACCTCTGTAGGGTGCCAAGTACAGTTATCCATGGCCCTGTGTCATCTATGTGTGCAGTTGTCGTCCATAGGCTTGTAGGCCATGTCCCACGGATTGAGTAGTGGACCCCAAGTGCGCGGCGTAGTGCAGGGGGCTTCTGTGTCTGTCCTCTCCGCCAACGGTGTCGCCAATGCATGCACTCAACATGTCTTTCTTGTCCCCCACACCTTTTTTGTGGTCTTCCTGTTCATGTGTGCATTAGCATCATCAGGCAGAGGAGAAGTGGCATCGGAGCACGAGGGACCTGCATCCCACATGGCCCTGGAGGGCCATGCAACGGATTCCGAATACACCAGTGGGACGGAGGGTGAGGGGAGCTCCACAGCGGGGACTCGTGCAGACATTAGTGACACGGACTCGTCCTCTGAAGGGAGCTCCCTTGTGGTGGCGGCAACATCCGTGCCCCCCGCAACAACAGTTACAGCCGCCACCAAGCGCACCAGCACCGCCCTCCCAGCAGCCCCTCAGCGTTTGCCCCGTGCCCACTCACCCAGGAAAGTGGGCCTCTCCTTCGCCCCAGGCACCTCAGGCCCTGCCCCTGTCACCCCTGCTGCCCTCAGTGAGGAGGTCATTGACCTCCTGAGGACGCTCATTGTTGGGCAGTCTACCCTTTTGAATGCCATCCAGGGTGTAGAAAGGGAGGTGCACCAGAGTAATGCATACCTGGAGGGCATTCATTCTGGTCAGGCTGCCCATCAGCGATCGTTCAACACTCTGGCCTCAGCACTGATGGCAGCAATTGTCCCTGTCTCTAGCCTCCCCCCTCCAACTTCCTCCACCCATACCCTATCACCTGTACCTCTGCCTATCCCAGACACACCATCAGACCAGCCTGCACACACCTCAACACCCAAGGGAAGCTCAGCCAGACATAAGCACCACACATCACACAAGCATTCACACAAGCAACATCCACATACAGACATACCAACACCCACTGCCTCCACTGTGTCCCCCTCCTCCTCGTCTCCCTCCTCCCTCCCTGTCACGTCTCCACTCACACCTGCATGCACAACATCTTCAGCCACTATGTCCATCACCAGCACACCCACCAGAACCCCCCGCACATGTGCAGTCACCACCCCACTACCATTTACACGTCCCCTGTGTCCTCTTCCACTGTGTCTGTGACCCCCTCTTCCAAGCTACACAAACGCAGGCAGCCACCCACCCAACAGCCATCCACCTCACGACAGCATCCAGCCCAAGCACCTGCACCCAAAGACACCAGACTGAAGACTCCTACAACCACTACCTCTTCCTCCACTCCCATACCCACTACACCTACCCGTCCCTCTGTTCCTAAATTGGTTTTCCTTTCCAAACTTGACCTCTTTCCAACAACTCCCCCACCCCGTCCATCTCATAGGACTCCAGTCAGCACCTCAGCCACCACAAAAGCGGGACCTGTAATGACAGTGTACCATGGACTGTGGAGTCCCCCACCCTCAAGGGCAGCAAGTTCAGTAAGGAGCCAAGGCACGGCCAGCCCACCCCCGGTAAAACATCCGAAGATTGTCAGTGGCCGGCACGAGAGGCCGAAGACACCAGGGACCAAACTCCCTACCATGGATCCGGCAGGAAGTGTGGTGCCACCTGGCACACCGCCAAAGGTGGGGAAGGGCCACAGGCGAACAGGGAAGGCTGGGAAGGGCAGCACGCCCGACAAGTCTGCCAGCAGCCCAGCTGGCCAGGAGGGCCCCGCCTGCCCCATCCCGGGAGGGCAGGAGGACACCCACAGGCCCGGTACTGCAGCCCAGGAGGGCCCCGCCAGCCACACGACAGATGGGCATTAAGGCGCCGCCAGCCACAGGTCAGGTGGCGAATGACCTCCATGCCATGGCCGGATCCGCTGAGCTGGACACTCATCCGATGCACCGCTGAACAGTGCACCGCCGTCTCAAGCACCGCTGAACTGGGCACCGCCGTCTCAAGCACCGCTGAACTGGGCCCTTCATCTCAAGCACCGCTGAACTGGGCACCGCTGAACTGGGCACCGCCGTCTCAAGCACCGCTGAACTGGGCCCTTCATCTCAAGCACCGCTGAACAGGGCACCGCCGTCTCAAGCACCGCTGAACAGGGCACCACCGTCTCAAGCACCGCTGAACAGGGCACCGCCGTCTCAAGCACCGCTGAACAGGGCACCGCCGTCTCAAGCACCGCTGAACTGGGCACCGCCGTCTCAAGCACCGCTGAACTGGGCCCTTCATCTCAAGCACCGCTGAACTGGGCACCGCCGTCTCAAGCACCGCTGAACTGGGCCCTTCATCTCAAGCACCACTGAACAGGGCACCACCGTCTCAAGCACCGCTGAACTGGGCACTGCTGTCTCAAGCACCGCTGAACTGGGCCCTTCATCTCAAGCACCGCTGAACAGGGCAACGCCGTCTCAAGCACCGCTGAACTGGGCACCGCCGTCTCAAGCACCGCTGAACTGGGCCCTTCATCTCAAGCACCGCTGAACTGGGCCCTTCATCTCAAGCACCGCTGAACAGGGCACCGCCGTCTCAAGCACCGCTGAACTGGGCACCGCCGTCTCAAGCACCGCTGAACTGGGCCCTTCATCTCAAGCACCGCTGAACAGGGCACCGCCGCCTCAAGCACCGCTGAACTGGGCCCTTCATCTCAGGCACCGCTGAACTGGGCCTTTCATCTCAAGCACCGCTGAACAGGGCACCACCGTCTCAAGCACCGCTGAACTGGGCCCTTCATCTCAAGCACCGCTGAACTGGGCTCTTCATCTCAAGCGCCGTTGAACAGGGCACCGCCGTCTCAAGCACCGCTGAACTGGGCCCTTCATCTCAAGCACTGCTGAACTGGGCCCTTCATCTCAAGCACCTCTGAACAGGGCACCGCCGTCTCAAGCACCGCTGAACTGGGCACCGCCGTCTCAAGCACCGCTGAACTGGGCCCTTCATCTCAAGCACCGCTGAACTGGGCTCTTCATCTCAAGCGCCGTTGAACAGGGCACCGCCGTCTCAAGCACCGCTGAACTGGGCCCTTCATCTCAAGCACCGCTGAACAGGGCACCGCCGTCTCAAGCACCGCTGAACTGGGCACCGCCGTCTCAAGCACCGCTGAACTGGGCCCTTCATCTCAAGCACCGCTGAACTGGGCCCTTCATCTCAAGCACCGCTGAACAGGGCACCGCCGTCTCAAGCACCGCTGAACTGGGCACCGCCGTCTCAAGCACCGCTGAACTGGGCCCTTCATCTCAAGCACCGCTGAACAGGGCACCGCCGTCTCAAGCACCGCTGAACTGGGCCCTTCATCTCAGGCACCGCTGAACTGGGCCTTTCATCTCAAGCACCGCTGAACAGGGCACCACCGTCTCAAGCACCGCTGAACTGGGCCCTTCATCTCAAGCACCGCTGAACTGGGCTCTTCATCTCAAGCGCCGTTGAACAGGGCACCGCCGTCTCAAGCACCGCTGAACTGGGCCCTTCATCTCAAGCACCTCTGAACAGGGCACCGCCGTCTCAAGCACCGCTGAACTGGGCACCGCCGTCTCAAGCACCGCTGAACTGGGCCCTTCATCTCAAGCACCGCTGAACTGGGCCCTTCATCTCAAGCACCGCTGAACAGGGCACCGCCGTTTCAAGCACCGCTGAACTGGGCCCTTCATCTCAAGCACTGCTGAACTGGGCCCTTCATCTCAAGCACCTCTGAACAGGGCACTGCCGTCTCAAGCACCGCTGAACTGGGCACCGCCGTCTCAAGCACCGCTGAACTGGGCCCTTCATCTCAAGCACCGCTGAACTGGGCCCTTCATCTCAAGCACCGCTGAACAGGGCACCGCCGTTTCAAGCACCGCTGAACTGGGCAACGCCGTCTCAAGCACCGCTGAACTGGGCCCTTCATCTCAAGCACCGCTGAACTGGGCCCTTCATCTCAAGCACCGCTGAACAGGGCACCGCCGTCTCAAGCACCGCTGAACTGGGCACCGCCGTCTCAAGCACCGCTGAACTGGGCCCTTCATCTCAAGCACCGCTGAACTGGGCCCTTCATCTCAAACACCGCTGAACAGGGCATCGCCGTCTCAAGCACCGCTGGCCAATTGGCGGAAGGGGCAGGCCCGCCTCTGTGTCGGGCAGGGCTGCACTAAGCACTCTGGGCACCAGTCCCCCTCCAGAACCAGTGGAGACTGTTATCCACTTGTGAGACTGTGGCTTTGCACTCCCCAGGATGTAACAGTGGGCAACCCACCCACTGTATAGACTTGAGAGACTGTGGCTTTGCACTCCCCAGGATGGTACAGTGGGCAACCCACCCACTGTAGAGACTTGAGAGACTGTGGCTTTGCACTCCCCAGGATGTAACAGTGGGCAACCCACCCACTGTATAGACTTGAGAGACTGTGGCTTTGCACTCCCCAGGATGGAACAGTGGCCATGGAGGCCCCTCGTGGATCTGGCGTCGTGGACTCATCTGGCTGAGGTGCCCCCCTTCCCTTCCCCCTTAGGTGCCTGTAGTTTTGTTATCTGATGCCCCTGCAGTGTTCTCTCCGTTGGAGTCAGGTATCCTGTGTGGGCTTTGCCCATGTGATTTGGGCCCAGTGGTCCACGGACAATGCCTGCTACAATGATCAGACTTTAAAATTTATGTATATAAAGGTTTTAGATGTGTGATATATTTTTAAGCCAGTGATACAATATATTCCAATGTTTAGAATCATTTCCTTTTGTCTTTGCATTCTTCCGGGGGGTTTGGGGGATGTAACTCTGAGTTGTTGCTATGCATTGATGTGTGTGTTGTATTGGGTGAGGGTGTGTCGCGTATGTGTGTCCCCGTAATTTTTTCCCTCCCCCCTCCCCTGTGTCGTAGGTGCAGTACTCACCATTGTCTTCTGCGCCGGCGTTCGTGCTCCTGGTAGAGGAGCAGGAAGACAATCGCTGGGAGGATGTGGAGTTCGGGTTCCATGCTGTCCAGATTCCTCGTGGGGTGTATGGAGGTGAGCGTTTTCCGTTCGAAATGGCTGTTTCCGACGTGTTTTTATCGGCGGGGCTACCGCCCCGGAAAAGGTGGCGGATTGGTAGGTTGTGATGGGGTGGGCGGTACATTGACTCTCGCCTGTCTGTTGGCGGTGACCGCCGCGCTGTTTGTTTGTCCCGCCGTGGCGGGCGGTGTGTTGAAGTGGCGGTCTCTGTTGGCGGTTTCTGACAGGGTCGGAATTCCATTTTTTTTACCGCCAGCCTGTTTGCGGTTTGTCCGCAACTTTAACACCGACCGCCAGGGTTGGAATGACCACCAAAGTGTTTTTAAAAGTGTTTCTCTTTCTCTGTTTGTTCTAATCTTCATTTCAGCAGTGCAATTCACAGGTTTACCTTGTTCGGTTTGGGACTGGGACAGAGTCACTCACAATCTGGAGAAAAAGGATGGAAGTACTCAGGGTGAGGTTATCTTTAATCTTCCATAATTTTTAGTTTTCAAAAATAGAAGACATACCATTTTGGATATACTATCTGGGCCTCTCTGGGCCTGAAGGGACATTTGCATGCATTTAACTGAACTGTGTCATACTTATTCTTTTGTTTCCACTCTTCTTCCATAACAGATTGAAGATGGCGTGCTGCTTAGCACTCAAATGAATATTGCTGCGGTTTCATTGTGTGTAGCTTCTGTCTTTGTCACACCTTTCCCCAAATCCCCTTTCCCATCAATTTTTCGAGCCCCGAACCCTCTTCCCCTGGGCTATGTGATTTCTTCAATTGTGACTTAATTGTACACACTTGCTGAGACGGATGTGGTGAAAGCAATACCAGCTCCATGCTTGACCTCCTGCCTTCTTGTACCCAAGCAATGTTCTACACCAGACCAATCAAATCATCATCATTCATGCCTTGTGTGTGTGTGTTCCATAAACACTTACCCTGGTCCAAACACTCAAGTCTGAGCCCACCTCTCTTGACTCCATGATTTAATTTGCTAAGTTTAGTTTTTACAGCTCCCCACCATTGTCAGTGAAAATTTATATTGCTAGATTTTATTATCATATCAGGTCTGACTCTTCTTTGCTGTGTGTCAAACACTGCCATTGTGGTAGTCTAGTCTCAGTCTTCCTAAGGTTATGATTTGATGACCCACTAGCTCTCTGTTTTACTTTTCATTCTATCACGGTGACAGTGATGCATAACCCTTTGATTAATCCTGTAGTTGGAGTGGCACCTTCTGTGGAGTTCTGTCTTTCCTGTTAACACGCTAGCCTGCTACTACTACTACCTACCTCCCCCTTAAGAGTTACGATGCCATCTTGGGAACAACTCTGCAGTAAGAAGGTGATGACTCCTGGCTTCATCTATTCAGATAAGAAAATAACTATTGAGTGAAGTAGTTAACTTGTTTAATTAGTAATTTAACTCCTAGTAAAGAAGATGCTGTTTTACATGTCTATTTGTATCTGGGGTTTTTAGGCAAAATAGGCAATGGCAATCATCCTCTAGTGATCAATATAGTTCAGTTACGGGGGGCAATAGAACAAGGGTAACCCTATAAGTGAATGGCATACACTTTTGTGTAGCAGATTTAAAAAACAGGCTACACTAAGACAGCAGTGCAAACTAAAACATCAAAATAAACATTTGACTGGGGCATAAATAAAGTAAAATAAATTATCCCTTTTTATTCTACAAAATACAACACCCACCCTTTCCACCCACAACAGGCCCATCCCTCGCCCCAAACAAATAGTCCTGTCAGCAAGTCCAATGAAAAGTCCAACTTGAAGTCAAATTATCAAATCCCATCCCAACTCCCTCCCCACCCTCTCCAACCACAACAAGTGTCCCTCCCACCAAAACAAATTTTTGGAAAAAAGGGTCTGAAGAGGAGGCATCCAAGTACCGGCTAGAGTACGGTCCGGATATCATCGAGGGCTGTCTCAATGCATGCCCCCAGTGGTCTAGTTGTGCAAGTTGTTGCAGGATGCGGCATTGAAATATCCAGTCCTGGACCTGGCGGGAAGAAGGGGGGGTCAGCAGTGGTGGAACTGGGAAAGGTTGTTGGCTACCAGCTGTGAGGGTGTTGCCAGGGCCGCTAAGAGGCTGGAGGTGGTGGCAGCTGGCTGGAGGAGATAGGGCCAGCGGCCATGAGTGCTGTCTCAGACTCTTCTACCTCCTCCTCTATTGTATGCACTGTGTATGGGGCTGTATGTTGTATGCACAGTGTATGCGGTTATAGTGTATGCACTGTGTATACGGCTCAATGTTGTATGGTCTGTGTCTGTAGTTCTATGTAATATGCAATGTGTATGCAGCCCTACGTTGCATGCATTGTGTATGCTTCTCAATGTTGTCTGATCTGTGTATGCAGCTCTATTTTGTATGCACTGTGAGTGCAGCTGTATATTGTATGCTATGTATAAGCAGCTCTATGTTGAATGCACTGTGTATGCAGCTCTAGGTTGTATGCTCTGTGTTTGCGGCTCGGTGTTGTAAGCTCTGAGTATGTAGAACTATGTTGTGTGCACTGTGTATGCGGCTCTATGTTGTATGATCTGTGCATATGTATCTATGTTAAATGCACTGTGTATGCAGCTCTATGCTGTATGCACTGCGTATGTGGCTCTGTGTTGTATGGTCTTGGTATGTGGCGTTGTGTTGTATACTCAGTGTTTGCAACTCTCTGTTGTCTACTCTGTGCATACAGCTGTATGTGTCACTCTAGTATGCAGCTCAATGTTGAGTGCACTGAATATGCAGCTCTATGTTGTATGCACTGTGTATGAGGCTTCATGTTGTATGCACTGTTTATGCTGTTCTATTGTATGTATGGGGCTGTATGCAGCTCTCTTTTGTATGCAATGTGTATGCAGGTGTCTGTTGTACGGTCTGTGTATGCGGTTCTAAGTATTGTGTATGCAGCTATATGTTGTGTGGTCTGTGTATAGGACTCTATGTAGTATGCACTGTGTATTAGGTTCTATGTTTTATACACTGTGTATGCAGCTCTATGTTGTATGCACAGTATATGCAATTCTATTTTGTATGCACTGTGTACATATCTCGGTGTTGTATGCACTGTGTATGTATTTCTGTGTTGCAAGCACTAGCACTGTGTAGGCAGCTCTATGTTGAAGGCACTGTGTATGTGACTCTATTTTGTATGGTGTGTGCATGGAGCTCTATGTTTATGCACTGTGCATGCAGCTTTACATTGTATGTGCTGTGTAAGCGGCTCTATGTTGTATGCTTTTTACATGCAGCTCTATGTTGTATGTTATGTGGAAGTGCCTCTATGTTTTATGCACTGTGTGCAGCTCTATGTTGTATGCACTGTAAATATGGCTCTAATTTGTTGCACTGTGTACGTGGTTCTATGTTGAATGCACTGTGTACAAGGCTCTGTGCTGTGTGCACTACGTATGCAGCTCTATTTGGAAAGCACTGTGTATGCGGCTCTAAGTTGTATGGTCTGTGGATGCAACTCTATGTTCTATGCACTATGCATGCGACTCTGTGTTGTAAGCTCTGAGTGTGCAGCTCTGTGTTGGATGCACTAGTTATGCAGCTCTCTGTTGTATGCACTATGTATGACACTGTGTATGCAGCTCTTTGTGGTATGCATTGTGCACACAGCACTTTGTATTCAGCTGTAAGTTGTATGCACAGTGTACGCGGCTTCATGTTGTATGCATTGTGTATGTGGCTCCATGGTTTAGGCACTGTGTATGCAGCTCTATGTTGTATGCACTATGCATACAGCTCTATGTTGTAGACACTGTGTATGTGGCTCGACATTACAGGCACTGTGTATGCAGCTTTATGTTCTATGGTCTGTGTATGCAGCTCTATGTTTTATGCTCTATGCATAAAGCTCTATGTTGTAGGCACTGTGTATGTGGCTCCAGATTACAGGCACTGTGTATGCAGCTTTATGTTCTATGGTCTGTGTATGCAGCTCTATATTGTATGCTCTATGCATACAGCTCTATGTTGTAGACACTGTGTATGTGGCTCGACATTACAGGCACTGTGTATGCAGCTTTATGTTCTATGGTCTGTGTATGCAGCTCTATATTGTATGCTCTATGCATACAGCTCTATGTTGTAGACACTGTGTATGTGGCTCGACATTACAGGCACTGTGCATGCAGCTTTATGTTCTATGGTCTGTGTATGCAGCTCTATATTGTATGCTCTATGTATACAGCTCTATGTTGTAGACACTGTGTATGTGGCTCCAGATTACAGGCACTGTGTAAGTGGCTCTATGTTGCATGCACTGTCGATGCAGCTCTATGTTGTATGCTCTATGCATACAGCTCTATGTTGTAGACACTGTGAATGTGGCTCCACATTACAGGCACTGTGTATGTGGCTCTATGTTGCATGCACTGTGGATGCAGCTCTATGTTTTATGCTCTATGCATAAAACTCTATGTTGTAGGCACTGTGTGAGCAGCTCGACATATGTGCTCGGATCGTTTTGACCGCCTTAGTATAATGATATATTTTTATAATGAATTACACCCAGGGGGCCTCTTAGTCCCAATTCTTTTCTGTTTGTTTTTGGTCGACCTTCTACATTTATTAAACACCTCAAGCTCCTTTCCCCCAAAAATGTTGTATATTCATTTACCTTGCTTAATGTACTCCAATGACGCTGTTATATATGATTTTCCAGCAAAGGTTCTCCAGAAGAAACTCAGTATTGTAACAGAATACTGTAAGGCAAATCACATAAAGATTAATATCTTAGTTTTGGGGAAAGGCTTGCCTCATTTTAATGGGTTTGATTATTTTTTAGGTAAAGTAAAAGTAGAGGAAGCTGAAACATATTGATACCCAGGCCTGCTGTTTTCTACACATTTAAAATGGAATGATCCTTTAAATGGTATTAAAAGTAAAATGTTCTTACAGTCAGTCCTCTGTGAGGTTCGGCTCCTTGTGTGGGTGTGTTATCTCTCACCTCGCTCTGTATTGAATCGTTGCACAAAATCCAACCTTTGACACTTTATGGATCAGAAATCTGTGTATGGAAAAAAGTGATGTTTTAGACCCTGTGGGGAGTGTGTGCTTATGAAGGATGCTAACTCTCCTAAAAGGGTTTAAATGTTTTTAAATAAACCTTCAGTACATGGCAGACCTAATAAATTATCCCAGGCATGTCTATGTGCAGGGAAGACAGATACAAATTCTGCTTTCTGACAGCGGGACCTGTTTGACAGGCTTCGCTGGCAGAAAGCAGAGTTAATTTTGTTGTGACTTGACTACAGCTGTAGCCAAGCCACAGCAAACAGCTATGTTCCCACAATGTAATTGTTTGAAGCACCTTAATTGTTTGAGGTGGAGGATCCCGGGGCTGTGGGGGAGGCCAATGGGCTCCCCCACACAAATAAATCATTCAGCCCCGGGGAGGTGGTGGTCCCTGAGGTGCTGGGGGCTGCACGAGCTTCCCACACATATATTGTGCATTGCCCCAGGGAGGTGGTGGTCCTTGGGGCTAAGGGGTGGGGGTCGGTGGCCTCCCTGTTTCAAATAAACAATGCCCCTGGGAAACCACACTTTTTTTTAAAAAGAATTTTCGGTAGATCTGCTGTGACCCTTGTAGTAGATTAAAATAAAATGCTTTTAAGCCCTTGAGGGGTTCACTCTGGGACCCCACCACCAGAGCTAAGGGGTCAAGGTGTCCGTACCCTGGCCCCATTTCTTATTTTTCACATATTTTTCAGGGACTCAGCTGAAGCCGAATCCCAAGATAGCTGACAACACTTCCTTGTTGAAGTGTTCTCAGACAATCAGATCTCAGCACAAGATCAGGAGTGGTCGTGAATCCATCATGTCACTATATATACAAACTTACATTTCCTTTCATTTCTCTACAAATACTGACAGATGTACGCCAAATAATAAAGAGGGCTCTTTCTGGGCCAAGAGCTACCTTTCTGCCAGATTTGGTGTAATTCCATCCAGTGGTTTCAGCACTATCACTGTTCATAATTGTTATTGAAAAATGAATGGGGAAAACGTGTTTTGGGACCTCCTGTTTTCTTGGCCCTCACTTGAGACATCACCCCGAAACTTTCCAGACAGCAACTGAAGTGACATCCATTGTGTTTTGAAAAATTTTGTGAAGATTCATCAAATGGCACCAAAGTTATTAGCAAAACAAAAAACGCTTTTTCCAAAGAAACTAGGTTCTAACTATAACTACCTAATGGCGACCTTGGTGAAGTTTCATATATATATATATATATATATATATATATATATATATGTTGTTCATATGTGGCAACGGATCTATGGCTGAATGTGTACCCCTCCTAAACTTCACTGTTTATCATAATATGCCACAACCTCACTGCTAAGCGCCTCCCTGGAGGCTGTCACCCAGCCGAGTACTGGGTAATGAGACAAAATCACCAATTTGAATTGCACAGGTATACTACAGATCACAATTGCACTGCATTATAATTCCCAGATTTACCCACGGCCGTTAATTGACTAGTCTGAAACACCAATGCATAAATCAAGCTAGGATTAGAACTCAGGACTAAACCCAGGTACTGTGCTCCTTGCACAACACTTCAGTCTGGGGACCTACCTTACAGTGGTGCAGCAGGTGAGTGACACCGGGGCCCAGAAGCCTAAGGATCTATTGGCCCTTGGTTATTGTGTCTTTGTTTCTGTCATCAGTGTAGCGCTGTACAAAATAACTTTTATATGCTAAGTTAACTGCATTTGGACAGCTCATCCCATTGTAAGTACAAAGCACTTTGGAGCATATAACTCTTCGTCAGTTGTGTTCTGTCCTATATCATGTTCTGATGTTTTGACCACGATAATTCAACACAAGTTAGGTTTTTTAGAGTACTATAATGTGATTTCTCAAATACTTTTGAGGTTTTCATATTAAAAATTTAAAAATTCATTATTTCAAAGTCTTGTGATGATTATTTTATTGTTAAGTGTCTTTTTAGGGTCGAGTGCAAAGCGCTCTCTCTCTGATGTAATCTCTCTATGGGCTTGTAACCACGTCCATGTCACTCCCATCAGTTTGGTTGGTTCGTGGGCTTGCCTTTTAAAATTGGCTTGATTTCATTAGTGAAAGGCATGCATACGTCATGCTTTTTCCGGTGTTTAGCCCTTCTCGAGCGCACCGACCAACTACTGAAAACATACGAGGCTCAATGTTTTCCATATGGTTTCTGGACTACTTTTTCTCTTTATTTCGCACAGTGATCTCGATGGGCAGTAGTCAAGCGCTTTGCATGACATAAACCCTGTTACTTGGATATTTGCACTTTTGCAGGTTACATGGATGATTGCACTTTTGCCAATTACATGGATAGTTACACTTTTGCCGATACGTTGCACTGCAAGCGAACTTCTGTTTCCTTTTGTGTGTGTGCTTTGCACTGATGGCGGCCATCAGCTTACTTATGTGAAACTTTTACTTCTCAATTTATGTGTCAAGAAAAGTCCGGTTAGTTGTGAGAAACTGTTTTACTTTTTTGCAAGAAAAGTGCAGTTAGGAGTTTACAATGTTAATAGCTCCAGCTCGGGCAAACGTGAGACCTATTGTATTGCAAATGCTTGTTTTTTATTAGTTATTTGGTTGTGCACATACAGATGTGTTCAGTTCAGCCCAAACGTGTATTCCTTTTTCACTCATTCACTGGTGGGTTGCACACACACAAAAGCAATTTTTATCAAGATTGATATTATATATATATATATATATATATATATATATATATATATATATATATATATATATATATATATATATATATATATATATATGTGTGTGTGTATATATATATATATATATATATATATATATATATACAAACATATATATGCCCTAGCAAAGGCTTATTTTTCATCTTGAGGACAATACGTGCAAATGTTACAACAAAAATCAAGATTTTGAAATTTGTCTCACCCCCAAACATGGCACAGGGAAAACAAATCACATGCGAGATGTAGTATTCCACCCATATTTGTCTCTGTGTATTGTGCATGTCATTGCACTTCAATTGTGCTGTGATGTGTGTAATGTGTGTGTCCATTGCAGGTTTGTTTAATGGTGGTGTTGTTTGTGTTCCATGCCACATGGATACATATGTGTGTTGTATGTGTTGACAGTCCCTGGCCAGTGGTGAATGTGTGTGTGTGTGAGCTGTATTTGTATATGTGCGTAGGTGTGTTGATATGTATGTCATTGTTGTGTAACCTTCACCGTCCCTGTGCCTGAGCTGTGTGGCAGTGTGTATTTGTTTAGTATTGAGATGCAGTGTGATTGTACTGCCCAAAGGGGGAATATAGTGACTGTGTACGTGTCCATGTTGATGTATGTTTGTTGATGTGTATAGGTTGAGACGTGTACATTCTGCCCGTTGTGTGCCCTCCCATGATGTGTAAGCAGGTGCAGCACGCTGTTTTTAAGGTTGATGATACAGGCAGGTGTGTAACGGTTGTTGGCATCCATAGTGACGTAGATTTCATTGTCTTCCAATGAGCAAGAGGAGCAGCATGACATTTATAAGGGCTCCATGGCAACTCCAGGCGTGTAGGGCTGCCTGCAGGTGAGTGTCTCCCTTTATACTGTCCATTTCCACCAGATTATACATGGTGGTTGAGCCGCCACAGTCACATTGGCAGTATGCAATCTCATAATGAGTCCAGTGGAAGCCAATGTTTGTGATGGTGTATTCCATCCACTGAGATGTAAATCAGGGCCTATGCGATTTCCCCAAAGTTAAAGGATGTTGAGCCAGTGGCAAGATTCAAACCTGGTTTTCCTGCTACAAAGTTGGTATTTTGGGCCATTACACCACATCCAGTCACCTAGCATGCTTGCAGATATCAGATTGCAGATCTAGCTTCTGTGTTTGAAGTCCCATAATGCAGAGCTTCCTAGTGCAAACTCTGACGTTATTTATTTTTGCACCAGGAAGCTCTGGCTTCGGGGACTTCAAACAGGTGAGCAAGATGACATATTTCTCGAAAAACAGTTACCTTCCTGAAAGTTTTATGAAGAAATCTGCCAACAAATAAATGCATGACATATTCAATTTAGTTGTATAATCTTAAGGTTTTTCTATGGAACCAGATGGAAAATATAACAAAAGCAACATGCACGCTCTTGCCACACAAAAGTGAAAATACCTATTTTAGAGCAAGATGTACAAAAAAATCTGGATTGCGACTCGCAAATTGCGAGTCAGTCCCTGACACCATCTGCGAATCGCAAGGGGGTTGCAAAGGCCCACCTCATTAATATTAATGAGATGGGTTGCAATTTGCGACCCCCTTGCGAGTGGCGGCACTCACAGGGATGGTGGCCTGCTGGAGACAGCAGACCACCATGTCTGTGACTGCTTTTAAATAAAGGAAAACGAGATGCATTACAAAACGAAAAAAAGAAACGTTTTCGTTTCATTTTTTCAGGCAGTGGTCCATAGGAAAAAATGTTTTTCATGCCATTCACAAATGCGAGTTGACACTGAGTGTGACACTGGTGGTAACTGCGTTCGCGGTCACAAAACAATACGCAGTCCCGTTTTGCGAGTCTGTAACCAGGTTACCGACTCGCAGAACGGGGATTGGGCATTGCAATGTGCTTATTGCATGTCGCAAACATCGAAATTCGCTGTTTGCGACGTTCAAAATGTTTTGTACATCTGGCCACTAGTTATTTGATATTGAGAAAACAGGCTCTGCTACCTGGGAGAAAAAGAAAGAGAAGAATGTTTGATAACTTTGTTTTGTGTAGAAAGAGGAAGATTAAGTGATTTGCTCAGAGTCACAGGATGTTGAGCCGGCAACAAGATTTGAACCAGGTTCCTCACCTCCAAAGTCAGCAGCTTTCAATGTTACTCCACATCCTCTCCCCTGGCTTTCTTGCAGATATCAGATAAACATATTTACATTGCTGACGGCACTGCGAAGCTTGCATTGGAATCCATCCTGCACTGTCCCTCTTTCTTCTTCTCCCACCAGCCAACCCATCCATGTCGACTCCACATAATTCCATTCCATGCCACACAATGCCACTACACATATTTCAACCCCACTCCATAACACATAATTACATTATACATAATTCAACATGCCACATATTTCTATGCCACGTAATTCCACAACACACAAATCCACACCTCATAATTTCACTACACACAACACATTTCAGCATCTCACAACTCCACACCATACAATTCAGCTCCACACGATTCCACTAAACATCATTTGTCTGCCAGCTATGTGCTACCCCACCTCAGACCCGTCAATCAGTAACATCAGGCCTAGGTCTCAGAGCCTGCCTGACCATGTATTTCTGAGTTGGGGTTGATGGGGAGTTTGTGACGGGTGAATCGATATTAGTAATGTGATTTCATCTTCATGTGTTAACGTATCATGGTGCACATCGACATTGATTTTTCCAATACTAACATTCGCCCCTCTAGTTGAATTTTCATCTACACTATCTAACACATACTTCATTTTCAGGGGCTTGTTTTTCTACTTCCCCAGTTACTTGCATTATACCCAATTTGAGGGCTGCGTCTTGAGCATTTCTTCCTGGTTATTTGTAACCAGTGGGCATTCACCTTTGTCTGCAAGGTGAAGAAGGGTATGGACCCTCCCTCTTATATCTGTGTGTGAGAGAACAGTCTGAATACTTCTGGAACGTCCTTAAATTGAGCCCAGCCAAAATAATCATCAGTTATTTTTTCTCGAACCTGATGCAACAGAGTCGTCTTTAGCAGGTGTTGGTACAACTCTGACTGATCTTCTCTGGGAATGATCAGGGTTAGGGTGTTACTGGTGATGAGGGAACAGAGACCACACTATCCTGTGATGAGCTGAGTGTAGGCAAACTTGCCGCATTTGCAAAAAGAATCCATCAGCGTGGCGGTGCCCCATTGCATCCCCAGAATGTGCAGGATTGTGTGACATTTTCCATTTGTTCCCACTAGAATTGTTCATTTACCTCTGAAACACAAGGAATACACCTTTTCTATCTCAGTATCCCAGATTTCCTGACATGGGGTACCTATGCTGTTATTCAACCCTCCCCTACGAGACTCATTTCCCTTCGTATCATTGAGGTGGATGGACCTATACTGGAACTCAATGTCTGGGGTTCATTTGTTATTAAAGAAGACAGCTCCAGATAAGCTAACGGCCAGTCTGAGACCACAGAAGGAAGTAGAAGCAGACATGCTCATGCATTTATTTCAAGGTTTAAGACTATCTTTTCTGGAAAGTCTCGGGGCCAAATCGTATCCTCTGCTATTATGACCCTCCTCTGCATCCTATTTAGCTCAGTTTGAATATCGCTAAACTTGGTGAAAAGGTACAGTGCTTTGAGATTGGTCTTGTATTGGGTCAGATTCACTACTACTCTATGGGGTTGTATTCTGTTGGGTTGTATCTTGGCCCTAATCCTACATAGGCATAAGTGGAGAAGGCATTTTGTAAAGCCTGTCTGCACCTACTGCATGCGGTATCAGCAAACAGATGCAACATGACCCGGCTGATGTCTTGGAACCCTTGGCAGTCATACGCTGATACCATATGTTGTGTAAGAGGGTGCTGTGTAGCGCATGTCAAATGTGAGTGTTGGGTGTGCTGTAATTATAGGTGACATGGGAAAGGTCCCTCCACAAGCGCAGTGACAATTTCTGGATGGACTCCATTTGACTAGGCAGTTCTTTGGCAATGAACAGATGTGTCAGCACCGATAGTAAACAGAAGGTATAAAAATGTGCAACAATACATGACTTATAGAACATTGAAGACCCTCACGGGTGATTAGTTTGCTTTACAAATCCCCCTGATTGATTGATTGTTTGATTGATTGAACAAGGATGTAGAACATTTGAACAAGAGTGAATACCTCTGCCAACTAGAGACCCCATTTTTAACAGGGTCAGTTTATTGGTCCTGCACGTTCAGGAGGAGCAGCAGAGGTCTTTGTCGCTGCTCCCCTCGTGGGCACGCAAAGATGCTATCTTGGTTTTCCTGCATATAAGTTGAGTTTGAGAGAGAGCGCTTGCACCCTGGAAGCACAGCGAGAAAGTAAAGTGGCATGCACTCCACCTGAGGAGAGTGGGGGTAGGCGGAGAGTACCATTCAGGGATGAGTCTGAGGTAGAACTAGAGTAGAGGCTTTTGGCTAGGATCTGAGCCTCACCAGATTGTCTTGGTAGGGGAGGGACTGACCAGGAATGAAGAGACCAAGGTAGCCTGGTGCAAACTCAACTTAGATGCAGGAAAACCAAGATAGCTTATTACTAAATGTACCCAGGGGTTACCTTAGAGGTGACCGCTGCAAAAGCTAACTACCTTGGCATGGTTGCTGACTGGTTCTATCAAGCCTGTCACTGCCAGAAACCAATCTACAACTGTAGGGTGAGAGATTCTTCTCTCAGGTTTGCAGACAAAGCCCTTCCTGGGTGGTGGTGCAAACACCCCCTCCCACAGGAATGTACTCAGCCCTGGCGGCGAGCATCAAAGGGCTTACTGCCTTTGAAACTCAACCTCCAGGCCTGCTGCTAACAGCAGATGGCTGCCTCCATTGCAAACCCCCATTTTTGGCGGGACCAACAGTGGGAAAACACACAAAGGGTAGGATGAGCAGCCCCATATAGAATGCACCACCCCTAAGGTGCTACATGGGAGGTGGACTCTCCATTTTATTTTCCTCTATCTTGGATGGAAGGACAATAGCCAATCAGGTGTAGGGAAGTGATCTCTGCCCACAGGAAGTGGTCACTTAGTGGATGTAGCTACCCTAAGGTGGATGAACCATTGGTCACTACCAGGTTCAACCTAAAACGCCCACTAACTACAGTATTTAGTGGGCATCCATAGACCAAGAAATTAGATTCGATGGACAGAAGAAGACCAGCACCAAGAAGATCCAAGGCACGAGAAATATGGACCGCTGCATCCAAGAAAAGGTGCCAAACCCTGCTTGCTGCGGCCAGGACCTGACAACTGCCACCACAGAGCTACTGGACAACTGAGAACTCCCTCCAGAGTGGAGTTACCACTCAAAAACCACAAAGGACCAACAAGCCAGGGAGGGTCACCTCACTGACGATAAGCTAACCCTGGAATCAAATGCCACATCTGGACCAAACTTTACACCAATAATTGTTGGGACAAGCGCAGCCAGTGTGCCAGGTTTGGTGGCATTGTGTCATCTAGTGGCTGAATCGTACCAATACGCTGGGTATTGGTCACCTGACATCGCACACCAGGAAAAACAGTTTGCCTGGGATTGTAAAAGGACCTGGAGGAAGCCCCAGTTGAGAAATTCTGAAACACCCTGGACCGCCCACCAGAGTGCCCTTGTTGTCCTGCAAACGACCCTTGACCTGACCTAGCTTTGGCTTCAAATGGCATCTTTATGCACGGCTCCAGAATCACTAATTCACTCTGCACCCAGCCACCCTGTGGCTTGCATAAAAGGATCAGCTGTTTGTCCCCCACCTCTTGTGACCATGGCACTCCAAGGGGACCCCTAGGATCAACCTTTAAACTCACCTTTGCAGCAAGTTTCCAAGTGGCCCCTCGCAATGGCCTGGCACCAGCTCCAAAGGCTTTTTCCTGCTGCTCCCACCAGAACCAGGAGCCACCCAAAACACTGCAGCTGACCAATAGTGGCCATCAACGACCTCGACTTACCTGCCAAAGGAGAACTTGGTAACTACACTGTATGATTTTCTGTGTATTTCTAAAGTTGATACACCATTGAGTCCTGTGGTGCGTAATTACACATGAAAATACTTTTTATTAAACTTCAAAAATTCATATCTCAAAAAGTACTTGACCAATTTTGATAGTCTTGATCTTTAAAATGACAAACAAATCTAAAGTATTTTTATAAATTGGTCTTGAGTTATTCCTTTGAGTATGTGAGTTCCAAGATTGATGCTGTGAGTACAAACATGCTTTGCACTTCTCCAATATTGGCCTAACTGCTCGACCAAGCTACCATAAAAATTAGAGCATTAGGTGATCTCGTTTTTACCCCTGTAAACCAACGTGTGGTTGCCTGGGCACCCTGAACAATGTGCCTAGCTTTGCACGCTACATAGAGGGCCAGCCTCCTACAAAGTGATCAATATGATCGGCCCTGAAGAGAGAGGACATAGCGATTGCGGAACCCTGCATCTGGCATGGAAGGGGAGATCCCAAATGGAACTTCCCCTAAATGCAGGAGTGACTGAGGAAATGGGAACGCTCTGTAGAAGAAAAATTAGTAGAGATGTCCAAAACAAGAATATATCTGTTGCTACAGAGGGGCACCTCAGGGACCATCTATGTGCCATGGGCACAGATGGACAAGGAGAGGGTAAGAGCCAAGCTGCTGTTGTCGTTGGATGGGCCGGGAAATGGATCTCCTGCTTTGAGAAAAACACAGTGGGGATCAGCCTAGAGATAGGCAATGTTAAGTGTCTGCTAAGCAGCATTTTCAGTGAACAGACCAACACGGTGTTCACCCGTGCCCACATCCCAGATGTTATGCTGGCCAACTTGGAGCACAACAGGACGCATTTAATGCATACAGGCACCAGATATGAATGGCCCTGAGGGAAATATTTCTGACTGCCCAGATGTAGATGGGTTGATGGCAGAAACTATGAAACCTAGGGAGACCATAATGGACTTCCTAGATAGGATGAGAGAATGATGGGATCCGAAAACAGGACAGCCATGGACAGATTTGGGCCCTCAAGTTGACTTCTTCTACCACATCCTCAAGAAGGGTCTACCCACCTAAATATGAAGCAGTTTGGAAAGCCTGGTAGGGTTAGACACTAAACCCTGGCAGGAGATACGAGCACACATATTGGATTTCCGCAAAAGAAAACAGGAAACAGATAAGGAGAAACAGGAACAGGCCTAGAGGGACAACACTAAGTTGATCCAACATAAGCTAAGGAAGACCACCCTCAAGGGGGCCACATTGGCAGCAAGAGTGCAAATGGCACCAGTTATGAAGGGCACTCCACCGCAGGACTCCCAAGGATTCCAAAATGACTACAGTGACGGAAACCAGAGTGGTTAGCAGCAGCCAAACCTCATACAGTGGAACTATTGCCGTAGAATGGGCTACATGGCCAACAGGTGCAGAAAATGGGCACACCAGCACAGAAATCAATGAGCCGGGGCCATGCCTTGCAAAACTCCCATCCACAAAATTTTCATCCAAAAATTGAGGCCCAATGAAATCTGAATGCACCTCATATTGAACCTCAGAGGGGGATCAGTATACTACTGCACCACCGCAAAAGGGGTCAGGTAGTTGGACCAGCACATGGCAACAGCAACCACAGACAGGAAACCCAGCCCGACAGGGGCCACAGCTGTGGCAGGGAGGGGTAGCTGTTTGGGGAAAAAACTTCTTCACACAGTCACAGCGCCCAACTGCACAGTAAGTCTTAGTACCCCAGTACAAAGTACATATTTCAGCACACCTTAAAATATGCTGCAGTAAAATTCAAAATAAAAGACAAATGAGACAATGTTAGAAACTTAAAACCTTTACTTGTGCTTAGAAAATTAAGGGTCACAGTGCGACTGTCAATCAGGTGTTCTTGCTTAAGGCTGCCATTTTGGGTTGCTGTGTGACTGTCGATTGGGTAGCCTCACCAAACTTCACCATTGATGGCGACCGCCAGAGCCTAGGCCCCACTCTACTGCTGGTTTCCCAGGGTGAGTGTAGTCTGATGAAGAGAAGGGTGAATCCCCAACAAAAGCCTAAAACGCAGGCACCCAGGTCCTCATACCCATAAGCCAAAATTGGGGCGAGTTCCAACAACCAAGTCAAGAGGTCCCCATTCTGAGCACCCAGCCAGGACCAAGAGTTCTGCTCGGTGTGTAGCCCCAACATCAATAGTGCCTCCAATGACCTTCAGCCAAACGGGGGGCCACCCTTTTTGTTCCAAAACAAGGCTTTCCTCCGGTGTCTGGAGTCAAGCTTCCCGTGCGCTTGGGTTCATGAAGGGCCAAGAACCTTCATAGCACATGCGAGTCCTAAAAGATTGCGGAGCACGTCATGGCGTCTAGTCAGTAGAGAAGTTTTGCTAGGACGGTCAGCCACCATGGTCCAGTCCCAGAATGTGGGCAAACTCCAACGAGTTCCCGGCCTTGCTCCAGGCTCTCTATACTGCAATGTATTTTTTTCCTCCTCCTTACACTCAGAGGTTCCCAACAGCAGTTGGGAATCGTATATGGTCCAAGGGAAATGGGGGTGCCAGGGAAAGGGAGCCAAAAACACCCATCTACAATCCGAGCAGGGTAGAATTCAGGGAGGTGCTCACCTCTACAGTAGCTCTAGTAATAGGGTGGCACGTAATGCCTCACACAGTTTGAAGTAAAAAACAATTTCAATGTTGAGCTTCACAAGTCAGAGGTCACGGAGCCACAAAACAACTCTCCGACCCCCCACTAGGTATGACAGAAAAGATCAGCGGCAAAGGGAAACGCCCAAGAGCCAAATGGAGAAGCCCAAAGCTACCCCATAGGAAGCCTTGCGAAAGGGTGTAGTTAGGATACCTCCCCACAATTGGGAGGGTAACATAGCGCACCACGTGCTGGGACCAGAGGGGTGCACATGTAACTTCAGATGCACGTTGGGATCGCCGACCAATGTTCAAGGCAACATGTCTCCTCTTTTACATTACTCCTCGCACGTGTAGGCCAGAAACACCACCCCACGTTGACAACACCCCCATGCGTACACTAGGGTATTGACGTTCTGGCGATGACAATAGAGCACCAGCTAAAGTTAAAAACTGCTCACATGCACAAGGATCAACCCACAAAGCACAAGCACGGAGGAGAAAGACCCGATGACACATAAAAGATACAGGGCCTGATTCTGATTGAGCCGCCCGCCTCGCGGGAACCGCCATATGGCCATTCAGGCTTTCCCGCTGGGCTGGCGGGCGACCGCCAGAAGGCCGCCCGCCAGCCCAGCGGGAAACCCCTCCCCACGAGGAAGCCGGCTCCGAATGGAGCCGGCGGAGTGGGTATGTTCGACGGGTGCAGTGGCACCCATCGCGTATTTCAGTGTCTGCATAGCAGACACTGAAATACATAGTGGGGCCCCCAGGGGCCCCGCGGCACCCCCTACCGCCATCCTGTTCCTGGCGGGAGACCCGCCAGGAACAGGATGGCGGTAGGGGGTGTCAGAATCGCTCCGCCGCCATGGAGGATTCACACGGGCAGCGGAAAACCAGCGGGAGACCGCCGGTTTTCCGCATCTGACCGCGCCCGAACCGCCGCGGTCAGAATGCCCTGCGGTGCTCCCGCCGACCCTGGCCCCGGCGGTCTCTGACCGCCGGGGTCAGAATGACCCCCAAAATGTATATAAACATAACCCATTCTTTTAAAATGCTTATAAAATAACCTAGTTCTTCCAGAACCAGGTATCTTGATTGGGGGCCACCCTAAAAGCCTCACTAAATTCCCAGAAAATACAGAAATCCTTAAGGATTATTTGGACACAAACAGATGTGCAATGTTCGTTTATAACAACTGAATAGCTCTTGTCCAACAGGTCAGCAGTCAAGCCATTAAGTGCACCAACTCTACAGTGGACCACCATCTTCTCTGCAGCCACCAGAATCCCCTGCAGGATCCAGATCCACAGCCTATTATTAAGAACTCTCACATCCAGCAGGCTCAAGAGCCACAACACACTCAAAAGAGTTTTCAAATCCATACCCCAAAGGGATCCCAAACCACCCTTTGCACAAAAGACTTTCGAATCAGAAACTCTTGTCATCGAGAAAATGGTTCACATCTCAGCCGGTAGCACCTCAAGATCAAAACAGATGCCTCCTAAGTTATGTGTTTTCATGCATTTATAAATTATCTGGTTGCTAGAGATGCTATTGCATCCATGTATTTCCAAAGAACAGTTTGATCTAATGGGGTCTATTCGGAAAATGTCACCAGGTTTGCATAGGGACCTCACACACGTCACCTTTAATTACATCACACCCAACACTAGCACCCGCATTCAGTACGCAGGGCTCTTTTACACAACACATGGCTTCAGCAAATGGCCACCAAGGGCTCTAAGACATGGTCATGCTATGTCTGCTCGTTGATACCACATGCAGTAGGCACAGATAGATTGTATTTATCCCAAGAGCTACCCCTGAAAAAGCTGAAAAAGCTAAATGCCTTCTCCACCTGTACCTGTGTAGAATTAGGGTCAAAAAACAACCTGATAGAGAACAGCCCGATAGGGTAGTAGTAAATCTGACTCACTATGAGATCAATCCTTCAGTACTGTACCTTCTCACTGAGCCCAGCAATATCCAAATGGAGCCACACAGGATGCGCAGGACAGTGCTTGGCCCAGAGATTTTCACAAGATGAGATTCTTGGAGGGAGCTAAATCACCTTGTCCACTCCCGCTTCCATCTGCAGTCTCAGGATGGCCCTTAGCATGTCTGAGGCTGTCTTTGTTAATAACCATGGAGTATTAGTGCAGGACCATCCACCTTGATGATGTGAAGGGAAATGCGTCTCTTAGGAGAGGATTAAACAACAGCGTAGACAGCCCATGTCAGGAGATCTGGGACACTGAGATAGACAGGTACACGTGGAAGGAAGGGAAGGGGCAACCCCTAATGGCACAGAAACTCACACTGCATTCCTTATGTTTCAGAGGCAAAGGAACCATTGCACTGGGCACAAACGAGTACTTTGGCACAATACTGCACATTCCAGACATGTAATGGGGCACCTCTACATTGATGGACACATACTAGCAGTGCGGCAAGTTCGCTTACACCCAGCTCATCCCTGGATGACATTACTCTGCTCCCTTATCACCATACAAACCCAAACTGTGGTCATCCCAGGAGATCCGTCCAAACTGTACAAACACCTGCTGAGAAAGAAAACAACACTTGCATCAGGCTCGAAGGAAAATATTGCTGATTAGTTTGGCTGGGCTTAATACAAGGACATTCCTGAGGAGTCTAGAATGTTTAGTTCATTGATGCCCCAGTATTGGCTGGAGGGTACATACCCTTCTTCACCTTGAAGACAAAAGCAAATGCCCGCTGGTTGCAAATAACAGTGGAAAATGCTCAAATTGATGAACAGTACTGAGCTCAGCCTTAATGAAATTAAGGAAGAATTGAGGGCCATCCGCCTCATGGTGATGCAACATCTGTATGTCTTGGACTTGATGAATGCAATAGAGTGTGGGGTGTGTACCAAGATCGGTGCATCCTGCTGTACTTTCATACCGTGCATTGACATGGACAATGGAACTTTAACACTTGCCATTCAAATATTGCACCAATTACAGAAGGACATGCATGAATAGGGAGGTACCCTGAGCAGGAGTAGTACTTGAACTGGTTCTCCTGGCTTCCCCGGTGGCTGACCCATTTGTGCACTTCATTGTTGCCCATTTTTTGTGGAGTTACTGTTTTTATGTGGTTTCCTACAGTTGAGGAGTTTCTGCTATAAAAATGCAGTCCCCAAGTTGGGTAGGGTACAAGTAGCGAGGGAGGTGGGACAACAAAGTGTCAACACTGTGACTGTCATGGCTTGTGGGTTTGATGGTATAGTTGAAAATTCAACTAGAGGCGGGGATGCTGATATTGGATTATTTAATGGCGATGCGCACGACAAGACATTTCTATACACAAATGATACATTTTCATATACCACTGTTCTGTTAGATTCTGCCATTATGAACTCTCCGTCGGCCCCAGCATATAGGTATGCGGTCAGGCAGGCTTTGCAAACCCAGGCCTGAAGGTTAATGACTGATAGGTCACAGGTGGGGTAACACTTAGCTGACAGTCAAATGCGCAAAACTTAGATCAGATCTCAAAGATAGCCAGCAACACTTCAATGGTTCCCGGACAATGGCCCCAATAAAGCACAAATGGCCAGAGGGACGCATGCATTCCCCAACCACCATTACGTTAGATGCCATATGTAGTTAGGTACACTCAGCCAATCAGGACACAGCACACGCAGCAACCACGTGCCCCTCAGGCTGGATATCTGGACATGTACTCGCTGGCCTACATTGTGTCCACGCAAGGTCGAGGTCCACCAGCACTCCCTATATGAAATTGTATTTATGCCTCCTTGACAGCTGTTCTAATTTTTTTATTAAGGAAGGAATGTTTTATAACTCTGTTGCACCCAGAGAATTGAATATCATGTGCTTCAATTCTATGTACAGCAAGAGACAGTCCTCAGATCCCTGTGCTGTAACTGCTCTCCCGGTCATATTGTTTAATTCAACAAACTGTTTCCATTTTGCCAGATGCCTCTTGTCTCTTGTTTTGTAAGATAAATTCTCATTTGAGCAAATGGGCTAGTTGCTCCAAGCATGGCTATATGTCAGAATATCATCTCATGCTCCATGTAGGGTAGTGTATCAGGATATGATCTACAGAATATTAGATATCAGAGTTACTGACAGTGGAGACTAGCTGCTCCATGTAGGGTAGTGTCTTAGGATATGATCTACAGAATATTACGTATTGGAGTTAATAACAGTGAAGGCTAACAGCTCCATATAGTGCTGCATGTCAGAAAGTCATCTACAGGATATTAGATGTGAAATATTAGAGTTGCTGGCATTGGAGACTAGCTGTTCCATGCAGAGATGTATGTCAGAATATCATCCACAGAATATTACATATTAGAGTTACCTACGGTGGATGGTAGATGCTCCATGTGGGTAGGGTGCTGGAATATCATCCACAGATTATTAGATGTTAGTTACTAACAGTGGAGGTTCATTGCTCCATGCAGTGCTCTGTGCCAGGACATCACCTGGAGAAATATTGCCTAAGTAAGTTTTGAATAATATTTGCAAAGATAAAGGGTGTAGGCTTACCATTATTAACTCTAATGGGGCGATATTTTTGTAAAGACTATTTACTATTTATGTATTTCCGACAATGAGATCATGGTATCTGACCCCATGCATGAGTTAATTAAACTGATAAAGGATTATCACAGGATTGGAGACAATTTTAGGGGCCGATTTAGGAGCTGGCAGACCTAGTAATCGCTGTAAACCTCTAAGAGGACGTAATGTCCACCACTGCGAGACTAGCGGTCATTTCTATAGCATTGGCAGTGACGGCTGAGGCTGCAGTTCCCGTCGATGCTCTTTAAAGTTTGGTGCAAGGCTCTGTCGTCATGACAGAGTAGTGCGTCAAACCTTTTCCTCTTTTATATGAAAAAGTAAAATTCCGAAGTGGGGTTTTTATAAACAAAATATAAAAGAAAATGCTCCCCTTGCCTTTGGAATCGTCTCCCATGGCGAGGGGAGCATTTTCTAGTTTTCACTGCCCCTTACCGCAGGGTTTTCCTGCCCGTGACAGGCAGGGAATACTGACCTCCAATTCTGCCCATCTAAATTAGGTATATGGAACTAGAGGTTTGCCTTCGACGGCCCTTACTCCATAGTGCCGTTGTAGGGGTTTAATCACAGCAGAGGAGGAGTAGTCTCTGCTGTGATTAAACCTAAGGTCCTCCCGTTTTTTAATTTGGCGGCCAGACCATTATCTTGGTGGTACGTATACTCTGTTGCTGCTCCAATGGAGTACACATACTGCCAAGATATAAATCGGACTTTTACTTTTTATTGTCGGCCAGTGAAATATATCCCATCATAATAAGAATATCACTAACAGATTGCAAATTTGAGTCAGCCTCATTTAGTCATTGGTTTGTTAACCTGATTGAGGTTCAGCCCAAATGGCAGCAACCGTATTTGGGTCTGTCCCTTTCAGCCATTAGCCGTCAGGGTGTAGACCAACCCACAGGATAGTGATTGCATCTTTGGAGTGTCACCGATGTTGAGTGATGGCATTTGGGGGTGGACCACAGCATAGTACTGAATGGGCAGAAATTACATGTGTGATGCAATGCCATTTAGGGACCTGACTCACAAAGGTAAAGTTAGACTTTTGTTCTAAGTTTAGACCAAATGTTTTACTTCAGTACTTTTTGGTATTCGCAAAGGTAAGTTACGAGTAAAATCTTTATGTCTGCACTCGTGGCAGAATCTCTGTACTCAGGGCACAATCTCTGTCCAAGTGCAGAGATTCCACCCTGGGTGCAATTATTCCACCCTGGGTGCGAAGTGGAGTCTCCACGCTAAGGGCAGAGATTCTGCCCAGATTGTGAAAGATACTATTCGTAACTTACCTTTGTGAATATGGAAAGTCGTAAACTCAAACTTTTGGTCTAAATTGAGGGGTTTGGTGTGGTGTTCTTTACACATCAGAGGTCGGAGCATAATCACTGTATAAGCAAAACACAAAACTATCTCAAGTGGAAATTGTTGGTTGTTTTTTTATAAAAATACGATTGCGCATTATACAAATTCATCAGTTCAGTCTCCGGTGACTTTAAATGCATTTCACAATAATACCTTATTATAGACACACACAGAAAAAAAAGAGATTCGATGCATTGTGCATGTGACCTGTCACCCATTAATCAATCTGTACAATCTAAAAAAAAAAAAAAAGTATTCAAATTGGTACGTGCCTATTCCATAATCATTTGTGATGTAGGAAGAATAGGAATACATCACATACAAACAAACATAAGTTCCCAAATCCCAATACAAACATTTTAGGCTAGATAGTTGTAAACCAATGTAAGTAGTGAAAGGTTTAATACATGACATGTTAAAAAAGACAGACTGTGGGATCAATAGAAAAGGCAGGTCATATTTAGGACAAACAAACACTTATTACTTAGGAAACATATACACATGCTGCATTGTTAAGTTAGCTGTGCTGAAACACATAAGAGGCCCAAGCCACATTAGAATGAGAGTTTTTCTTTAAAGCTGCACCAACTGTTGCTTTCAAAATGTTCACTTAGCATGAACAGGGTGGAACAGAAGGGTGTATCCTTCCTTAGCACAGGGGTCCTAAAAACCACAAGTCATTCATATCGTGTTAAGGGGAACTGTGTAAAGGGTCAGATAAGTATTTGCAAGGGAGGGCTACCATGAGCAGCACGCAACATATAATCTCTTGTTGTGCAGAAAGATAGATATGGTGAATGACGTCAGTGTAACTTGCCCACCCATGAGGCCAACAAGTTCAAGTGCTTCTTTCCAGAGGCACCTCATTACCTTATCTGTACTGCTTGTAGTTGCTTACGTAAATGCTGAACTCTTAACCACAGTTTTTTGTGGTTTTTACAGTATAAATGCTACTGGTGTTTGAACCAGAACTTGGAACTTCAGTCATGGCCTCTATGTGAGACTGCCTGTTGTTCCCAGCTGAAAATCGATTAAATTTATATTATTGTGTCAAAATGATTTGTTTTATTTTATTAACAGATTTCCCTCTAACATATTGGCGAGCTAAGCCAGGAGCTCTACTTTGATCTCACCAACTGCTGAACTGGGGGCCCTGCCTGTCTCCACGAGGTGATTTGTGCACATTTTAAAGAGGTAAGGGAGATGCCTACATTTATGTAAAAATCTCTGATTTCGTGGGGACAGATGGGTCTCAGTGGAAGGTAGTGAGGTGGACAAAGTACGAGGTCTGTTCCTTTTATTTTATAAAGACATTTACAATTTTGACACTGTAATATATGTAATTTTTGTGTTTGCATGCAAGATTGTGTATGAATTGAGATAATATTAAGGGATCCCGGTGGTAAGTCCGGAAGATACAGGGAGCTTGACTAAGTAAGTCAAAAGTGGTCAGGAGTAGTGTTGGACGTGGGGGCTGAGCAATCAGTGTATGTTTTAAAGAACACTCATGTCAACCTAACCCAGATATTAAATCTGGAAGTCACTTTTTTGTTGAAAATAGTGAAAAGTTGTCCCCTCTATGAATCCAGAGGGAAGTGACCAGTAGTATTTTGTTTGCCCTAGTATGAAATTAAGAATTACTGTGTATGTATATTAAAATTTACTGTGTATGTTTATGCATGTATAGACAGAAATGTGGCCACATAATAATGTCAATATATAAGTTTGTTATTTAGTGTATAATTTAGGAATAAGTATCAGACCTCCTATTATTATGAAGGTTAAGTTATAATAGTATACTCAAAAGTAAAGTAATTGACTGGATTGGGCAGGTCCCAAAAAGTCAACTAATTAATTCCACATCCCTGAATTAATTATAAATGTTTATAACAGTCAGGCTGTCGCCCTCTGCAACAGAACTGACCTTAGTAGATCAGCAATATCAATACCATAGAATCATTTTTTTTTAAGTCAGAAGTTTATGTATTTATAGTATATCACCTCTAGGCCTTAAAACAATCTACATTGACATAGAAGAAATGCCTGTTAGACAATTATAAAAAAATATTCAAAGAACTAATACAAGGACATTATCCTCCAAGTTAAAAGTAGTGTAGTAGCCTCATGAACCCCATAACAAATATTAACACTACTAACTGTTATCCCCATTATGAAACTATAGAGCCTTAAGATTGGAGGCTAGATGAATTATCAAATAGTATAGACTGGGACATACACATATATATTGAAGGTATACAAATAGAAGGAGAAATATCAGCTACTATACATACAAATATATTTAACTACCTTTCATATAGATGTGAACAGGATCTTCACATAATTAGAATAAAAGAGTTTATTTTGAAATGTACAAAACCTGTTGCAGTTGTCTTTCCAAGAGTAAAGCACTCATTTGAAGGCCTCTAAAAATAAATACATTTTGTTTTAATTTTCTCATGTGTGACACTGGAGCCACATTGTGGCCAGAAAGTGAATACATTGAAGTTACTGCAATTTTTCAGTGGAACCTTGGGCAACAGTCACGTGAATTCCCTGCAATAATAACAGACTCATATTTAGCATTAGACCTCCTACTGTATGCATTTATTGGGGACCTCCCAGTGTGGAATTTAGGATATGAGTAATTAATAAACATGTATATAGATCACAATAACATTATTGTTTGTTGTGTCAGGCAAACAAACCACTTAGGCCACACATAAATGCACCTACCATATATATCTATATATAAATGAACAAAGTCTTTCAGAGATTAGGGATATATATATATATATATATCTGATGTTCACCTTCACAGCCTAATAATAGTCTATGTGAAGTCTGGAAATACCATAGGAAGTAAATAGAAGCCCATTTAGAGTGTAAAACATATAGTACAAAAGATTAAGTTCACTAAACAGACATGGGGTCTCCTTTAGAACACATGGTTAAAGCGTTCTCTTGAGACAGGGACAGGATAGGAAAATACTGTAAGGAATGGCACAAAGCAACATTAAAACTTGCACATGCATGGCCCAAGGAGGGCACACTTGATAATACAATAATAGAACACATGGGCACCTTCCTACAGAGCAAATACAAGGGAAATAAACTAGAGAAAAGGAAGATCACACTAGACCTATGGAGGGTCTTTTGTGAAACAAATATAAATGAGTCAAATACAAAGCCTCAGACCCTCCCCTCGGCTCCTCCACCCCCCTATCAAGATGTGCAATTAAGGTTAGGCAGTGCAAAGGTACAGGGCATGTATACGTTGCAACCTGGTGCCCCACACTCTTTACCCACCTCTTCACATCCCCCTGCTGTGGGATATACAGACCCAGAGTATAGCCCACCATTAGAATCTTTTTCTAAACATAGAGAATATGTTACCCATCTCCATGTCCTCAAATGGCCAGTACACCACAGGAAATGTCAGGTGGGGACAGTACTAAATACATAGGGACACTAGATGCCACATTTACACTTCATTTGGAGGACGAGATTTCCCCCACTAGAAAAAATAAAGGTATACCTAATGAGGGATCAAGAGAGGCACAGAGAATGGATGGGGCTAGAAAAAAAAGAAGGTGTTTTGAAAAAAAACGAGTACCAATATTAAAAATAAGACAAGAAGGTTAGCTTTCACTCCAGAAAGTTCTCCCACAGAGTACTGGAGGTTCATGTACCCAGGAGCAGAAGAGAATAGTGTAGGCAAGTGGATCACAGAGCAGGAAGATGGACGGGTAGACAAAAGAGCAACTTGGGAAAAGGAGGAAGGGCCCCTGAGGCAGTCAAGGGCCCTCACTAGGCCACAAATAATTGAACAAGAAGGACTAGATGACACAGTCTCCACACACAGCAGCTTAGGTGAAAAAGATCTGGATTTAGAAAAATCTTACAAAGGATCAGAGGGGGCATTACATGACATCACTGAACATGTTAAAAGAATGTCCCTTTTTGAGGACCATAACAAGGAACAGTCACAATATGCCTGTGAGGGAGAAGAAAACAATAAGACAGGACAGACTTTACAAAAGAAGCCAAGAGAATTACAGAGATTAGTATTTGATAGCGTGAATGCACGCCCATATGAGAGAAAGGGAACATTTGATAAGGCAGCAAAAATGACACTGAGGAAAGACATGGCACATGCATTCCCTGTATGCCCTGGCAATAATTTGACACCCAATTAAATAGTAGCTCAGTATGAAAATAGTTGGTGTAATGTTGTCCCTTTTACTGACAACCTAGCAGGTTGGACAGAAGGATTGGCATCACAGATGACACCATGGCCGCAAGAGGGTTCCTTTGAACCCTGAGACATGGCTAATGCAGAAATGTGCATTTTTTAGGCCACAGGGGATCCTTACTGGGATTATCCCTATTTGCAGAAAAGCCTAAGAGTGTGGCAGAGATATGCTTGTAAGTATGACTCTTGTCACCATACTGGCAATAGGACTACAGTCCTGTCACAACTGCCCTTGATATTCAAGGGCCCAGGGGTGCCTCAATATATACCATGGCTCCAGATGGACAAAGAAAATCTTAAAAAATAGTTGCCACAACATTCTGAGGGTGCTGGGAAATGGATAGCAGCTCTGGAGAAACATACTGCAGGGATTACTCTTGCAATAGGGGACATTAAGAGTTTACTAAGTTCCCTTATAGGAGATGACACAGACACACTGTTCACAAAGGCAGGAGTAAAGGATGTGACATTGACTAACCCAAAATGTGATGGGGCACCCTTTAATAGAGTAAGGGGAATTGTTTGGAAACAACTGAGGAAAATGTATCCAGACAGGCCAGACATTAGGTCCCTTTTTGGCACAAGCAATGCAGCCAAATGAGGACCCACACCAATTCCTTAGCAGAATGAAGGAAAAATGGACACAGGAAGTGGGGGAGAGTTGGGATGTCACTGGACAGAATGCAATACTATTTTTCAATGTAGTGAAAAAGCGTCTGCCAGCTGAAGTGCAGGATAAATTAGATAATATAGTTGCCTTGGAGGCCAAACCATGGACAGAGATACAAGCACACATAATACATTTTGTAAGAAGAGACAAGAAAAAGAAAAGAGAGAGGAAGATAAAATAGAGAAAGCAGCAGCTATAAATTGGTCCAGCAGAAACTAGCCAAGAAAACAGAGGAAGGAATTGCCACTGTAATGGCCAGGTGATGACAGCTGTCCTCACCCAAAAGTATCCTTTAGGCCACAAACCAGTTGCATATTTTAGTGGCCTACTTGATTCTGTCATGAAAAGTAAGTACCCTTGTGAACAAGAACTAGCCACAACAGCCTTTGTAGTAGAGAAAAGTGCTCCCATTGTCATGGGTGCACCCTTGACCCTGTATGCTGAACCTGCTGTGTTTGCAATAATTCAGAAAGCTAAAACAACACTAACAACACAGAGAGTATCAGGCTATGAGATAATATTATCACTAACATCCTTGAAGGTGGTTAAATGCCACAGAAATCAATCCTGCTACCTTCTTTGCACACCCCATTTCAGACACTGATGATGATGCCCATGATTGTGCCACATATACTCCAGATGCGTGTAGCCAAGCAACAGAAGACCCCATTCCAGGTAGTGTTGTATATTTTGTGGATGAAACTTCCACAATAGATCAGGACACAGGAGTAAGACATACAGGTGCTGCCGTGGTCAGAGCGATGCAGCACAACTCTTCAGACACACTGCAGATAACTGAACAGATAACTTTGCCATCTCAATATTCAGCCCAGGCTGCTGAATTAGTAGCTTTAGGGGCAGCTCTCAAACAAGGGGAAGGAGAAACAATGACAGTATACTCTGGTTCAGCCTATGTCCCTACAACAGTGCATTCCAGCATTATGCAGTGGAATAGATGGAGATTTCTCAAGTCTGATGAAAGCCCTGTCATGCACCGAACCCTTTTAGAGGACTTGATACAAGCTTTAACACTGCCACATGCAGTTGCAGTAGTGAAATGTGCAGCCCACACTAATGCTCAGAAGTTTGTGTCCCGTGGAAATGTCCTGGCTGATTGGGCAGCCAAAGATGCAGCAACACGCCCTCTTAGTGATACACATACCACAGTTTTGTTAGCTAGTGAAACATTGACATCTTCAGACCCTTTGAATGCATCCAGACATTACACAGAAACAGCTCATCTGCATATAAGAGAGATACAAGAAAATGCACCAGAACATGAGAAACAGTTGTGGGAAGCCAGAGGATGCACACAGACAGGAACAGATTTAATATACAGACAAATATCAACAGGGAAGCCTGTCATGCCCCAAGCATTGCTACTGATAGCTCTAAACCAGCTACATCTTCCTTCACATACTGCTAAAGACAATATGTCCCTCCAAATACGTCAGGATTGGTTTGTCACTTACTTACATGAGATTATTATAATGTACACACACACCTGCACAGTGTGCCAGCAGTATTCACCAAATCCCACCTCTAAGGTAATAGCTTCTACAATACCTCGCCCACAAGGTCCCTTTAAGGAACTGCACATTGACTACATTGATATGATTGACAGATGCAATCATTATTGCTATCTTATAGTTGTAGTCTGCCCATTCTCAAGGTGGATTGAAGCAGGACCTTGAGTTCACCATAATGCTAAGTCTGTTAACCCTCTTTGCTTTGAGAAATACCCCAGGATCAGAGCACTATTTGACTCCTCATCAAATAGTGACAGGTAGAACAATGAGCACATTTGTGCCACCAACCAGACATAAGTTGGAGACTGAGAGTGCACCTGAAGTTGTACAAACTGAAATGAATGAATACATGTCTGAGCTAACCAAAGTTGCAAAGTTCTTCTCTAAACAGGTTACACGTGCAGCCAAGAAGCGCGCCAACGCATCTCCTGTAAAGCATCAACAAACACCATTACCTTTGGGAACTTTAGCAATTTTGCAAGACAATGGAAGAACTGCAAATTTAATGGACCCTTCCCAGTGCCATCCATCCCTTTGGACACCGAGCAGGAAAAAGAGGGGGGAGAACAGGAGAAGCAACCGGAGTAAAACCTCCCTCTAAAGCCTCAATCTTAGACAATTCTTCTTTTAAGTTATGTATTTTATGTTTGTTTTTCCTCCTCGTTGCACTGATTTTGCTGCTTTTAGCGCCCTTGGATATTTTAATTATATCAATTATTACACGCATGCGTAGAACTGTTGATAATGATACTGACCATCACCCTCGCCATATTGCTTTGTTTGACAATGTGTGGTATCAGCACATGCACAGTATAGGCACATCCACATCCAACACCAGTTGTTATGTATGCTCTCTCATCCCCCATGCTGCTGGAGTAGATAAATTGCATCTCCCTAAAAAGGTATCCCCAAACATTACACATTGTCTCCTGCACCTATTTTTATGCAGAATGAGAGCACAGCTACAGCCAACTCACGTTAGTCCTGTTACTGCACGAGCTAAACCCCTGCTTCCTGATTGCGCAAGCAGGCCAGTTATTAGTATCACAAGATCAGTATTTGTCCATGATAAATGGTACAGAGACACAAGGTCCACTAACCTTTAATAAGATAATAGGCCAGTGTCAGGAAATATGGGATGCGAACATACAGAGATATACATGGACAGGGACTACCATACACCCTAGAATAGCAATGAAATTAACACAGTCTTCTCTTTGTTTCAGAGGGAATGGGACAGTAAAGGTGGGGAGTAACCTCAACTGCAACATCACCACCTACAACGCTGATATGCAGGGCGGCACCTCCAGCCTGATGGATCACTACTGGATGTGTGGGGCCCGGCTCCACATGCAACTACCCCCGAACTGGAATGGCCCCTGCTCCCTAGTGACTTTGCACACCCCCTCCCTGGTGATACCAGGTGTGGACATCTCTCAGTTACATGACCATCCCATGAGCCATCCAACAACCTTGCTTCACCATTATCGGACAAAACGAGCTGCTGAGTTTCTTGGTACTGAAGTGTGGAAAGACGTTCCACAGGAACATAGACTATTTAATGATGCCCAAATCTTTTTTGGTAGCATCCTACCATTCATTCAGGTGAGGGCAACTGCACGCTGGCTGCAGATCACGCACTTTGAATTGATGAAGACCATAAATGCAATTGAAGATGGGTTCAATGCTATCAAGGAAGAACTTCGAGCCCTTAGGCTGATGTTAATGCAACACAGATATGTATTTGATTTAATGATGGCCATGGAAGGAGGGGTGTGTAAGAAGATTGGATCTTTATGTGCTGGCCAATGATGCGGGCAATGGGACATTAACTCAGGCCATTCAGACATTGTATGATTTACAAAAGAAAATGATCGATGAGGGGGGTGCCCCTGATGGGTGGTTCGAGGGCTGGATCGAATGGGTGCCGTCCTGGATGTCAGGGTTGTTCAAGGCCTTGTTGCCTTTGATTGTGTTGTTGCTTTTGATGTGTCTTATTTTTCAGGTAATAATAGCATGTTGCAAAAGGATGACAGCTAAATTGGGAGGGACAGAGTAGTGGGTATGTGACGATTCCCCTAGTTTCATTAGTAGATGGGAAGGTAGGAAAAGTAGTTGAATAATCAACTAGAGGGAGGAATGATGTAGGAAGAATAGGAATACATCACATACAAACAAACATAAGTTCCCAAATCCCAATACAAACATTTTAGGCTAGATAGTTGTAAACCAATGTAAGTAGTGAAAGGTTTAATACATGACATGTTAAAAAAGACAGACTGTGGGATCAATAGAAAAGGCAGGTCATATTTAGGACAAACAAACACTTATTACTTAGGAAACATATACACATGCTGCATTGTTAAGTTAGCTGTGCTGAAACACATAAGAGGCCCAAGCCACATTAGAATGAGAGTTTTTCTTTAAAGCTGCACCAACTGTTGCTTTCAAAATGTTCACTTAGCATGAACAGGGTGGAACAGAAGGGTGTATCCTTCCTTAGCACAGGGGTCCTAAAAACCACAAGTCATTCATATCGTGTTAAGGGGAACTGTGTAAAGGGTCAGATAAGTATTTGCAAGGGAGGGCTACCATGAGCAGCACGCAACATATAATCTCTTGTTGTGCAGAAAGATAGATATGGTGAATGACGTCAGTGTAACTTGCCCACCCATGAGGCCAACAAGTTCAAGTGCTTCTTTCCAGAGGCACCTCATTACCTTATCTGTACTGCTTGTAGTTGCTTACGTAAATGCTGAACTCTTAACCACAGTTTTTTGTGGTTTTTACAGTATAAATGCTACTGGTGTTTGAACCAGAACTTGGAACTTCAGTCATGGCCTCTATGTGAGACTGCCTGTTGTTCCCAGCTGAAAATCGATTAAATTTATATTATTGTGTCAAAATGATTTGTTTTATTTTATTAACAGATTTCCCTCTAACATTTGTGTGAAATGGAGGAGTATGGGGAGGGCGAGAGAAAGGTTTGCAGGGAAAGCCTCTGAGAAATAATCTTTCGCATTTGTAGAGACCATTCCAGTTTCTAACAAAGGTCGCCGCAGACAGCCCTGCCAAGTTTCCCAGGTCTGCCTGTGAGGTGCTTTGCCAGTCCAGCTTTTTTCTTTGAAATCCCGGAATTGCAGTCTTGTTTATTCCATTATAAAATAGGACTACATGTCCCAGAATTCAAATAATAAAGCATGGACTGGAGCAGCACATCACGTACGGACCCGGATACTTGGCTGCTATGTGGGGGGTCCAGTTTCAGGGGGAACAACACAAATTCACTGACTGGAAGATGACGTCATACAGAAGCACCCACCCCTCCCAGCTGGCAGCCTGACCACCATGTCCACGTGACGAGCACATGCAGGACAGCAAGCGAGGGGTAACACTGCCCCCAGGCGGGCATGTGCGGAACTGAAGCCTGGATTTGTTTTGATTGTGCAATTCCATCTAGAGTTGTCTTTGAGGCAAGTTTCGGTGCAAAAATGTGTTCTGGTGTACACTTGAAAGAAGCCTCTCATCACTTCTCAGCCGTGGGCTGCTTCATGCGAGCGACCCTGCACGACCTCGGTAAATCTGGTCTAACTTCTGCTCAGATGTGGGGACTGAAATGTTAAATTAAGTTGTTCTCCTTAACCTTCTGTCACAGCCAATGCCGAGGACGCATAAACCGTGGTCGGGCTACTTTAGCAGAAGCTCAGGTTTTGCTAATGATAAGCAGATGTCGCCTGAATATTTCTACCTTCACTGAGGGAACCAGGACTGCGTTCAACTGTACGACTCCATCCCTGCTGGAAAAACAACTATTTCATTTATAAGCAAATCATGGAAACAATGAGCCTGCGAAATTATTCAAGAACCTGCAGGAAAAGCAAAGAGCCATGTGTTTACAACTCTGTTGTGACACCACAGAGAGCAATCTTAACTCATAAATTCATTTGTTTTTAAGTATTCAGCCATTTTATTCTGACAAGCTACGCACTCCATGAGTGTGAGAAATCTGCATTTCCAGCAGGGGCTTCTGCATCTCCAGCGGGGGCTTCTACATCTCCAGTGGGGCTTCTACATCTCCGGTGGGGGCTTCTACATCTCCGGTGGGTCCTTCTACGTCTCCGGTGGGTCCTTCTACATCTCCAGCGGGGGCTTCTACATCTCCAGGGGTCCTTCTACATCTCTGGTGGGTCCTTCTGCATCTCCAGCACGGCTTCTACATCTCCGGTGGGGGCTTCTACATCTCCGGTGGGTCCTTCTACATCTCCGGTGGGTCCTTCTACATCTCCAAGGGTCCTTCTACATCTCCGGTGGGGGCTTCTACATCTCCGATGGGTCCTTCTACATCTCTAGCGGGGGCTTCTACATCTCCAGGGGTCCTTCTACATCTCTGGTGGGTCCTTCTGCATCTCCAGCACGGCTTCTACATCTCCGGTGGGGGCTTCTACATCTCCGGTGGGTCCTTCTACATCTCCGGTGGGTCCTTCTACATCTCCGGTGGGGGCTTCTACATCTCCGGTGGGTCCTTCTACATCTCTAGCGGGGGCTTCTACATCTCCAGCGGGGCTTCTACATCTCCGGTGGGTCCTTCTACATCTCCAGCAGGGCTTCTACATCTCCAGCGGGGGCTTGTACATCTCTAGTGGGGGCTTGTACATCTCCAGTGGTGGCTCCTACATCTGCAGGGGTCCTTCTACATCTCCAGTGGGGCTTCTACATCTCCGGTGGGTCCTTCTACATCTCCAGTGGGGCTTCTACATCTCCAGCGGGGGCTTCTGCATCTCGAAGCAGGGGCTTCTACATCTCCAGTGGGGCTTCTACATCTCCGGTGGGGGCTTCTACTTCTCCGGTGGGTCCTTCTACATCTCCAGCGGGGGCTTCTACATCTCCAGGGGTCCTTCTACATCTCTGGTGGGTCCTTCTGCATCTCCAGCACGGCTTCTACATCTCCGGTGGGGGCTTCTACATCTCCGGTGGGTCCTTCTACATCTCCGGTGGGTCCTTCTACATCTCCGGTGGGTCCTTCTACATCTCCGGTGGGGGCTTCTACATCTCCGGTGGGTCCTTCTACATCTCTAGCGGGGGCTTCTACATCTCCAGCGGGGCTTCTACATCTCCGGTGGGTCCTTCTACATCTCCAGCAGGGCTTCTACATCTCCAGCGGGGGCTTGTACATCTCTAGTGGGGGCTTGTACATCTCCAGTGGTGGCTCCTACATCTGCAGGGGTCCTTCTACATCTCCAGTGGGGCTTCTACATCTCCGGTGGGTCCTTCTACATCTCCAGAGGGGGCTTCTACATCTCCAGTGGGATCCTCTTTATCTCCAGTGGGGTCTTCCACATCTCCAGTGGGTCCTGTACATCTCCAGTGGGGCCCTCTACAACTCCAGTGGGGTTTTCTTTATCTCCACTGGGGTCTTCTACATCTCCGGTGGGGTCTTCTACATCTCCGGTGGGGTTCCTACATCTCCAGTGGGGTCTTCTACATCTCCGGGGGGGTTCCTACATCTACAGTGGGGTCTTCTACATCTCCAGTGGGGTCTTCTACATTTCCAGTGTGGTCTTCTTTATCTCCAGCGGGGTATTCTACAACTCCAGTGGAGTCTTGTACATCTCCGGGGAGAGGAAGGGGCGGGAGGCTCTGACACCTCCAGTGGGGTCTTCTAAAACTCCATAGTGCCTTCTTGAGAAAACCAGTTGATATTATTTTATTGTATTCAAACTGCTTTTATAAAGCAATTTTGAACCCTGATGAAGCACTTGACAGAGGGTGGCAGACTAGTCTGGAACCCAAGGATACGGGTTCATCCAGAGGTTATGGTTATTATTAGTTATTGGGATCAGCAGTGAGCTCTCAAGCAACCATTCCGTGCATGTACTCCAGTCTCTTTGCGGTAGATTAAATGAATATGAGTTGGCGTGACCATTAATGTGAGTTCATGCAAACTGTTGGTGGGATGAACAGATAGTCCAGGGGCAATCAGCTATCATTAACTTGCACAGGCATAATTTCAAAGAAGGAAAAATTGGGATAGTATTCAAGTTGTCTTTCCAGTAGCACAGGTCACAATCTCCCTTTATGTATTTGAAGTACCAGTCTAATGACATTTTTATCCCAAGGGTTCCGGCTGCAATAATCAGTTACTATACATCATTTAACACCTCAACTAAGCTTACATGCAAATCTGTCGTTCTCATTCTGGGTTTGGCAGCCAGGACTCTAGCTCAGTCCCTTACCCTGATAGTTTGTCAACTGGTCAGCAGGTGGTGCAGGATCTCAGCTATCTTAAAGAAAGTTACCAGTAAAGAAGCCCACTTTGGTTCTGGGGAACCTTGGCCGTTACGGTCCAACTGTTGGGCTACTGTGGTTGCAAAAGTTGTTAAAGAAAATGTCCTGTGTTCAATGCCAACCCTTTCTGCAAGAACATTCCCTCTCAGATCACTTCTAGTCTGGCTTCAGACCCAACCACAGTACAGAAGCATCAATGATGGACACTTGGGGATACCTGCCTTCTGCTTCCGATGAGGTGAAGGTATCAGTCATGATAATGTTGGTCCTCTCTGTGGCTTCCTACTTTAAGCAACAAGCATTTAATTAACTCTGAAGTCTGATCGACTGGGGGACACCTTCAGTTCTCCTAAGGTCCTTATTTAGAGTTGGTGCAGGGGCTACTCCGACACAAACCTGACAGATCTCCCATCCTCTGTATTACAAGTTCCATAGGCTATAACGGAGTTGTAATACGGCGGATGGGATATCGGCATGTTCGTGATGCAGTAATCCCCTCCGCCAGACTCTAAATAAGGCCTGAGTTAGATAGAGTTTGACGGATGGGTTACTCTGTCACACATGTGACGGATACCTTGTCTGTTGTATTACGATTCCCGTTGGATATAATCAGATTGTAAGACGGCGGACAGGAGATCCGTCACATTTGTGACAGAGTAACGCTCTTCCCAAACTCTCAATCAAGCGCTACTTTTGACGCGCCTCTCTTCTCGGTGAGGGGCGTGTAGGAAAGTACCATCTTGCCTGGCATGTTACCCCCATATTTCACTGTATATATGTTGTTTTAGTCTATGTGTCACTGGGACCCTGCCAGGCAGGGCCCCAGTGCTCATAAATGTGCCCTGTATGTGTTCCCTGTGTGATGACTAACTGTCTCACTGAGGCTCTGCTAACCAGAACCTCAGTGGTTATGCTCTCTCTGCTTTCCAAATTGTCACTAACAGGCTAGTGACCAATTTCACCAATTCACATTGGCATACTGGAACACCCTTATAATTCCCTAGTATATGGTACTGAGGTACCCAGGGCATTGGGGTTCCAGGAGATCCCTATGGCTGCAGCATTTCTTTTGCCACCCATAGGGAGCTCTGACAATTCTTACACAGGCCTGCCACTGCAGCCTGAGTGAAATAACGTCCACGTTATTTCACAGCCATTTTACACTGCACTTAAGTAACTTATAAGTCATCTATATGTCTAACCTTTACCTGGTAAAGGTTGGGTGCTAAGTTACTTAGTGTGTGGGCACCCTGGCACTAGCCAAGGTGCCCTCACATCGTTCAGGGCAAATTCCCCGGACTTTGTGAGTACGAGGACACCATTACACGCGTGCACTATACATAGGTCACTACCTATGTACAGCGTCACAATGGTAACTCCGAGGAAAGCCAGTGCCAGCAGGTGACGTCAGAGACTCCTCCTGATGGGCTCTTACCTTTCTTACTAGCCTATCCTCCTTCCTAAGTAGCCAAACCTCCTTTTCTGGCTATTTAGGGTCTCTGCTTTGGGGAATTCTTTAGATAACGAATGCAAGAGCTCATCAGAGTTCCTCTGCATCTCTCTCTTCACCTTCTGCCAAAGGATCGACCGCTGATTGCTCAGGACGCCTGCAAAACTGCAACAAAGTAGCAAAGACGACTACTGCAACCTTGTATCGCTGATCCTGCCGCCTTCTCGACTGTTTCCTGGAGGTGCATGCTCTGGGGGTAGCCTGCCTCCTCTCTGCACTAGGAGCTCTGAAGAAATCTCCTGTGGGTCGACGGAACCTTCCCCCTGCAACCGCAGGCACCAAAAGACTGCATCACCGGTCCTTTGGGTCCCCTCTCAGCACGCCGAGCGTGGTCCCTGGAACTCAGCAACTCTGTCCAAGTGACTCCCACAGTCCAGTGACTCTTCAGTCCAAGTTTGGTGTAGGTAAGTCCTTGCCTCCCCACGCTAGACTGCATTGCTGGGTACCACGTGATTTGCAGCTGCTCCGGCTCCTGTGCACTCTTCCAGGATTTCCTTTGTGCACAGCCAAGCCTGGGTCCCCGACACTCTAACCTGCAGTGCACAGCTTCCTGAGTTGTCCTCCGGCGTCGTGGGACTCCCTTTTGTGTCTTCGGGTGAGCTCCGGTTCACTCCTCTTCGTAGTGCTTGTTCCGGCACTTCTGTGGGTGCTGCCTGCTTCTGTGAAGGCTCCCTGACTTGCTGGGCGCCCCCTCTGTCTCCTCATCCAAGTGGTGACATCCTGGTCCCTCCTGGGCCACAGCAGCATCCGAAAACCCTAACCACGACCCTTGCAGCTAGCAAGGCTTGTTTGCGGTCTTTCTGCGTGTGAACACCCCTGCAAGCTTCTTTACGACGTGGGACATCCATCCTCCAAAGGGGAAGTTTCTATCCCTCTTCGTTCTTGCAGAATCCACAGCTTCTACCATCCAGTGGCAGCTTCTTTGCACCCTCAGCTGGCATTTCCTGGGCATCTGCCCAATCTCGACTTTGTCGCAACTCTTGGACTTGGTCCCCTTGTTCCACAGGTACTCTCGTCTGGAAATCCACTTTGGTTGCATTGCTGGTGTTGGTCTTCCTTGCAGAATTCCCCTATCACGACTTCTGTGCTCTCTGGGGAATATAGGTGCACTTTACACCTACTTTTCAGGGTCTTGGGGTGGGCTATTTTTCTAACCCTCACTGTTTTCTTACAGTCCCAGCGACCCTCTACAAGCTCACATAGGTTTGGGGTCCATTTGTGATTCGCATTCCACTTTTGGAGTATATGGTTTGTGTTGCCCCCATACCTAAGTGCTCCTATTGCAATCTACTTTAATTCTACATTGCTTGCATTGCTTGCTGTTGCTATTACTGCATATTTTTGGTATTGTGTACATATATCTTATGTATATTTGGCATCCTCATACTGAGGGTACTAACTGAGATACTTTTGGCATATTGTCATAAAAATAAAGTACCTTTATTTTTGGTATATCTGTGTATTGTGTTTTCTTATGATATTGTGCATATGACACCAGTGGTATAGTAGGAGCTTTGCATGTCTCCTAGTTCAGCCTAAACTGCTCTGCTATAGCTACCTTCTACCAGCCTAAGCTGCTAGAAACACGTCTTCTACACTAATAAGGGATAACTGGACCTGGTACAGAGTGTAAGTACGCCTTGGTACCCACTGCAAGCCAGGCCAGCCTCCTACATTGGTTGTGCAGCGGTGGAATAAGTACCTGCAACTACTTACCACTTTGTCATTGTGTACTTTTCATAAGAGAATAATATACAAAACAAGTTCAGTGTATGTACACCTAACCAAAAAGGTTTGCTTTTCTTCTCTTACTCTATTTGCTAAGTGCTGAAAAGTACCTCTAAACTTTCTAAACGTTTCTAAAAAGTTGAAAAAGTTTTTTTCTGTTTCCTTAAAAAGTCCTGGAACTTTTTCTTTATTTTTTCTGCCCCTAAACCCTTTTCTATCATGTCTGGCACAGGTCCTACTCTTGGTCTGGCCAGCACAGCTTATGACCTCCTTAGCTGGAAAGGTTTGAGGAGTCTCTGCATTGATAGAGGTTTAGGGGTAGGGAAGAATCCCTCTAGAGAACTGTTAAATAACATGCTCATTGAAAATGATAAGGCCTTAGCTGGCACATCTGTTGAGAAGTTAGGAGATGGCTCACATTCTGACTCTGGGGTACTCCCAGTAATAGTGTTAGATGGTAACCTTCCCAATCTGCCCCTTAGCAGACCACCTAGCATAACTGGTGCTGATGTGAGCTCTCATCACAGTAGGGATGGTCTTCCTGCAGGCCAGGTTGTTAGAGTGCCTAACTGTAAGGGACATTTCACCCTCTGTTCATTCACATCATTCTTCTCTGTCAAAGCATGCCCAACCCACCCACCCTGATGACAGAATGTTAGAAAGGGAGCTCAATAGATTGAGAGTGGAAGAGTCCAGGCTGAAGCTTAAACAGCAACAGCTGGCTCTAGACAGGGAATCTTTAGACTTAGAAAAAGAAAGACAGAGGTTGGGGTTTGGACCCCATGGTGGCAGCAGCAGTATTCCAGATAGTAATCCTGTGAAAGAGCATGATTCTAGGAATCTGCATAAGATAGTTCCCCCTTACAAGGAGGGGGATGACATTAACAAGTGGTTTGCTGCACTTGAGAGGGCATGTGTTGTACAGGGGGTCCCTCAAAGGCAGTGGACTGCTATCCTATGGCTATCTTTCAGTGCAAAGGGTAGGGATAGGCTCCTTACTGTTAAGGAAAGTGATGCCAATAATTTTACAGTTTTGAAGAATGCACTCTTGGATGGATTTGTCTTAACCACTGAACAATACAGGATTAAGTTCAGAGAAACCAGAAAAGAGTCCTCACAAGACTGGGTAGACTTTGTTGACTATTCAGTGAAGGCCTTGGAGGGGTGGTTACATGGCAGTAAAGTTTCTGACTATGAAAGCCTGTATAATCTGATCTTGAGAGAGCATATTCTGAATAACTGTGTGTCTGATTTGTTACACCAATATCTAGTGAACTCAGATCTGACCTCTCCCCAAGAATTGGTAAAGAAGGCAGACAAATGAGTCAGAACAAGAGTGAACAGAAAAGTTCATACAGGGGGTGACAAGGATGGCAAGAAGAAGGATGGTAAGTCTTCAGACAAGGGTGGGGGCAAATCTAAAAATGAGTCTTCATCAGGCCCACAAAAACACTCTGGTGGGGGTGGTGGGTGCAAATCCTCTTCTAATCAAGTTAAGAAACCATGGTGCTATTTATGTAAAGTAAAAGGCCATTGGACAACTGATGCCAGTTGTCCAAAGAAAAGCACCAAGCCTCCCACTACCACAACCCCTACTGCTACACCTAGTGCCCCTAGTAATAGCAGTGGTGGTGGGAGAAAACCTACTAATAGCCAATCCAAGGGAGTAGCTGGGCTCACTTTTGATAATTTAGTTGGGGTTGGTCTTGTTAGGGAGACCACAGAGGCTGTGCTAGTCTCTGAAGGTGCCATTGATTTGGCCACCTTGGTTGCTTATCCCCTTAATATGGATAAGTACAAGCAACTTCCCCTAATAAATGGTGTTGAGGTTCAGGCCTACAGGGACACATTTGCCAGTGTTACCATGGTAATAGAGAAACTGGTACACCCTGAACAACACCTACTTGGTCACCAGTACCAAGTGACTGATGCTCATAACAACCCTCTTAGCCACCCCATGGCTGTTGTAAATCTCAACTGGGGGGGGGGTTACTGGTCCAAAGAAAGTTGTGGTTGCCTCAGATTTACCTGTAGACTGTCTACTAGGGAACGATTTAGAGACATCAGCTTGGGCAGAAGTGGAGTTGGAGGCTCATGCAGCAATGCTGGGCATTTCTGGGCATATATTTGCTTTAACCAGGGCTCAGGCCAAAAAGCAAAAAGTACAAGGTGACTTGGATCCTGGAACAATGGACCAAGTGCTCCCTAAAGCTAGGGTTAGTAAAGGTAAATCCCTACCTACTATCCCTCCCTCTACAGATGATTCAACTTATGAGGAAGAAGAATTTCCCCCCTGTGCAGAACCTTCACCAGAGGACCTGGAAGCACACACTGATGAGCTTTTGGGCGGAGGGGGGCCTGCCAGGGAGGAGCTGAGTGTGGCACAGCAAACCTGTCCCATATTAGAGGGTCTAAGACAGCAAGCTGTCAAACAGCAAAATGGGGATGTCAGTGACTCACATAGAGTTTACTGGGAGGACAACCTCTTGTATACAGAGGCAAGAGATCCAAAACCTGGAGCAGCCAAGAGATTGGTCATTCCTCTGCAATACAGAGAGTTCCTCCTAACTCTGGCACACAACATTCCCTTGGCTGGACATCTAGAGAAAATTAAAACATGGAAAAGGCTTGTCCCCCTGTTTCATTGGCCTAGGATGTCAGAGGACACAAAAGATTTTTGTAAGTCCTGTGTCACCTGTCAAGCCAGTGGCAAGACTGGTGGCACCCCAAAGGCTCCCCTTATTCCACTGCCTGTGGTTGGGGTTCCCTTTGAAAGGGTAGGGGTTGACATAGTTGGCCCCCTTGACCCTCCTACTGCTTCAGGCAATAGTTCTATCTTGGTGGTAGTGGACCATGCCACAAGATATCCTGAAGCAATTCCTCTTAGGACCACTACAGCACCTGCAGTGGCAAAAGCCCTCCTGGGAATCTTTTCCAGGGTAGGTTTCCTAAAAGAGGTGGTATCAGACAGGGGTAGCAACTTTATGTCTGCATACTTGAAGGCCATGTGGAAGGAATGTGGTGTAACATACAAATTCACCACACCTTATCATCCACAAATAAATTGACTGGTAGAGAGATTTAACAAAACTCTCAAAGGAATGATAATGGGACTCCCTGAAAAACTCAGTAGGAGATGGGATGTCCTGTTACCTTGCCTCCTTTTTGCTTACAGGGAGGTACCCCAGAAAGGAGTGGACTTCAGCCCATTTGAACTCCTATTTGGACACCCTGTAAGGGGTCCTCTAACACTTATAAAGGAGGGTTGGGAACAACCTTTAAAAGCTCCTAAGGAAGACATAGTGGACTATGTACTCGGCCTAAGGTCCAGAATGGCTGAGTACATGAAAAAGGCCAGTAAAAACCTTCAGGCCAGCCAAGAGCTCCAAAAGCAATGGCATGACCAGAAGGCTGTTCTGATTCAGTACCAACCAGGACAGAAGGTGTGGGTCTTGGAGCCTGTGGCCCCAAGAGCACTCCAACACAAATGGAGTGGACCCCACATAATGGTTGAAAAGAAGGGAGAAATCACCTACTTGGTTGACTTGGGCACTGCCCGGAGGCCCCTTAGGGTGCTCCATGTCAATCGCCTGAAACCCTACTATGACAGAGCTGATCTCACCCTGCTCATGGCAACAGATGAAGGACAGGAAGAAGAGAGTGACCCTCTCCCTGATCTCTTCTATTCCACAGAACAAGATGCTCTAGTGGAAGGTGTAGTTTTGGCAGATTGTCTTACTGCTGAGCAGAAAGACCACTGCATAAATCTCCTGGGTCAGTTTTCTGAACTCTTTTCTACTGTGCCAGGCACCACTTCTTGGTGTGAGCACACTATAGATACTGGAGACAGCATGCCTGTCAAAAGAAAGATCTATAGGCAGCCTGACCATGTCAGAGACTGCATAAAACAAGAGGTTCAGAAAATGCTTGAACTGGGAGTGGGTGAGCACTCTGAAAGTCCATGGGCCTTTCCTGTGGTACTTGTACCAAAGCTTCACTCTATAGATGGGAAAAGAGACATGAGGTTTTGTATAGATTACAGAGGTCTCAACCACGTAACTAAAACTGATGCTCACCATATACCCAGGGCAGATGAGCTCATAGATACACTGGCATCTGCCAAGTATCTAAGCACATTTGATTTGACTGCAGGGTATTGGCAGATCAAGTTATCAGAGGATGCAAAAGCAAAAACTGCATTTTCGACTATTGGAGGGCACTACCAATTCACAGTAATGCCCTTTGGTTTGAAAAATGCACCTGCCACTTTTCAGAGGTTGGTGAATACAGTCCTGCAAGGTTTGGAGGCTTTTAGTGCAGCATATCTAGATGATATATCTGTCTTTAGATCTACCTGGGATGATCACCTGGTCCACCTGTGGAACGTTTTGGAGGCCCTGCAAAAGGCAGGCCTCACTATCAAGGCTTCAAAGTGCCAGATAGGGCAGGGGAAAGTGGTTTATCTGGGACACCTTGTAGGTGGAGAACAGATTGCACCACTTCAGGGGAAAATCCAAATTATTATAGATTGGGTTCCCCCTACAACTCAGACCCAGGTGAGAGCCTTCTTAGGCCTCACTGGGTATTACAGGAGGTTCATAAAGAACGATGGCTCCATTGCAGCCCCTCTTAATGACCTCACTTCTAAGAAAATGCCTAAAAAGGTATTGTGGACAGCTAGCTGTCAGAAAGCTTTTGAGGAGCTGAAACAGGCCATGTGCACTGCACCTGTCCTAAAAAGCCCATGTTACTCCAAGAAATTCATTGTTCAAACTGATGCCTCTGAATTAGGGGTAGGGGCAGTCTTATCACAACTCAATTCTGAGGGCCAGGATCAATCTGTTGCTTTTATCAGCAGGAGGGTGACCCCTAGAGAAAAGCGTTGGTCTGCCATAGAGAGGGAGGCGTTTGCTGTGGTCTGGGCACTGAAGAAGTTGAGGCCATACCTGTTTGGCACTCACTTCATTGTTCAGGCAGACCACAAACCTCTACTTTGGCTAAAACAAATGAAAGGTGAAAACCCAAAATTGTTGAGGTGGTCCATATCTCTACAGGGAATGGACTATACAGTGGAACATAGACCTGGGAGAACCCACTCCAATGCAGATGGACTCTCCAGATATTTCCACTTAGACAATGAAGACTCATCAGGTCATAGCTAGTCTTATTGTCCTTCGTTTGGGGGGGGGGGGAGTGTAGGAAAGTACCATCATGCCTGGCATGTTACCCCCATATTTCACTGTATATATGTTGTTTTAGTGTATGTGTCACTGGGACCCTGCCAGCCAGGGCCCCAGTGCTCATAAGTGTGCCCTGTATGTGTTCCCTGTGTGATGACTAACTGTCTCACTGAGGCTCTGCTAACCAGAACCTCAGTGGTTATGCTCTCTCTGCTTTCCAAATTGTCACTAACAGGCTAGTGACCAATTTCACCAATTCACATTGGCATACTGGAACACTCTTATAATTCCCTAGTATATGGTACTGAGGTACCCAGGGTATTGGGGTTCCAGGAGATCCCTATGGGCTCCAGCATTTCTTTTGCCACCCATAGGGAGCTCTGACAATTCTTACACAGGCCTGCCACTGCAGCCTGAGTGAAATAACGTCCACGTTATTTCACAGCCATTTACCACTGCACTTAAGTAACTTATAAGTCACCTATATGTCTAACCTTTACCTGGTAAAGGTTGGGTGCTAAGTTACTTAGTGTGTGGGCACCCTGGCACTAGCCAAGGTGCCCCCACATCGTTCAGGGCAAATTCCCCAGACTTTGTGAGTGCGGGGACACCATTTCACGTGTGCACTGTATATAGGTCACTACCTATGTACAGCGTCACAATGGTAACTCCGAACATGGCCATGTAACATGTCTAAGATCATGGAATTGTCACCCCAATGCCATTCTGGCATTGGGGAGACAATTCCATGATCCCCCGAGTCTCTAGCACAGACCTGGGTACTGCCAAACTACCTTTCCCGGGGTTTCACTGCAGCTGATGCTGCTGCCAACCCCTCAGACAGGTTTCTGCCCTCCTGGGGTCCAGCCAGGCTTGGCCCAGGAAGGCAGAACAAAGGACTTCCTCAGAGAGAGGTTGTTACACCCTCTCCCTTTGGAAAAAGGTGTCAGGGCTGGGGAGGAGTAGCCTCCCCCAGCCTCTGGAAATGCTTTGATGGGCACAGATGGTGCCCATCTCTGCATAAGCCAGCCTACACCTGTTCAGGGATCCCCCAGCCCTGCTCTGGCGCGAAACTGGACGAAGGAAAGGGGAGTGACCACTCCCCTAAAGTGCACCTCCCAGGGGAGGTGCCCAGAGCTCCTCCAGTGTGCTCCAGACCTCTGCCATCTTGGAAACAGAGGTGCTGCTGGCACACTGGACTGCTCTGAGTGGCCAGTGCCAGCAGGTGACGTCAGAGACTCCTCCTGATAGGCTTTTACCTGTGTTGCTAGCCTATCCTCCTTCCTAGGTAGCCAAACCTCCTTTTCTGGCTATTTAGGGTCTCTGCTTTGGGGAATTCTTTAGATAATGAATGCAAGAGCTCATCAGAGTTCCTCTGCATCTCTCTCTTCACCTTCTGTCAGAGGATTGACCGCTGACTGCTCAGGACGCCTGCAAAACCGCAACAAAGTAGCAAAGACGACTACTGCAACCTTGTATCGCTGATCCTGCCGCCTTCTCAACTGTTTCCTGGTGGTGCATGCTCTGGGGATAGCCTGCCTCCTCTCTGCACTAGGAGCTCTGAAGAAATCTCCTGTGGGTCGACGGAATCTTCCCCCTGCAACCGCAGGCACCAAAAGACTGCATCACCGGTCCTCTGGGTCCCCTCTCAGCATGACGAGCGTGGTCCCTGGAACTCAGCAACTCCAAAGGGGAAGTTTCTATCCCTCTTCGTTCTTGCAGAATCCACAGCTTCTACCATCCAGTGGCAGCTTCTTTGCACCCTCAGCTGGCATTTCCTGGGCATCTGCCCAATCTCAACTTTGTCGCGACTCTTGGACTTGGTCCCCTTGTTCCACAGGTACTCTCGTCTGGAAATCCACTTTGGTTGCATTGCTGGTGTTGGTCTTCCTTGCAGAATTCCCCTATCACGACTTCTGTGCTCTCTGGGGAATATAGGTGCACTTTACACCTACTTTTCAGGGTCTTGGGGTGGGCTATTTTTCTAACCCTCACTGTTTTCTTACAGTCCCAGCGACCCTCTACAAGCTCACATAGGTTTGGGGTCCATTCGTGATTCGCATTCCACTTTTGGAATATATGGTTTGTGTTGAACCAAACCCATGCCTATGTGCTCCTATTGCAACCTACTGTAATTCTACATTGCTTGCATTACTTCCTTTTGCTATTACTGCATATTTTTTGTATTGTGTACATATATCTTGTGTATATTTGGCATCCTCATACTGAGGGTACTCATTGAGATACTTTTGGCATATTGTCATAAAAATAAAGTACCTTTATTTTTAGTATATCTGTGTATTGTGTTTTCTTATGATATTGTGCAAATGACACCAGTGGTATAGTAGGAGCTTTGCATGTCTCCTAGTTCAGCCTAAGCTTCTCTGCTATAGCTACCTTCTACCAGCCTAAGCTGCTAGAAACACATCTTCTACACTAATAAGGGATAACTGGACCTGGTACAGAGTGTAAGTACCCCTTGGTACCCACTACAAGCCAGGCCAGCCTCCTACATTGGTTGTGCAGCGGTGGGATAAGTACCTGCAACTACTTACCACTTTGTCATTGTGTACTTTTCATAAGAGAATAATATACAAAACAAGTTCAGTGTATGTACACCTAACCAAAAAGTTTTGCTTTTCTTCTCTTACTCTATTTGCTAAGTGCTGAAAAGTACCTCTAAACTTTCTAAACGTATCTAAAAAGTTGAAAAAGTTTTTTTCTGTTTCCTTAAAAGTCCTGAAACTTTTTCTTTGTTTTTTCTGCCCCTAAACCCTTTTCTATCATGTCTGGTACAGGTCCTACTCTTGATCTGGCCAGCACAGCTTATAACCTCCTTAGCTGGAAAGGTCTGAGGAGTCTCTGCATTGATAGAGGTTTAGGGGTAGGGAAGAATCCCTCTAGAGAACTGTTAAATAACATGCTCATTGAAAATGATAAGGCCTTAGCTGGCACATCTGTTGAGAAGTTAGGAGATGGCTCACATTCTGACTCTGGGGTACTCCCAGTAATAGTGTTAGATGGTAACCTTCCCAATCTGCCCCTTAGCAGACCACCTAGCATAACTGGTACTGATGTGAGCTCTCATCACAGTAGGGATGGTCTTCCTGCAGGCCAGGTTCTTAAAGTGCCAACTGTAAGGGACATTTCACCCTCTGTTCCTTCACATCATTCTTCTCTGTCAAAGCATGACCAACCCACCCACCCTGATGACAGAATGTTAGAAAGGGAGCTCAATAGATTGAGAGTGGAAGAGTCCAGGCTGAAGCTTAAACAGCAACAGCTGGCTCTAGACAGGGAATCTTTAGACTTAGAAAAAGAAAGACAGATGTTGGGGTTTGGACCCCATGGTGGCAGCAGCAGTATTCCAGATAGTAATCCTGTGAAAGAGCATGATTCTAGGAATCTGCATAAGATAGTTCCCCCTTACAAGGAGGGGGATGACATTAACAAGTGGTTTGCTGCACTTTAGAGGGCCTGTGTTGTACAGGGGGTCCCTCAAAGGCAGTGGGCTGCTATCCTATGGCTATCTTTCAGTGGAAATGGTAGGGATAGGCTCCTTACTGTTAAGGAAAGTGATGCCAATAATTTTACAGTTTTGAAGAATGCACTCTTGGATGGATTTGGCTTAACCACTGAACAATACAGGATTAAGTTCAGAGAAACCAGAAAAGAGTCCTCACAAGACTGGGTAGACTTTGTTTACTATTCAGTGAAGGCCTTGGAGGGGTGGTTACATGGCAGTAACGTTTCTGACTATGAAAGCCTGTATAATCTGATCTTGAGCGAGCATATTCTGAATAATTGTGTGTCTGATTTGTTACACCAATATCTAGTGGACTCAGATCTGACCTCTCCCCAAGAATTGGGAAAGAAGGCAGACAAATGGGTCAGAACAAGAGTGAACAGAAAAGTTCATACAGGGGGTGACAAGGATGGCAAGAAGAAGGATGGTAAGTCTTCAGACAAGGGTGGGGACAAATCTAAAAATGAGTCTTCATCAGGCCCACAAAAACACTCTGGTGGGGGTGGTGTGTCCCAATCCTCTTCTAATCAAGTTAAGAAACCATGGTGCTATTTATGTAAAGTAAAAGGCCATTGGACAACTGATGCCAGTTGTCCAAAGAAAAGCACCAAGCCTCCCACTACCACAACCCCTACTGCTACACCTAGTGCCCCTAGTAATAGCAGTGGTGGTGGGAGCAAACCTACTAATAGCCAATCCAAGGGAGTAGCTGGGCTCACTTTTGGTAATTTAGTTGGGGTTGGTCTTGTTAGGGAGACCACAGAGGCTGTGCTAGTCTCTGAAGGTGCCATTGATTTGGCCACCTTGGTTGCTTGTCCCCTTAATATGGATAAGTACAAGCAACTTCCCCTAATTAATGGTGTTGAGGTTCAGGCCTACAGGGACACAGGTGCCAGTGTTACCATGGTAATAGAGAAACTGGTACACCCTGAACAACACCTACTTGGTCACCAGTACCAAGTGACTGATGCTCATAACAACCTTCTTAGCCACCCCATGGCTGTTGTAAATCTCAACTGGGGGGGGGTTACTGGTCCAAAGAAAGTTGTGGTTGCCTCAGATTTACCTGTAGACTGTCTACTAGGGAACGATTTAGAGACATCAGCTTGGGCAGAAGTGGAGCTGGAGGCTCATGCAGCAATGCTGGGCATTCCTGGGCATATTTTTACTTTAACCAGGGCTCAGGCCAAAAAGCAAAAAGGACAGGGTGACTTGGATCCTGGAACAATGGACCAAGTGCTCTCTAAAGCTAGGGTTAGTAAAGGTAAATCCCTACCTACTATCCCTCCCTCTACAGATGATTCAACTTCTGAGGAAGAAGAATTTCCCCCCTGTGCAGAACCTTCACCAGAGGACCTGGAAGCACACACTGATGAGCTTTTGGGTGGAGGGGGGCCTGCCAGGGAGGAGCTGAGTGTGGCCCAGCAAACCTGTCCCACATTAGAGGGTCTAAGACAGCAAGCTGTCAAACAGCAAAATGGGGATGTCAGTGACTCACATAGAGTTTACTGGGAGGACAACCTCTTGTATACAGAGGCAAGAGATCCAAAACCTGGAGCAGCCAGGAGATTGGTCATTCCTCTGCAATACAGAGAGTTCCTCCTAACTCTGGCACACAACATTCCCTTGGCTGGACATCTAGGGCAAATTAAAACATGGGAAAGGCTTGTCCCCCTGTTTCATTGGCCTAGGATGTCAGAGGACACAAAAGATTTTTGTAAGTCCTGTGTCACCTGTCAAGACAGTGGCAAGACTGGTGGCACCCCAAAGGCTCCCCTTATTCCACTGCCTGTGGTTGGGGTTCCCTTTGAAAGGGTAGGGGTTGACATATTTGGCCCCCTTGACCCGCCTACTGCTTCAGGCAATAGGTTTATCTTGGTGGTAGTGGACCATGCCACAAGATATCCTGAAGCAATTCCTCTTAGGACCACTACAGCACCTGCAGTGGCAAAAGCCCTCCTGGGAATCTTTTCCAGGGTAGGTTTCCCAAAAGAGGTGGTATCAGACAGGGGTAGCAACTTTATGTCTGCATACTTGAAGGCCATGTGGAAGGAATGTGGTGTAACATACAAATTCACCACACCTTATCATCCACAAACAAATTGACTGGTAGAGAGATTTAACAAAACTCTCAAAGGAATGATAATGGGACTCCCTGAAAAACTCAGTAGGAGATGGGATGTCCTGTTACCTTGCCTCCTTTTTGCTTACAGGGAGGTACCCCAGAAAGGAGTGGACTTCAGCCCATTTGAACTCCTATTTGGACACCCTGTAAGGGGTCCTCTAACACTTATAAAGGAGGGTTGGGAACAACCTTTAAAAGCTCCTAAGCAAGACATAGTGGACTATGTACTCGGCCTAAGGTCCAGAATGGCTGAGTACATGAAAAAGGCCAGTAAAAACCTTCAGGCCAGCCAAGAGCTCCAAAAGCAATGGCATGACCGGAAGGCTGTTCTGATTCAGTATCAACCAGGACAGAAGGTGTGGGAGCACTCCAAGACAAATGGAGTGGACCCCACATAATTGTTGAAAAGAAGGGAGAAGTCACCTACTTGGTTGACTTGGGCACTGCCAGGAGTCTCCTTAGGGTGCTCCATGTCAATCGCCTGAAACCCTACTATGACAGAGCTGATCTCACCCTGCTCATAGCAACAGATGAAGGACAGGAAGAAGAGAGTGACCCTTTCCCTGATCTCTTCTCTTCCACAGAACAAGATGCTCTAGTGGAAGGTGTAGTTTTGGCAGATTGTCTTACTGCTGAGCAGAAAGACCACTGCATAAATCTCCTGGGTCAGTTTTCTGAACTCTTTTCTACTGTGCCAGGCACCACTTCTTGGTGTGAGCACACTATAGATACTGGAGACAGCATGCCTGTCAAAAGTAAGATCTATAGGCAGCCTGACCATGTCAGAGACTGCATAAAACAAGAGGTTCAGAAAATGCTTGAACTGGGAGTGGGTGAGCACTCTGAAAGTCCATGGGCCTTTCCTGTGGTACTTGTACCAAAGCTTCACTCTATAGATGGGAAAAGAGACATGAGGTTTTGTATAGATTACAGAGGTCTCAACCACGTAACTAAAACTGATGCTCACCATATACCCAGGGCAGATGAGCTCATAGATACACTGGCATCTGCCAAGTATCTAAGCACATTTGATTTGACTGCAGGGTATTGGCAGATCAAGTTATCAGAGGATGCAAAAGCAAAAACTGCATTTTCGACTATTGGAGGGCACTACCAATTCACAGTAATGCCCTTTGGTTTGAAAAATGCACCTGCCACTTTTCAGAGGTTGGTGAATACAGTCCTGCAAGGTTTGGAGGCTTTTAGTGCAGCATATCTAGATGATATATCTGTCTTTAGATCTACCTGGGATGATCACCTGGTCCACCTGTGGAAAGTTTTGGAGGCCCTGCAAATGGCAGGCCTCACTATCAAGGCTTCAAAGTGCCAGATAGGGCAGGGGAAAGTGGTTTATCTGGGACACCTTGTAGGTGGAGAACAGATTGCACCACTTCAGGGGAAAATCCTAATTATTATAGATTGGGTTCCCCCTACAACTCAGACCCAGGTGAGAGCCTTCTTAGGCCTCACTGGGTATTACAGGAGGTTCATAAAGAACTATGGCTCCATTGCAGCCCCTCTTAATGACCTCACTTCTAAGAAAATGCCTAAAAAGGTATTGTGGACAGCTAGCTGTCAGAAAGCTTTTGAGAAGCTGAAACAGGCCATGTGCACTGCACCTGTCCTAAAAAGCCCATGTTACTCCAAGAAATTAATTGTTCAAACTGATGCATCTGAATTAGGGGTAGGGGCAGTCTTATCACAACTCAATTCTGAGGGCCAGGATCAATCTGTTGCTTTTATCAGCAGGAGGGTGACCCCTAGAGAAAAGCGTTGGTCTGCTATAGAGAGGGAGGCCTTTGCTGTGGTCTGGGCACTGAAGAAGTTGAGGCCATACCTGTTTGGCACTCACTTCATTGTTCAGACAGACCACAAACCTCTACTTTGGCTAAAACAAATGAAAGGTGAAAACCCTAAATTGTTGAGGTGGTCCATATCTCTACAGGGAATGGACTATACAGTGGAACATAGACCTGGGAGTACCCACTCCAATGCAGATGGACTCTCCAGATATTTCCACTTAGACAATGAAGACTCATCAGGTCATGGCTAGTCTTATTGTCCTTCGTTTGGGGGGGGGGGGGATTGTGTAGGAAATACCATATTGCCTGGCATGTTACCCCCATATTTCACTGTATATATGTTGTTTTAGTGTATGTGTCACTGGGACCCTGCCAGCCAGGGCCCCAGTGCTCATAAGTGTGCCCTGTATGTGTTCCCTGTGTGATGACTAACTGTCTCACTGAGGCTCTGCTAACCAGAACCTCAGTGGTTATGCTCTCTCTGCTTTCCAAATTGTCACTAACAGGCTAGTGACCAATTTCACCAATTCACATTGGCATACTGGAACACTCTTATAATTCCCTAGTATATGGTACTGAGGTACCCAGGGTATTGGGGTTCCAGGAGATCCCTATGGGCTCCAGCATTTCTTTTGCCACCCATAGGGAGCTCTGACAATTCTTACACAGGCCTGCCACTGCAGCCTGAGTGAAATAACGTCCACGTTATTTCACAGCCATTTACCACTGCACTTAAGTAACTTATAAGTCACCTATATGTCTAACCTTTACCTGGTAAAGGTTGGGTGCTAAGTTACTTAGTGTGTGGGCACCCTGGCACTAGCCAAGGTGCCCCCACATCGTTCAGGGCAAATTCCCCAGAACATGGCCATGTAACATGTCTAAGATCATGGAATTGTCACCCCAATGCCATTCTGGCATTGGGGAGACAATTCCATGATCCCCCGAGTCTCTAGCACAGACCTGGGTACTGCCAAACTACCTTTCCCGGGGTTTCACTGCAGCTGATGCTGCTGCCAACCCCTCAGACAGGTTTCTGCCCTCCTGGGGTCCAGCCAGGCTTGGCCCAGGAAGGCAGAACAAAGGACTTCCTCAGGAAGAGGTTGTTACACCCTCTCCCTTTGGAAAAAGGTGTCAGAGCTGGGGAGGAGTAGCCTACCCCAGCCTCTGGAAATGCTTTGATGGGCACAGATGGTGCCCATCTCTGCATAAGCCAGCCTACACCTGTTCAGGGATCCCCCAGCCCTGCTCTGGCGCGAAACTGGACGAAGGAAAGGGGAGTGACCACTCCCCTAACCTGCACCTCCCAGGGGAGGTGCCCAGAGCTCCTCCAGTGTGCTCCAGACCTCTGCCATCTTGGAAACAGAGGTGCTGCTGGCACACTGAACTGCTCTGAGTGGCCAGTGCCAGCAGGTGACGTCAGAGACTCCTCCTGATAGGCTCTTACCTGTGTTGCTAGCCTATCCTCCTTCCTAGGTAGCCAAACCTCCTTTTCTGGCTATTTAGGGTCTCTGCTTTGGGGAATTCTTTAGATAACGAATGCAAGAGCTCATCAGAGTTCCTCTGCATCTCTCTCTTCACCTTCTGCCAAAGGATCGACCGCTGACTGCTCAGGACGCCTGCAAAACCGCAACAAAGTAGCAAAGACGACTACTGCAACCTTGTATCGCTGATCCTGCCGCCTTCTCAACTGTTTCCTGGTGGTGCATGCTCTGGGGGTAGCCTGCCTCTTCTCTGCACTAGGAGCTCTGAAGAAATCTCCCGTGGGTCGACGGAATCTTCCCCTTGCAACCGCACGCACCAAAAGACTGCATCACCGGTCCTCTGGGTCCCCTCTCAGAATGACGAGCGTGGTCCCTGGAACTCAGCAACTCTGTCCAAGTGACTCCCACAGTCCAGTGACTCTTCAGTCCAAGTTTGGTGGAGGTAAGTCCTTGCCTCCCCACGCTAGACTGCATTGCTGGGTACCGCGTGATTTGCAGCTGCTCCGGCTCCTGTGCACTCTTCCAGGATTTGCTTTGTGCACAGCCAAGCCTGGGTCCCCGACACTCTAACCTGCAGTGCACAGCTTCCTGAGTTGTCCTCCGGCGTCGTGGGACTCCCTTTTGTGTCTTCGGGTGAGCTCCAGTTCACTCCTCTTTGTAGTGCCTGTTCCGGCACATCTGCGGGTGCTGCCTGCTCCTGTGAGGAGCCTAAGCTGCTAGAAAACACCTCTTCTACACTAATAAGGGATAACTGGACGTGGTACAGAGTGTAAGTACCCCTTGGTACCCACTACAAGCCAGGCCAGCCTCCTACAGGGCGTGAATGTGTGAAGATAGCAATCTTTCGCAAAATGGTAGAAGTTTAACAGACTAAAGATTAAGACTTCCAAGACGGAAGTGATGCTATTAGGGACTTAACACATTTGTGCCTTGCCTCAGCTCTATGCTCCACCCCTCTGGTCGCAACACCTGCATGGAACTCACAAATCAAGCAAGGAACCAGAGGATGCATTTGGGAATCAGACAGAGTGAATCCTCAGCAGCAGTGTAACCAAGCACGGTCCCATGTTCACAAACTTCAGGGGACATTTTGCCACCTCCCTTTGAAACCACAGGAAATTGAGTTGTGACTACTGGATTGTCATCTTGTGCAGGTGCAGCATTTACAGAACCCTGCAGTGTGCCATAAGTGGACACCACAAAATTAACCGCCTCTCGTTAACAGAAATCAGTGCATTGCTTACATGTGAGAGGCAGGCAGTGACACTGGCACCAGTACTGACACTGATGCAGGTACTGACACAGGCACAGGTGCTGGCACTGGCTCAGGTACTGAGGCTGATGCAAGAACTGAGGCTGACAGGGGTACTGACTGATACAGGCACTGATACAGGCACTGACACATGTACTGACACTGTCACACGTACTGGCACAGTTACTGACACTGATGCAGGTACTGGCACAGGTACTGACACTGGTTCAGGTACTGACACTGGCTCAGGGACTGAGGCTGATGCAGGAACTGAGGCTGACACAGGTACTGTCACACGTACTGACACTGTCACACGTACTGGCACAGGTACTGAGACTGATGCAGGTACTGAGGCTGACACAGGTACTGACTGATGCAGGTACTGACACAGGCACTGACATGGGCACTGACACAGGCACTGACACTGTTACACATACTGGCACAGGTACTGAGACTGATGCAGGTACTGGCACAGGTACTGACACTGGCTCAGGTACTGACAGTGGCTCAGGTACTGAGGCTGATGCAGGAACTGAGGCTGACACAGGTACTGACCGATGCAGGTACTGACACAGGCACTGACATGGGCACTGACACAGGTACTGACACTGTTACACATACTGGCACAGGTACTGAGACTGATGCAGGTACTGGCACAGGTACTGACACTGGCTCAGGTACTGACAGCGGCTCAGGTACTGAGGCTGATGCAGGAACTGAGGCTGACACAGGTACTGACTGATGCAGGTACTGACACAGGCACTGACACGGGCACTGACACTGTCACACATACTGGCACAGGTACTGAGACTGATGCAGGTACTGGCACAGGTACTGACACTGGCTCAGGTACTGAGGCTGATGCAGGAACTGAGGCTGACACAGGTACTGGCTGATGCAGGTACTGACACTGTCACACATACTGGCACAGGTACTGAGACTGATGCAGGTACTGGCACAGGTACTGACACTGGCACAGGTACCACGGCTGATGCAGGAACTGTGGCTGACATAGGTATGGACACTGATGCAAGTACTGGCACAGGCACTAAAACAGGTACTGACACTGTCACTGCTACTGCCACAGGTACTGAGACTGATGCAGGTACTGGCACAGGTATTGACACTGACACAGGTACTGAAATTAGCTCATCTGCTGTCACTGACAGGTACTGACACTGGCACAGGTACTGAGACTAATGCAAGTACTGGCACAGATATTGACACTGGCACAGGTACTGACACTGGCACTGGTACTGACAGTTACTGACACTGGCACAAGTACTTACTCTGATGCAGGCACAGGTCTTAATACTAATGCAGAAACTGATATTGGCACAGGTACTGACACTAGTAGTGGTACTGACACGATGCAGGTCCTGGCACAGGCACTGACACTGATGCAGGTATTGTCACAGGCACTGACACTGATGGGTACTGACAATGGCATGGGTACTGACACTGGCACTGACAGGTACTGGCACAGATACTGAGACTGATGCAGATACTGGCACAGATATTGGCACTGATGCAGGTACTGACACTGGCACAGGTACTTACTCTGATGCAGGCACAGGTATTAATACTGACACAGGTACTGACAGAGGAACTGACACTGGCACAGGTGCTGGCACTGGTTGTGGTGCTGACACTAATGCAGGTACTGGCACAAGCACTGACACTGTCACAGGTACTGAGAGTGGCACAGGTACTGGCACAGGTATTAATATTAACGCAGGAACTGACATTGGCACAGATGCTGGCACTGGTACAGGTACTGACACTGATGCAGGTACTGGCACAGGCACTGACACTGATGCAGGTACTGACACTGGCACAGGTAGTGACACTGATGGGTACTGACAATGGCATAGGTACTGACATTGGTGCAGATACTGGTGCAGGTACTGGCACAGGTACTGACACAGGCACAGGTACTGAGACTGAAGCAGGTACTTGCACAACTACTGACAATGACGCAGGTACTCACACTGGCACAGATACTGACACAGTTACAGGTATTGTCAAAGGTACTGACAGGTGCTGACACTGGCACAGGTACTGACACTGACAGGTATTGACACTTGCACAGGTACTGACACTGATGCAGGTACTGGCACAGGTTTTGACAGGTACTGACACTGGAACAGTTAGTGGCACAGGTACTGACACAGGTACTGACACTGATGCAGGTACTGGCATGGGTGCTGACATATGTACTGACAATGGCACAGGTAGTGACACTGACACATGTACTGACAGTGGCACATGTACTGGCACAAGTATGACACAAGAGTCTTCAGGATACAACTCAATCACATATTACACAAAAAACTGAAATTATCTTTTAATGTGCTCAGTGCCACGTGCTGACTTTCTGTATTAGCAGTTTCCTGAACAATATGAAAATGATGGAGGGATTTTCTGCACCAGTGCGGAGGCCATGGAGAGAGCTGTCTTTAAATATACAGACCCTCATTACGAAGGGCCCGGTTAATCGCGACAAGACAGTAACAATCTTTATACTCTGGACTGGCCGCACCAGGCATCGGGTGTTTTCCCAGGAGGCTGGCAGGGTGGGGGCTGTTTTTTTTTTTTACTTGGGCCGATTTTGTAGCAGCACAGCACTTTTAAAAGCACAGCAGAGTTCCTTGTGCATCCTACACTTTTCAGGCATTAACGTACCTGCTGGAGAGATATCAGGGTTTTGACTGGTGGCAGTTTTGACACATCTGAGGTAGCACAGAAGGTTAATATGCCTGCTGCAAAGAATGTGTACTATGCAGATCACAGAACAGTATTTGTGTTGTATTGTATTGTATTGTATTAGGTACTTATAGAGCGCGTAGCTACCCTAGGGCATCCCAGCGCTATGGTGCACTACACATTACACAGCGGTGATAATGTTAAGCATCTGCCATCAGAGCCAGGTGATCAACAGGATTCTGTGAACAGCCAAGTCTTTAGACGTTTGCGGAATCACAATTCCAATTCAGCAGGCCGCAAGGTAGTAGGCATAGAATTCCAGAGCTTGGAAAGATTGTACTGGGAAGATCGGCCACCTCTTCTCGCTCTCCTGATCGCCGGAACCACAGCCAGGCAGGCGTTGGAAGAACACAAGCGTCTTGTAGGGGTAAAAGGAGTGATCCATGCATTCCCAATCTTGGCACCCGTCTGGGTGAGTGATCTGTGAGCAATGCAAAGGAATTTAAATTTAATTCTTTGAGCAACCGGCAGCCAGCATAGTGACTTTAGAGCTTGTAGGGCAGAGTTAAATTTAAAGAGGTTACACAGAAGAAGGGCAGCAGCATTCTGCACCACTTGTAATTTGTCAACTGTTGATTTGGGAGCGCCCAAATATAGCACATTTCCAGTAGTCCAGTCGTGCCAGAATGAGTGCTAGGACTGCTAGTCTTTTGGACGGGAATAGGTATAAAATTTTCCTAAGAGCTCTCAACATCCCAAAGCAGAAAGCAGCCACTTTTGTTGCTTGGGTGTTCATGGTCATGTCTGTCCAGCCAAACACCTAGCCTTTTTACCTCCAGCGTTGGTGTTGTCAGGGTACTTAAGTCATTAGGCCATCCCAGATTTATCATATTTGGAGAGGGGTTACCTAGAATCAGGAGCTCTGTTTTGCCCATTGCATTTCAGAGCTGAATGGCTCATCCAATTAGCCGCCTCTGTAATGCAGGAGCCAAGAGAGGGAGGTCGATTGTCCTTTACATGGCTCATCAAAAAAATAAGTTGGGCATCATCAGCATATGATACTAGCGAGATACCATTTGCAAGGACGACCTCAGTCAAAGGAAGCATATAAACATTAAAAAGGTGAGGCTCAGAGAGGATCCCTGAGGGACCTCACAGTTGAGCTGCATAAGATCTGATCTACAGTCACCATTGAGTACTTGGAATGTTCTCTGTAGGACAATCCTTTTTGCCCTGGTCACCCCCAAACGTTTTGGACAAATACTGGTGGTTACTGACTCTTGGCTATGCCCTGGGTACTGCTTTCCAGTCCCAGGGCCAGTGCTCTATGTAAAGTGGATATGCAAATTAGGTTAATTATAATTGGCAGTATTAACCTAACTATAAATCCCTAGTGTATGGTAGAGCATGTAGGTTTAGGGATCCAAGCATAGGTAGTGCATCCAGTGCCCAGTGTCAGTTTAAAGGATGGCCTGCCTTGCTGGTTGCTTTTAAACTAAAGTTATATGCAAATTCAACTTTGGAATCAAAAGTACTTCCAAAGTCTTGAACTAACTTATTTTTACATATGTCACCCCTAATGTTATGTTATAAATGTTTGTAAGGCGCCTAACTGCCCAAGGGCCTTGTAGCACTCAAACCGCAAAATCGCAATACAACACATCAATACCCAGACTCAGGCTCTGAATAGCTATGTTTTTAAGGCCTCCCTGAAGGTGAGTTCTTGTGTCATTGATCTAATATTAAAAGGGAGACAATTCCACAGTTTCGCTCCCTGATAAGTTAGTGACCTTCCCCCCATCTTGCTTTCCATAATTTCGGGATTGTAGCTAACATAGCTGAGGAGGATTTAAGTAATCTATTTGGAACATGGAAAGAGGCTAGAGATCTGAGCATCTCTGAGTCTTGATTGTGCAGTGCTCTGTTTATATGGCATAATGCCTTAAATTGTATCCTCTTGGCCACCGGGAGCCAGTGCAATGAGGCAATTCCATTTTCTATGGATTGTTTTTTTGGGACTTTCAGTAGCAGTCGCGCCGATGCATTTTGCACTCTCTGCAGTCTTTTTATGACATAGTTCGGTGACCCCATAAACAAGGCGTTACCATAATCAATGCGTGAACCAATCAGTGCCTGAATGATTAATCTTTTTGCAGCCAAGGGCAGAATCGTAAAGACCTTCCTCAGCATCCTAAGAAAGGCGAAGGAGGTTCCTGCTATCCTATTTGCATGTTTGGACATTGATAGTTGGGGTCCAACCATACCCACAAACTTTTAATAAGATCTTTAGGGGGCGGGAGCATGCCCACCCCATTTATTGTTGCTGGCATTGCCAAGGGCTTTTTGGGATGCCCAAAGAACATCACCTCCGTTTTGCCATCATTGAGCTTTAATTTGCTTTCCGTCATCCAGGCAGCAACTGCTTGTAGGCAGGGTACAAATGCTGTTTCAAGGTCCATTGGCTCATTTGTAAATGAGACAATAAGTTGTGTATCGTCTGCATAAGATACTATTTTTAAGCCAAACGATTGAACAATCTCCGCCAATGGCAACATATAGATAATAAACAGCAGAGTACTGAGGGAGGACGCTTGCGGGACTCCACAACAGCCTATAGTCCGTTTTTACATATGTGATCTATCTAACACCTGAAAGGATCTGCCATTAATAAATGAGGTGATCCATTCTAGTGCAGTCCCAGAGATTTTAATCTCTTGTATCCTATTCTTTAGGCTATCCAGGTCTACCGTGTCGAAAGCTGCACTAAGGTCCAGGGGGATGATTGCTGTTTCAGTCCCGTTATCCAGCCGCTTTTTTTTGCCTCTTCCGTGATGGCAATTAATGCGGTCTCAGTGCCATGAAAAGGCCTGAAACCCATCTGAGTAGGGTGCAGAATCTTATTCTCTTCCAAAAAGAGAGAGAGCTGAGCATGTACATGTTTTTCAGCTATTTTAGCCACAATAGGTAGCAATGAAATGGGTCTGTAGTTATTCAGCAATTCTGGGTCCAAATTAGGTTTCTTTAAAAGAGGTTTAATAATAGCCTGTTTCCATGAATCTGGAACTATTCCAGAGGTAAGTGTGTGCCCTAAGTGCCCCTATTGTTGGGTGCCATGTAACTATAAGCAGGAACCTTATAAAATTGTTTTATAAGCCCTGGTGAGGTAAAATAGCCAAATTCATTTTCCCCTCACAGTAGTGAATGGCCTCCATAGGCTAGAATAGGAAGACTTTATTTCAATTAATAGAGTCACAATAGGAGCCAGATATTTCGAGTTTGGTACCAAACTAATTGTTATAATAAATCCCACAACTTGCCATTGTTGGATTTAATATAACTAGTTCGGGGAAAGAGCTTTAAAACTCTACCTGAAAGTTGCCAACTTAGCACTGTCATGCAGTTCTCTAATTGGCCAGCCTCTGGCAGCCTAACCACGCTACCTTGATGAGGTGTGAAGTAGCCTGGGCTGAATACAAAGGAAGTGCTTGGGGGATGAGATCTGCCTCAGCAGATGGTGAAACAGGATGAAGGAGAGCAGACAAACTGGTCTTCAAAGGAGGGAAGGACAATTCCTGTAACCCCAGACAACCAGGTGCCTTCTTGATTAGATTAGGCGAGGGCAGAAGAGGGGTGTGTTAAGGATTTTTAGCCACATCAGTTTCAGCTATGTTGGATTGTTGCTCCCTGGGATTGATTTTTGCCACACTTCCCAGGAAGTGGTCATCATAGGGAAAAGGGGGTAGTGGCCTGCCTGCGATTGGGCAGTCACCCCCCCTCTTTTTTTACCCCAGGAACAAGGATAAATATGGCAGAGCTGCACCCACACTTCAGATCCCTACAAGGAACAACATCCAAAAAAGAAGGACTGCTCTGCTGGACCCCTGACCTGCACCTGGACCCTGCACCAGCTGCACACTTGGGCTTCACCACTAAAAGGACTTTCCCTGGCTTCAACTGGTTCAAGATTGGACTCTTTGCTTCCTACAGGTGAAAAATAGCTAGCCAGAGTCCCCTGCATTAAATACTTAAGAAACTGACCAGCTGACCAATGCTCATTTTGGAGTTTGAGCCAGGTGCATTCTGGGAGTTGGAGTCCTAGCCCTCAAGGAGCATCTCAGAGATTCTGGAACCTTGAGGGTGAGCTGTGGACTCCTAAATGACCTTCAGTGACCTTCTCGAAGAAGATCCAGAGGTTTGGAGACGATTGGAGAAGTTTTGGTATAAAGCTCCATAAAGGGACTGACCCACCAGAGAGAGTCAAGCTGGCTTACGTCGACCATGACCCAGCCTGACTTGCAGGTTCGTCCACCTGAAAAGCTCCGGAGCCCCATCCTTCCAAGATTTCACCGGGGGCTCCTGGAAAGGCAATCCGATGATGTCAACTCAAAATCAGCTTACTGTGGAGGGTTGTCCGACGTCAGAGAGAAAAAGCTCCAAAAAAGTGATAACGTTTGAACGTATGAAGTTGACCGGGACTTCACGCAGTGTATGCGAAGAATGCTCCACGGACATCGGATCAAGATTCAGCTTTGGTCCGGATGAAGATTTCTGTCCTGAAAAATTGTCTACGTCCGAAGGTAGAATTCTTCACCGAGGTCTCCTGCGAAGCATATCCATAGAGGGCTCCAGGGAAGTCAGATCGGATTGGTGACTTAGTCCCACTAAAGAAAATCTTCAAGAAAAAGACTAACTCCGAAGGTAAGTATTTGACTGAGGCCTCCCACTTGCTGTAGCTGAGCAAGGCTCCATCGCAGTTGGCCTTAAACTTTAACTTTGTCCCGGTCGAGGTGCAACCAGATACCTGAGTGGCGCTTTTAGTTTCTAAGCACTAAAAAAACAATTCATACCTTTGGTTCCCCTTATCTGATATTTTTCATTTTGGTGTGAAATTGAAGAGACAAACATTGTTCAACTGTTTACTCTGTTTTTATTACTGTTTCGTGATACTTGAATGCTATACACACTTTGGTCCTCATTACAACCCTGGCGGTCGGTGATAAAGTGGCGTTAATACCGCCAACAGGTCGGTGGTAATTAGTACCAAATTATGACCACGGCGGAAACAGCTCAGACAGATAGCCACTTTAACACACCGCCCGCCAGTGCGGAAACAACAGGCACCACATCGGTAACCTCCTACAGCCAGGCGGAAGACAATGTTCCGCCCACTGTATTAAGACATGCCAATCTGCCACCTTTTCCGGGGTGGGACCAACGACATCAAAACCTGGCAGAAACGGACCTCAGAAGGGAAACGATTCACCTCTGGAGACTCAGGGAAGAACCACGCCGCCATGGAGCCCGAGTTACATGTCTTCCCCATGCTCTTCTACATGCTGCTCCACTACGAACACCAACTACGGCGAAGTCGACCACGGTGAGAACAGCTGCCTAGAACACAGGGGAGGGGAGAGGAAAAAGGGAGTGACACACACATGCAACACCCCCACCCCAACACCATACACACAAGCAGATGCAGTAAGAAAAAATATTTACCCCGTACCCCTCAGAAATAATGCAAGGACCACAGGAATACATGAAAGTGAGTGTAATAAGATAACTATTGTAGGAATACGTGCATCCAAATAAAAAAGTATATACATATGTACAAATGAAGGGACACCACCCAGTCCTCAATGTTCTTGGGCCACCGGGCCACATCACAAAGTCCAAGGCCCCACCTCACTTCTGCAACAACACGGAGAGAACACTGCAGGGGCATCAGGTCCAAAATAGCCAAGCACCTCAGGGGGACGGGGAATGGGGGGGGCACCTCAGCCGGAAGATGGTACAACACCACTGGTCCTGGAAGGGCCAACATGCCCTGTGCTAAGTCCTGGGGAGTGCAAGGCCACAGTCTCTTGAGTGGATGACTTCTCCACTGGCTCTGGAGGGGGCAACATGCCCATTTCTCTGTCCTGGGGAGTGCAAGGCCACGGTCTCTTGAGTGGATGACTTCTCCACTGGTTCTGGAAGGGGCATTGTGCCCAGTGAGCTTCATCTTGGGGAGGATGGGGTGAGTGGATGGCTTCTCCACTGGTTCTAGAGGTGGCATCGTGCCCAGTGAGCTTCATCCTGGGGAGGATGGGGTGAGTGGATGGCTTCTCCACTGGTTCTGGAGGGGGTATCGTGCCCTGTGAGCTTCCTCCTGGGGAGGATGGGGTGACTGGATGGCTTCTCCACTGGTTCTGGAGGGGGCATTGTGCCCTGTGAGCTTCATCCTGGGGAGGATGGGGTGAGTGGATGGCTTCTCCACTGGTTCTGGAGGGGGCATCGTGCCCAGTGATGCAGATCTTGGGGAGTGCAAGGTCACAGTCTCTTAGCTGGGCGTCATACCCACAGGATTTGCAGTGTCCAGGCCGCACAATAGCCCATGGATGCAGAACTACACACTGTCCGCCGGCAGAGACGGCTGTTCAGTGGTGGCAGTGGTGGTGCTGCTGGTAGTGGTGGGGGAGGCTCCAGCCCATCCCCTGCAGCCTCGGACAGCTGCCCACTGGGGCTGCTGCTGCTGGTGGTGCTGCTGGTGGTGGTGGTGGGGGGAGGCTCCAGCCCATCCCCTGCAGCCTCGTATGGCTCAGCACCAGGCCCCTTGTCCTTACTGCCTGCTGGTGCAGGTCCCTTGCCCTTCCTAGCAGCAGCTGGGGATGGCTCCTTGCCCCTTTTGGCAGCAGCTGGGGCTGGCTCCTTGCCCTTCCTTCCTGCAGCTGGGGCTGGCTCCTTGCCCTTCCTTGAAGCACTTGGGGCAGGCACCCTTTCCGTCTTTCTGGCTGGTGGCCGGGATCCTTTCCCATCTGCTAGGGACACTACTGTGCCCATGGACTGGGTGGCTGAGGTGCTTGCCTGGGTTTTGACCACCCTGGCCTGACCTGAGGGACGGGGGGGTTCGGTGTAGGGGATAGGTCAATGGTAGAGAGGAAAAGCTTCTTAGGGACATTGGGGGGGAACAGGGAGAAGGTTTGGGAGTGGAGGAAGAGGCTGTGGTTGTAGGAGGTGTCAGTCTGCTGTGTTTGGGTACAGGTGCATGGGCTGGATGCTGTTGTGAGGTGGATGGCTATTGGGTGTCTGAGTGCTTGCGTTTGCGTACTTTGGGAGGAGGGGGCACAGACACAGTGGGAGAGGACACAGGGGACGTGTGCATGGATGTGGGGGTGGTGACTGCCAGAGAGGGGTGTGTACTGATAGGTGTGCTAGTGATGGTGGTAATGGATGAGGATGTAGTGCGTGCAGGTGTGAGTGGAGACGCTACTGGGAGGGAGGTGGACAAGGAGGAGGAGGAGGGGGCCACAGTGGAGGCAGTGGATGTTGGTATGTCTGCATCTGGATGGTGTTTGTGTGAGTGCCTGTGGGATGAAGTGTGGTGCCTGCCCTCCAGAAATGCATCGGTCTGTTGCATTTGGGCTGTCAGCCCCTGGATGGCATGCACAATGGTTGACTGCCCAACAGAGATGGATCGCAAGAGGTCAATAGCCTCCTCACTCAGGGCAGCAGGGCTGACTGGGGCAGGGCCTGAGGTGCCTGGGGCGAAGGAGATGCCCACCCTCCTGAGTGAGCGGGCACGGGCAACTCGCTGAGAGGCTTCTGGGAGGGCAGTGTTGGTACGGGGTGGCGGCTGTACCTGTAGCTGGGGTGGACACAGAGGTGTCTGCCACCACCAGGGAGCTTCCATCGGAGGAGGTATCCGTGTCCGAACTGTCCCCTCCAGCCTCCGCCGTGGTGCTCCCCTTGCTCTCCGTCCCACTGGTGCCCTCACCGTCTGTAGATTCGGCCTCCTCTGTCCTGTGGGATGCAGCTCCCTCTATCGCCAGGGCCTCTGTTCCTCTGCCAGATGATGCTAATGCACATAAAAACAGGGTGACAAAACAAAAAGGGGGGAGAGACAAAGGATACACTTGGTCAATGGCGGCACCAACACCACTGTTGGTGTACACAACACACAGGGGACAGGCCTACGCACTGGGCAATCCACTACCAGTCACAATGCTAGTCACTAGCCCATGGATTGGGACACCTAACGCCAATTGCAGCATACATGAGACCCACAGACCCTTGCCCAGTAGTGGATGCCTACCAGCTTGGTTGGAGGACCTTCAAATCAAAACCCTTCCCAACATGGGACCTACTCTGCAATGTCAGGCCTGGCCTAGGGGCACCCACAAGGCCGCACCCCCACCCCTATAACACCCCACCAGGCATAATTTGTAATGAAGGGCACTGCATTCACCCCCTTGTTGCTGCTGTGATAACCCCAAGCACCCATCCAGCTCTGGATAGGCCACCACCAGTATGCGGGCCATCAGGGGGGCACCCCTTCCTCGTTGGGAGGCCATCCCCAGCTGGGCCTCTGCCGTCTTCCGTGCCCAGCGTCTCCGGTCCTCCAACCGTTTCCAACAGTGGGTGCTTCCCCTGCCGTAGACCCCCAGGGTCTGCACGTCCTTGGTGATGGCACACCAAATACCCTGAGCCTGACTCTAGCCAGCAGACGCGGGAAGAGCGAACGCCGAGATCGTTTAAATCATCGCATCCAGGCTCCTACTCTCCGAATCTATTTGGTGTACCGGCAAGACTCTGAGGATCCATACATATATACAGCGGTTTATATGTACCTTAATTCAGCAGCAGACATCAGTCAATGCTTAGATATTTATTTAGTCCATCTTCCTGTACTACAATAGGTAGCATCATGTCCTGCAGTGAAGCAGTAACGGCCGGAAAAATGATTGTCCTATAAAAACGTCAGACAAGACTCTCCAAATTCCTTGACTACATCATCAAAAAGAACACAACAAACCTATAATCAATCTGACCAGAAGATTTGGCTGCCAAGACTAGAGTATAATATAATAGTGCCACTGGGAACGGCCCTGAGGAAAGTTGTCCACTATACCCTATAACACCGAAACGCGCGTAGGCCTTCGGTCCCTACGGTACCACTTGGATAGAACCATGTCAGCATTGTTTCTTTGTTTGTGCATTAGATTATTAATACTAATACATTAGAACAATCTATGGGCCTGATTTTAACCTTGGCGGACGGCGGAGGCCGTCCGCCAAGGTTCCGCCGCCAAATGACCGCACCGCGGTCACAAGACCGCGGCGGCCATTCTAACATTTCCTCTGGGCCGGCGGGCGCTCTCCAAAAGAGCGCCCGCCGGCCCAGAGGAAATGCCCCTGCAACGAGGACGCCGGCTCAGAATTGAGCTGGCGTAGTTGCAGGGGTGCGACGGGTGCAGTTTGCACCCGTCGCGTATTTCAGTGTCTGCATGGCATGGGCACTGCAGGGGCCCCCAGGGGCCCCGCGGCACCCCCTACCGCCATCCTGTTCCTGGCGGGAGACCCGCCAGGAACAGGATGGCGGTAGGGGGTGTCAGAATCCCCATGGCTGCGGAGCGCGCTCCGCAGCCATGGAGGATTCCCCCGAGCAGTGGAAAGTCGGCGGGAGACCGCCGACTTTCCGCTTCTGACCGCGGCTGAACCGCCACGGTCAGAATGCTCGTGGGAGCACCGCCAGCCTGTTGGCGGTGCTCCTGTGGTCGGTGGCCCTGGCGGCCACCGGCCGCCAGGGTCAGAATGACCCCCTATATCTGTATATTCCTATCATTCTAAATTGTTTTAATCTTATTATTTGGATTAGTTTTTTGAAGTGTTGTTTCACTTGTAAATAAGACACTTTCTCTCACTTGTATAATCCAGTGTGTATGTGGTATGTTTGATTTAGGTGCTTTGTATGTCTTTCTTATTTTTCTGATTTAATGTATATCTTTTAGGATTGTATTATTATTGAATAATAAAATATTTGTATTTGTCAAATAAGTTTATATTAATTATATAGTAGGATTACTTTATTTGCAACCGAGTACCTAAGTGTAGTAGCCTGACATCATAAGCATATAACTGGTCAGTAATATATAGTTAGTATCATTCTAAATCATAGTATTGGTATGTGAAGATGATGGTATCTTCAAGGTTATCTTAGTAGCTCTTATAGTAGTTTTTCTCTACACGGGGGTCTTGGCAATAGTCTCTGGCTTCTGCCTGGATCGCAGGGAACGTTTGTGGGGTGGTTCACCTTCTGCAGAGGTGCTGGTGGCCTGTTGGTCCTGTGGCGAGGCCTCCTGTCCACTAGCGGCAGCGGAGGTGGAGGGCTGTTCAGTAGTCAAGATAGTGTCAGGGGCCCGCTGGTGTGCCACTGCCTCCCTCATACTATTGGCCATGTCTGTCAGCACCCCTGCAATGGAGACCAGGGAGGTGTTAATGGCCTTCAAGTCCTCACTGATCCCCAGGTACTGTCCCTCCTGCAGCCACATGTTCTCCTGCATCTTGTCCAGAATCTGGCCCAGCATATCCTGGGAATGTTGGTAGGCTCCCAGAATTGCAGTGAGTGCCTCTTGGAGGGTCGGTTCCCTGGGCCTACCCTCCCCCTGTCACACAGCAGTCCTCCCAGCTTCCCTGTTGTCCTGTGCCTCTGACCCCTGAACTGTGTGCCCACTGCCACTGACCCCAGGTCCCTGATTGTCCTGGGTTTGTGGTGTGCCCTGGGGTCCCCGTAGTGATGGACACACTTCTGATTGACGTGTCCTGGGGACAGAGGTATGGGCCCACTGGGTGGGTGCTGGGATGGTGTTTCCTGAGGGGGGATGCTCTGTGGTGGTATGTGACTGTGGCTGGGTAACCGACTGTCCGGAGGTCCCTGATGGGCCAGGTTGGTCATCCAGATCCAGGCGAGCAGAGCTGCGGTCAGCACTGTGGGCCTCTTCTGTGGGAGGAGTGGATGTTGCTGGCACCTCTTCTCCGGTGACATTGGCTGGGGTACTCGTGGGGATGTAAATGCAGTGTTATGGTTTCTGTGTGTGACATCTTGTGCATGGGTGGGTTGCCCTCTATGGCCCTGGCAGCTTTACCTTGTGTGAGTTGTTATTTGGTGGGCTAGCTGATTATCTCTAGTGTGCATGCTTTAGTGTGAGTGCCGATGCAGGGCTGTAAGGGGTGTCCATGCATTGGTAGAGCATGCATTGGGATGAGTGAGATGTAATGGTGGGGTGTGTGAGACGTGGTAAAGTGATGGGAGTGAGGGTGAGGGTGGGGGTATGTTATGGTACGCAGGTAGGGGGGTTGTAGTAGTATAGAGTTGACTTACCAGAGTCCAGCCCTCCTGCTACTCCTGCCAGGCACTCAGGATGCATGATTGCCAAGACTTGCTCCTCCTATGTAGTTAGTTGTGGGGGAGGAAGTGGGGTCCACCGCCAGTCCTCTGTACAGCGAGTTGGTGTCTTGCTGCAGTGGAACATACCTTCCCCCGTGGGTCACTCCACCTCTTCCTGATATCATGCCTTGTTCTGGGGTGCTGTCCCATGGCGTTGACCCTGTCCACGATTCTCCGCCATAGCTCCATCTTCCTAGCAATGGATATCTGCTGCACCTGTGATCCAAATAACTGTGGCTCTACCTGGATGATTTCCACCACCATGACACTCAGTTCCTCCTCAGAGAATCTGGGGTGTTGTTGTGATGCCATGAGTGTAGTGTGAGTAGGGTGTGTAGGGTGATGCGTTTGGGTGTGTGTTTTAAGGTGTGTGGGTGGTGTATAGGTGATGGAGTGTGTGGGTCTGGTCTTGTCAGTAGTCGTGATGTCAGTCTGTTGGCAATGGTTTTTAGTCATAAAGGTTTGTGGATACTGTGGGTGAGTGTTTTATAGTGGGGTGTGTGTGTGTGGAAGTGGTGTGTGTATGGGTGTCAGGTGTGTGTAGTTTGAATTGTCCAATGTGAGGCTGTTTTGTTAGTGTGTGTGTAATTTGAGCGCCATGGTATGTACCTCCAATGGTTTACCGCCATTGAATGTCTGCCATGGTGATTCGTGGATCATAATGTGATGGGTGTAGTTCTGTTGGCGTAACAGTGGGTTTTGCTACCACCACTTTAACACTGACTTTTGGGCTGGCGGATTTGTGTGTGTGTCTGAATACTGACGGATTGGTGTGTGTGTCATAATATGGTTAGCGGATATCCGCCACTGCGGCGGTGGTATGTTGGCAGCAGTTTTACATGGCGGTAAGTTGAACTTACCGCCAATGTCATAATGAGGGCCTTTGTCTCCTAAGGTAAGCCTTGTTGCTCAATGACAAGCTACCAAGGGTTGAGCTGGGGTTAATTTATTGAGACCTAACTGAACCTAGTGGGGGTTAATGGCCTATTGCTAAGTGTAGGTACTTACCTGCCCTTCCCAATAATCCACTTTCCAAGATTGTTTGATCGAGGAATGATTTAAGCCAGAGAAGAGCCTGTCCAGTCATCCCAACATTATGGAGCCTCTCCAAGAGGATCTTGGTCTTTACCATTTCAAAAGCAGCACTAAGGTCCAGTAGGATGATAGCAACCACACATCCTTCATCTAAAAGTCTTTTTGCTTCTTCCACTGCAGCCAAAAGGGCAGCTTGTGTACCATGGTGCGGTCTAAATCCTGTTTGAGTAGAGGGTCCAGGTTGGGCTATTTTAATAGGTCTCTTATCATTGCATGGTTCTAGGCAAGCAGCACCATTCCCTTACTCAAGGACAGATTAAGGACCACTAAAAGGGAAGGTCCAGTCACATCAAAGATTTTGAATAGGACAGAAAGAGGAGCCGGATCGAGCGGTGAGCCTGACTTCAGCTTAATAAGGAGCGAAGAAAGCATTTTTTAGAGTGATTCCTGGGAAGCCTGAAAGTATCGCCTTGTCATTTAACTGGGCCTTATTATGGACCTCGTTTCCAGTCTAAACCTGAGAGTGAGGAGTAAATATCATCTATCTTTTTCTTGAAGAACTTGGCGATATTATTACATTGCAGGGTTGAGGGTACTTGAATTGCAGAGTTACAGATAGGTTTTAGAAGAGATTTTATAATCTAGAATATCTCTCTCAGCACATTCAAAGCGGTCTGTATTTTACTACCATTGTATGCTACTTTAGTGGTCAGGATTACCACATGGTACTTCCTAACAGTTTCCTTATATTTGGCCTTCGCTGTCGTTGAGTAGTCCCTTCTCCAGCATCTCTCAGCTCTTTTACAGGCTTTTTTTAAATGTCTAAATTGAGGAATATACCAAGGAGCTGAGCTGGTGTGCTGATGTGTGAATTGGTTAGTGGTAGGACACAGTAAATCCAGAGATTGAGTGAGCCAGTGAGTGAACTCGGCATAGGCTATGGAAGGGTCTGTATTCATATCAACTCAGGTTTTATTGAGATGATGCTAAATTGTTAATGTTAAGCTTAGACCATCTTCGCTTAAATAACGAGGAGGATGTGTCCGTGGGGGGATGCTGAGAACAGGTAATCCTAAAAGGAACTAGCAAGTGGTTTTACTTGCACAGGTTTTACGCTTACTAAGTTGTCCTCATTAGAGAAAATAGGGTCAGGCAGGTGACCTTTTGAGTGTGTTATCTCGGATACCCTCTGAGCAAGCCTGATTGCCAGGAGATCTTGAGTAATAGCAGTGGCTTGCTTGTCTGCCAGATCCTTGAAATTAATATTTATGTCACTTAAAAGTGTGAAGTTAGATTTTGAAGCTACAAAATTGGTAATCATCTCAGGAAGGGCATTTATAAATTCCTTGCCCTTTCCTGGTGGTCTGTAAATTAATATACCAGAAAATGTATAGGTGGCAGAGAAAGAAATAGATAAACACTAAAATTTCACAATCAGGGAGTGGATAGGAGTTGGTCAGGTATTTGAAGAGGGATTTAAGAATGATAGCCACCCACACCTCCTCTTGTATTTGGAGGATATTTCCTACAAATATAGTAGTTGTCGAGAAGTGCCTGGGCAAAGTAAGAACCAGACTAGTCCTCCAACCAGGTTTCAGTTAAGAACAGTCTACCCGGCTGCTCGTCCTCTGGGAGGGAGTATATATCAAATTTATGTGCAGTAAGAGTCCTATAATTGGTATAAAAACAACTTAATACTGCCCTCAAACCTAGGTTTAACATGTGAATTAATATTCCCTAACAGAGAGAAGGGACAGTGTTGGCAGGTCAAATGAGCATTCCCACAATTAATGGAATGATAGAAGTCGCCCGTAGGGGAACCCTGTAAGGCAAGGAGTTGACCAAAAGTATAGATTCTCATAGCTGTATCCCTGTAGGAGGCTGGCCTGGTTTGTAGTGGGTACCTTGAGTATTTACACCAGGTCCAGTTATCCCTTATCAGTGAAATGTGGTAGTGTTCTCACAGCTTAGGCTGATAGAGGTAGCTATAGCAGAGCAGCTTAGGCTGAACGAGGGGACATGCAAAGCTCCTGCAATAGCACTTATAGTTACACAGTACTTACACACAAGTAAAGACAATACTCAGTGTTACCAAAAATAAAGGTAGTTTATTTGGGTGACACAAGGCCAAAAATATCTTAGAGGCAATACTCCTTCTGGAGGTAAGTATTATACACAATATATACACTAGACACCAAAATAAGGTAAGTAATTAGACATAGGATAGTGCAAACAATAGGAAATGCTATAGAATGGAATGGGAGAAAATAGGTCTTGGGGCAACACAAATATATACTAAGAAAGTGGAATGCGAATCACAAATTCCCCCCTAGACAAGTGTAGTGTGTAGAGAATCTCTAGGTGAGTAAGAATACAGTAAAGGTAAGTAAATTACCCCACCCCAGAGCCCAGAAAAGAAGTGTAGGAGGCTGGACTGGCTTGTAGTGAGTACCAAGGGGTACTTACACCTTGCACCAGGCCCAGGTATCCCTTATTAGTGTATAGTGGTGTCTAGCAGCTTAGGCTGATAGAAAAGGTAGCTTAGCAGAGCAGCTTAGGCTGAACTAGGAGACGAGTGAAGCTCCTACGGTACCACTAGTGTCATATGCACAATATCACAAGAAAACACAATACACAGATATACTAATAAAAAGGTACTTTATTTTTATGACAATATGCTAAAGTATCTCAGTGAGTACCCTCAGTATGAGGATAGCAAATATACACAAGATATATGTACACAATACCAAAATATGCAGTAATAGCAATAGAAAACAGTGCAAACAATGTATAGTCACAATAGAATGCAATGGGGACACAAAGGAATAGGGGCAACACAAACCATATACTCTAGAAGTGGAATGCGAACCACGAATGGACCCCAAACCTATGTGACCTCGTAGAGGGTCGCTGGGACTGTAAGAAAACAGTGAGGGTTAGAAAAATAGCCCACCCCAAGACCTTGAAAAGTGGGTGCAAAGTGCACCTAAGTTCCCCAAAGAGCACAGAAGTTGTGATAGGGGAATTCTGCAGGAAAGACCAACACCAGCAATGCAACAACAGTGGATTTCCAGACGAGAGTACCTGTGGAACAGGGGGACCAAGTCCAAAAGTCAAGATCAAGTCGGGAGTGGGCAGATGCCCAGGAAATGCCAGCTGTGGATGCAAAGAAGCTGCCACCAGATGGTAGAAGCTGAGGATTCTGCACGAACGACAAGGGCTAGAAACTTCCCCTTTGGAGGATGGATGTCCTACATCTTGAAGAGTCGTGCAGAAGTGTTTTCCCGCAGAAAGACCGCAAACAAGCCTTGCTAGCTGCAAGGGTCGCGGTTAGGGTTTTTGGATGCTGCTGTGGCCCAGGAGAGACCAGGATGTCACCAATTGCGTGAGGGGACAGAGGGGGCATCCAGCAAGACAAGGAGCCCTCTCAGAAGCAAGCAGCACCCGCAGAAGTGCCCGAACAGGCACTACAAAGTGGAGTGAAATGGTGCTCACCCAAAGTTGCACAAGAGAGTCCCACGCCGCCAGAGAACAACTCAGGAGGTCGTGCAATGCAGGTTAGAGTGCCGTGGACCCAGGCTTGGCTGTGCACAAAGGAAATCTTCGTGGAGTGCACAGGAGCCAGAGTAGCTGCAAAATACCCGGTTCCCAGCAATGCAGTCTGGCGTGGGGAGGCAAGGACTTACCTCCACCAAACTTGGACTGGACTGTGGGAGTCACTTGGACAGAGTTGCTGAGTTCAAGGGACCTCCCTCGTCATGCTGAGAGGAGACCCAGAGGACCGGTGATGCAGTTCTTTGGTGCCTGCGGTTGCAGGGGGAAGATTCCGTCGACCCACGGGAGATTTCTTCGGAGCTTCTAGTGCAGAGAGGAGGCAGACTACCCCCACAGCATGCACCACCAGGAAAACAGTCGAGAAGGCGGCTGGATCAGAGTTACAGTGTCGCAGTAGTCGTCGTTGCTACTTTGTTGCAGTTTTGCAGGCTTCCAGCACAGTCAGCAGTCGATTCCTTGGCAGAAGGTGAAGAGAGAGATGCAGAGGAACTCTGATGAGCTCTTGCATTCGTTATCTAAGGAATTCCCCAAAGCAGAGACCCTAAATAGCCAGAAAAGGAGGTTTGGCTACCTAGGAGAGAGGATAGGCTAGCAACACCTGAAGGAGCCTATCAGAAGGAGTCTCTGACATCACCTGCTGGCCATGGCCACTCAGAGCAGTCCAGTGTGCCAGCAGCACCTCTGTTTCCAAGATGGCAGAGGTCTGGAGCACACTGGAGGAGCTCTGGGTACCTCCCAGGGGAGGTGCAGGTCAGGGGAGTGGTCACTCCCCTTTCCTTTGTCCAGATTCGCGCCAGAGCAGGGCTGAGGGATCCCTGAACCGGTGTAGACTGGCTTATGCAGAGATGGGCACTATCTGTGCCCATCAAAGCATTTCCAGAGGCTGGGGGAGGCTACTCCCCAGCCCTGGCACCTTATTCCAAAGGGAGAGGGTGTAACACCCTCTCTCTGAGGAAGTCCTTTGTTCTGCCTTCCTGGGCAAAGCCTGGCTGGACCCCAGGAGGGCAGAAACCTGTCTGAGGGGTTGGCAGCAGCAACAGCTGCAGTGAAACCCCGGGAAAGGCAGTTTGGCAGTACCCGGGTCTGTGCTAGAGACCCGGGGAATCATGGGATTGTCTCCCCAATACCAGGATGGCATTGGTGGGGCAATTCCATGATCTTAGACATGTTACATGGCCATATTCGGAGTTACCATTGTGAAGCTACACATAGGTAGTGACCTATATGTAGTGCACGCGTTTAATGGTGTCCCTGCACTCACAAAGTCCGGGGAATTGGCCCTGAACAATGTGGGGGCACCTTGGCTAGTGCCAGGGTACCCACACACTAAGTAACTTGGCACCCAACCTTTACCAGGTAAAGGTTAGACATATAGGTGACTTATAAGTTACTTAAGTGCAGTGTAAAATGGCTGTGAAATAACGTGGACGTTATTTCACTCAAGCTGCAGTGGCAGGCCTGTGTAAGAATTGTCAGAGCTCCCTATGGGTGGCAAAAGAAATGCTGCAGCCCATAGGGATCTCCTGGAACCCCAATACCCTGGTTACCTCAGTACCATATACTAGGGAATTATAAGGGTGTTCCAGTATGCCAATGTAAATTGGTGAAATTGGTCACTAGCCTGTTAGTGACAATTTGTAAAAGAGAGCATAACCACTGAGGTTCTGGTTAGTAGAGCCTCAGTGAGACAGTTAGGCATCACACAGGGTACCCATACCTATAGGTCACAAACTTATGAGCACTGGGGTCCTGACTAGCAGGGTCCCAGTGACACATAACAAACATACTGAAAACATAGGGCTTTCACTATGAGCACTGGGCCCTGGCTAGCAGGATCCCAGTGAGACAGTGAAAACACCCTGACATACACTCACAAACAGGCCAAAAGTGGGGGTAACAAGGCTAGAAAGAGGCTACTTTCTCACACAGCCCCCCCCCCCCAAATGAAGGACAATAAGACTAACCTTGGCCAGTTGAGACTTTATTGTCTAAGTGGTGATAAGTAGAGAGTAGCTCTGCAATAGACTGGTTACTCCCTTTATTATCCACTATATGGTTACTTCCCTGTGGGGATGTAAACCACCCTGTTTGAAGTTTTTTAGCTAAGCAACAATGTGGAGATGTATTTTCAGAGTTTCTATCAGTAAGTTTTAGTTTAGAGCAGTGGGAATTGTCCACTGATCCTATTTGTAGTGATGAAAATGCCAGACAGGGATGCTGTCTCAGTAAAGCCATAGCTGGGCAAAAATGTTGTCCATATGGCTGGAAGAAAGAACAGGGATGCTGTTTCTCTTGAGTTGGAGCAGGGCAGGGATGCTGTCCTATGAGCTCCACACCAGGGCAGGGATGCTGTCCTAAGTGTTGTGAGGCAGTGCAGAGTTTCTGCACTAAAGTTTCTCTGGGAGGGTTGGAGGGATGCTCCATGTTAACAAAAATGGTGCTCCTTTTCTCACCAATATGAGTTATCCCACAGAGAGGTACTTCTACCTCAGGGAGTTCAGCTATGCCAGCTGATGATTCCCTTGGAACAGGTGCCACCCCCAGGAGAGGTTTCTCCCACCACAGGAATGGTATCCTGATTGGCAGGGTGGTTAGGGGATACTGTGATACCCTTTTTACCTGTTGTTGGAGAGGGATCCTGAGTTTTCGGGCCTTTTCTCCTTTGCTTTTTCATTTCTGTAGAAATGAGAGGGAACAATTCCTCAGGGATACCCAGCATGGCTGCATGGGTATAAAACTCTACATCAGCCCAACCTGAGGCCTCTAGGTCATTACCTAAAAGACAATCTACAGGTAAGCTAGGTGATACTACCACCTGGTTAGGGCCAGAAACTCCACCCCAACTAAACTGAATTATAGCTAAGGGAAGAAACTTAGTGGAGTTATGAACATCAATAATCTTATACTGTTGTCCAATGATGTGTTGTTCAGGATGCACTAGGTTTTCAGTCACCAAAGTGATACTGGCACCTGTGTCCCTGTAGGCCGAGGCCTCAACACCATTTATTGAAACTGTCTGCCTGTACTTATCCATTGTAAGGGGACAAGCAGCCAGTGTGGCAAGGCCAATGCCACTAGGTGTGACAAAAACTGTCTTGGGACTGACTACCCCAGTTTCTATGATGGACCCATAAGTGAACCCAACTACACCCTTTGCTTGGCTGTTGCCAGCAGTCCCACCACTACTGCTAGGGGCACTAGAGCTTGATGTATTAGTGGTGGTAGGCTCAGGGGGTTTACCTGGACAGGACCTATCCCCTGGCCTATGGCCTCTGTTTTTACACACAAAGCACCAAGGCTTTTTAAATTGTGTAGGTTGTGAAGAAGAGGAAGAATTTGTTTTATCCCCACCCCCTGAAGAGTATTTAAGATTTGAAGAAGGATCTTTGGTTTTACCCTTATCCCCATGCTTATCTTGAGATTTCTCTCCATCTTTCTTCTTGCCATCCTTGTCACCACCTGTATGAACTTTTCTGTTCACTCTTGTTCTGACCCATTTGTCTGCCTTCTTTCCCAAGTCTTGGGGAGAAGTCAGATCTGAGTCCACTAGATACTGGTGCAACAAATCAGACACACAATTATTAAGAATATGCTCTCTCAGGATTATGTTATACAGGCTTTCATAGTCAGAAACTTTACTGCCATGTAACCACCCCTCCAAGGCCTTCACTGAATGGTCAACAAAGTCTACCCAGTCTTGTGAAGGCTCCTTTTTGGTTTCTCTGAACTTCATCCTGTACTGTTCAGTGGTTAAGCCATAACCATCAAGGAGTGCATTCTTAAGAACTGTAAAATTATTGGCATCACTTTCTTTAACAGTAAGGAGCCTATCCCTACCCTTTCCACTGAAAGATAGCCATAGGATAGCAGCCCACTGCCTTTGAGGGACCTCCTGTACAACACAGGCCATTCAAGTGCAGCAAACCACTTGTTAATGTCATCCCCCTCCTTATAAGGGGGAACTATCTTGTGCAGATTCCTAGAATCATGCTCTTTTGCAGGATGACTATTTGGAATACTGCTGCTGCCACCATGGGTTTCTAAACCCAATTTCTGTCTTTCTCTTTCTATTTCTAAAGACTGCCTATCTAAATCCAGCTGTTGCTTCTTGAGCTTCAGCCTGGATTGTTCCACTCTCAATCTATTGAGCTCCCTTTCTAACACTCTGTCATCAGGGTGGGTGGGTAGGGCATGTCTTGAAACAGAAGAATGGTGAGAATGAACAGAAGGAGACCTGGCCCTAACAGATGTCACACTAACATTCTGGCCTACAGAAGTGATACTTCCACTGTGATGAGAAACAACACTATTACTGTGATGTGAGACAACACTCTTACTGTGATGTGAATTCACATCAGTACCAGCTATGCTAGGTGGCTTGCTAAGGGGCCGGTTGGAAAGATTCCCTCCCATCTCTTTTGCTAGGGGTGCCCCAGAATCGGAGTGGGACCCATCAGCTAATTTCTCACCAGAAGTACCAACAGAAGTCTTGTCTTGTTCAACTAGCATGTTAACTAATAGTTCTCTAGAGGGGTTCTTCCCTACCCCTAAACCTCTTTCTACACAGAGACTCCTTGCTGCCTTCCAGCTAAGGTGACCATAAGCAGTCTTGGACAGATCAACAGTTTGGCTGTGCCAGAAATTATAGAAAGTGTTTAAGGGATAGAAAAATAAAGAAAAAGTTTTTAGAACTTTTTAAAGGACCGAAAAAAACTTTTAAAGAACTTTTTGCAAGTTTTAGAGGTACTTTTCAGCACTCAGAAAAGAAGTGAGAGAAGAAAAGCAAAACTTTTTGGTTAGGTGTACATACACTGAACTTGTTTTGTATATTTTTCTCTTATGAAAAGTACAATGACAAAAGTGGTAAGTAGTTGCGAAGTACTTATCCCACCGCTGCACAACCAATGTAGGAGGCTGGACTGGCTTGTAGTGAGTACCAAGGGGTACTTACACCTTGCACCAGGCCCAGGTATCCCTTATTAGTGTATAGTGGTGTCTAGCAGCTTAGGCTGATAGAAAAGGTAGCTTAGCAGAGCAGCTTAGGCTGAACTAGGAGACGAGTGAAGCTCCTACAGTACCACTAGTGTCATATGCACAATATCACAAGAAAACACAATACACAGATATACTAAAAATAAAGGTACTTTATTTTTATGACAATATGCTAAAGTATCTCAGTGAGTACCCTCAGTATGAGGATAGCAAATATACACAAGATATATGTACACAATACCAAAATATGCAGTAATAGCAATAGAAAACAGTGGAAACAATGTATAGTCACAATAGAATGCAATGGGGGCACATAGGGATAGGGGCAACACAAACCATATACTCTAGAAGTGGAATGCGAACCACGAATGGACCCCAAACCTATGTGACCTCTTAGAGGGTCGCTGGGACTGTAAGAAAACAGTGAGGGTTAGAAAAATAGCCCACCCCAAGACCCTGAAAAGTGGGTGCAAAGTACACCTAAGTTCCCCAAAGAGCACAGAAGTTGTGATAGGGGAATTCTGCAGGAAAGACCAACACCAGCAATTCAACAATGATGGATTTCCAGATGAGAGTACCTGTGGAACAAGGGGACCATGTCCAAAAGTCACGATCAAGTCGGGAGTGGGCAGATGCCCAGGAAATGCCAGCTGTGGATGCAAAGAAGCTGCCACCAGATGGTAGAAGCTGAGGATTCTGCACGAACGACAAGGGCTAGCAGGATCCCAGTGAGACAGTGAAAACACCCTGACATACACTCACAAACAGGCCAAAAGTGGGGGTAACAAGGCTAGAAAGAGGCTACTTTCTCGCAAGCAGGATTAAAGTAATGGTGGATTCCCTGACCTGAAGACCTGCAAAGGAAAGAGACCAAGTCCAGAAGTCGAAAGAAGTTCCAGGAAGGACAGGAGCCCCTGCCAACCCAGAAGAGGGTGCAAAAGAAGAGTCCCGAGTTGGACGAAGACTGCAGAAATGCACCCAAGGAAGATGTCAGTGGGTTCCTGCAAGATGCACTGGATGTCCCACGAAGACGAGTTGGATGCAGACGAGTTTTGGCGCTGGATTACTCCAACTTCTGGCAAAGTCGCGTTTTGCATCAAGTTGACGCTATCTGGACCCAGGAGGGACTTGGGGGCCTCAACTCTGTGTGAGGAGGAAGAGGGGGCTCTCAGCACTTTAGAGAGCCCTCAGAACACCAGATAGCACCCACAGGAGTCCCCAGACACGGGGACAAAGGAGGTGCAAAATACAGTTGGTACAGCACTACAAAGGAAGGCCCCACACCGCAGGAGAACAACTCAGCGAGTTGAGCATCACAGGATAGAGTGCTGGGGACCTTCGCCAGGCTGTGCATGAAGGAATTTTGCAAATAGTGCACAGAGGCCTCAGGAGGTGAAGACGACGCGGTGCACAGGGGTACTGTCGTTCTCAGTCAATGCAAGGTCTTACCTCCTCCAAATGGAGACACCAGGACCTCAGGACAGTCTGTGTCAATGGGGTCCACCCTCTGTGTTCCAAGGAGCATGCTCATCGCCACGAGAGGAGCCCAAGAGAACTGGTTGTCGACTTAGAAGGTGCCTGCTTCAGCAGGGAAGTGACTCTGCCACTTCACAGGAGATTTCTTTGGTCCTTCTGCTGCAGGGTGAAGACAGGGAGTCCTCAGAGCGTGCACACCCGGGAAACTGTTGCAGTTGCTGGCTGGAGCTGAAGTTGCAGAGTAAAAGTAGCCCTTCTGGATACTTTGTTGCTGTTACAGTGGTTCCTGGAGCAGTCTGCGGTTGATCCGAGGTCAGAGGATGAAGTACTAGTTGCAGAGGATTCCTGCTGGAAACTTGTAAGTAGAATCTGAAGAGAACCCACAGGAGAGACCCTAAATAGCCCTGAGAGTGGGATTGGCTACCTTATCAGGTATGGACCTATCATGAGGGGTCTCTGACGTCACCTACTGGCACTTGCCACTCAGAGCCCTCCAGAGTGCCCACATACCTTGGAAAACAAGATGGCTGAAGTCTGGGACACAGTGGAGGAGCTCTGGGCACCACCCCTAGGGTGGTGACGGACGCGGGTGTGGTCACTCCCTTTTCCTTTGTCCAGTTTCGTGCCAGAGCAGGGGACAAGGGGTCCCTGAACCGGTGTAGACTGGCTTATGCAAGGAGGGCACCATCTGTGCCCTTCAAAGCATTTCCAGAAGCTGGGGGAGGCTACACCTCGCCAGCCTGTAACATCTATTTCCAAAGGGAGAGGGTGTAACACCCTGCTCCCAAAGGAAATGCTTTGCTCTGCCTTCCTGGGACTGAGCTGTTCAGGCCCCAGGAGGGCAGAACCCTGTCTGTGAGGTGGCAGCAGTTGTAGCTGCATTGCAATCCTCAAAGAGCTGGTTTGGTAGTATTGGGGGTCCATGGTGGAGCCCCCAGGATGCATGGAATTGGCTCCCCAATACCAGATTTGGAATGGGGGGACAATTTAATGATCTTAGACACGTAACATAGCCATATTAGGAGTTACCATTGTGAAGCTACGTATAGGTATTGACCTATATGTAGTGCACGGGTGTAATGGTGTCCCCGCACTCACAAAGTCCCGGGAATTGGCCATGAGCTATGTGGGGGCTCCTTTGCTAGTGCAAGGTGCCCTCACACTTACTAACTTTGCACCTAGCCTTCTTTAAATGAAGGTTAGATATATAGGTGACTTATAAGTTACTTAAGTGCAGTGAAAATGGCTGTGAAATAATGGTGCATTATTTCACGCAGGCTGCAGTGGCAGTCCTGTGAAAGGGTTTGTCTGATCTCCTTATGGGTGGCAAAAGAAATGCTGCAGCCCATAAGGATCTCCTGGAACCCCAATGCCCTGGATACCTAGGTACCATATACTAGGGTCTTATAAGGGGGGGGGTCCAGTGTGCCAATTGAAATTGGTAAATGACGTTGCTAGCATATAGTGACACATTTAAAAGCAGAGAGAGCACAAGCACTGAGGTTCTGGTTAGCAGAGCCTCGGTGACACAGTTAAGCACCATACATACACACACATTAGGCCATAAACTATGAGCACTGGGGTCCTGACCATCAGGATCCCAGTGAGACAGGCAAAAACATACAGACATACAGGTAAAAAATGGTGGTAACATGCCAAGAAAAATTGTGCTTTCCTACACTCCCCCACCCCCAAACGAGGGATAACAGGGCTAACCTTGCCCAGATGAGTCTTCATTGTCTAAGTGGAAATATCTGGAGAGTCCATCTGCATTGGAGTGAGTATTCCCAGGTCTATGTTCCACTGTAAAGTCCATCCCTTGTAGGGAAATGGACCACCTCGACAATTTAGGGTTTTCACCTTTCATTTGTTTAAGCCATAATAGAGGTTTGTGATCTGTCTGAACAATAAAGTGAGTCCCAAACAAGTAGGGTCTCAGCTTTTTCAGTGCCAAGACCAAAGAAAAGGCCTCCCTCTCTATGGCAGACCAAAGCTTTTCTCTAGGGGTCAACCTCCTGCTGATAAAACAAACAGGTTGATCCTGGCCCTCTGAGTTAAGTTGTGATAGTACAGCCCCTACCCCTAATTCAGAAGCATCTGTTTGGACAAATAATTTTTTGGAGTAGTTTGGGCTTTTCAAGACAGGTGCAGAGCACATTGCCTGCTTAAGCTCCTCAAAAGGTTTCTGACAGCTATCTGTCCACAATTCCTTTTTAGGCATTTTCTTACTGGTGAGGTCATTAGGAGGGGCAGCAATGGAGCCATCGTTCTTAATGAACCTCCTATGATACCCAGTGAGATCTAAGAAGGCTCTGACCTGGGTCTGTATTGTAGGGGGATCCCAGTCCATAATGGTCTGAATCTTTCCCTGTAGTGGTTCAATCTGTTCTCCACCTACCAGGTGGCCTAGATAAACCACTTTCCCCTGCCCTATCTGGCACTCTGAAGCTTTGATAGTTAGGCCTGCCTTTTGCAGGGCCTCCAAAACTTTCCAGAGGTGGACCAGGTGGTCTTCCCAGGTGGAGCTAAATACAGCAATATCATCTAAGTATGCTTCACTGAAAGCTTCCAAACCTTAGAGGACTGTATTCACCAGCCTCTGATAAGTGGCAGGTGCATTTTTAAAACCAGAGGGCATAACAGTGAATTGATAATGCCCCCCTATGGTTTAAAATGCAGTTTTTGGTTTAGTATCCTCTGGCAATACCCTGCAGTCAAATCAAAGGTGCTTAGATATTTGGCAGATGCCAGTGTATCTATTAGTTCATCTTCCCTGGGTATAGGTTGAGCATCAGTATTGGTTACAGTATCGAGACCCCTGTAGTCCACACAAAAGCGCATTTCTCTTTTTCCTTCTTTGCTATGCGGTTTGGGGACAAGCACCACTGGGCTGGCCCAGGGGCTATCAGAAGCCTCAATAACTCCTAGATCTAACATTTTCTGGACCTCAGTTTTTATGCAATCTCTGACATGGTCAGGCTGCCTGTAAATTTTACTTTTGACAGGTAAACTGTCTCCAGTATCAATTGTATGTTCACACCAGGTAGTTGTACCAGGTATGAGAGGGAACAGGTCAGTAAACTGTCCTAGGAGATTTTTGCAGTCTTCCTTCTGCTCAGCAGTAAGGCAGTCTGCCAGAACGACTCCTTCCACTAATCCATCAGCTTCAGTGTTAGAGGAGAGGGTCACTTTCTTCCTCCTGCCCCTCATCTGTGGCCATGAGCAGGGTTAAGTCAGCCCTGTCATAGTAAGGTTTCAGGCTATTGACGTGAAGTGCCCTAAGGGAGCTTCTGGCAGTGCCTAGGTCCACCAGATAGGTGACCTCACCTTTCTTTGCCACAATGAGATGGAGTCCATTCCATTTGTCTTGGAATGCTCTTGGGGCCACAGTCTCCAATACCTACTCCTTCTGTCCTGGGTGATATTCTGTCAGGACAGCCTTCTGGCCATGCCATTGCTTTTGGAGCTCTTGGCTGTCCTGAAGGTTTTTTAGTGGCCTTTTTCGTGTACTCAGCCAATCTAGATCTTAGGCCAAGTACATAGTCCACAATGTCTTGCTTTGGAGGTTTTAAAGGTTGTTCCCAACCCTCCTTAACAAGAGCAAGGGGACCCCATAACAGGGTGACCAAATAGGATCTCAAAGGGGCGGTAGCCCACTCCTTTTTGGGGTACCTCCCTGTAGGCAAAAAGGAGGCATGGCAAGAGGACAGTGTGAGAAGGCAGCCTCTTTCTAGCCTTGTTACCCCCACTTTTGGCCTGTTTGTGAGTGTATGTCAGGGTGTTTGTCACTGTTTTCACTGTCTCACTGGGATCCTGATAGCCAGGCCTCAGTGCTCATAGTGAAAACACTATGGCCCTCATTCTGACCTTGGCGGGCGGCGGAGGCCGCCCGCCAAAGTCCCGCCGTCAGGTTACCGTTCCGCGGTCGAAAGACCGCGGCGGTAATTCTGACTTTCCCGCTGGGCTGGCGGGCGGTCGCCTTCAGACCGCCAGCCAGCCCAGCGGGAAAGAGGCTTCCACGATGAAGCCGGCTCGGAATCGAGCCGGCGGAGTGGAAGCTGTGCGACGGGTGCAGTTGCACCCGTCGCGTATTTCACTGTCTGCGCAGCAGACAGTGAAATACATGTAGGGGCCCTCTTACGGGGGCCCCTGCAATGCCCATGCCAGTGGCATGGGCACTGCAGGGGCCTCCAGGGGCCCCGCGACCCCCCCTACCGCCATCCGGATCTCGGCGGTCCGACCGCCGGGATCTGGATGGCGGTAGTGGGGGTCGGAATCCCCGCGGCGGTGCAGCAAGCTGCGCCGCCGCGGAGGATTCAATGGGGCCGCGGTACACTGGTGAGACCCCGCCAGTGGTGCCGGTCCGACCGCGGCTTTACCGCCGCGGTCGGAATCCCCATTGGAGCACCGCCGGCCTGTCGGCGGTGCTCCCGCGGTCCTCCGCCCTGGCGGTCAAAGACCGCCAGGGTCAGAATGAGGGCCTATGTTTTCAGTATGTTTGTTATGTGTCACTGGGATACTGCTGGTCAGGACCCCAGTGCTCATAGGTTTGTGGCCTATATGTATGTGTCACTGGGACCCTGTCACACAGGGCCCCAGTGCTCATAGGTGTGCATGTATATGTTCCCTGTGTGGTGCCTAACTGTCTCACTGAGGCTCTGCTAACCAGAACCTCAGTGGTTATGCTCTCTCATTACTTTCAAATTGTCACTAACAGGCTAGTGACCATTTTTACCAATTTACATTGGCTTACTGGAACACCCTTATAATTCCCTAGTATATGGTACTGAGGTACCCAGGGTATTGGGGTTCCAGGAGATCCCTATGGGCTGCAGCATTTCTTTTGCCACCCATAGGGAGCTCTGACAATTCTTACACAGGCCTGCCACTGCAGCCTGAGTGAAATAACGTCCACGTTATTTCACAGCCATTTTACACTGCACTTAAGTAACTTATAAGTCACCTATATGTCTAACCTTTACCTGGTAAAGGTTAGGTGCAAAGTTACTTAGTGTGAGGGCACCCTGGCACTAGCCAAGGTGCCCCCACATTGTTCAGAGCCAATTCACTGAACTTTGTGAGTGCGGGGACACCATTACACGCGTGCACTACATATAGGTCACTACCTATATGTGGCTTCACCATGGTAACTCGGAATATGGCCATGTAACATGTCTATGATCATGGAATTGCCCCCTCTATGCCATCCTGGCATTGTTGGTACAATTCCATGATCCCAGTGGTCTGTAGCACAGACCCTGGTACTGCCAGACTGCCCTTCCTGGGGATTCTCTGCAGCTGCTGCTGCTGCCAACCCCTCAGACAGGCAGCTGCCCTCCTGGGGTCCAGCCAGGCCTGGCCCAGGATGGCAGAACAAAGAACTTCCTCTGAGAGAGGGTGTGACACCCTCTCCCTTTGGAAAATGGTGTGAAGGCAGGGGAGGAGTAGCCTCCCCCAGCCTCTGGAAATGCTTTGTTGGGCACAGATGTGCCCAATTCTGCATAAGCCAGTCTACACCGGTTCAGGGACCCCTTAGCCCCTGCTCTGGCGCGAAACTGGACAAAGGAAAGGGGAGTGACCACTCCCCTGACCTGCACCTCCCCTGGGAGGTGTCCAGAGCTCCTCCAGTGTGCTCCAGACCTCTGCCATCTTGGAAACAGAGGTGCTGCTGGCACACTGGACTGCTCTAAGTGGCCAGTGCCACCAGGTGACGTCAGAGACTCCTGCTGATAGGCTCCTTCAGGTGTTAGTAGCCTTTCCTCTCTCCTAGGTAGCCAAACCCTCTTTTCTGGCTATTTAGGGTCTCTGTCTCTGGGGAAACTTTAGATAACGAATGCATGAGCTCAGCCGAGTTCCTCTGCATCTCCCTCTTCACCTTCTGATAAGGAATCGACCGCTGACCGCGCTGGAAGCCTGCAAACCTGCAACATAGTAGCAAAGACGACTACTGCAACTCTGTAACGCTGATCCTGCCGCCCTCTCGACTGTTTTCCTGCTTGTGCATGCTGTGGGGGTAGTCTGCCTCCTCTCTGCACCAGAAGCTCCGAAGAAATCTCCCGTGGGTCGACGGAATCTTCCCCCTGCAACCGCAGGCACCAAAAAGCTGCATTACCGGTCCCTTGGGTCTCCTCTCAGCACGACGAGCGAGGTCTCTCGAATCCAGCGACACCGTCCAAGTGACCCCCACAGTCCAGTGACTCTTCAGCCCAAGTTTGGTGGAGGTAAGTCCTTGCCTCACCTCGCTGGGCTGCATTGCTGGGAACCGCGACTTTGCAAGCTACTCCGGCCCCTGTGCACTTCCGGCGGAAATCCTTCGTGCACAGCCAAGCCTGGGTCCACGGCACTCTAACCTGCATTGCACGACTTTCTAAGTTGGTCTCCGGCGACGTGGGACTCCTTTGTGCAACTTCGGCGAGCACCGTTTCACGCATCCTCGTAGTGCCTGTTTCTGGCACTTCTCCGGGTGATACCTGCTTCAGTGAGGGCTCTTTGTCTTGCTCGACGGCAACTCTCTCTGCAGGTCCAATTTGCGACCTCCTGGTCCCTCCTGGGCACCAGCAGCGTCCAAAAACGCCAAACGCACGATTTGCGTGTAGCAAGGCTTGTTGGCGTCCATCCGGCGGGAAAACACTTCTGCACGACTCTCCAAGGCGTGGGGGATCCATCCTCCAAAGGGGAAGTCTCTAGCCCTTGTCGTTCCTGCAGTATTCACAGTTCTTCAGCCTAGTAAGAGCTTCTTTGCACCAACCGCTGGCATTTCTTGGGCATCTGCCCACCTCCGAGCTGCTTGTGACTTTTGGACTTGGTCCCCTTGTTCCACAGGTACCCTCAGTCAGGAATCCATTGTTGTTGCATTGCTGATTTGTGTTTTCCTTGCATTTTCCCTCTAACACGACTATTTTGTCCTTAGGGGAACTTTGGTGCACTTTGCACTCACTTTTCAGGGTCTTGGGGAGGGTTATTTTACTAACTCTCACTATTTTCTAATAGTCCCAGCGACCCTCTACAAGGTCACATAGGTTTGGGGTCCATTCGTGGTTCGCATTCCACTTCTGGAGTATATGGTTTGTGTTGCCCCTATCCCTATGTTTCCCCATTGCATCCTATTGTAACTATACATTGTTTGCACTGTTTTCTAAGACTATACTGCATATTTTTGCTATTGTGTATATATATCTTGTGTATATTTCCTATCCTCTCACTGAGGGTACACTCTAAGATACTTTGGCATATTGTCATAAAAATAAAGTACCTTTATTTTTAGTATAACTGTGTATTGTGTTTTCTTATGATATTGTGCATATGACACTAAGTGGTACTGTAGTAGCTTCACACGTCTCCTAGTTCAGCCTAAGCTGCTCTGCTAAGCTACCATTATCTATCAGCCTAAGCTGCTAGACACCCTATACACTAATAAGGGATAACTGGGCCTGGTGCAAGGTGCAAGTACCCCTTGGTACTCACTACAAGCCAGTCCAGCCTCCTACATTGGTTGTGCAGCGGTGGGATAAGTGCTTTGAGACTACTTACCACTCTTGTCATTGTACTTTTCATAAGAGAACAATATACAAAACAAGGTCAGTGTATATACACATAGCCAAAAAGTTTTGCATTTCCTCTTTTCACTCTTTTCTAAGTGCTGAAAAGTACTTCTAAACTTTCAAAAAGTTCTTAAAAGTTTAAAAAGTTTTTTTCTGTCTTTCCAAAAAGTTCTGAAAACTTTTTTCTCTTTGTCTATCACTTTAACTCTCTCTAAAAATGTCTGGCACAGGCCAAAAAGTTGAACTGTCCAAACTTGCATATGATCACCTTAGCTGGAAAGGAGCAAGGAGTCTCTGCATAGAGAGAGGTTTGAGTGTAGGGAAGAATCCTTCCTTAGAACTGTTAATTAATATGCTTAGAGTACAGGATAAGGCCATAAGTGCCCAATCTGTAGAAAAAGTAGCTAATGGTTCTCAATCTGATCCAGGGACTCCCCCAGGAAAAGGTTCAGGAAAGAAACTTCTCAGCCTGCCCATTACTAGACAGTCTAGCATAGTTGGTACAGAGGTTGAATCACATCATACTGATGATGTGCTCTCACATTATGCTGGTAGCCAAGCTGTTAGGGTGCCCTCTGTAAGGGACAGGTCTCCTTCTGTTCATTGCCATCATACCTCTGTATCTAGAAATGTCCCTCCCACCCACCCTGATGACAGATTGTTAGAAAGGGAGCTCAATAGATTGAGAGTGGAACAAACCAGACTGAAGCTCAAGAAGCAACAGCTGGATTTGGATAGACAGTCTTTAGAATTAGAGAAGGAAAGACAGAAGTTGGGTTTAGATACCCATGGTGGCAGCAGCAGTATTCCCCATAGTCATCCTGCAAAAGAGCATGATTCCAGGAATCTGCACAAGATAGTTCCCCCTTATAAGGAGGGGGATGACATTAACAAGTGGTTTGCTGCACTTGAGAGGGCCTGTGCTGTACAGGATGTCCCTCAAAGGCAGTGGGCTGCTATCCTATGGCTATCATTTAGTGGAAAAGGTAGGGATAGGCTCCTTACTGTGAAAGAAAATGATGCCAATAATTTTACAGTTCTTAAGAATGCACTCCTGGATGGTTATGGCTTAACCACTGAACAGTACAGGATAAAGTTCAGAGAGACCAAAAAGGAGTCTTCACAAGACTGGGTTGATTTTATTGACCATTCAGTGAAGGCCTTGGAGGGGTGGTTACATGGCAGTAAAGTTACTGATTATGAAAGCCTGTATAACACAATCCTGAGAGAGCATATACTTAATAATTGTGTGTCTGATTTGTTGCACCAGTACCTGGTAGACTCTGATCTGACCTCTCCCCAAGAATTGGGAAAGAAGGCAGACAAATGGGTCAGAACAAGGGTGAACAGAAAAGTTCATACAGGGGGTGACAAAGATGGCAATAAGAAGAAAGATGGTGAAAAATCTCAAGATAAGCATGGGGATAAGGGTAAAACCAAAGATCCCACTTCAAATCTTAAACACTCTTCAGAGGGTGGGGATAAAACAAATTCTTCCTCTTCTTCCCAACCTGCACACATTAAAAAGCCTTGGTGCTTTGTGTGTAAAAACAGAGGCCATAGGCCAGGGGATAAGTCCTGTCCAGGTAAACCCCCTGAGCCTACCACCACTAATACATCAAGCTCTAGTGCCCCTAGCAGTAGTGGTACTAGTGGTGGGACTGCTGGCAACAGTCAAGCAAAGGGTGTAGTTGGGTTCACTTATGGGTCCATAGTGGAAACTGATGTAATCAGTCCCAAGACAGTTTCTGTCACACCTAGTGGCATTGGCCTTGCCACACTGGCTGCTTGTCCCCTTACAATGGATAAGTACAGGCAGACAGTTGCAATAAATGGTGTTGAGGCCTTGGCCTACAGGGACACAGGTGCCAGTTTCACTTTGGTGACTGAAAACCTAGTGCCTCCTGAACAACACATCATTGGACAACAGTATAAGATTATTGATGTCCATAACTCCACTAAGTTTCTTCCCTTAGCTATAATTCAGTTTAGTTGGGGTGGAGTTACTGGCCCTAAGCAGGTGGTGGTATCACCTAGCTTACCTGTAGACTGTCTCTTAGGTAATGACCTAGAGGCCTCAGGTTGGGCTGATGTAGAGTTTTATGCCCATGCAGCCATGCTGGGCATCCCTGAGGAATTGTTCCCTCTCATTTCAAGTGAAATGAAAAAGCAAAGGAGAGAAGGCCTGAAAACTCAGGATCCCTCTCCATCAACAGGTAAAAAGGGTATCACAGTATCCCCTAACCACCCTACCATTCAGGATACTATTCCTATGGTGGGAGAAACCTCTCCTGGGGTGGCACCTGTTCCAAGGGAATCATCAGTTGGCAAAACTGTACTCCCTGAGGTGGAAGTACCTCTCTGTGGGATAACTAACATTGGTGAGAAAAAGAGCACCATTTTAGTTAACATGGAGCATCCCTCCAACCCTCCTAGAGAAACTTTAGTGCAGAAACCCTGCACTACCTCACAACACTTAGGACAGCATCCCTGCCCTAGTGTGGAGCTGATAGGACAGCATCCCTGCCCTGCTCCAACCCAAGAGAAACAGCATCCCTGTTCTCTCTTCCAGCCATATGGACAAAGTTTTTGCCCAGCTATGGCTTTACTGAGACAGCATCCCTGTCTGGCATTTCCATCATTACAAATAGGTTCAGTGGATAATTCCCACTGCTCTAAACTAAAACTTACTGATAGAAACTCTGAAAATACATCTTCACATTGTTGGTTAGCTAAAAAACTTCAAACAGGGTGGTTTACATCCCCACAGGGAAGTAACCATATAGTGGATGATAAAGGGAGTAACCAGTCTATTGCAGAGCTACTCTCTACTTATCACCACTTAGACAATAAAGTCTCAACTGGCCAAGGTTAGCCTTATTGTCCTTCGTTTGGGGGGGGGTTGTGTGAGAAGGAAGCCTCTTTCTAGCCTTGTTACCCCCACTTTTGGCCTGTTTGTGAGTGTATGTCAGGGTGTTTGTCACTGTTTTCACTGTCTCACTGGGATCCTGATAGCCAGGCCTCAGTGCTCATAGTGAAAACACTATGTTTTCAGTATGTTTGTTATGTGTCACTGGGATCCTGCTGGTCAGGACCCCAGTGCTCATAGGTTTGTGGCCTATATGTATGTGTCACTGGGACCCTGTCACACAGGGCCCCAGTGCTCATAGGTGTGCATGTATATGTTCCCTGTGTGGTGCCTAACTGTCTCACTGAGGCTCTGCTAACCAGAACCTCAGTGGTTATGCTCTCTCATTACTTTCAAATTGTCACTAACAGGCTAGTGACCATTTTTACCAATTTACATTGGCTTACTGGAACACCCTTATAATTCCCTAGTATATGGTACTGAGGTACCCAGGGTATTGGGGTTCCAGGAGATCCCTATGGGCTGCAGCATTTCTTTTGCCACCCATAGGGAGCTCTGACAATTCTTACACAGGCCTGCCACTGCAGCCTGAGTGAAATAACGTCCACGTTATTTCACAGCCATTTTACACTGCACTTAAGTAACTTATAAGTCACCTATATGTCTAACCTTTACCTGGTAAAGGTTAGGTGCAAAGTTACTTAGTGTGAGGGCACCCTGGCACTAGCCAAGGTGCCCCCACATTGTTCAGAGCCAATTCACTGAACTTTGTGAGTGCGGGGACACCATTACACGCGTGCACTACATATAGGTCACTACCTATATGTGGCTTCACCATGGTAACTCCGAATACGGCCATGTAACATGTCTATGATCATGGAATTGCCCCCTCTATGCCATCCTGGCATTGTTGGTACAATTCCATGATCCCAGTGGTCTGTAGCACAGACCCTGGTACTGCCAGACTGCCCTTCCTGGGGTTTCTCTGCAGCTGCTGCTGCTGCCAACCCCTCAGACAGGCAGCTGCCCTCCTGGGGTCCAGCCAGGCCTGGCCCAGGATGGCAGAACAAAGAACTTCCTCTGAGAGAGGGTGTGACACCCTCTCCCTTTGGAAAATGGTGTGAAGGCAGGGGAGGAGTAGCCTCCCCCAGCCTCTGGAAATGCTTTGTTGGGCACAGATGTGCCCAATTCTGCATAAGCCAGTCTACACCGGTTCAGGGACCCCTTAGCCCCTGCTCTGGCGCGAAACTGGACAAAGGAAAGGGGAGTGACCTGCACCTCCCCTGGGAGGTGTCCAGAGCTCCTCCAGTGTGCTCCAGACCTCTGCCATCTTGGAAACAGAGGTGCTGCTGGCACACTGGACTGCTCTAAGTGGCCAGTGCCACCAGGTGACGTCAGAGACTCCTGCTGATAGGCTCCTTCAGGTGTTAGTAGCCTTTCCTCTCTCCTAGGTAGCCAAACCCTCTTTTCTGGCTATTTAGGGTCTCTGTCTCTGGGGAAACTTTAGATAACGAATGCATGAGCTCAGCCGAGTTCCTCTGCATCTCCCTCTTCACCTTCTGATAAGGAATCGACCGCTGACCGCGCTGGAAGCCTGCAAACCTGCAACATAGTAGCAAAGACGACTACTGCAACTCTGTAACGCTGATCCTGCCGCCCTCTCGACTGTTTTCCTGCTTGTGCATGCTGTGGGGGTAGTCTGCCTCCTCTCTGCACCAGAAGCTCCGAAGAAATCTCCCGTGGGTCGACGGAATCTTCCCCCTGCAACCGCAGGCACCAAAAAGCTGCATTACCGGTCCCTTGGGTCTCCTCTCAGCACGACGAGCGAGGTCCCTCGAATCCATCGACACCGTCCAAGTGACCCCCACAGTCCAGTGACTCTTCAGCCCAAGTTTGGTGGTGTTAAGTCCTTGCCTCACCTCGCTGGGCTGCATTGCTGGGAACCGCGACTTTGCAAGCTACTCCGGCCCCTGTGCACTTCCGGCGGAAATCCTTCGTGCACAGCCAAGCCTGGGTCCACGGCACTCTAACCTGCATTGCACGACTTTCTAAGTTGGTCTCCGGCGACGTGGGACTCCTTTGTGCAACTTCGGCGAGCACCGTTTCACGCATCCTCGTAGTGCCTGTTTCTGGCACTTCTCCGGGTGCTACCTGCTTCAGTGAGGGCTCTTTCTCTTGCTCGACGTCCCCTCTCTCTGCAGGTCCAATTTGCGACCTCCTGGTCCCTCCTGGGCCCCAGCAGCGTCCAAAAACGCCAAACGCACGATTTGCGTGTAGCAAGGCTTGTTGGCGTCCAACCGGCGGGAAAACACTTCTGCACGACTCTCCAAGGCGTGGGGGATCCATCCTCCAAAGGGGAAGTCTCTAGCCCTTGTCGTTCCTGCAGTATTCACAGTTCTTCAGCCTAGTAAGAGCTTCTTTGCACCAACCGCTGGCATTTCTTGGGCATCTGCCCACCTCCGAGCTGCTTGTGACTTTTGGACTTGGTCCCCTTGTTCCACAGGTACCCTCAGTCAGGAATCCATCGTTGTTGCATTGCTGATTTGTGTTTTCCTTGCATTTTCCCTCTAACACGACTATTTTGTCCTTAGGGGAACTTTGGTGCACTTTGCACTCACTTTTCAGGGTCTTGGGGAGGGTTATTTTACTAACTCTCACTATTTTCTAATAGTCCCAGCGACCCTCTACAAGGTCACATAGGTTTGGGGTCCATTCGTGGTTCGCATTCCACTTCTGGAGTATATGGTTTGTGTTGCCCCTATCCCTATGTTTCCCCATTGCATCCTATTGTAACTATACATTGTTTGCACTGTTTTCTAAGACTATACTGCATATTTTTGCTATTGTGTATATATATCTTGTGTATATTTCCTATCCTCTCACTGAGGGTACACTCTAAGATACTTTGGCATATTGTCATAAAAATAAAGTACCTTTATTTTTAGTATAACTGTGTATTGTGTTTTCTTATGATATTGTGCATATGACACTAAGTGGTACTGTAGTAGCTTCACACGTCTCCTAGTTCAGCATAAGCTGCTCTGCTAAGCTACCATTATCTATCAGCCTAAGCTGCTAGACACCCTATACACTAATAAGGGATAACTGGGCCTGGTGCAAGGTGCAAGTACCCCTTGGTACTCACTACAAGCCAGTCCAGCCTCCTACAGACAGTCCATCTCTTTCTGAATTTCTCGGAGAGTCCCATGACATTGCCTTTGAGATTTTTATTAAACCTCTCAACCAATCCATTTGTTTGTGGATAATAAGGGGTGGTAAACGTATAGGTAACACCACACTCCTTCCACATTGCCTTGAGGTATGCAGACATGAAGTTACTAGCTCTGTCTGATACAACTTCCTTAGGGAAACCCACCCTGGAGAAGATTCCCAGGAGGGCTTTTTCCACTGCAGGTACTGTAGTGGTCCTTAAGGGAATAGCTTCTGGATACCATGTGGCATGGTACACCACCACAAGGATGAATCTCTTGCCAGAAGCTGTTGGAGTGTCAAGGGGGGCAATAATATCATCCCCTACCCTTTCAAAGGGCACCCAAACCACTGGCAGTGGGATTTAGGGGGCCATTGGGATGCCACCAGTCTTGCCACTGGATTGGCAGGTGACACAGGAGCGACAAAACTCCTTTGTATCTTCTGACATATGGGGCCAGTGAAAATGTGGAACAAGTCTGTCCCATGTTTTACTCTGGCCTAAATGCCCAGCCAAGGGAATGTCATGAGCTAGAGTTAGAAGGAATTCCCTGTACCGAAGGGGGGTGAGCAGTCTCCTGGTGGCACCATGTTTAGGGTCCCTTGCTTCAGTACAGAGGATATTATTCTCCCAGTATGACAATCCCATTCTGCTGTTTAACAGCTTGCTGTCTGGGACCCTCCAGTATGAGACAGGTTTGCTGTGCCACACTCAGTTCTTCCCTGGCAGGCCCCCTGCACCCAAAAGCTCAGCTGTATCAGCTTCCAGCTCTTCTGGTGTAAGTTCTGCACAGGGAGAGGATTCATCTTCCTCAAAAAGGGAAACATCTGTGGAGGGAGGGATAGTGGACAAGGGTTTGCCCTTCTTACCTCTAGTTTTTGGGAGCACTTAGTCCATTATTCCAGGATCCAAATTCCCCTGTCCTCTTTGCTTCTTGGCCTGAGCCTTGGTAAGAGCAAAGATATGCCCAGGAATGGCCAGCATTGCTGCATGGGCCTCCAACTCAAATTCAGCCCAAGCTGAAGTCTCCAAATCATTGCCTAGCAGACATTCTACAGGTAAGTTAGTAGCACCCCCGCCCCAGTTGAGATTCACAGCAGCCATGGGGTGGCTACCAGTGTTGCTATGGGTGTCTGTCACTTGGTACTGATGACCAAGTAGGTGCTGCTCAGGGGCAATCAGTTTCTCCATTATCATTGTGACACTGGTACCCCTGTCCCTGTGGGCCTCAACCTGAATACCATTAATCAGGGGTAGTTGTTTGTACTTATCCATATTAAGGGGACACGCAACTAAGGTGGCGAGGTCAATGCCACCATCAGAGACTAAAACAGCCTCAGTGATCTCCCTAATAGACCAACTACATTACCAATGGTGAGCCCAGCTACACCCTTTCACTGGCTATTAGTAGTGCTCTTCCCACCACCACTGCTATTACTAGGGGCACTAGTGGAGGCAGTAGGGGTTGTGGTGGTGGGAGGTTTGGTGTTTCTTTTTGGACAATGAGGATCCGTTGCCCTATGACCTTTGGCTTTATACAGATAACACCATGGCTTTTTATTATTGTGAGAAGGGGGTTTGTGCCCACCCTCCCAGAGGATTTTTGTGGGCCTGATGAAGACTCGGAAGATTTTTTATCTTTGTCCACACCCTTGTCTGAAGACTTACCATCCTTCTTCTTGCCATCCTTGTCACCCCCTGTCTGAACGTTTCTGTTCACCCTTGTTCTGACCCATTTGTTTGCCTTCTTTCCCAATTCTTGGGGAGAGATCAGATCTGAGTCCACAAGATACTGATGCAACAAGTCAGACACACAATTATTCAATATATGCTCTCTCAGAATTAAGTTATACAGGCTTTCATAGTCAGTCACCTTGCTGCGATTTAACCAACCCTCTAGGGCCTTCACTGAACAGTCTACAAATCCTCCTTTCTGGTCTCTCTGAACTTTATCCTGTATTGTTCAGTGGTTAAGCCCATACCATCTAAGAGTGCATTTTGAAGAATGTGGTAGTTATCTGCATCATCCTCTCTGACAATGAGTCTGTCTCTCCCCTTGCCAGAGAAGGATAGCCACTGGATAGCAGCCCACTGAACTTGAGGGACCCTCTGAACTTTACAGGCCCTCTCAAGTGCAGCAAACCGCTTATATATGTCATCTCCATCCTTGTAAGGAGGGACAACTTTATGCAGATTCCTAGAGTCAAATGAAGGTTTCCTAACATTTGAATTTCTGAAACTGCTGCTGCCACCATGGGGAACTAACCCCAAACCCTACCTTTCCTTTTCCACAGCCAGGGAGGCCCTGTCTAAGGCCAACTGTTGCTGCTGTAGCCTCAGTCTGGCCTCCTCTAACCTCAGCTTTCTGAGTTACCTATCTAGGGACTGGTCCTCAAGGTTAGAATTGTGGGATACTTCTGAGACAGAAGTAACATGGGAATGTGCAGAGGCTGGTCTTCTCTAACTGAAGTCACTCTATTAACCTGGCCTCTAGCAGAGAAGTGAACCCTTCCCACTCCCAGTTATACTAGGGGGCCTGTTAACAGAAAGATCAGTGGAAGGACCCTCTCCAGGATTGTCAGTGTGCTCCTCTGAGCCTGCCTGGATGGAATCTTCCTCTACCCCTCCCCCCCCTCTGTCTGATCTGGAACAGTGCTGAGTCCCTGGTCATCTTGGAAGAGAAGATTTAGTAGGACTCCTTATTGGGGTTCTTCCCAATCCCTAAACTTCCTTCAATACAGAGACCCCTCAAACCTTTAAAGTTTAGATTCTCATAGGTAGTTTTTACAACACTAGTGGTAGCTTCTACAGAAGACATATTGAAAGAGAAAAAGTTTAGGAAAGTGAGTACAAAATTAGTAGACTAACAGAGCTAAAGTTTAAGAGAACAGAAGAAAACTTTTCAAAAACTTTTGCAAAGTTAAAAGAACTTTTTCGAAAGTTAGAAAATTACTTCTAGGTATAGATTATGTATAGCGTTAAGTATTGGAGCATGCTTTTCTTGTGAAAAGCTATAGTAACAAAGTGTTAAAGCAATTGCAAGTACTTATCCCACCGCTGCACCACCAATGTAGGAGGCTGGCCTGGTTTGTAGTGGGTACTTGAGTACTTACACCTTACACCAGATCCAGTCATCCCTTATCAGTGAAATGTAGTAGTGTTCTAGCAGCTTAGGCTGATAGCGGAGACATGCAAAGCTCCTGCAATACCACTTAGTACACAGTACTTATACACAAGTAAGTACTTATACACAAGTAAAGACAATACTCAGTGTTACCAACAATAAAGGTAGTTTATTTGGGTGACACAAGGCCAAAAATATCTTAGAGGCAATACTCCTTCTGGAGGTATTATGCACTATAGATACACTAGACACCAAAATAAGGTAAGTAATTAGAGAGAGGATAGTGCAAACAATAGGAAATGCTATAGAATGCAATGGGAGAAAATAGGTCTAGGGGCAACACAAACCATATACTAAGAAAGTGGAATGCGAATCACAAATTCCCCCCTAGACAAGTGTAGTGTGTAGAGAATCGCTGGGAGAGTACGAATACAGTAAACGTAAGTAAATTACCCTACCCCAGTGCCCAGAAAAGCAGGAGTAAAGCACTGCAAGTTTCCTTAGGACATACTACAAGTTGTGATTAGAGTTATTGGAAGAACCAAGCAAGATGGCAAACAACAAATGATGGATTCCTGGACCCGAAGACCTGCAAAGGAAGGACACCAAGTCCAGAAGACAAAATAAGTTCCAGGAAGGACAGGAGCCCCTGCCAACCCAGAAGGGGGTGCAAAAGAAGAGTGCCTGCTTGGATGAAGACTGCAGAAATACACCCAAGAAAGATGTCAGCGGGTTCCTGCATAATGCACTGGATGTCCCACAAAGAGAAGTTGGATGCAGGCGAGTTTTGGCGCTGGATTCCTCCAACAAGCCTTGGTTCTGGCAAAGTTGCGTTTTGCGTCAAGTTGACGCTATCTGGACCCAGGGGGACCTGGGGGCGTCAACTCTATGTGAGGAGGAAGAGGGGACTCTCAGCACTTTAGAAAGCCCTCAGAACACCAGATAGCACCCACGGGAGTCCCAGGACACAGGAGGTGCAAAATGCGGTTGGATCAGCACTGCAACGGAAGGTCCCACGCAGCCAGAGAACAACACAGTGAGCGTCGCAGGTTAGACTGCTGGGGGCCTGGGCCAGGCTGTGCACAAAGGAATTTTGCAAATAGTGCACAGAGGCCTCAGGAGGTGAAGAAGACACAGTGCACAGGGGTACTGTCGTTCTTGGGGAAGGCAAGGTCTTACCTCCTCCAAATTGGGACAGCAGGACCTCAGGACAGTCTGTGTCGATGGGGTCCACCCTCTGTGTTCCAAGGAGCACGCTCATCACCAGGAGAGGAGTCCAAGAGAACCGGTCATCGACTTAGAAGGTGCCTGCTTCAGCATGGAAGTGACTCCATCACTTCATGGGAGATTTCTTCAGTCCTTCTGGTGCAAGGTGAAGACAGGGAGTCGTGAGAGCATGCACACCGTGGAAACTGTTGCAGTTGTTGGTTGGAGCTGAAGTTGCAGAGGAAAAGTAGCCCTTCTGTACACTTTGTTGCTGTTACAGCAATTCCTGGAGCAGTCTGCGGTTGATCCGAGGTCAGAGGATGAAGTAGTAGTTACATAGGATTCCTGATGGAAACTTGCGAGTAGAATCTGAAAAGAACCCACAGAAGAGACCCTAAATAGTCTGGAGAGGGGGATTGGCTACCTTATCAGGTATGGACCTATCAGGAGAGGTCTCTGCTGGTACTGGCCATTCAGAGCCCTCCAGAGTGCCCCCACACCTTGGAAAACAAGATGGCTGAAGTCTGGGACACACTGAAGGAGCTCTGGGCACCACCCCTGGGGTGGTGATGGACAGGGGGGGAGTCACTCCCCTTTCCTTTGTCCAGTTTTGCGCCAGATCAGGGAAAAGCAGTCCCTGAACCGATGTAGACTGCCTTAAGCAAGGAGGGCACCATCTGTGCCCTTCAAAGCATTTCCAGAGGCTACCCCTCCCCAGCCTGTAACACCTACTTCCAAAGGGAGAGGGTGTAACACCCTGCTCCTAAGGGAAATGCTTTGTTCTGCCTTCCTGGGACTGAGCTGCCCAGACCCCAGGAGGGCAGAACCCTGTCTGTGAGGTGGCAGCAGCTGTAGCTGCATTGCAAGCCTCAGAGAGCTGGTTTGGCATTACTGGAGGTCCATGGTGGAGCCCCCAGGATGCATGGAATTGGCTCCCCAATACCAGATTTGGAATGGGGGGGACAATGTCATGATCTTAGACACCATACATAGCCATATTTGGAGTTACCATTATGAAGCTACATATAGGTATTGACCTATATGTAGCGCACACGTGTAATGGCGTCACCGCACTCACAAAGTCCCGGGAATTGGCCCTGAACTATGTGGGGGTACCTTTGCTAGTGCAAGGGTGCCCTTACACTTAGTAACTTTGCACCTAGCCTTCATTAAATGAAGGTTAGACATATAGGTGACTTATAAGTTACTTAAGTGCAGTGAAAATGGCTGTGAAATAATGTGTGCATTATTTCACACAGGCTGCAGTGGCAGTCCTGTGAAAGGTTTTGTCTGAGCTCCTTATGGGTGGCAAAATAAATGCTGCAGCCCATAATGATCTCCTGGAACCCCATTGCCCTGGGTACCTAGGTACCATTTACTAGGGACTTATAAGGGGCGTCCAGTGTGCCAATTGAAATTGGTAAATGAAGTCACTAGCTTATAGAGACAAATTTAAAAGCAGAGTGAGCATAAGCACTGAGGTTCTGGTTAGCAGAGCCTCAGTGACACAGTTAAGCACTATACACACACACACACACACATTAGGCCATAAACTATGAGCACTGGGGTCCTGACCAGCTGGATCCCAGTGAGACAGGCAAAAACATACTGACATACAGGTAAAAAATGGGGATAACGTGCCAAGAAAGATGGTACTTTCCTACAATCCTGATAAGCAGAGTCACTGGCCCCTGGCCCAGCCGGGTGCAGATGGGCTTGCCTTAGGTCACAGCTGCTGCACGCCCAGTCCGTCAGCCTTTTAAATAGTGTAAATGAGAGCAGCCAGTAGAGCACTGCACAAACAAAATGGTGGCGTGTAGTGGAAACCAGGAAATAGAAACAGAATGTAGTCCAAAGTCCTACCAGAAAAAAGTCGAAAACGAAATGTAGCCCACAGCCCTACCAGAAAATAGCCCAAATTGCTACTAAAAAATACCCAGTACCAGTGTTGCCAGATTGGGCTATTTCCCGCACAAATGGGCGATACTTTTCCCATTTGTGCGGGAAAAAAAACCAAATGTGGGAGACTAATTGTTGGGCTATTTTTAGACCTCTGTACGGAAAATTTATGCGGGGAGGCGCCGCCGCTGGACATGCACTGCCCCAGGCAAGGCCCCACTCTCGACTCCACGTGTCTTGCTATGGCCAATTGGCCATATTGCTTGCTAATTGGGGCAGAGGGCCGTCAATCTACTAGCACGCGAAAGCGCTACCAATTGACGGCCTGGCCCCGCCTGCGCAGTGCAGCGCGCCACTCACCACCTGGGCCCCGCCGCCGCCGCCATGATTGGATGATGGATCATCATCATACTAGTCAGTCACACTAGTGTGTGACATCATCCTGGACCCTGAGCCTGCCTGTGCGGCAGCACGGGCTGCACTGCTGCCCCTCTGCGACTGCGCGCGACACGGGCGGCACGCTGAGGCTGCACGAGTGGTGTGATCATCAATCTCATGGAAAGAATTGTTGGGGCAGAGGGCCGTCAATCTAGTAGCGCGAAAGCGCTACCAATTGACGGCCCTGCCAAAAATTATTGGCCTGCCCCGTGGTATTATTTAAAATGCCTGCGTGGGCGGCTGGGCACATGCGTGCCAGGCGAGTCAGTGCACAATTGTTACTCACTGCTGGCTGCGTACGTGGTGGTATCTGGTGTGTGTGGCTCTTCTCTTGGGCCCCGCCGCGAGCCTCAGCCTGCACAGGTGTGGTGGTGGTGTTTCCCCCCCCCAGAAAAGTATCTTCTGTTGTGCACTTGGAAGTTGGACCCCGAATTAAAGCCAGCCCCAGAGTGCGAGATTGGGGCCCAGGAGAGGGGTGACTTCCCCCTGGCCCCTTCCTGTTGTGTAGGTGCTACCTACGGCCCCTACCTTCACTGACGTGTGGCCGGTTGGTGCGCAGCTGCGGAAGACAATGTAAGTGTTCTTCAATTTGTGCCTTTGTGACTTGTTGTGAGTAGATATATTCCTTATTTTTAATATTCAGGGGCTAATTGTGGATTGAGAGTGCTTAGGATCTAAAGCATGGCAGGATTGAATAATAATGAGTGGCATAGCCAGTGCTTAATTTGTAAATCAAAACATGCCGGTGTCCAAAGCTCTCCTCTTAAACACGCGGCTGCTGCAATTAAATGTGCAAACACAGAATACTAGGGCAGCGTAATCCTGAAGCATTGTTTGGCCTCTTTAGTCCATTTAAAGCCATTTCACCTCACTCCTGCAGCTTTCTGCTATTTCCCTTTCATTTTTGCATTCCTCCGTCTTTCCCATATGTGTCTTTTCCTCGCAGTAAATGCTTGAGGCAGGAAAAAAAGAGTGCCGTCCCTCAAAAATAAGTGCCGGTGCTCTGCACCGGAAACAACAAGCACAAATTAAGCACTGGATGGAATCACATGAAGGTTGGTGTTGACAAAGAGTTATTGTTTTCGACTCGTAATGCAGCTGAGTTGTGCAGTGCATGCTTTGCAGGGCAGTTAAATAAAAATAAATCATTCAGTTTGGGTATTAATTAAACCATTTTATCTGAAACCTTTTTGCACGTTTGGTAGCAGTCTATCTTATACTGCCAGTAATGCAAGTTTAACCTAATGACTTACATTTGCACAACACACAATTCTTCATTGCAGCAGTGAAGATTTCATTCTGTGGCTTTTTGGTTACACACAGACCGTTCAGTGCATTAACTAATAGAGGTTTCATAATATACAGTGATTAACTTAACTTTAAAAAATTGTATTTTAAGGCATGAGTTATGTATGTGGCTACCTGAAAGAGAATATATATTTTTTTTTTTAGCCACACGTTTAACCCTGCCCCATTGCATGCAGCATCACTGTTCCCATACTTTTTTTAATGCACTTTGAGCTGTGTGCTCAGCTGGTTTATTCATTCATTTCGGTCCAGTTGCAGGCAGTGCAAGCACAAATGTGGTCTCATTGGCTGAGCTAAGCGAAATGAGGGTACATGGTCAGTGCTCAGCCTCACTGCATGGTTCTGTTCGTGATCTTAGTGCCTAACTTATTGACATCACTTGTAGTCATGCTCTGCTCAGCGTAGCCATTGCTTGCATTTTACACAAAACACTAGCCTTTACCAATAATTTAAGTTCAAGTTCACGGAGTTTGGGTCACTGTGTTTGGGCCTCTGGTAGCAATTTGCAGAAGGGTATCTATCACCTCACACAAACAGCCTTTTTCACCTCATACAAGGATGTATTTTTCTGCAGGGCCCTGTTGACCTCCACTGTCCAGGGTAGAGGTAGCCCGATGAAACAAGTGTAGGAGTAGTGCCTGAGTACGTGTGAAGGAGGCAGGAAATGAGTGATATTTTGTTCAGCTGCCCAATTTAATGAAAAGTCCAGAAAGTAGAACAGTAGTAGAGCAGACTGCAGATACACACTGGGAATGCTAGATGGCTACTTGCATTTCATCTTTACCTACTGTGTGCATCAGAAAGGCAGCGAAAAGAACAAAGGTTGTGCTTTGAATCCATTTGTGGGGGTGTTGATTATCATAGGTTAATGACGGAGCTAATGTAGCAAATGTTATCTTTGCATGTTGGGGCCCAGAGCTTCTCCAATGTGTCCCAGACCTCTGCCATCTTGGATCCAGAGATGTGAGGGCACTCTGGAGGCCTCTGAGTGGCCAGTGCCAGCAGGTGACGTCAGAGACCCCTCCTGATAGGTGCTTACCTGACTAGGTGGCCAATCCTCCTCTGAGGGCTATTTAGGATCTCTCCAGTGGGCTTTTCCTCAGATAACGACTTGCAAGAATTCACCAGAGTTCCTCTGCACCTCTCTCTTCGACTTCTGCCAAGGAGCGACAGCTGACTGCTCCAGGACGCCTGCAAAACTGCAACAAAGTAGCAAGAAGACTACCAGCAACATTGTAGCGCCTAATCCTGTCAGCTTTCTCGACTGTTTCCTGGTGGTACATGCTCTGGGGGTCATCTGCCTTCACCCTGCACTGGAAGCCACGAAGAAATCTCCTGTGAGTCATCGGAATCTTCCCCCTGCTTCAGAAGGTACCAAACTTCAGCATCACCAGTACTCTGGGACCCCTCTCATCCTGATGAGCATGGCCCTGGAATACAGGTGGTGGGCCCAAGTGACCCAGACTGTCCAGTGGTCCAACTGTCCAAATATGGAGGAGGTAAGTCCTTGCCTCCCCTCTCCAGACAGTAATCCTGTGCACCGCGTGAACTGCAGCTGCTAGGGCTTCTGTGCACATTTCCATGAAATCCTTAATTCACAGCCAAGTCCAGGTCCCCAATACTCTGTCCTGCAATGCTCAGCTCCCTGAGTTGATCTCCGGCTTCGTGTGACCCTCTTTTGCAGTGTTGAGACAACCGCCATGTTCAGACTTCTTGAACCCATGTTATGTACTTCTGCGGGTGCTACCTTCTTGTGCGTGGGCTCTCTACGTTGCTGAGGGCCCCCTCTGTCTCCTCTCCCAAGTGGCGACATCCTAGTCCTTCCTGGGCCCGGGCAGCACCCTTTTTCTTCAACCGCTATTCTTGCAGCTAGCAAGGCTTGTTTGGAGTCTTTTGCCAAAGAAACAACGGTGCATCCTCAAGCATGCCGTGGGACATCCTCTGCACAAAGGAAAAGTTCCTAGCACCTTTCGTTGTTGCAGAATCTTCAGATTCTTCCATCTGGAAATAGCCCTTTTGCACCTTCATCCGAGGTTTAGTGGGCTCCTGCCCCCCCTGGACACTTTAGCGACTCTTGGACTCCAACAGTTGATAAGGAACAATGAAGCAATTTTTCGCTTTTCAAATAAACTAGGTCACAGACCCCCTGCTCAGTTGAAAACTCTTTATAATTCCAAATGCACTGCATCAGTCCTTTATGGGGCAGGCGTCTGGGGCTATAATAAAATACCGTCTCTTCAGAGTGTAGAAAATAAATTCCTGCGCAGATTATTGTTGGTTCCAAAATGCACCGCAAACATAATCTGCCATGAAGAACTGGGTCAGTGCTTTTTGGAGGACAGGGTCTTTATGGCTCCCCTACTGCTGTGGATCAAATGTTGGTCAAATCCTATGGCAAGTTTGGTCCAAGACTGTATCACTGATTGTCTTCAATTGGAATACTCAAATAGGATTCCCTGGCTTATGTTTCTGCAAAACTCCTTTGAGAACCTAGGGCTTAGATATATGTTTGATGATCCCCATCTATTAACCACAAACTCTAGGTCTGTTTTGAAGTCTACCTATTCCAAGCACATATCAGAGCTGAGATTTTATAGTTCCCTGAAATTGAAAACTTTTGATTCTTATTCTCGGATTGTGACTGTTCCATGCCTTGAACCCTATTTGTCTTGGTTTTCAAGTTTTAAAATAATTTCCTTTTTAACACTTTTTAGACTTAATCTAATTCATTTTAAGGTAGCTTTCCCTGAACCATGTTTCTGGAAAAAGGATTTACCGCTTTGTCCCTGTGACTCCAAATCAACCCAGAGCACTTTGCATTTTTTTCTTTTTTGCCCTTTATATGCTGCACCTAGAGGGGCCTTTATTTTACCCACGTTACGTCTTTTTAGACCTATTCATTATAAGGAAGCCCTGCTATACCTTCAGAGGTTGCCTAATATCCAAATTTGTCACCATGTATTAGACTTTGTCACAGCTTCTTTACGCATTAGGAAAAGGCCTATTCCTTTTTAAATATTTTATGTACGTATAGTATATCTTTTTAACGCCAACATTTGTACTTTTCTGACTTTGTGATTTTTAATCATGTCTAGTATATTTATCTATGTATGTCAAGGGGTTTCAGTTTGGATGTTCATCTGGTGCTTCCAGTAATGGTTTTTTAAGTTTTATTTTACTATTTATAGATTGGGAAATGTGTCTTGGTTTGTACTTTTATGGCAATTGCCGAATAAAGTTATTTAACTGACTGACTGACTCTTGGACTTGGTCCCATTCCCTTGCAGGTCTTCAGGTCCAGGAATCCGTCTTCAGTGCTTTGCAGTCTGTTGTGGTCTATGAAAATCCTCTATCACGACTTTAGTGTGTTTCTGGGGAAATAGTAGTACTTTAACTCCTACTTTCCAGGGTCTTGGGGTGGGGTATCTTGGACACTCTTAATGTTTTCCTACACTCCCAGTGACCCTCTACACACTACACTAGGCCAGGGGTCCCTACGTGGTTCGCATTCCACTTTCTTAGTATATAGTTTGTGTTGCCCCTAGGCCTAGTGCATCCTATTGTATTCTACAGTCTTTGCATTACTTTCTGACTGTTTTACTTACCTGATTTTGGTTTGTGTGTATATTTTGTGTATTTTACTTACCGCCAAAGGGAGTATGTCCTCTGAGTTGTTTTTGGCACAGTCACTAAAATAAATTACCTTTATTTTTTAGTAACCCTGAGTATTGTCTTGACTTAAGTGGTATAGTAGGAGCTTTGCATGTCTCCTAGTTCAGCCTAAGCCTCCGCTATAGCTACCTCTATCAGCCTAACCTGCTAGAACACTACTAATCTACTAGTAAGGGATAACTGTACTTTGCACAAGGTGTAAGTACCATCAGGTACCCACTATAAGCCAGGCCAGCCTCCTACATTGGTGGCGCAGCAGTGGGATAAGTACTTGTAACTGCTTTACCACTTTGTCATTGGGGCTTTGCATAGGAAAAGCATATTCTAAATGCATAGAAATATACATAGTTAACCTAAACAATCTAGCTTCCTTTTAAAAAACTTTCTAAAAAGTTTGAAAAAGCTTTTCTCTTTTCTTTAAAAGTTTCTAAACTTTTTTTCTCTCTCTCCTAAACTCTTTCTTGCAACTATATCTGTAGTAGAGGCCACTCCCAACTTTGTGCAGACAACTTATGACAATTTAAACTTTAAAAGTTTGAGGGGTCTCTGCATAGAAAGACATTTAGGGATTGGTAAGAACCCTACCAAAGATCTTCTCCTTAGCCTTTTCCTTGAAAGTGACCAGAACCAGTCTGGGCAAACCCAGGATCAGGAGGAACAGGAGGGGTGTACTCAGATAGTTCCAGTAGAGGTCCCTGAGGATTCTAGGGAGGGTACTTCCAAAGACCTTTCAGTTAACAGGCCAAATAGTGAAGCTGGTAGTAGGAGGGGGTCACACATCAGTAGGGCACCTTTCACTCCAAAAGGCCAGGTAACTAGAGTTCAGTTGGTTAGAGATAGGTCCACTTCTGCCCATTCCCACATCACCTCTGTGTCCACCCTGAGGATAACACCCTAGACAGGGAACTCAGAAAGCTGAGGTTGGAAGAGGCCAGACTGAATATAGGACAGCAGCAGTTGGCCTTAGACAGGGAGTCTCTAGATGTAGAGAGGGGAAGACAAAAGTTGGGGTTAGTTCACATGGTGGCAGCAGCAGTATTCTTGATAGTCATCCTGTTAGAGAAACAGATTCAAGAAACCTGCATAAGATTGTCCCCCCTTACAAGGAGGGGGATGACATAAACAAGTGGTTTTCTGCACTTGAGAGGGCCTGCATGGTACAGTTGGTCCCTCAAAGGCAGTGGGCTGCTATCCTGTGGCTATCTTTCACTGGCAAAGGTAGGGACAGACTCCTTACTGTCAGGGAGAGTGATGCCAACAACTACAAAGTTTTGAAAGATGCACTCAGATGGATTTGGCTTAACCACTGAACAATACAGGAAAAAGTTCAGAGATGCCAGAAAAGAGTCCTCTCAAGACTGGACAGACTTTGTAGACTGTTCAGTGAAGTCCTTGGAGGGATGGTTACATGGCAGTAAGGTGACTGACTATGAAAGCCTGTATAATCTTATTTTGAGAGAGCATATTTTGAAAAATTATGTGTCTGACTTGTTGCATAAGTACTCGGTAGACTCAGATCTGACCTCTCCCCAAGAATTGGGAAAGAAGGCAGACAAATGGGTCAGAACAAGGGTGAGCAGAAAAGCTCATATAGGGTGTGACAAAGAGAAGAAAAAGGAAGGTGGTAAGCCTCAGGACAAGGTTGAGGACAAAGATAAAAGTAAAGACTCCTCATCAGGTCCACAAAACACCCAAGGGGGTGGGAATACAACCTCTTCTTCATCTTCTACATACAGTAAAAAGCATTGTGCTATGTGTGCAGAAATAAAGGTCATAGGCCAGGAGACAAATCCTGTTCTGGTAAAACCCCCGAGCCTTCCACCACTACAACCTCCACCTCCACGCCTAGTGCCCCTAGTAGTAGTAGTAGTATTAATAGTGGTGGGACTACTGGCAATAGTCAACCCAAAGGTGTAGATGGGTTCACATTTGGATCCATAATAGAAACTGGGGTAGGTATAGAAACCCCCAAGACAGTTTCTGCCTCACAGGGTGGCACTGGCCTTGCTACCCTAGCTGCTTGTCCCCTTAATATGGACAAGTACAAGCAGCACATTCAGATAAATGGTGTTGAGGCCCAAGCCTACAAGGACACAGGTGGCAGTATCACCATAGTCACAGAAAACTTTGTGTCACCTGCACCTAATTGGTCAGAAGTGCCAAGTCACTGATGTCAACAACTCCACTCAGTCCCTCCCCTTAGCTGTAGTACAACTTAGCTGGGGTGGAATTACTGGTCCTAAGCAGGTGGTTGTCTCACCTAGCTTACCTGTTGACTGTCTCTTAAGGCAATGACCTAGAGACCTCAGGTTGGGCTGAGGTAGAGTTTTTTAACCATGCATCCACGCTGGGTGTTGCCAAACAATTGCTTCCTTTAATCTCAAAATAGACTAAAAAGCAAAATAGGGGAGGAGCCCTGGAGTCTGAAATAATGGCGCAGGACACTACTAAAAACAAAGGCATGCAAGATGTCAGATTATCCCCTGCCCACCCTCCCATCAAGGAAACCATTCCTCTGAGGGGGGATACCATCCCCAGGGTGGAGCCTGTACCAAAGTAGTCAAAAGCTCCCACAGCTGGACTTCCAGAGGTAAAAGTACCTCTCTGTGAGAAACCTAAGACAGAACAGCAACCCTGTCCTGTCTTACAAAACTTGGAGCAACCCTCCAGCCCTCCCAGAGAAACTTCAGTTCAGCACCCCTGCACTACCTCTAACACATTAGGACAGCAAATCTGTCCTTATGTGGAGCCCCTGGGACAGCAATCCTGTCCTGCTGTACCCCAAGAAGGACATCAGCCCTGTCTTCCTTTAGAGACTTGGGACAACTTTTTGTCCTGCTCTAGCCCTGCTCAGACAGCACCCCTGTCTAGCATTACAACCCTTAGGACAGCAATCCTGTTCCAACTTTCCCAATTCTTGGTATTGGTGCAACAAATCAAAGACACAATTATTTAAAATGTGCTCTTTCAGTAACAGATTATACAAGCCCTCATAGTCAGACACTTTGCTGCCATGTAACCAGCCTTCTAAAGCTTTCAAGAAGAGTTCACAAAGTCAACCCACTGCCTTTGAGGGACCCTCTTAACTTTGCAGGCCCTCTCAAGTGCAGCAAACCACTTGTAAATATCATCACCGACCTTGTATGGGGGAACAATTTTGTGCAGGTTTCTGGAATCCAAGGAGTCCTCCCTGACTCTGTAATCCCTGAAACCGGAGTTGCTGCTGCCACCATGGGGTGCTAACCCCAACCCCTGTCCCTCTTCACTGCCAAGGCCTCCCTATCTAGGGGTAGCTGTTGCTCCTCCAGTCTCATTCCTGAGCTCTCTATCAATAGAGTCATCAGCTGGAGTTGTGCAGTGGGATCCTTTAGACACTGAAGTGATGTGAGAGTGAGTAGAGGTGGATCTATTCCTAGGTTTTGTGATCCTTTCTACTTGCCCTCTAGGTGTGAAAGGAGCCCTACCAGTGTGACTTCCCTTCCCGCTTCCAGCAATGCTAGACGGTCTAATAGGAATGTTGTGATTCTTTGAGGAACCCTCCCCCAGATCTAGAATGTCATGTTCTACCCCAGTTGGATTAGGGTCTTCTCCCTCCTCTTCCATCGCCCCTGCAGACATCCTGCTTTTCAGGTGAGTGGCCCCGTCGCGACACCTACGGTACTTACACCTTATACTCGGTCCAGATATCCCTTATTAGTGTAGTGTAGTCAGTGTCTAGAAGCCAGGCTCTCTAGAGGTAGATGTGGATGAGCAGCCAAAGCTTATCTAGGAGACATGCAATGCTCATGCAATACCACTGTAGTCACACTTAGCACTTACACACATGAAAGAAAACACTCAGTTACAAAAATAAAGGTACTTTATTTTGGTGACACAAATACCAAAAATGTGATAGAGGCTATACTCCCTTAGGAGGTAAGTAATACACAAATTAAATACACTAGTATGCAGAAATAGGCATAAAACAGAAAACAGTGCAATAAGTGAAAATCACAATAGAGAGAAATAGGCCTAGGGGGAGCACAATCCATATACTAAAAAAAATGGAATGCAAAAGTCAGTCCCCCACCTAGGTAAGTGTAGTGTGTAGAGGGAAGCAGGGAGCACTAGGAAAGCCCAAAGGTAAGTACCACAACCCACCCCAGCGACCGGGAAAGCACTACTAAATCACTGTAAATTCCTCTGATCACACACAGAAAAAAGAAGAAGAATTTTGCAAGGCCCAGAAGAGACTACAGGACACCAACAGTGGATTCCTGGACAAGAGGACCTGTGAAAGGAGGGGCCAAGTCCAAGAAGCATAGCAGAGTCCAGGGAAGGCAGGAGCCCCTACCCACCAGGATGAAGGGGTAAGAAGTGAACCACCGGTGAAGAAGAAGAGTCAGCACTGCACCCAAGAAGACAAAGTCGGGTTCCTGGAGGATGCCGGTGATGTCCCACACCGGAAGGAGGATTGCAGTCTGGTTTCCGTCTTCGGGTTTCACCAAAAAGCTTTGGCAAATGAAAAGCTCATGGATGGCGGAAAGTGGAGCTGCCGGAGACCAGGAAGGACCAGGTGGACTCTACCCAGGAGGGGGAGTCAGAGTGGGCCCTCAGCAACACAGAGCCCTCAGAAGCCCAGGCAGCGCCCACAGGAGTCCCACAGAATGGGGACAGGAAAGTGAAGCAGGTCCTCTGTTCTCTTCATGTCAGGTTCTTTGGTGCTGTCTTCTTTTCTTCCTGATTAATCTGATTTCTTGGTCTAGGGGAACCCAATAAGTACTGAATTTAGTGGGTGTTTTAGGGTGAACCTGGTTGTGTCCAATAGGACACTTACCCTTGGGTGGCTACACCCACTACAGTGACCACTTCCTGTGGGAAGGGTCACTAACCTAAACCTCATTGGCTATTTTCCTGCCATCCAACATTGAGGAAACTTAAAAGGGTCCACTTTGCCTGCAAACCCCTAGTGGTGATGCATGCTCAGTGAGACCCCTCCCCCTAACCTTTGTGTGGTTTCCCACCTTTGCTCCTGCCAAAAGTAGGGGTGGACAAAAAGGAAAGCCATCTGCTGCTACCAGCAGGCCTGGGGGCTCGAGTTTCACGGGCGGTAGCCCTTTGAAGCTCAGCGCCCGGAGAGTGCACATTCCTGAAGGAGGGGTGTTAGCTCCTCCAATCAGGTAGGGCATTGTTTTACAAACCAGAGAGCCAGGGCTCTCCCCCAGGTTTGTATATTGGCTGTCTGGAAGTGGCATGCTGGATAGAACCATTCAGCAACTCTGCCAGTTAGGTTAGCTTTTGCAGGGGGCACCTCTAAGGTGACCCCTAGATACATTTAGGGATAAAATCCAATACTGGTACCAGTTTGGATGTATCGTCCTGAGTTGTTTGATACCAAATAACCCAGGGTGCAGAGTAGCTATCATGTAGCTGGGGGACTCGTGTTTGACCAGTGTCCAGTACATGAGCTTAAAATGGCTACTCTGTTCACTCACTATGTCCCAGGTTTGGCAAGGACACAGTGGGGGCATACTAACCATGCAACAATTTCCTCACATATAGTATGGTGCACCCTGTCTTAGGGCTGGAAGGCCTGCTAGAGGGGTGACATACCCATAACATATGCAGTGTAGGGTGGACAGGGCACACAGGGAGTGTGCCATGTTGAGTTTGCCCCAGTACACTCAGCCTACACTGGCAGTGCTGGGTGCATCTGGGTGCAGGGCCCTAGAGGGTGGCACAATCAGTGCTGCTGCCCTCAGGGGCCTACACATACTATGCAAAAACAACAAGTGATGGACGGAATGCTGAACATTGTCAAACACTCACCCCCAGTCATAGACCTGGGTTTAATCCATCGTTCTTTTGCTCACCATGCCACCCCAGTTTGGACCCAGCCATATGCAAATCAGTCTTGACCCTGTTCCTCATGGGAACAGTCCAGACCGAACTGCCAAGCCAGGTCCAGTGGGGAAACAAGCATCCTGGGACCGGTTTCGGGGTTTCACCCCTCATCAGCCAGGCTAGCTTGAATCCAGTGGCATGGGAAGCACGGGACCCCACGTCTGGGCATACCCTTCCCACTTAGGGCGACAAAGCAAAAACAACAAGTGATGGACGGAATGCTGAACATTGTCAAACACTCACCCCCAGTCATAGATCTGGGTTTAATCCATCGTTCTTTTGCTCACCATGCCACCCCAGTTTGGACCCAGCCATATGCAAATCAGTCTTGACCCTGTTCCTCATGGGAACAGTCCAGACCGAACTGCCAAGTCAGGTCCTCACTGGACCGGAAACAAGCATCCTGGGACCGGTTTCGGGGTTTCACGGGACCCACGTCTGGGCATACCCTTCCCACTTAGAGCGCATTGTCAAACACTCACCCCCAGTCATAGATCTGGGTTTAATCCATCGTTCTTTTGCTCACCATGCCACCCCAGTTTGGACCCAGCCATATGCAAATCAGTCTTAACCCTGTTCCTCATGGGAACAGTCCAGACCGAACTGCCAAGCCAGGTCCTCACTGGACCGGAAACAAGCATCCTGGGACCGGTTTCGGGGTTTCACCCCTCAATCCAGTGGCATGGGAAGCACGGGACCCACGTCTGGGCATACCCTTCCCACTTAGGGCGACAAAGCAAAAACAACAAGTGATGGACGGAATGCTGAACATTGTCAAACACTCACCACCAGTCATAGATCTGGGTTTAATCCATCGTTCTTTTGCTCACCATGCCACCCCAGTTTGGACCCAGCCATATGCAAATCAGTCTTGACCCTGTTCCTCATGGGAACAGTCCAGACCGAACTGCCAAGCCAGGTCCTCACTGGACCGGAAACAAGCATCCTGGGACCGGTTTCGGGGTTTCACCCCTCATCAGCCAGGCTAGCTTGAATCCAGTGGCATGGGAAGCACGGGACCCACGTCTGGGCATACCCTTCCCACTTAGGGCGACAAAGCAAAAACAACAAGTGATGGACGGAATGCTGAACATTGTCAAACACTCACCCCCAGTCATAGATCTGGGTTTAATCCATCGTTCTTTTGCTCACCATGCCACCCCAGTTTGGACCCAGCCATATGCAAATCAGTCTTGACCCTGTTACTCATGGGAACAGTCCAGACCGAACTGCCAAGCCAGGTCCTCACTGGACCGGAAACAAGCATCCTGGGACCGGTTTCGGGGTTTCACCCCTCATCAGCCAGGCTAGCTTGAATCCAGTGGCATGGGAAGCACGGGACCCACGTCTGGGCATACCCTTCCCACTTAGGGCGACAAAGCAAAAACAACAAGTACTACACATACTATCCCATGCCTTGAGTACTGGGGTACCCATATACCAGGGTCTTGCAGTGATATGTAAGAGTGTATCCTATTGTGCCAAGCATCACAACAGATTTAGGGAAAGAGCTCTGGCCCAGGGGACCTGGTTGGCAGGGGGCCTGAGCACTACCAACTTCTAGAACACATCAACATCAGGCAAAAAGTAGGGGCTAACCATGCAAAAAGAGGCCTCCTCTCACACATGTGCCTTTTGGCAGTTTATTGCTTACTAAGCAAGTGAGCAATTATCCTCCTGATTGTGGCAATCAGATCACATTGTGCAGAGCACTTTTTGGTAGTTACAGTTGGCACAAGTTTAGCAGGTGGGATACAATGAGCCATTTAACAAGCATTGGTTATTACAAACTTAATATTCAACGATGTATGAAATATATCCAAATAAGTCTGAATGTTGCAAGCAACAGCACCTTACTGTAATCACACTTTTGGATGTGCTAGTGTGCCCACAACATTTGTAATATCATTGTAGTAGGCCTGCTAGCCCTAAAACCGTCCTCTAGGGGCTAAGTATATGGTTACTCTGCATTCATGTCTCCTGTTTTGTTTTTCATGTGGTTATGCCATCCAAGGGCAAACAATATGGTTACATGACAAAGTTTCTTACAAATAATATTTTTTTATAGTGCCCCCCTATAATAAAATAATTCAGGCCAATTACCATCCTTATTACACAATGACTGTTTGAACACCCTTGATATGTTTGGGTGACCCATCTAGTTTATTTCTCCTCTGTGGCTGTCTTGTGTCTCTTTGTGGGGAATTGTGTTAGCCAGACAGTAATTCTGATGGTGGGGTGGTGAAAGTTGTGTTCTATTGGAATTATCATGTCAGATTTAGATTAGGATGCTAACTGGCAACATTTACATTTTTCTTGCAGATAGAGGAAGAAGGTGAATAGAAGTGCTTTAGTTATATGCAGGGCCACTGGAATTATATGGCAGGAAAAGATGAAATTATGAAGCAGGGTTGACCAATGTATGTGGCAAGGAAAGTTCAGTTATGAATTTGCAGTGCAAATAGCTCTAACTCAAGCAAATGCGAGACCTATTGCATTGCAAATGCATGTTTTAACTTGAATCACTGTCAGTACTGCAGTGTGACCTTACAACATTTATTTAGAGCGCTCACCTTAATAAAGGCTTTGCATTAAGGAACCATAATACAAGTTTGAACAGCATTAACATATGGACACAAAAAATACCTCAACTGCAGACAGTTCCCTTCCCTGTAAACTGCCAGCCAAAGGCTTTGTGCTGCCTTGGATTGGGCCACCTTGTCCCAGGGACAAAATAAACATGAAAATGTGTTGCCCTTGACCCCAGACAATATGTCCTGGTGGTCGGGCTATAGGAATTCCACACCCATCAGAGGTCATGTGGAAAACCTATACACAACACACTCACACCAGTGACACAATAAGTACACCAAAAAAGAGTCTCCCCACATGAATATATAAAAATATGTGTTTATATTGTAGATATATCATAAGACCAACATGACATAAAACATAAATACTGTGCATAAACTCAGATTTATGTAAGTTAAAAGGGACATATATCAGGACATGAAATGATCGAGTAGAACTTCTGCATCCCTGAACACCATAAACACATCAGACAAGATAATTGTGCACACTACGTGGGTAATGGAATAGTAGTCACTATCTTGGGGAGTATAAGAATCAAAACAACATCCATCAGTACGTACTGGGCATGTAATGCAGATTTGAAGGCCACCTTAGGTACAGAGAATAACTATTGCAGATATTACTGGTCATGCATGTAACACCTAGGTGCTTTTCAAAGAAACTCTGCATCACCTATGTGGCATAAAATATCGCATTACAGGTATGTGCCCCAATACTAAGGTAGGCCATTGGTCTAAACAGTCCTTCTGATCCAGGGGGTCATGAAATAACATTAATTTCCGATTGTGAATAGAGAGGGTGAATACTTCCCCGTAATTCTGTGGTCTCTAAGGATAGTATTAATATGATCAGGAGTGCTAGCGGGCACACTCACGCATCGGGGGCTATGTGCGGCTTTTCCCATCTTGGCACATAGCAAGCAGTCTCCAACAAGGCCCATTCCTAAGGGAGATAAAATAAGGAAGATGACAGGAGCTGAAGGCGGGCTTTCCCCGGCACAAGTGCAGCAATCCTGAGTATTTTCTCGGTGCCACACCTGGTGGTAGCACAGGACCGCCAAAAGGATTCCCCGGGGGGTCTAACTGTGTCTGATAAGGTTGGGAGGAGGTCTCTGTAACCCATTCAATTGTCTCCTGAGGGTGTTGATGTCTCCATCACTCTGCACATCCGCCCCCGTGCATGGTTCCCCGCTTCTCCCTTCCTGGAGGGGGCTGCTCTGAGGGGGTGCCAGCCGATCAACCAGCGAGGTGCTAGGCAAGGAGAGGGTGCCTCAGGACGGCCCCTCTCTTCAGGGTGTTGTACATTGTGAACTCCCTTGTTGGGGTCACACCAGTGGATCTCCCAGTAGCTTACTGTAATGCCACACTGGTTTGTCGGAGACCGGGTGGGACCATGAACCCAGGGCTTCCCTGGGCACTGCTACGGCCAGTGGAGTGTGGCGCTGGGAGAGGCAGGGGAAGCACAGGTCAGTCCTCAGCGCTCTCCGATGCCAAGAAATTAAAAGGCAAGCGTGCTTCATGCGCTAGGCAATTTATAAGGAAATTAAAAGAAAAGTACTCTCCACGTGCTAGGTGAATAGTTCAATGCTTAGGGGTAAAGGGAGCTCCCACCACGTGCAGAGTCACAAAGAACTATAGTGGCAGGGCCATGGGGAAAAACCAATACACTCCACACGCTGGGCCCTGGGCCCTGGGAGAACACTTGGGGCCCCAAGGGTACAGTAGTCCAGCAAATCAAAGACAAAGGATGGTGGTTCCTTTTGGCAGGCCTGGTCATATCACGTGAGAGAGCAACTGGAAGCAGGGCAACAAGCAGAAAAGCAACCTAGAGAATCTTGTATGCCACCCAGCAGCAGCAGGTAGCAGAGCAACCATAGAAGAGCAGTCTGTGAGAAGGTAGCCTCTTTCTAGCCTTGTTACCCCCACTTTTGGCCTGTTTGTGAGTGTATGTCAGGGTGTTTGTCACTGTTTTCACTGTCTCACTGGGATCCTGATAGCCAGGCCTCAGTGCTCATAGTGAAAACACCATGTTTTCAGTATGGTTGTTATGTGTCACTGGGATCCTGCTAGTCAGGACCCCAGTGCTCATAGGTTTGTGGCCTATAGGTATGTGTCACTGGGACCCTGTCACACAGGGCCCCAGTGCTCATAGGTGTGCATGTATATGTTCCCTGTGTGGTGCCTAACTGTCTCACTGAGGCTCTGCTAATCAGAACCTCAGTGGTTATGCTCTCTCATTTCTTTCCAAATTGTCACTGACAGGCTAGTGACCATTTTTACCAATTTACATTGGCTTACTGGAACACCCTTATAATTCCCTAGTATATGGTACTGAGGTACCCAGGGTATTGGGGTTCCAGGAGATCCCTATGGGCTGCAGCATTTCTTTTGCCACCCATAGGGAGCTCTGACAATTCTTACACAGGCCTGCCACTGCAGCCTGAGTGAAATAACGTCCACGTTATTTCACAGCCATTTTACACTGCACTTAAGTAACTTATAAGTCACCTATATGTCTAACCTTTACCTGGTAAAGGTTAGGTGCAAAGTTACTTAGTGTGAGGGCACCCTGGCACTAGCCAAGGTGCCCCCACATTGTTCAGAGCCAATTCACTGAACTTTGTGAGTGCGGGGACACCATTACACGCGTGCACTACATATAGGTCACTACCTATATGTAGCTTCACCATGGTAACTCCGAATATGGCCATGTAACATGTCTATGATCATGGAATTGCCCCCTCTATGCCATCCTGGTATTGTTGGTACAATTCCATGATCCCAGTGGTCTGTAGCACAGACCCTGGTACTGCCAGACTGCCCTTCCTGGGGTTTCTCTGCAGCTGCTGCTGCTGCCAACCCCTCAGACAGGCAGCTGCCCTCCTGGGGTCCAGCCAGGCCTGGCCCAGGATGGCAGAACAAAGAACTTCCTCTGAGAGAGGGTGTGACACCCTCTCCCTTTGGAAAATGGTGTGAAGGCAGGGGAGGAGTAGCCTCCCCCAGCCTCTGGAAATGCTTTGTTGGGCACAGATGTGCCCAATTCTGCATAAGCCAGTCTACACTGGTTCAGGGACCCCTTAGCCCCTGCTCTGGCGCGAAACTGGACAAAGGAAAGGGGAGTGACCACTCCCCTGACCTGCACCTCCCCTGGGAGGTGTCCAGAGCTCCTCCAGTGTGCTCCAGACCTCTGCCATCTTGGAAACAGAGGTGCTGCTGGCACACTGGACTGCTCTGAGTGGTCAGTGCCACCAGGTGACGTCAGAGACTCCTTGTGATAGGCTCCTTCAGGTGTTAGTAGCCTTTCCTCTCTCCTAGGTAGCCAAACCCTCTTTTCTGGCTATTTAGGGTCTCTGTCTCTGGGGAAACTTTAGATAACGAATGCATGAGCTCAGCCGAGTTCCTCTGCATCTCCCTCTTCACCTTCTGATAAGGAATCGACCGCTGACCGCGCTGGAAGCCTGCAAACCTGCAACATAGTAGCAAAGACGACTACTGCAACTCTGTAACGCTGATCCTGCCGCCTTCTCGACTGTTTCCCTGCTTGTGCATGCTGTGGGGGTAGCCTGCCTCCTCTCTGCACCAGAAGCTCCGAAGAAATCTCCCGTGGGTCGACGGAATCCTCCCCCTGCAACCTCAGGCACCAAAAAGCTGCATTACCGGTCCCTTGGGTCTCCTCTCAGCACGACGAGCGAGGTCCCTCGAATCCAGCGACACCGTCCAAGTGACCCCCACAGTCCAGTGACTCTTCAGCCCAAGTTTGGTGGAGGTAAGTCCTTGCCTCACCTCGCTGGGCTGCATTGCTGGGAACCGCGACTTTGCAAGCTACTCCGGCCCCTGTGCACTTCCGGCGGAAATCCTTCGTGCACAGCCAAGCCTGGGTCCACGGCACTCTAACCTGCATTGCACGACTTTCTAAGTTGGTCTCCGGCGACGTGGGACTCCTTTGTGCAACTTCGGCGAGCACCGTTTCACGCATCCTCGTAGTGCCTGTTTCTGGCACTTCTCCGGGTGCTACCTGCTTCAGTGAGGGCTCTTTGTCTTGCTCGACGTCCCCTCTCTCTGCAGGTCCAATTTGCGACCTCCTGGTCCCTCCTGGGCCCCAGCAGCGTCCAAAAACGCCAAACGCACGATTTGCGTGTAGCAAGGCTTGTTGGCGTCCAACCGGCGGGAAAACACTTCTGCACGACTCTCCAAGGCGTGGGGGATCCATCCTCCAAAGGGGAAGTCTCTAGCCCTTGTCGTTCCTGCAGTATTCACAGTTCTTCAGCCTAGTAAGAGCTTCTTTGCACCAACCGCTGGCATTTCTTGGGCATCTGCCCATCTCCGAGCTGCTTGTGACTTTTGGACTTGGTCCCCTTGTTCCACAGGTACCCTCAGTCAGGAATCCATCGTTGTTGCATTGCTGATTTGTGTTTTCCTTGCATTTTCCCTCTAACACGACTATTTTGTCCTTAGGGGAACTTTAGTGCACTTTGCACTCACTTTTCAGGGTCTTGGGGAGGGTTATTTTTCTAACTCTCACTATTTTCTAATAGTCCCAGCGACCCTCTACAAGGTCACATAGGTTTGGGGTCCATTCGTGGTTCGCATTCCACTTTTGGAGTATATGGTTTGTGTTGCCCCTATCCCTATGTTTCCCCATTGCATCCTATTGTAACTATACATTGTTTGCACTGTTTTCTAAGACTATACTGCATATTTTTGCTATTGTGTATATATATCTTGTGTATATTTCCTATCCTCTCACTGAGGGTACACTCTAAGATACTTTGGCATATTGTCATAAAAATAAAGTACCTTTATTTTTAGTATAACTGTGTATTGTGTTTTCTTATGATATTGTGCATATGACACTAAGTGGTACTGTAGTAGCTTCACACGTCTCCTAGTTCAGCCTAAGCTGCTCTGCTAAGCTACCATTATCTATCAGCCTAAGCTGCTAGACACCCTATACACTAATAAGGGATAACTGGGCCTGGTGCAAGGTGCAAGTACCCCTTGGTACTCACTACAAGCCAGTCCAGCCTCCTACATTGGTTGTGCAGCGGTGGGATAAGTGCTTTGAGACTACTTACCACTTTTGTCATTGTACTTTTCATAAGAGAAAAATATACAAAACAAGGTCAGTGTATATACACATAGCCAAAAAGTTTTGCATTTCCTCTTTTCACTCTTTTCTAAGTGCTGAAAAGTACTTCTAAACTTTCAAAAAGTTCTTAAAAGTTTAAAAAGTTTTTTTTCTGTCTTTCCAAAAAGTTCTGAAAACTTTTTTCTCTTTGTCTATCACTTTAACTCTCTCTCAAAATGTCTGGCACAGGCCAAAAAGTTGAACTGTCCAAACTTGCATATGATCACCTTAGCTGGAAAGGAGCAAGGAGTCTCTGCATAGAGAGAGGTTTGAGTGTAGGGAAGAATCCTTCCTTAGAACTGTTAATTAACATGCTTAGAGTACAGGATAAGGCCATAAGTGCCCAATCTGGTGAAAAAGTAGCTAATGGTTCTCAATCTGATCCAGGGACTCCCCCAGGAAAAGATTCAGGAAAGAAACTTCTCAGCCTGCCCATTACTAGACAGTCTAGCATAGTTGGTACAGAGGTTGAATCACACCATACTGATGGTGTGCTCTCACATTATACTGGTAGCCAAGCTGTTAGGGTGCCCTCTGTAAGGGACAGGTCTCCTTCTGTTCATTCCCATCATACCTCTGTATCTAGAAATGTCCCTCCCACCCACCCTGATGACAGATTGTTAGAAAGGGAGCTCAATAGATTGAGAGTGGAACAAACCAGACTGAAGCTCAAGAAGCAACAGCTGGATTTGGATAGACAGTCTTTAGAATTAGAGAAGGAAAGACAGAAGTTGGGTTTAGATACCCATGGTGGCAGCAGCAGTATTCCCCATAGTCATCCTGCAAAAGAGCATGATTCCAGGAATCTGCACAAGATAGTTCCCCCTTATAAGGAGGGGGATGACATTAACAAGTGGTTTGCTGCACTTGAGAGGGCCTGTGTTGTACAGGATGTCCCTCAAAGGCAGTGGGCTGCTATCCTATGGCTATCATTTAGTGGAAAAGGTAGGGATAGGCTCCTTACTGTGAAAGAAAATGATGCCAATAATTTTACAGTTCTTAAGAATGCACTCCTGGATGGTTATGGCTTAACCACTGAACAGTACAGGATAAAGTTCAGAGAGACCAAAAAGGAGTCTTCACAAGACTGGGTTGATTTCATTGACCATTCAGTGAAGGCCTTGGAGGGGTGGTTACATGGCAGTAAAGTTACTGATTATGAAAGCCTGTATAACACAATCCTGAGAGAGCATATACTTAATAATTGTGTGTCTGATTTGTTGCACCAGTACCTGGTAGACTCTGATCTGACCTCTCCCCAAGAATTGGGAAAGAAGGCAGACAAATGGGTCAGAACAAGGGTGAACAGAAAAGTTCATACAGGGGGTGACAAAGATGGCAATAAGAAGAAAGATGGTGAAAAATCTCAAGATAAGCATGGGGATAAGGGTAAAACCAAAGATCCCACTTCAAATCTTAAACACTCTTCAGAGGGTGGGGATAAAACAAATTCTTCCTCTTCTTCCCAACCTGCACACATTAAAAAGCCTTGGTGCTTTGTGTGTAAAAACAGAGGCCATAGGCCAGGGGATAAGTCCTGTCCAGGTAAACCCCCTGAGCCTACCACCACTAATACATCAAGCTCTAGTGCCCCTAGCAGTAGTGGTACTAGTGGTGGGACTGCTGGCAACAGTCAAGCAAAGGGTGTAGTTGGGTTCACTTATGGGTCCATAGTGGAAACTGATGTAATCAGTCCCAAGACAGTTTCTGTCACACCTGGTGGCATTGGCCTTGCCACACTGGCTGCTTGTCCCCTTACAATGGATAAGTACAGGCAGACAGTTTCAATAAATGGTGTTGAGGCCTTGGCCTACAGGGACACAGGTGCCAGTTTCACTTTGGTGACTGAAAACCTAGTGCCTCCTGAACAACACATCATTGGACAACAGTATAAGATTATTGATGTCCATAACTCCACTAAGTTTCTTCCCTTAGCTATAATTCAGTTTAGTTGGGGTGGAGTTACTGGCCCTAAGCAGGTGGTGGTATCACCTAGCTTGCCTGTAGACTGTCTCTTAGGTAATGACCTAGAGGCCTCAGGTTGGGCTGATGTAGAGTTTTATGCCCTTGCAGCCATGCTGGGCATCCCTGAGGAATTGTTCCCTCTCATTTCAAGTGAAATGAAAAAGCAAAGGAGAGAAGTCCTGAAAACTCAGGATCCCTCTCCATCAACAGGTAAAAAGGGTATCACAGTATCCCCTAACCACCCTACCATTCAGGATACTATTCCTGTGGTGGGAGAAACCTCTCCTGGGGTGGCACCTGTTCCAAGGGAATCATCAGCTGGCAAAGCTGGACTCCCTGAGGTGGAAGTACCTCTCTGTGGGATAACTAACATTGGTGAGAAAAAGAGCACCATTTTAGTTAACATGGAGCATCCCTCCAACCCTCCCAGAGAAACTTTAGTGCAGAAACTCTGCACTGCCTCACAACACTTAGGACAGCATCCCTGCCCTAGTGTGGAGCTGATAGGACAGCATCCCTGCCCTGCTCCAACCCAAGAGAAACAGCATCCCTGTTCTCTCTTCCAGCCATATGGACAAAGTTTTTGCCCAGCTATGGCTTTTCTGAGACAGCATCCCTGTCTGGCATTTCCATCACTACAAATAGGTTCAGTGGACAATTCCCACTGCTCTAAACTAAAACTTACTGATAGAAACTCTGAAAATACATCTTCACATTGTTGCTTAGCTAAAAAACTTCAAACAGGGTGGTTTACATCCCCACAGGGAAGTAACCATATAGTGGATGATAAAGGGAACAACCAGTCTATTGCAGAGCTACTCTCTACTTATCACCACTTAGACAATAAAGTCTCAACTGGCCAAGGTTAGCCTTATTGTCCTTCGTTTGGGGGGGGGTTGTGTGAGAAGGTAGCCTCTTTCTAGCCTTGTTACCCCCACTTTTGGCCTGTTTGTGAGTGTATGTCAGGGTGTTTGTCACTGTTTTCACTGTCTCACTGGGATCCTGATAGCCAGGCCTCAGTGCTCATAGTGAAAACACCATGTTTTCAGTATGGTTGTTATGTGTCACTGGGATCCTGCTAGTCAGGACCCCAGTGCTCATAGGTTTGTGGCCTATAGGTATGTGTCACTGGGACCCTGTCACACAGGGCCCCAGTGCTCATAGGTGTGCATGTATATGTTCCCTGTGTGGTGCCTAACTGTCTCACTGAGGCTCTGCTAATCAGAACCTCAGTGGTTATGCTCTCTCATTTCTTTCCAAATTGTCACTGACAGGCTAGTGACCATTTTTACCAATTTACATTGGCTTACTGGAATACCCTTATAATTCCCTAGTATATGGTACTGAGGTACCCAGGGTATTGGGGTTCCAGGAGATCCCTATGGGCTGCAGCATTTCTTTTGCCACCCATAGGGAGCTCTGACAATTCTTACACAGGCCTGCCACTGCAGCCTGAGTGAAATAACGTCCACGTTATTTCACAGCCATTTTACACTGCACTTAAGTAACTTATAAGTCACCTATATGTCTAACCTTTACCTGGTAAAGGTTAGGTGCAAAGTTACTTAGTGTGAGGGCACCCTGGCACTAGCCAAGGTGCCCCCACATTGTTCAGAGCCAATTCACTGAACTTTGTGAGTGCGGGGACACCATTACACGCGTGCACTACATATAGGTCACTACCTATATGTAGCTTCACCATGGTAACTCCGAATATGGCCATGTAACATGTCTATGATCATGGAATTGCCCCCTCTATGCCATCCTGGCATTGTTGGTACAATTCCATGATCCCAGTGGTCTGTAGCACAGACCCTGGTACTGCCAGACTGCCCTTCCTGGGGTTTCTCTGCAGCTGCTGCTGCTGCTGCTGCTGCCAACCCCTCAGACAGGCAGCTGCCCTCCTGGGGTCCAGCCAGGCCTGGCCCAGGATGGCAGAACAAAGAACTTCCTCTGAGAGAGGGTGTGACACCCTCTCCCTTTGGAAAATGGTGTGAAGGCAGGGGAGGAGTAGCCTCCCCCGGCCTCTGGAAATGCTTTGTTGGGCACAGATGTGCCCAATTCTGCATAAGCCAGTCTACACCGGTTCAGGGACCCCTTAGCCCCTGCTCTGGCGCGAAACTGGACAAAGGAAAGGGGGAGTGACCACTCCCCTGACCTGCACCTCCCCTGGGAGGTGTCCAGAGCTCCTCCAGTGTGCTCCAGACCTCTGCCATCTTGGAAACAGAGGTGCTGCTGGCACACTGGACTGCTCTGAGTGGCCAGTGCCACCAGGTGACGTCAGAGACTCCTTGTGATAGGCTCCTTCAGGTGTTAGTAGCCTTTCCTCTCTCCTAGGTAGCCAAACCCTCTTTTCTGGCTATTTAGGGTCTCTGTCTCTGGGGAAACTTTAGATAACGAATGCATGAGCTCAGCCGAGTTCCTCTGCATCTCCCTCTTCACCTTCTGATAAGGAATCGACCGCTGACCGCGCTGGAAGCCTGCAAACCTGCAACATAGTAGCAAAGACGACTACTGCAACTCTGTAACGCTGATCCTGCCGCCTTCTCGACTGTTTTCCTGCTTGTGCATGCTGTGGGGGTAGCCTGCCTCCTCTCTGCACCAGAAGCTCCGAAGAAATCTCCCGTGGGTCGACGGAATCTTCCCCCTGCAGCCGCAGGCACCAAAAAGCTGCATTACCGGTCCCTTGGGTCTCCTCTCAGCACGACGAGCGAGGTCCCTCGAATCCAGCGACACCGTCCAAGTGACCCCCACAGTCCAGTGACTCTTCAGCCCAAGTTTGGTGGAGGTAAGTCCTTGCCTCACCTCGCTGGGCTGCATTGCTGGGAACCGCGACTTTGCAAGCTACTCCGGGCCCCTGTGCACTTCCGGCGGAAATCCTTCGTGCACAGCCAAGCCTGGGTCCACGGCACTCTAACCTGCATTGCACGACTTTCTAAGTTGGTCTCCGGCGACGTGGGACTCCTTTGTGCAACTTCGGCGAGCACCGTTTCACGCATCCTCGTAGTGCCGGTTTCTGGCACTTCTCCGGGTGCTACCTGCTTCAGTGAGGGCTCTTTGTCTTGCTCGACGTCCCCTCTCTCTGCAGGTCCAATTTGCGACCTCCTGGTCCCTCCTGGGCCCCAGCAGCGTCCAAAAACGCCAAACGCACAATTTGCGTGTAGCAAGGCTTGTTGGCGTCCAACCGGCGGGAAAACACTTCTGCACGACTCTCCAAGGCGTGGGGGATCCATCCTCCAAAGGGGAAGTCTCTAGCCCTTGTCGTTCCTGCAGTATTCACAGTTCTTCAGCCTAGTAAGAGCTTCTTTGCACCAACCGCTGGCATTTCTTGGGCATCTGCCCATCTCCGAGCTGCTTGTGACTTTTGGACTTGGTCCCCTTGTTCCACAGGTACCCTCAGTCAGGAATCCATCGTTGTTGCATTGCTGATTTGTCTTTTCCTTGCATTTTCCCTCTAACACGACTATTTTGTCCTTAGGGGAACTTTAGTGCACTTTGCACTCACTTTTCAGGGTCTTGGGGAGGGTTATTTTTCTAACTCTCACTATTTTCTAATAGTCCCAGCGACCCTCTACAAGGTCACATGGGTTTGGGGTCCATTCGTGGTTCGCATTCCACTTTTGGAGTATATGGTTTGTGTTGCCCCTATCCCTATGTTTCCCCATTGCATCCTATTGTAACTATACATTGTTTGCACTGTTTTCTAAGACTATACTGCATATTTTTGCTATTGTGTATATATATCTTGTGTATATTTCCTATCCTCTCACTGAGGGTACACTCTAAGATACTTTGGCATATTGTCATAAAAATAAAGTACCTTTATTTTTAGTATAACTGTGTATTGTGTTTTCTTATGATATTGTGCATATGACACTAAGTGGTACTGTAGTAGCTTCACACGTCTCCTAGTTCAGCCTAAGCTGCTCTGCTAAGCTACCATTATCTATCAGCCTAAGCTGCTAGACACCCTATACACTAATAAGGGATAACTGGGCCTGGTGCAAGGTGCAAGTACCCCTTGGTACTCACTACAAGCCAGTCCAGCCTCCTACACAGTCCAGCAGGCCTTTTGACAGAGGTTCAGTCCCAGTCCTAGTCCCGAAAGTGCTCTAAAAATCATGGGGCGAGAGCCCCTGTACTTCTACCCCAAAACTGCCTTTATCTAGGGGGTAACTTCAAAATAACTCTTTCAAGTGAAGCACAACATTCTTTCCCCATCCATGTCTCCAAACATCAGTAGGGGTTAGTCAGTAAGGTGTGAACAGCCCTTCCTCTCCACCAGCTCAGGAAGACTATCAGTATGCAGACACCTTTTCTGTCACACCCAGCTTCTCCTGTGTGATGGCTGTCAGCAATGTATGCACCAAGTGGAGCTGCCACTCTGCCCCAGACATGGATTGGAGTCAGGCTAAAAAGCACCAGAGTTATAAGCACAGTGAAATGCCCACTTTCTAAAAGTGGCATTTCTAAAATAGTAATGTAAAATCCAACTACACCAGTAAGCAGGATTTCTCACTAACATTCAAACATCAAATCAAAAACATTTATAAAGCGCGCTACTCACCCGTGAGGGTCTCAAGGCGCTGGGGGGAGGGGGTTACTGCTGCTCAAAGAGCCAGGTTTTGAGCTGCCTCCGGAATGCAGGGTGGTCCTGAGGTTGGCGGGGAGGGAGTTCCATGTCTTGGCTGCCAGGTAGGAGAAGGATTTCCCAACTGCTGTGGTGCGGCGGATACGAGGGACGGCGGCGAGTGCGAGGTTGGCGGAGAGAAGTTGACGGGTGGGCGTGTAGAAACTGAGGCGACGGTTGAGGTATTCGGGTCCCTTGTTGTGGAGGGCTTTGTGTGCGTGGGTGAGGAGCCGGAAGGTGATCCTTTTGTTGACGGGAAGCCAGTGCAGGTGTCTCCGGTGGGCGGAGATGTGGCTGTTGCGGGGTATGTCGAGGACGAGGCGGGCGGAGGCGTTTTGTATTCGCTGCAGACGTTTCTGGAGTTTAGCGGTGGTTCCTGCGTATAGGGTGTTTCCGTAGTCCAGCTGGCTTGTGACGAGGGCGTGGGTCACAGTTTTTCTGGTGTCGGCGGGGATCCAGCGGAAGATCTTTCGGAGCATGCGGAGAGTGAGGAAGCAGGAAGATGATACGGCGTTGACTTGTTTGGTCATGGTGAGAAGCGGGTCCAGGATGAATCCGAGGTTGCGTGCGTGGTCTGAGGGGGTTGGTGCAGTGCCTAGGGCCGTGGGCCACCAAGAGTCGTCGCAGGCGGACGGGGTGTTTCAGAGGATGAGGACTTCCGTTTTTTCTGAGTTCAGTTTCAGACGGCTGAGTTTCATCCATTCTGCGACGTCTTTCATTCCATCTTGCAGGTTTGTCTTGGCGCCAGTGGGGTCCTTAGTGAGGGAAAGTATCAGCTGAGTGTCGTCAACGTAGGAGGTGATGATGATGATGTGTTTGCGTACGATGTCGGCGAGGGGGCTCATGTAGACATTGAAGAGAGTTGGGCTGAGCGAGGAGCCTTGTGGGACGCCGCAGATGATCTCGTGGGGTCTGAGCGGAATGGAGGGAGGTAGACTCTTTGGGAGCGGTTGGAGAGGAAAGAGGTGATCCAGTCCAGGGCCAGTCGTTGGATACCGGTGGAGCGCAGGCGGGATGTTAGGCTTCGGTGGCAGAAGGTGTCGAAGGCAGCCGAGAGGTCCAGGAGGATGAGGGCGACTGTTTCCCCGTTGTCCATCAGAGTTCTGATGTTGTCTGTGACTGAGATGAGGGCTGTTTCTGTGCTGTGATTGGCTCGAAATCCGGACTGAGAGGGGTTGAGTAGGTTGTTGTCTTCAAGGAAGTTGGTCAGTTGCTTGTTGACGGTCTTCTCGATGACTTTGGCAGGGAAGGGGAGGAGCGAGATGGGGCGGAAGTTCTTCAGGACACTGGGGTCCGCCGTAGGTTTCTCCAGTAGGGCATTGACTTCTGCGTGTTTCCAGCTCTCGGGGAAGGTGGCAGAAGCAAACGAGCTGTTGATGATGGTCTGGAGATGCGGGCAATAATGTTGTCAGCTTTGTTGAAGATGAAGTGTGGGCAGCGGTCCGAGGGGGCACCGGAGTGGATGGAGTTCATTGTAGCTTTGGTCTCCTCCGCGCTGATGTGAGTCCAGGCGTTGAGGGTGATGGCTGGGGTTGTAGGTTCTGTGGTGGTTGGCTGGGTCTGGTGTCCGAAGCTGTCGTGTAGGTCGGTGATCTTACGATGGAAGAAGGTAGCGAGGGAGTTGCAGAGGTCTTGTGATGGCGTGATGGAGTTGGAGTTGGCGTTAGGATTGGAGAGCTCTTTGACGATGTTGAAGAGTTCTTTGCTGTTGTGAGTGTTCTCGTGCAGTCTGTCTGTGAAGGAAGTTCTTTTGGTGGCGCGAATCAACTGATGGTGTACGCGGGTGGCGTTTTTGAGGGCAGACATGTTTTCTGTGGTGTGGTCCTTGCGCCAGGCTTTCTCGAGGGTACGGCAGGTTGTTTTGGATTCCTTGAGGGTGTCTGTGAACCATTGAGGTTTCCTGGTGCTGATCTGTCTTGGGAGGCGTCTGAGGGGTGCGAGGTTGTCCGCGCAGTTGGTGATCCAATGAGTGAGGCTGAGGGCTGCGTCGTTGGGGTCGGTGGAGAAGGTGGGTTGGTTGTCGCTGAGAGTGGAGAGAAGCTGTTCCGTTGGGATTTTGTTCCAATGTCTGCGTGGGATGGGTTGAGTGGGGAGGTGGAGAGTCTTGCGTCTGAAGGTGAAGTGGACACATCTGTGGTCGGTCCAGTGTATTACGGAGGAGTGGCTGAAGGATACGTTGTTGCTGGCGGAGAAGATGGGGTCGAGCATGTGTCCGGCGATGTGGGTGGGGGTGTTCACCAGTTGCTTGAGACCGAGGTTGGCGAGGTTGTCGAGCAGGGTGGTGGTGTTGGGGTCGTTGTTCTGCTCCATACCAACCATGCCCACACTACTCCTCACAGATCAGAAATTACCAGACATATATAAGGGAATTCCCACTGCAAACCTATGAGAAGACCAGCACTCACACTAGTGAAAAATGAAATAGGCTGTTTGTCACTACTAGGAAATATAACACAGAATAATATATGTCCTACCTTTTACCTACATACTCTTTTCAGGTGAGCAGAGGAGGGTAAGGTGACCACACTCTCCATGCTACAGACCCCTAGCAGCTGTGCACTAGCCTCTGACCTCAATATATGGGGCATACAGAATTGATGTCTAGGGCTGGGCATTAATACATGTCTCCACTCTATAAGACAACGGGAATTATGTTATAGGGAGTATGTTTAGGCTATACATTAATACATGTCTCCACTCTATTGAACAACAGGCACGTTACATCCTTAGAGTAACCCCAACCATTTGCATGGTTTTTAATCCTGCCGAGAAAGCCATAACATTAAAGGATATAGAAGGGTATCTCCTATTTGATTTTAACCTCACTTTTTCATTTCACTCACACACTCAAAACACTTTACCTCACCAAGTTAGGATATCCTCATACTCATCACCCTCAATATACGGCATAAAGAAAAAAGATCTCTGCCAAAGTGACCCTTTGAGGGGCCAGTTAGACATTGCAGCACCGGTCCTACGAGGAGCATGCCCTATGACGAAGCATGACATCCCTATGGGGTGTGTGAAGGCACCACAAAACAGATGATAGGATTCCCTTTCTAGATAAGTTTTAGTGTCCCACCTGTTACTTTTTCTGTTGATAGAAACAGTCCCTTTCTTTGTATTGAATCTAACTTTTACATACACAGCACCCTGCCAATAGGGCTATCTAGGGCCTACCTTAGGGGTGACTTAGGTGTAGTAAAAAGGGAGCTTAGGCCTTGGCAAGTAGTTTGACTTGCCTAGTCAATATGGCAGTAAACTATGCACGCAGGCACTGTGGCAGGCCTAAGACAAGTTTCAAAGGCTACTTCTGTGGGTGGCACAATCTGAACTTCAGCCCGACTAGTAGCACTTAATTTACAGGCCCTGGGTCTCTGGTACACCACTTTACAAGGGACTTAGAGGTAAACTAAATAAGCCAAATAGGTGTAAGCCAATTATACCAAGTTTTAGGGGAGTGAGCATATGCACTTTAGCACTGATTAGCAGTGGTAAAGTGCCCAGAGTCCTAAAGTCAACAAAAAGAGGGTCAGAAGAATAGGAGGAGAAAGGCAGAAAGTTTGGGGCTAACCCTGCAACAGGCGCACTACCACATGTTATACAAAAAGTTAGATTAGGTCCCTTAAGTAAGGAAGGACCTACATGGCCAGAATTAGGCACATATTTACTACGTCCAAATGTAGCAAATATGCCAGTAGATGATTTACACTATTTATATAATAATTTAGTATATATATATATATATATATATGTATAGATATATATATATATATATATATACACACATATATATATTTTTATATATATATATATATATATATATATATTTAATACAATTCGTAATGTAGATTTTAAATACTGCCCCAGCAGCATCACATTTGGCTACAACTGGGATAAATGCAGTGAATGTGCATTCAATAATGGGTAAGGTACCCACCAAATGAAGACATTTCATTTTGGTTAGCACAAAAGTATAAATTCTTTGAAAGTAGTTTTTTCCCATACGTGACCCCAATTTGCTTGCCTTTTGGGATAGTTCCCTCAGTAGATAATTGTGCCACTTGGGGTGCAGTATTTGCTTCAGTTTACCCTACTGCATACGGTACACTAACACTTGCAAATCTTCCGGAAGTCCTCAAACAAATACAAGATGAATACAGGGCAGCCCCAGCCCTGGATTTTGGGATGCAATTAATGGGCAATTTTGCCATGATGTCCTCAAATATATTAAGTAATCTTAAAGGGGAAGCAGTAGCATTGGCAGTACGAAAAGTGCTCCGGGACGTTTCTCAACAGAAACGTAAGCTGCCTAAGATAATCTGCAAGATTTATACCAGTATAGGTCAGGATAGTCTAGGAGCCAGATCAGATAAACCACAATTACAAGGTAGATCCAGTAAGCATAATACCAAACAAGCACAAGAGGGTTCTAATGAGACCTAGGATAAACAAAAAAATTATAAAGATAAAAGTAAATAGGAGAATCTCCACGTTTGGAGACCTCAGAGAAGCGTTACATTAGAAATAGGGAAACTTCAAAATCTCCTGATAGATGCCAATATACTGACACTCACCCATCTTGTTGTTTCCAGGACACACCCGACAAGTGCAAGGAGAAAGGAGGGTGGTCAGATCACTGAAACAAGTACCTAAAACTGAGAAAGGGGTCACAACGCTCATCTGAGGTTTTGGTCAAAAAGGAAGAGAAACTTTCACAACAAAAACCCCAGTTCAAAAAGAAAAAGGTTGTGGTAATTTCAGCTAAACATGCCACACATATTGAGAACATTACCGAAGAACAGGGTGTGGGCAGTGACTCTGCTCAACAGCACAGCGCAGGTCTCAATAGTTCACCTGACTCTTCTAGAACTTCTGGATGTGACACCAACTAACAACTTCCTTGAAGTCAAAGCTGAAAATTCAAATTGAAGAAGACATTGAGTGCACCACTGAGGTGATCTTCTAGGGAATATTAACACTAAGTTACAACATACTATTGGCCAACTGATTGCACGCTCCCACAAGGGGAAGATGTAATTTTGCCTTCTTTCTTAGTCCTTGTTCCAGATGGAGTAAAAGAAGCTTAAGCCAGAGTTTGGGCATTGGAGCAAGCACCAGCGCTATACTGTAACCATGTGGGTTGGGATAGGGATTCTCCTTACCATGTGATTCAACCTCAGTCTCCCATTAAACATTAGGCTAAAGCATCAGAGAGGGAAATTTACTCACAACTTGAGCGCCAGGGAGTAACTGAACCCTGTGTATCTCCTATGAATAACTCTTTGTTTCTCACAGCTAAGCCAGACCATTCATATAGAATAGTCTTAGATTACAGACACTTAAACAGTCACACATGCACATTTGCAATGCAAAATTTACATAGTACAGCACTTATCAACAATATAGGCCCAGATATACAAGAAAATGATGGAGCACGATGCCGCGCCAAATTTGGCAGTGCCACACTCTGTCATTTTCAAAACGCAGGGATGTGCCGTATTCACAAGAATATGGCGCATCCCTGTGTTTCCCCCTGCGCAAAATTGCTGCCGAGCACCAGCGCAGCCACCCTTGCGCCATCGTGCAATGATGGCTGCATTGAGGGGGGATTATTTTTGTACTTTCTTCTTGGTTGCACTAGAACTCGCTCTCAAGGGCCCATGGAATGGCTTTGAAACCACTTGGCAAGTCAGGACTCTCAGCCAGAGAGCCCAGGGGCTGGCAGATGCAGTCTTTGATGTCCCTGATACTTCACATTAGGAGGCAAGCTCAATTCAAGCCCTTGGAGAACCTTGGAAACAGGATGTAGAAAGCAAACAGTCCTTTCACACCCTGGACAGAAGTAGCAAGCAGCAGGTCAGCACAGCAAAGCAACAGGTAGAGAAGCAGTTCCTCCTACAGCATCCTGCTCTTCTTCCTGGTATAATGCCCTCAGACCAGAAGGATTCTAACTTTGTGGGGCCTGAGGTCCAGTACTTATACCCATTTCTGCCTTTGAAGTAGGCAACGTTCATCTGCTTTTCCTCCCTGGCCCAAGACATACTCCAGAGGGTTGGAGACTGCTTTATGGAAGGACAGGCACAGCCCTATTCCGGTGTGTCAGCTCCTCCCACCATTCTAGCTCACAAAGATCCATCAGGATATGCAGGGCACACCTCAGCTCTTTTTGCGTGACTGTCTAGAGTTAATTCACAAACAGCCCAACTGTCACCCTGACCCAGACATGTATTCCACAGACAGGCAGAGGCCCAACTCTAGCAATCGTGATGGTGGCAATGGTGGTATTTTACTATGTGATGTACGCTCTGAAAAAAATTAGTATGGCTTCCTTAGTTGGGTATCTCATTGACATAAATATCAATGATAGTATCATTGATGGGAACATCATTGGTCAATTCTTTAACAAGGGGTATTTGTCAGCAGCATTTCTGTCAACAGTTATAATGGAGACTTTGTTAATGGAGTAGTGCCTCCAAGTAACATGTATGGATGAGAAGATGAAGAAGTTATCATCAGCAACTGCATAGATGCATAGATGGTGGCTTTCTTGGCAGAGGACAGTCATCTCCATGCTTGTTTTTTTTTTTTTTTTAAAGCAAATGTAAACAATATCAATGACAGGGGGGTCAGTCAACAGTATTGTCGATGCTGTGTCTGAGGTCACAGTCATCAATTTAGGAGATGGTAGTGGCGGCATTCCTGGTGACTGTGTTTTTTCTTCTGCTTACACTCTGGTGAAGGAGGCCTCAGAGATTAAATTGGTAGACCCGGAGATTTAAAGATTTAAGTAAAAATTGTGCCTTAAAGCACAAAGCGCCATCTATGGTCATCTGGTCATTCCAAACCAAAGACAAAAGTTTGGGCACTAGAGGCCGGGACCAAGTTAGGCACACGGCACAAGGTACCATAAATCCTGGTTCTGGAGCACTGCAAGATTCCGTGCCAAGGATTCGTCAAGCAGCGATGGTTCTGAGGAACCTGCAGGGCTGCAATGCAGAGTCCTGTGCCGAGGTTGAGGATGCCATTGACGATAGCCTTGTGATGTGAAGTCCTGCATCAAGGACACGTCGCACATCAGTGGTTCCTAGGAAGTTTCGGGGCTGCAATGCAAAGCCCTGCGTAGTCAAGGATGCTGTCGATGAGTGGCTTGTGATACAAAGGCCTGCATCAAGGATGCATTGCGCAGCAGCAGTTCTGAGGAAGCTGTAGGCTGCAGTCCAAGGTCCTGTGTTGGGGATGCATTGCGCCGCAGCAGTTCTGATGCAGCTGCAAGGAGATTCATTGTGCTCCACCAGTTCTCCTCACAGGACCAGAGCTGTGCTGGCAGAGCACCTTCATACCCACTTCCAACGGTCTAGGACTGGGGTCACGCCACTTGGGAGGTAGGACTCACAGCAGACAGAGTCCAGGTGCAGGGTTTGAAGCCTTTTCTGTCCCCGAGGCACTGAGCAGGAGGCGTGGTTCAGAGTTCAAGATGCAGGCCCATTTTTTTTCAACCAGGTAGCAGAGTAGCACTGCTTCTTGCACAGCAGCACAGAAGTCTTTCTTATTCTTCCACAGGTCAAGAGGTGTACTGAAGATTTGGGTCTGAGGGTCAATATTATATCTGGTGCCATCTTTGAAATAGGAGAAGGTTCCAGTGGTTTCCACGCGCAGAGGTGTTTGGAATGTCCTGCCTCCCTGTTCTTGCCTCAACTTGTTTTGAGACAAACGACTAGTGTCAAACCCTTTGTGTGTGTGCTCTGGCAGAGGCTTTGTGGTGTGGAAGTTGACAGCCCCTCCCCCCCCCCCCATCAAGGCAGAGATGGCCCACCCTGTCAACACTTATTCCTCCCCGTTCTTTAACTGTCTGGGCAGAATACACAAATACCAACTGCCAGCTACAACTAGTCATGTGACCCAGGATACAGGCACCAAATGGTTAGGACAAGAAAATGCAAACTTTCTAAAAGTGCCATTTTCAGAATTGTGAGTTAAACCCAACTTTACCATTAAAGAGGGCTTTAAGTGACAATTCTTTAGACACCAAACTCAATATTCCGACTTGCCCCCAAATGACTATTATTAAATGTAATAAGGTAATCCAATGCCATTCTATGGTAAAGGCTATGCACTAGGACATCTGGAATTAGTGACTTGTGTATTTATGGTGCTATTAGGTCCCTGTATCAGAAAGCACAATGAATGTGTATGGCATTACTTGAAAAAATTATTACACAAAGTATAACATAATCTGCAGCAATTTAAACATGCATTGGCAAAGCCAATAAATCAGGTGCTGGCTGTCAACCTTTTGGCTTTCTCAACTCTAGTTTCATTGTTTTCATGGTTTGGGTTTTATCGTTGTGGAATCTTCAGGACCGTTAGTAAATATAAAATAAAATGACTAAAAGTAAACTTTTTTTGCTCTTAAAAAAGTACACACTGCCATGGCAGACCCTGGCACTGAAGGAAATTACTTTGAGTGCAGATGTGCTCCTTGTGAAAGAAGAGAACACTATCATTTACAGATAAGTTAGCCAATGGCTGAAGTGGGCTGTCCCATTGCCCAATGATGTAGGCTGTAGTGGGTGGAAGGAAAATATGAATGACACACGAACATACCTATTGATTAAGACGGATGGCTGATGGTCACCATAAGTATTTTATAGTTTCAGTAAAATCGAAAGGTCTTGACTAACGCCAGACCTAAATATGTAATATATAGAGTGTAAGACCGGCTGCACACAGTGTATGGCAGGCTGCTGCAAAATGATTCATTGTTTACATGCTTACAGTGCTTTAAACGTTATATTTTTAGTAATGTGCAAACAGGGTATAACTAGGGAAAACTTTTTCGGATGTTTCAATTTAAAGGACAGATTCCACAACTGGTAACAGCCTTATGTACCTCTCAACAAGAATAACTCTTAGAAATGCCACCGATTTGAAGATTCATGGTGTCAAAGAAATATGTGCATGTCCCTCAGCTGCAAACATAAGACTCCGGATTATTAACTACTTTACTACTAAATTAAATCCTAAAGAGAAGCATGCCAAGAGAAATGACAGTCAATAAAATGACATGCCACAAAAATGATCACACACTTCTATTTGGCATCACAAGCTCAGAAAAAATATATGGGTACTGCTGTGAATACCAGCATCACTTAGTCAACATTACAAAGGGCCCCAAGTAACTGGCTAAGCTGCACTCTGGAGGTTTACAGTCTCTCAAAGTCCACAGGTGACATTTCCAATCGAACGTCCATAATATCAAGCGATACGTCTTGTAAGGGAGCTTGTGAAACCTGGAGACTATTGCATGTTCCATGACTTTTGCCTTGTTTCTGAACATTTTGCTTTTCTCCTGAGTGTGTTTTAATGTGCTGACTGAGATGGGAGTTCCTCCTGAAGCACTTCCCACATACACTGCATTTATAAGGCCTCTCTCCGGTGTGTGTCCTCTGGTGGAGGTTACGGGACACTTTGTGACTGAAGCGCTTTTCGCAGAAGGTGCACTGAAATGGCCGCTCGCCCGTGTGAGTTGTCTGGTGCTGGTTTAAGTTTGATTTGTGGCTGAAGCCCTTATCGCACTGGGCGCATTTATAAGGCTTCTCTCCTGTGTGTGTCCTTTGGTGGATTATAAGGTTGGACTTCTTGCCAAAGCTTTTCTGACAGTCTTTGCATTTGTATGGCTTCTCCTCATGGGTGACGGCTCTGGGTACCACAGGTGCAGCAAACACATCAAAGCCTGCCCCACATCCTGAGAAGGCACTCTGTCTGTCAGCACACAGTTTGGCTGCCGTTCTTCTCAACTGACTGGGCTTATGCAAGAAACTGCCACTACTGAAGAGCTGAACATTTTCTCTTGTCGTTTTCAACAAAGACTCAAATTCTTTTAACTGCTCGGCAGACCTTCTGGCAAACCTGTCTTCAAACTTTGTTGTCAAGGACCCAGCATCTGTGGAGTGAAAATTAGAGTGATTAGGGAAACCACCATGTGCTATTAACAAAGACATTTTAAAAGTAGATGTGGTCACCGCATTGATTCAGGTACCAATCTTAAATAAGGGGGTTTCAGTTCAAACAAAATATTGCTCATCCAATCCTACTGGTGAAGTTGCATGACAGCATCAGATCAAGGAAGAGTAGAGGCAGCTCTGGAGTGTGAACAGGTTACCCTTTTGTGCACTGTTCTCCCAGCACGGTGCTCCCTATGCATCTGAGAATGTATTCATTTTCAAAGATTCACTAACCACTCAACAAGGTGCAGATAGCTTCCCCCCCTCTCACCTACCGCTGTCTGTCCCCAACACGTTCCCCCGCTCGTTCGCCTCTCGAACTCCTTTCCTCTCCTTATTCCCCTGCCTCCCCCCATCCTCTTCCTTCTCCATCTCTCTCCCTACCTGATCCAGCTGTAACCCAATGGTTTCTGCTACACAACAGATCTCATGGGTCAAGGGGGAGATAGGATAAGAGTTGTGTGCTATTAATCTGTCCCCCAGAATACTAGGTGCACCCTACCTCCTGTGCATCTAAATGCAATCCGAATGAAGGGCAGTTGATGGTAGAAGAGGGACATATTCTATTTCCATAATGGAAAGCAATTAGCATAATTATTTTAAAGATCAGCCTATGTTACTCAAGCTAGGGTTCACCTTTCAGTACTTTCAGAAAATGCAGATCAATGCACCAGCCAAACATCATCGGTACGTGCATCGAATCATGAAAGGTGTGCTGTGTGGTAAGGTATTTGTTTTAGAAAAGTGAAAGTGGGCACAGTTACAGAGCAGAAGTAGAAACCTAGATGGTAGTCTGGCCAAAAGGTGAAGGATCACACAGCTGTTTCGAAGACACAAGAGACCTTCAGGTGCAGGCAAAATAAAGGATGCCTAAAGGACTCCATAGGAAAGTAGTTTCACCTCCTCTGTCCAATCTACGAGAACATAGGAACTCAAAGTGACAGTAAACGGGACAGTTCTGCCACCAGTAGAAAATCTGTCAAGTGTTTGGTCCACATTGTCTAAGGCAGTATTAATACTTGGTACATTAAAGGGAACCACCGGGCCTTGGTGCACGAAGACAATCTCAAAATCCAACTAATGACAAATCATCTAATTCGGGGGCAAACCCCAGACTGAAGCAGAGATAGAGAATTGTAACTTGCAAATTCTTTATTGTTTTGGTTAAAAAGCCATACAATAATTAAAAACAATGTAAGGAGTAATAGCCTAAAAAGTATACAATCTGGAACAAAACAAACTTTGTAATATCAGAGAGGGAAAAGAAATGTTAATAAGGAAAATATTACATACTCAGTAAGCATCTGCTCGTGGCATACAGTGCTGTAGATTCACACGCTCTGCATACTCCTCCCATCTAGTGTTGGGTTTGGAGTGATGCAAGTGTTTTTTAATCGAAGTAGCATTTTCAAGTCAGGGGATCGAGTGACTCCTCCTTTTAAGTGATATTGCGCATGGGCATCAACTCCTTTGTTAGACTGTTTTCCCGCAGGCAGGTGAGAAAAGGAGTGTAGAAGAAGTATAAAGAAAGCTGTCCATGCAAATGTAGCTACATATGCACAACTATATACAAGTATAAAGTAACTGGAAAGGCCACAGGTGTCCGGGGAGGAGGGAGGGTGCCACGAAGAGATGCTTACCTGGTAAGCAACGTTTTCCATTCAATGGCATGTGCGGCTGTAGATACCCATTCTCTGCATAGACTGTAAAGCAGCCCCTCCATAGAAGCTGTGGCTAGCAGTTGACTGGAAAAGTGTTTGTAGCATTGCTTGGCCTACAATGGCTTGCTGGTGTGCTAGTACGTCCACACAATAATGTTTTGTAAATATCTGTGGTGTAGACCATGTAGCTACCTTACAGATGTCAGTATAGGTATGTTTCCAAGGAAAGCCACCAAGAGTGACTCCTTTTTTACTAGTAGAGTGGGCTCTAGGAGTGACAGGTAGTTGTTTCCATACTTTATCATAACAAGTTTGTATACATTTGATTATCCATCTAGCTATGCTATTTTTTGATGCTGGGTTGCCTTTGTGCAAAGCTACAAAGAGCTGTTTAGTTTTTCTAAAGTCTTTGATTCTGTCAATGTAAAACATCGATGCACGTTTAACATCGAAAGTGTGGAAGGCTCTTTCTGTGGAACGAAGCCTGGTAGTTCAATGGATTGGTTGATATGGAATTGGGAAACCACTTTAGGAAGGAACTTCGGATTTGTGCGAAGGACCACCTTGTCTCTATGAATATGGAAGAAAGGTTCTTCCAAGGTTAGGGCCAACAATCTGCTGCCCTCTTTTGAGGTGCTCATCTGGGGGAAACTGAAGGAGCTCCTCCATCTCATCCCAGTGAGCCCGGTCCTATCTGGCTAGCAAGGCCTGTGAATCAGCGATACACCAATAACTGGCTCCCTGAATGGCCACCCTTTTGCCGGCAGCATCCTGCTTTTTCTCTCCTTGTCTGGAGGAGAAGAGTCTCCTGTGGCCTGACTGTTGGCCCATTTCTGTGCAGTGATGGCCCCTACAGAGTCTGGAGGGACCTGGGGCCTGATGTACAGCAGGGTCAGATGGAGCAGGCTTATATTTATTTTCTACTCTAGAGCTGGTAACACCAGAAAGGAGAGGTTCTTGCATGCCAGGGAACATGAGGAGAAACTGGATATCCCTAAGTGTGGATGTAAGGGTATAGATCAGGAAATCCTGTTCGATGGGGTCCCTGTGTAGCCCAACATTATGGAGGGTAGCTGCCTGAGCTACTACCTGCTGGTAGGGTGTAATTTCCTCTAGTGGGGAGGGTTGTATGGGGTACAAATCTGGGTCAGGACTTACCATGGGATCAGGGTCACATGTTTCTCATGGATTTGGGTCCTGCTGTGTCCCACCCAAATCTTCTCCAGTATAAACAGGGGAACCCTGAGTTGTCAGATCTCCTGCAGTAGGTGAGGCAGGTGATGAGGGGAGGTGGGTTGGAGGAGAAGCAGAGAGTGGCACAGTTGAACATCCATTGTCTCCAAAATAGGTTTAACAGGTAATGGTGTGGCTGACGACTGGGTGGAGCCTTTCTGATCCAAAGGTGTTGGCTACCTTGTTTATGGCATTTAAGTTTTTGGTTGGTGTCCTTTTGTCAGCACCGAAGCAGAGGTGGAAGCTGGTTGGCTCGAAGTCAAAGTACTCGGTGCCGAAGACCAGATCAAGATGGCAAGATGGAGGTCAATTCCAAAGACAATGTTTTGGTCTTGGCTGAGGGCGGGGCAGCCAAAGCAGTTTTTTTTTTGAGCCAGCCGTGGCCTGGTGACAGTGACAGTCCGACGACGTCTGTAAGGCGCTTTTAAGCAGTCTTAGGGTGGTCAGGAGGGGCCATGGTACTCATGGTTTGCGGTGAGATCATCTCGTGGCTTTTGATGTCTGACTGGATGTTGGAGTCCTGGATCAAAATGGCCTCCTCTTGATCTGGCTGCTCCTGGGCGTGCTCCTCCCCAAAGATCTCTGAAGTGTCGTCTGGAGTCTTATGCACCATCTCCAGTAGTTCAGCTCTTCGGGCCCGAAGGATCTTCTTCGACCGGAAGGATTTGCAGGAGTCACAAGTAGCTTCTTGGTGGTTGGGGGAGAGACACAGGTCACACACCAGATATTAGACGGTGTGGAGAAATTGTGTGGCACTGAGGGCAGAAATGAAATGGCATCTGTTCCTTCAACACAGCACACTGGTCGGTGCCACGTGGCGAGGTAGGCCTGAACGGGCAAGGAACCCATGGAGGGTGAGCAGTCAGTGCTCAATCCGACGAGTTGAGACGAGCACCACCGAACTCAGTTGGACAGACCACTGCTGCATCCACTTCTCCTACCAAAAACCAGTCACTCACCACCATCGCACACAACCCCCCGACGCAACTGGAGCAAAATATCAATGGATCAACTGATCTCCACTCTCGCCCGGGCCCCACCCCCTGGGAACCCGGACCCCAACATAGTCACCACGAGCCTGCATCGCTGGATAGAAGATTGCGCCAACACCCTTCGCACCGCTCAAAAAAAAAAAAAACACCTCCCACAGAATCAAGGCCAGCTGGTTCACCCCAGAACTACAGGAATCCAAACGGCTATGTCACAGAATGGAAAAAACCTGGCAACTTGACCCTACCAACTCCAGCCACATTGCTTTCAAGGATGCCCTACGCAAACATCACCAACTGATCCGCACCACCAAAAGGACCCACTTCAAAAACCACATCAACGCCAACGCTCACAACAGTAAAGAGCTCTTCGGCATCGTCAATGAGCTCTCCACCCCCAGGACCTGCTCCAACGAACCCCTGCCATTACAGGAGTTCTGCAACTCACTGGCAACCCACTTTCGTCTAAAGATAGAAGAAATCCACAATAGCTTCAAACCCCAGACCCACCAGCTGACTACAAACACCCAAGAACCCAACGCTCCAAGCAACACCCACCTCATCCACACCTGGACCCCCATCAACATAGAGGACACCGCCACCACCATGGCCTCCATCCACTCCGGATCACCATCAGACCCCTGCCCACACCATATCTTCAATAAGGCAAACATCATCATCACCCCCCACCTCTGCAAAACCATCAACAGCTCCTTCGAGTCAGCCACCTTTCCAGAAAGATGGAAGCACGCAGAAATCAACGCCCTGCTAAAGAAACCAAAGGCAGACCCAGACGACCCCAAGAACTACCGGCCGATCTCCCTCCTCCCCTTCCCAGCCAATGTCATGGAAAAAATTGTAAACAGCCAACTATACCGGTTCCTGGAAGACAGCAAGGTACTCAAGGATCTTCGCTCAGCCCCACGCTCTTCAACGTTTACATGGCCCCCCTCGCCAACATCGCACGAACCCACCACATCAACATAGTTTCCTACACAGACGACACTCAGCTCATCCTTTCACTCACGAAAGACCCTACAACTGCAAAGAACAACCTCCACAACGGACTTCACGCCATCGCCAGCTGGATGGAATCAAGCCACCTCAAGTTAAACACAGACAAGACAGAAATCCTCATCTTTGGCACCAACCCCTCAACTTGGAATGACTCCTGGTGGCCCACCTTCCTAGAAACCGCGCCCTCACCCACCACCCACACTCAGCATGACTCAGCAGGTCAATGCCATCTCCTCTTCCTGCTAAAACACTCTCCGCATGCTCTGCAAAATCTTCAAGTGGATTCCCGGCGAAATCAGGAAAACTGTCACCCACGCCCTGGTCAGCAGCCGATTGGACTACGGAAACGCCCTATATGCAGGAATAACAACCAAACTCCTAACAAAACTGCAAAGAATCCAGAACGCATCTGCCTGCCTCATTCTGGACATCCCCCCCACCTCAGAGACCTTCACTGGCTACCAGTGTCAAAGAGGATCACCTTCAAACTCCTCATCCATGCACACAGGTCCCTCCACAACACAGGACCAATCTACCTCAACAACAGACTCACCTTCCACACCCCCACCCGCAATCTTCGCTCCGCCAGCCTCGCCATCGCCTCCATCCCCCGCATCCGCCGCACCACCGCCGGAGGAAGATCCTTCTCTCACCTAGCCGCCAAGACCTGGAACTCCCTACCACTCCACCTTCGCCAGACCCAAGACCTCTTGACATTCAGGAAACGTCTCAAGACATGGCTCTACGATTAGTGCGCTCTATAAATCATTGATTGATTGAGCGCGAAGATGGAAATATGCGACTGAGAAACAATACTGTCAATAAGGAAGAAGATGGAAAGAAAGGTTTTGAGCCGGAGAAAGTCAAAAGACGGAGCGAAGATACACACATCTGTACCTGACACAGGAGAGAAACCAATCTAACAAAGGAGTCGATGCCCATTAACAATATCACCCAGAAGGAGGAGTCACTCAATCCAGTGACTCGAAAATGTTTCTTCAAAGAAAAACTTGCAACATTCTGAACCCAACAACAGATGGCAGAAGTATGCAGAGCACGCGTATCTACACCCACACATGCCATCAAACATAAACGTTTCATCATGACAGTGTATCCATAAATCAAACCTTGGACCGTCTGATAAGCAAGTGTCATACCTGTTCTTTAACATATGCCTGAAGCTTCTCTAGATGTCCTGATCCCATAATACCTAAACAGGATTAGCAATGTCATTCACTGCCTCCCTGTTTTTCTGAAAAAGAAAAAGCATTAAGAGGAAGATGTTTTCTACCCCCCAGTCACAATCACAAACCTCTTGATTGCTCCCTGGACTGTCCCACTTTGCAGTGTAGGTGCAGACTAAAGTGTACCAAGCCTAAACCTGATACACAATGCCCAACACTGATAGGAGTCAAATTCCATAATCCTCTTGGTTGATAGAACCCTATAATTAGAGAACTATTAATCTGGAGAGATGCTTTTAGGTGGCTACACCAGGAACTGTCCCTGATCACTCTAACTATGCCTGCATCTGTACATTTTTGTGTGTGAATTAATATGTGGCCTAAAGCAAAACCTAACCAGCCACAGTGCAATGACGTCAACTGTGTAGTTCAGGCCAGGTTCGAAAGAGAATGCTTCAAGAGACGTTGTTGGGCCCAATCTAGAAAGAACGCTAAAAACAATCCTCGCTCTTGTCTTTTGATATCAATAGGATTAATATGCCCCAACCACTCCACTTTGTGAATGGAAGCACCAAAGACCTTCTCTCTATTGACCTGCAGTATTGAACGTAGGGATTTGTAAATGAGTTTATGATTGCACCTTATGACACAGCCAACATTCTTGCTTAAGGTACACGCCACTTTTTCCCTCTGATGGTCCCGGATAGGTTATGGTCTTGCCTGATAACCAAAATGTCAAAGTACCACTTATTCTTAGAAAAGGACATTCACTGTATGGGATTCTTACCAGTGGTGGGGCTTGCAATGTTCTGCCTCCCAGGATCCTTCTCGTCATTCTCACATGGATCTTCCATCTCCTTTATCCAAAGAGAGAGGCTGGGATGGAAAACTGGGCAACCTAATGTAGTGAAAGAAGCCATGTTACCATTGCCATTTCTCTGACTAGGTCTGCAGAATCTATGGTTAGGGCACTTGCTGTGGTGCTGCCACTTCCTAAACCCTCAACAAGTCAATGTGAGAACAATGACAATTAAGGAACAGCACACAAGCGAAAAAAGTAAACACAGATCCACAGAACAATTTCAAAATTCAAGAAAACGTTGACTCAATAACATGCTGGTCCTTTGAAAATGGAGGCCCTTACCTTGTAACCTCATTATACTGAAGAACAAGCTAACAAGAGAAAGCAGCCTATCGTCTCTCAATAGGCCATGCAATGTTCTGCCACAATGAAAACTTACTCTGAGACATTGTGTTCCAATGAGTGACTAACACGACAGGGAAGGGCAATTTTTAGCGTTTAGTAATGACTCATGTTAAACTTATTGAATAAGAAGGCATGGGAAGAGTGTGAGGTGCAAGGGAAGACATGCATTAATAATGATTGTTACATTTGGTCTTTGCTCTCTCTCTGTCACAACTAGTTGAAACTTGCCTGCAAAAGAAACAGCCCTGGAATAATTTGAAATGTTTCTGTTTTTAAATGCTTGCATGTAAGCCCATGTCTCTGTGCCACCACTCATCCCCGCATGTGTTTTCTGTCACCTCTGATGGATCACGGTTTTAAATGAGGGAGGAAAGCATTCAGAGGGCGATGAATCAGTTCAGGGTTGTTCTTCCTTATTCATTTATCTTGTTCTTGCATCTTGGTCTGCGAGCTTAATCTACTGGTCCAAACTTGTTTGGAGGGGAGACAACACAGGCCAGACAAGGGTTTGATCAAATGGGTGTTATCAGAACATCTTGGACAAAAGCAAATCTCTGCATCATTAACCTGCCTTTGTAAATCCAAAGAAGCTACTTTAGCTTTGGTGGAATAAAAATCAAATCTAGATGAAGATGAACCCCTTTCGTATATTCGTATAGGCATCCTCCAAGGGTTAACAGGGCATGTGTAACGAAAAGCAGTGACAAGATGTGAGATCTGCCCTGGAGAGCAGGCTCGCTGCTTCCCTCTGGCACCAGCAGCAGCAGACTTTCAAGAAATGGCAGCACTTCCAATGCATCAAGCGGCAGGTGCCTGGCTCCAATGCCAGATCTGGCAACTGGTGTACCGCAGAGCTTCTCTCTCCCTTGTCCACCAGCACGGAAACCTGCTGCATGCATGCCTGTGGCAGGCATGGCGACCCAGAATATAGGGGCTGTCTAGGCTGCTCTGCAACTAAAAGCTTTCAGGCTGTACTCTCCCCCCAAAGCATGTGTTTGCCTTTTTCCACAACACTCAGCGTTGAGTATTTTACATTGTGCCTGGCACCCTCATACCAAACTGCTGCAGCACTTCCTACAACTGCGCTGCCTGCCACTCCCATGGCTGGTGTGGGTTACATCAGCTGCCTCTCCTAGCGGAGGGACATCTCACGTCCTCTCCCAATGCCTCAAAAAGGAATGCGCCCTTGTGTAACCTAACAGGTGCTCATGTAAAGGTATCAAATAACTTTGGGTCTAAAACTGCAAAAAAAAACTCAAACAAAGCAAAACAAAAGAAGCATGGGGGAGGAGGGTGAGAGCAGCAACAACGGACAAGTGGATGGGGGTCAGCAACACCAGGGAGGTGCGGGACTGGAAGGATGAAGCAAAAGCACAAGGGACAATGAGAGGAGGGGACAAGCAACAAGAGGATGAAACAGGAGACTGATTGCAGCCATGAACTATTTGAGAGTGCATGTCCAAAAGGACATTTGTTTTTAAAAAAGTACATGCAGGAGCTTGCGACCGGGGGAAGCACACTGTCTGCAGATAAGAAGCTGTACTAGGTCCATACTCGATGGCAGGGACAGACACCAGAAGTGCCTGGAGGAAGCAGGGAGAGGAAGCACTGACCGATCAAATGCAAGGAAACAAGAGTAATGTGGGCTCCATCCAATGGTAAGTAATGGCCGGGTTCTAAGCATGTTTTTAAAGTTAACAATACATTTTGCTGACAGCGCATGTCGTCTCAGGAGTAACCTAAAAATGAAAAACATTCAACTGGGCCAACTACAGATAAGAGTATACATACTCACTTTGGGAGGTGTTATTAGTGCCCTGGATTCCTTCTTCTTCCGGCTGCTCCCTCCGATCCTGCAAGATAGGGTCACACACGTTTTGAGCTCTTACAGTGATGCTTGGTCTAAGAGGAGTGCCTGTGGTTTCAAAAGAAAAATACAACAATGAACTTTCAGAAGACACAGCTGAAGCAGCCAGGTAAGTTAATTGGAATGTGGGTAATAATTTGAATGGTGGAGTGGGCCACTCACTTTAATCTAATGTGGTTAGTGTCAGGGGACTGCTAGTGTGAACCACTTTGAATGCGGATACTTTAATATGGATTTCTAACACGTCTATGGCAAATCATAGGCATACATGTAGAAGCCTTGCATTACTTCAGAACAAAAACAACCACTTTAACAAAACTTTAATGCATTCCCGTGCAATTCAATGCAATTCAGCTAAATCTTTATACTATCTGCATGGGTATGTACACTCTTCCGGGTATGCCTCAAGATTTAATTATCCCATTTCCATGCCAGTTCAAGGCTTAAAAAGGAAAAGGTGTGGGAATACCAGATTTATGAAGTAATCCCTTACAAGCCAGGGATCCCTTGGCTTTGCTAAAGAGATAAAGGGCATATTTGCTTACACTGGAGATGGAAGGGGACACCTAGAGGGCTTGATATGAGTACTGGAAGCTCACAGAGAGCCAGCAGAAACAAAATGGTAGGAGGACAGTTCCCCTGGTGCTAGATGTCAGCAGGACAGATGCGGCACACCACTTGCCACTGGAGGTCAGGGGGAGGACCACTGGAAATTCACAGACATCCACTTAATAAAAGTGAAGGGGATTGATGGCACCCTGACTCACTCAAATGAGGAGCCGCAGTATGAGAAAGGGCCTGTGGGAGTCAGCTGTTGGGGCTAAAGGACAGGCCTAGCCAACTATTGGGAGCTGTGCAAATGGAGGACACTTGCATGGTGGGGAAGCGCGAGAGGAAATACAAATAGGATTTATTTGGCTTATGGCCATAAGTCAGCTGATGTCAGACATAAATGAAACCTACACAATGTCAGGCACAGCCAGAGGCCAGAAAGAGATGATGTAGGTCCTGGAACCCATTTTGAAAAAATGCGGAAGCTATGGAAGCAAAGTGGAAGCAGTGGATTCTAGGACATAAAAAGTGGATTGTGCCGTGCAGAAGATGGATGTTAAGATGGAAGGCGTGGAAGATTGGGGTCGGTGAAATAGATGTGAGCATGAAGGAACATGACATTTAGCAAACAATAGCAAGCTCTGTGCTTTCCTGCAGCTGCAACCCTGGAATGGCAGCCGTGGAGGTGATGTGTTCTTTTTTTCAACAACTCCTAGTTGACCCTCTAAGAGAGGAGAACCTGGTTCAAGGCTGAAAACAATGCTAGGATTTTTGACAGTGGAACTATTATGGTTACTCTTGGAGTACCAGACTTCAGGGAGGATGGCTAGAACAAAGAAGTACCTCCAAGTGGGGGAGAAAATCTAATTTTTACCATACTCCAGTGGATCAATGGTGCAGAGGCAACAGCTGCAGGCACTACACAGCAGGTACAGATACTACACACAGACTACAGATGCCTAGGCATGTCTGCAGCAGGCTGTGTCCCGATCAAATTTAAGATATAGCAAAATGGGAAAACATACGTCTTCACTGAGGTAGCAGTAGGATCACATTTTGAAACCTAATCTTCAATGAGAGGAGCCTTTCTCTGGATTAGCGGTTGAAAGTGACCCCTTGCGCACATCGTTTGATGTGACCCGCTGAGCTTGTTTTATAAAGACAGACTTAGAAATGGGGTTTCTGGTTGGCTAGGGTATGCACGTAAGCCAGGCAGAATCCACTATTCAAGTCAGGACGAGGGAGTTAAGCACCGTAGATAAACCCTGCTCACCCCCTTGGTAGCTTGTCACAAGCAGTCAGGCTTATCCCAAAGAACTGCCACCAGAGATAAGGGTGGATGAACGCACACCACCAGAATCTGCGAGGAGACCTTGTTGGGTCCCCCGCTCCTACCGCAGTAAGGGCAGCGGTCCGCTATTGCATGAGCCGCTTCCGGGCAAGGCAGATTGCCGCTAAGACATCCAGTAACATTGCAGCACGTCGGGGACCCTCCTGGACTGCTGAGTACAAAGACCAGACCTCCCCTAGCCTATGGTGGGGCAGCTGCTTCCCGCTACTCTTCCTGTGTTGCCGGGCTGCCCATGTAGGGGAGGGGGAGGGTTAAACGAGCCCTTTGTGCGAGGACAGGGCACAGCCTTTACAGATGCAGGTGTGCCAGCCTCTACCTCTCCTAGCCCAGGAAGAGCATTTAATATGCAAATCCACCCTTGTGACATCTCCACCCTCCCAGTGTGAGACTTGGATTGGAGGTAAACTGCAAAACATCAGTCATAAGCACAGAGAAATGCTCACATTCTTAAAGAGGCACTTCTATAATGGTAATAAAAATCCACCTAGCCCAGTAAGCAGCATTTCTCACTCAGGCCTCAAAAAATCATACAATTTTTGCTAGACCTGCAGGTATGTAATGTACTTGACCCAAAAACAGGTCACAAATTGTGTGATCCTAGGCAAATAGTGTTACAGTTGCCTTTTTCTTCATTCTCACATATGAGTGCACCTTCAAATATGTGAGTTCAACATTGATGCTGTATAAAAAAATCCTCTTTTGTTTGATTAAATACGTGGATAATAAATCCAGCCCACATTTAGGGTACACATGATCCCTGCATGACTTGCCTCTTAGTTGACTAATAGCTTTGCCCTCAGGGCAGGAGTGTTTCTCAGTTTATGTTTAAACACTCACTTTTAATAAATATATTACTAAAGCATGATATGGTAGTGCACTGTCATTTACAGACAGTACATTTCCAAGAAGTGTCCAAAAACCTTCCCACTAACTTGCAGCTTTACTGATAAAACTATATAGTGTATTAAGAATAATCTGTGCAAATTGTGTTTCAGAAAACATTTATCTTTTGCACATCACCAAGTAAAGTGTTCTGACTTTTTTTTCATTCTATTAAATATTTTTTCATCACACAGAAGTAGAATAAAATGGTCTTTCACAGCTACTGAAATGTATTTTGAAATGTTTGTAAAGTTGACTTAGTTATATAACTGTTGTGTGTTAGGAAGAACCCGATACCAAAAGCCTTTCATTTCACATAGGTCAGATAGTTCACTTTACAAAATCCTGGAACTCTGCAGTCACAAGGAAACGTATTTGCATTGCAAGACAAACTGACTTTTGAGCTCTGTCCCTGAACACAGAGCAAATGTGACAAGAATAAGATTTAGAGGCATCTTAATTGCTAATTCAGTTTCTAACTGAACAGAACACCTGCTCTTCGTCCACTCGCCAGAAGGGTCGAGTGGAATTTAAAAATAGCACAACCTCATAAAATAAAACTTGCCATAGCGAGTGGTCGAGTAGATTTTCCAAGCCCTGTCACTACCATTCCAGCCATACCAAACATGCCTACGCTACCCCTCATAGATCAGACAATACCACTTAGACATATGTTAGGGCATTTCCAATGCAATCTGATGAGAAGGCAGCACTCAAAGTAATGAGGAACCAAATAGGTTGTTTGTCACTACTAGGACATGTAGTACACAAAGGCATATGTCCTAACTTTACATACACAGCACCCTGCCCCTAGGGCTAGCTGGGGCCAACATTAGGGGTGACATATATAGTGAAAGGGGAGTTCCAGGCCTGGCAAGTACATTTAGATGGCAGGTCCCTGTGGCAGTAAACTGTGCATGCAGGTCCTGCGGTGGCAGGTCTGAGACAGGTTTGAAAGGCTACGTATGTGGGTGGCGCATGCTGCACTGCAGGCCCACTATTAGCATTTAATTTACAGGCCCTGGAATAGGGATACCACTGTATAAGGGACTTACAGGTAAATTAAATGTGCTAATCAAGTGTAAGCCCGTCATACCAAGTTTAGAAGGGAGAGCACATGCACTTTAGCACTGATCAACAGGGGTAAAGTGCCCGGAGTCCCAATGTCAACAAAAAGGGTTAGAAAAAAATAGGACGAGGAAGGCAAACAGTTTGGGGATGACCCTGTAAAAAAAAGCCAGGTCCAACAGAAAAACTGCAGGGTTTGCAAGCACTGAGCATCAAGCCACCTTCAACACTCTTAATTCTGACAAGGCGGTCACAAGAACTAGAGCTGCTTTTCTACAGAAGATGGTAACCCCTTTCCATCAGGGTCATTTTATCACTCTGCCATCCTTATTTCCCCCACCTCACCCTCAAAGGAGGAAGGGAGGCTGCACACGCTGGATCTGAAAACGGCAGTGAGCTTTTATATCGACCGCAAGAAGGACCTCTGTGTGGATGACCAGTTTTTCATTAGCTATATAGGCAGAAAAGAAAATCAATGTACAAAAGACTTTATTTAGGTGGAATATTTTGTGCACTGAAATCTTCTAAGACTCAAAATCCCTCCAGACAAAAAACCTAAGCACTCTAGACCCTAGAGGTGTTCAAAATTAGACCATCTCTTAGATCTTACTTCAAAGCAATAACTGAGGACAACATGTAAGATGGGGTAAAGGATCTATTGGACTTCATAAAAACCTAGCCAAGATATCCAATCAAGATGTAGGAAGATGTAAAAAATGCACACTGACTCCAGTGAATGACCTACAAATGTTTCTAACTTGCAGGATTTAGAAACCTTCTGGAATGTTGTAGGTAAGGTGCTCAGGGAAATGTTTCAATAAGTCATAAATTTTACTCAAAACGGGAAAAGAAACGCAACATTGAAAAGAATAAAGAATGATGGGAATGATTTGATGCTTGGTGAATAGTTAACCCGGTCCAATGGTTACATCATGAAAGGCACTTAGATCTTCTGTGTGATGCACCAGGTCTCAAGCTCAAGTGAGCTGTAATTTATTGCTTTAATACAGACAGTTTCAGAGCAGGAAGGGGTGCACACGGTCTGTATTGGCAAGGGAGTATTTATTGGTAAATGTTCGCATTGGACCATAGTTTATGAGCAGCTGATAATATTGCCTCATGTCCTTCGCTTTATCTAAACAGAATTTCAAAGCTCTTCATACATAAAGAGGATGCAGAGATCTTTCTGCTGGAGTTAAGAGATTAGGAAAAAATGTAGAAGAGTAAATTGTAGGTTAATGTGAAAGTCTGAAACCATCTTCGGAAGAAAAAACTAGGTTGGCTTCTCAATAACACTCTATTACTATGAAACACTTGTTATATACTGCATTAATAATCTGATATTTTATTATAATAAAGGTGCATAAGTTTCTAATTTTTGTATTTTTTCCATGTATTTAATATATAGATGAACATTTTATAACATATATATTCGTACTTATGCAAAAACAAGCAACTGGATCCTAGGATAAGCTGCCTCACTTGTTATTACCCCTTAGAACACCAACATATCAGCAGGGGATGAAGCCCTTCCTGGATACAGCTCAGTAAGGCAGTCTGCGAAGAGTACGTCATTAGAATCTGAAGGGACAAAGCGAAGTAGAGAGGTCTACGGTGGTGGGGTAGGTGGGATGGAGTCAGTCTTCCACATTTTGGGGATTGGAAAACCCTTGATTTTCTCATAAAGCCCCTTTAAAGGTTTCTTATGAGATGACTGTGCAGACTGGGGGCTAATGTAAATCCTGGGTTACTGTAGATGGCACTCTGGATCGGTTGAAGCTGGTGACTCGGTAGACTTGTGTGGTGGACTTTCTGTGCTCAGGGTTGAAGTGCTTTTCAGTGATTGGGGTGTACTCTTTGGAGACAGAGTGGTGTGGCATGTCCTTGCCATTGTGCCCAAAACCCTAGGTGATGTACTTATACTGTGTCTAGGTTTCTCTGGAGCTATTCAAGATCTTTCAGTTCCCGACAAATCAGGACATACAGAAACTGAACTTAGCTCCTCACATGCTACTGCTATACTCAAAGGTCCTTCCAAATGTCATCAGAGTTGAAGGCCTTGATGTCCTCCGCACCAGCCATGGAGTGTGATTTGGTAAGAGTCTGTTGATCTACTCTTACAGCAAAACTGAGTAAAGATTTTGACTAATTTCAGTATAGATCAGATGAAGCATCCTCACTGTGCTCATCCAGTCTCCAATTCATCCCCAGGCAGCCTTCATTCCCCTGCCACAAAATCTACGATTCCCCACCCCTTGCAATTCCCCGAAGTGTACCATTAATCATGTGATGTACCACTCATGCCAGAGACTGCAAGACCACCGTTAGCGATAGCCAACAGGAGTATCCAGTTTCTGCTCTGCCCTGTTGCAAAATCCAAAGTTGTGTGGGAGCCTGCCTGACACAACGTTTCCAGTTATCCAGTACATGCCCACAACAGCAACTGCCCCTCATCCCTGCACCATCCCCGCACAGCCAGCACCTCTATATTCCTTATCGGTCAGCACACGCACTCCTGCCAAACGGAGAGCTGAACTTAAAAAGAAAGATAGAAAGCTATCCAGAAGTGACATCTGAACTGAAGAATCCAGCAGGGCTGCTATAGATCTCTACCGGACAACAGGAGATTGGGCAGGCATCACCAGAACACTTAGGTCTGTGGTTGCACTAGCAGTGATGGGATCTGTTAGAAATGGGGTGTCTACTTGGCAGAGGTATACACCCTTGTCCAAGTAGGGACCACAATCCTAGTCAGGGTACGTCACACAACCCAAATTATCCAGTGCCCACCCTCTGATAGCTTGGCACTGAGCAGTCAGGCTTAACTTAGAAGGCAATGTGTAAAGTATTTGTGCAATAAATTATACAGTAACACAGGGAAAACACCACAAAAATACACCACACAGGCTTAGAAAAATAGTTAATATTTATCTGAATAAAATAAGGTAAAAACGACAAAGAGCCAATAAGCACAAGTTGAAATATCACTTTTAAAAGGTTGAAAAGCTGAACCCTTAGACACAAACAGTTGTCTCTGTTACACAAAGTACCAGAGCACTTTTGGGGAAGGCAGAGTCCTTCTCAGCAAGGTCAGAGGCCAGCAGGGCAGTAGGGCAATAGCAGGGCAGCAGTCCTTCTCATCAAAGCAGTCCAGAGGAGTCCTTAGGGCAGACAGGCAGCTCCTGATAGGGTGCAGGTGTAGATCCAGAGGTGTCTGGATTGGTGGGGTCAGAGACCCAGTTTATATACCCCAAAAATGCCTTTGAAGTGGGGGAGACTTCAAAGAGTGGTTTTGAAGTGCCCAAGTTCCCCTTCCCTTCCAGTCCTGTCTGCCAGGGCCCCAGTAGGGGGTTTAGCAGGCCATCGTGTGAGGGCAGGGCACTAGCCTTTGTAATGTAAGTGTCAGGCCCTCCATGCTTCCAGCCCAGGAAGACCCATTCCGTATACACATGAGTACAGGTGTGACTGAGTGCCCTGTGTTTGTGGCTGTCTGGGTGAAATACACTAGGGGGCTGTCAACCAGCACAGACCAGACGTTGACTGGAGACAAACTGCAAGGCACAGATAGTGTTAAGTGCAGAGAAATGCTCACTTTCTAAAAGTGTAATTTCTAAAATAATATTATAAAATCCAACCTCACCAATAAGCAGGATTTTCCATTACCCTTCTGTCCATACTAAATAGGACCTGGTTACCCCTTTCAGATCAGAATCTACCACTCAAAAAGTATATGAGTACAGACCTAATGCTAGTCTATGAAAGGAGCAGGCCTCACAGTAGTGGAAATCGAATTTAGGTGTTTTTCACTACCAGGACATTTAAAACATATATGTACATGTCCTGCCTTTTACCCATATAGCACCCTGCCCTGTGGGTTACCAGGGTCTACCTTAGAGGTGACTCATACGTAAAAGGGGAGTTTAAGGCTTGGCAAGTACTTTTAAATGCCAAGTCGAAGTTGCAGTGAGACTGCACACACTGGCCTTGCAATGGCAGGCCTGGGACATGTTTAAGGGGGTACTTATGTGGGGGGCACAATCAGTGCTGCAGGCCCACTAGTAGCATTTAATTGTTTAATTTACAGGCCCTGGGCACATGTAGTGTACTTTATTAGGGACTTATAAGTAAATTAAATATGCCAATTGAGGATGAACCAATGTTACCATGCGTAAGAGAGAGCATATACACTTTAGCACTGATTAGCAGGGGGAAAGTGCGCAGAGTCCTAAAGCCAGCAAAAACAGTGTCAGAAAAGTGGAGGGAGGCAGGCAAAATGTTGTGGGATGACCACCCTAAGGCTGTCAGGTTTAACAGGATCCCTACAGGATTCTGTAGGATAGTGCCTCTTTACTCCAGCTGCACCACAGATCCTTACTCAAAGGAAAGGTACACTGACCCTGTGACTCTTTAGCACTCCTTGTCACTCTCCAAAGGAACTTAGTTACAATGCAGGTACTCACACATATTGCTACAATTCATGCAAGAATGTATCTTTAAGAGTTCTGTCATTACAAAGGAACTTCAACACCTTCTCACCTGGGGCGCGATTACTTGCAATCTGTTTTCCTCCTTCTGCTGGCGGATCCTGATCCCACCCCCGAAACGTGCACTCCTTCTGCGATCTTACAGAATTACGTGGTTTATCAAAGGAGTCTGCAATTTGAAAACAGTTTAAAAAAAGAGCGTTGAGTGTGCCATTGCATGGATACCTATAGCCTCCTAATCAATGACTTTGGCCAGCCTTTAAAACACAGATCACGTTAGTTGGATAATTGCATGCTTAGAAAGTGGGATAGAACAGTGACCTATTTGAAATCCCTTTGCTTATTTACTATTTCATGAGAGAGGGGAGAATAGAAACAGCAACTGTAGCAGATAAAGCCTCCTAGGGTAAACCACCATGAAACTCTGCTCTCCCCATCCCAGATCAATCTCCGACAACCCGTTCCATCTACATGTGCTACATATCCCTCTCATTCCACCCTCCTATGTAACACAGACTTGGTTTGGCCTATTTAAATCGCTCACTAGTCCATGGGGAGTCAGTCGTCTGTTCTTCCAAAGTAACTCATTAAATAAAATAGGAGTGTAGCTGTCAGTAGTCAAACTACTGTTATTACAATTGAACAGGATGTTACTTATGTCCGCAAAATCAATTTAGCATTCTGTTTTGAAAACACATTCCATAGGCACCCTTAACTACAATTACACAGCCAATTATTTCCTATGGGTCAAAATATTTTCCCATTTCAAAATTAATACTTTAAGGCACTCTTGAAAATGCGGCTATGTAAAGCTTTTATTTGAAAACAGAATATGGAAAAATTATATAACATTGTCTCCTTCTTAGCATGGATATGTATACCGCAATTCCAGTGTCTTACACAAAGTCAATTCCAAGAAGAGAGAGTTTACAGAGATTTATGAAGTGCCCAAGAATGGTTGTATTAAAAGGATATAATGTTCTGGCCCTCAGTGGTTTGACCTTCATCAGGAATTTAAATCTCATCTTACGCCCTTAAACACACACACAGAGCATCTGTAGTGGATAATTGTAAAAACTTGATTCTGTAATAAATGACTTTGGTTTGTGTAGGAACAACTTTTGCCAATTAAGTTGCTGAGTGTTTTGTATCATAAAATGGTTTCTCAAGCCAGCCGTTCTGCTTGGGGTACTTACGTATGGATTGCCTGCAACGATGGAGTGCTCAAAGACTCTTAAATCAGCGGTGGCTGCTGTACTTGTAATTCTTGCCCGAACCACAAATCTCTTTACTCTTTAGCTCTGAAAATGTGAAGTGCTTGTCTTATAGCTCTCTGAAGCAAAGATAACTGCCTTGCGTATGGGTAAAACACGCATCAGCTATCTTAAGTTTCACTCTGTGTATGTTTGTCAATCTAAGTTTCTAGTCTTTCATTTGAAGCAAACATGCAAGATGGAAATTTTCAGATATTATGTAGGCACGTGCAATAAATGTTTGGTGCATTTAACTATCAGATGAGTAGCCAAAATACCTAAATTCCAGCCGTAGGTGGTTGGGATAATTTAGGGTGTGAAGGACATGTAGTGGATTTCCAGGGCCACTTTAGTTTGAATGGATTGAGCACTGAGAGTCACCTTGTGATTCGATACTGGATCCTGGTGAGACGTGACTTGCTTTCAGAAGCACTGGGTGAAGAAGGAGTTGAAAAGATGAAGTACAATTCTCAAACATAACAAGACTTGAGAGGGTGATGCCCAGGAAGTTGGATTAAAAAGGTGAATAGCAGTGATCTAAGCACAGAACCCTTCAGGCCCATTTTAGGATGGGTGTTTTGTACGAGGGTGTATTAAAAGGAAGGGAAGCAAGCTGCCAGTCTAGGCCACTGATCATGAGCAGTTAAAGAGGTCAGAATTCAGCCACAAGAGCACTCTGGCAGAGGCCTCCTAGTTGGCAACGTGCTCATGAGACTGGGATGCTCTACAGTGTCAAAAGGCACATGCTCTGCACAATTCTGAGAAAACACAGATATCCCTTTCTAAAAAAATACTGCTTTTGATATGTCAGTCATGTATTTCAGGATTAATAAATACACTTAGTGCAAACAATCACACAGTCCACGATTTACTAAAACAGTTTGCTATGGCGTCTGTCTTATTTTGCTATTGTTATTATTAGCTGAAATTGTTGTTAAACTCTGTATTATATGCTAACTATACGCCTTGTTAATTACTGTACGTGTAAGTAGTTTTCATTGTTTACACTCGTTTTCATGTAGTTTAGTTACAAACTTGTTTGGAATTCATGTAAACTTACATCTGCTCGAGTGCCTACCGACCATTAGGTTTGCAGGGTTGTGTTTTACACATAAATGAAAACTAGGCAGAGGCCAAAGAAACACAAGCCACTTCACCACAAAGTTCATCACCAAGAGGAAGTCCTTTTAAAGTACTAAACAAAGAAGTGTTTTCAATGTTTGCCTGAAGAGCAGCAGTCCACGTACAAGTCTGGTGTTACAGCCTCTCTAATGTTCACTAGTCTTCTGCAACAATTCAAGCTTCCTTTCTTAAATCACTCAACTTAATTAAAGTTTCCAGAAACAGGACCTGCACTGCTTAACATCATTCAGTGATAACTTAAAGCAGTAACACCACAAAACACCAAACGTGCACGTCTAAATATCTACCCAGCTCAGAGAAAGAAGAATGAGTGAAAAACATCCAATAACAAATACAAATATAAAAGAAATGCAGCACAAATTGCCATTGATGCCATACAGAAGCCTAGTAATGCTGTAGTGGTTTACTAAATTAGTGTCATCAGCTACCAGTGAACTAGACTAAGAAACAGCAAGGCTATGCTGGTGTAGTAGGTGAACTGGGGGAGTGGCAACTGACAGGACGGAGGAACACCTTCACAGCAGAATGATATACCCTTTCTGGACCAAGATTTCAAAGATCATCCACTTGTCTAGGGGTTCACAAGACTGTGTTCAATTGTCTATGGCTTTCACACAACTGCAATCTCAAGCCCGGCCTAGTTATGCTACGGATGAATTGCTGAAAACACAGCTCTAGAGAACTATGAACTAATAAACAGCAAAGAACATCTATGATCCTCCCGGACAGTCTAAAACTGAGGTGCGCCCGACTTGCACTCAGCTCAACAATAAAGCTGGTATACATCTCTAGACTTTGTTTCTTCAGCTACTTGTGATATGCTTCTCAAGGGCTCTTGTACCCAATATATCAAACCGTACTTTGATAATGACTGGGATGGAGAGAAGGAAATGTCTTTCCTACCTGGTTGTGGGTTGGAAGACAGTCATTGGGAGACAAAGGACCAATAGAAGAAATCAGCCTATCCTGGCCAATCTAACATAAACAAACCATACATTAATGGAAAAAATGTTTGGATTAACATCAGCAGGTGGCATGCCAGTCTGTTTTCTTTTGTCGTCCACTATGTCATTCTAGACAAGGTCAGCCATATGCAAATCAGTCTTGGTCCTGTTTTGATATGAGAGGTCCAGCCTCAACTGCCTAGTTAGGCGTCTGGCAGACGGGAACGCAAGAAACTCTAGACCGGGTTTGGCCTACATACACCTCATCAGGCAATCACAGTAACCATTAATGGATAAACCACTACATATAAATCTTCTGCATGCTGGGAAAGGATCATTTTTGGTGTTTAGGGAACGTGGCCCAGTTGCAAGAGACTCCTTTACTGGGCGTGGATAAAGACAGAGGAATCACAATTCTTTGAGAATGTGGTCAGGTAGTTGACCTGTTTATTGGTCACCGGGATTGTGAGGATTATTTCAAGAATCCTCTTAGCAGTTCAAATGTTGCCTTTCCAGCTACCACTTACGCATTCCACCTCATTTTTAGCAATTCAAGCCTACAATGCTACGGTGCGCCCGCAAACAAGTAACTTACTGTTCAGGGTCACAGAAGAACATCTTGTTTCACACATGTCCAGGGAATCATTGAGACCCAGCTGTTGCTCTTCTGCCTTTATACGGAATACAATCCCAGGGTTCACAATAGCGTAGCCTGTCAGGAAACAACAACAAATATGTACATTATCTGATCAGCATGCATGCCAGCTGTTTCAAGACCCTTATGCACTGTCCCTTCAATATGGGATCAGAGGTTTCGGAGCCTGAGCAAACCACACCAATCACTGTCAAAGTCAAGATTCACACTTTTTACAAATTGGGGTGCATGTGTAAGAGAGAATGACCATCACAATCCCTCAGCCAAAGCAAGCCTAGTATAACAGTCTGGTATAAGTGCAACTCTGTTCTCCCTATGGTCATTTGTCATTATAATCACATGAATATCTGGCAAAATTTGTGCAAGATCTGTTGCAATCCATTAAAACATCTCTTTACTTGAAAAACAGACACCTCTATCCTTGCTTCATCTCTGCCAGCAACAGTTCACATCAGGGACTGTGTGTCGCAGTTTGCCTCATGCCCCGGGATGAGGCCCTTGGGATTACTGACACCTGCAGAGCGCTATTTAGGCATTCTGCAACCGTCAGCACCACGAAGAGGCAGGGCCACCCCCTTGGCTTTGCAATCCGAGGCCTTATGTTCATATTTGGTAAGACAATACTACATCCCCGTTAAGCCGATGTCTGACACCCCCACAGATGTCCAAACTGTGTAAGGAGTCTTGCATCAGGGGTGGGGGAATGTTTCTTGGACCTTTACCCCTCGTCTTTTAGTTTTATGTCAAATTAATGACTCGGTGGGTCACTCAAGAGCAAACTCCATCCAGAGACTACTGTGAAGACGTGGACCCCAAGGACAGAGTCCTCTGATTTTGCCCTCATTTTGTTTGGCATTACTATTGTTTGAACTGCCTATATAACATTCGGTGCCTTTCTGGTTGCTGTGTACCGACATTATTTGTTTCCTCGGTTGTTGTTGGGGCCAAATTTCTATTGTGCACCACACTGCGAGTCAGTATCTTTTCCCCTTCCTGCTCCCCTGGGGTTCTAGCCCTTTTGCCCACTTGCTCCATCACTTTGGCCCATTTGGGAGGCATGGGTAAGTGCAAAGCCACAGATATCTTTTGGGGAAGAAAAAAAAAGTTCTAAACACACTTCTCCTACTACGTCCGACAAGCCCCAAAGTTCAACAACCCTTGACGACATAGACACCCCGGTTGGGGAGGTTGAGACATGGCTGGGAGGAGAAAATTGAGCTAGCCAGTCCTATCCAAAAGTGCCCGACAAGACTGCTCCCATCTTTGTCAGGTGAAAAAACCTAAACATCAGAGCTCCAACAAAAGCTATTCAGCCACTGCAGAGGATGCTGTGGTGCTCGAAGGCACGCAGTGTGCCCTTAATCCACATCCAGATGTCCCCACAGCTGAGGCACATGACACAGGGGCTCAAACCCCCATACCTACTTGGGCCAAAAGATCTGCCATACTATCAACACTGCCCCCTTTCTTATATGATGGGGAGGATGCTGTTAGAACCACTGACGGTGCCACTTTGACTGCACCACCACGCATAAATATCACCAGCAAGTCTACTCAGTGCTGCAGTAGTATGGAGAAGGCTGACCTAATTAGTCTGGTAAAGCATCTCTGTGACAAGGTGGTAGCTCTGACGGGCCAACTGGCATCACTGACCGTGGAGCTAGGTGAAATGAAATCTGCCACACCTAACTCCAGAAACAGGTCTATCCAAGAAAACTTACCACCCACTTCTACAGCTCTGATAGATGAGCAAAACAGGAGGGAGAATATTAGTTCAAAGCACATATACAAGGAAAGGGCCACCCATTCTCAGCAGAACATATGTACTGATGCCCCGTACAAGACACCAACCTGAGATTCCTTCCCCCCTTTTTGTTCCCTGCAGATCTGGCATGACTAACGGCAAATAGAGGGCCAATACTCCTGCTAGCCAGGACTCACCAAAGAGCCAGAGACTGGGGACCTAATGGCAGGCAGCACAGGGAACGTTAAGTCATGTGTACATGGTAGGGGTTTCCAAGTTGCCCCAGTGCGTGCACGAAGGTGGGGACTCCCTGATTCATACATCACATAAGGGAAGCCCATAATTTTTATTCAAACAGGATTGCACTGTCCTCAACATGATCTTATGCTCTTCCACCCAACACTATGCCACCCCCGAGAAGTCCTCCCCTTTTAATTTATTATCCAGGAAAGTGGTTGGCAAAAAATCGAAGCTCAGTGATCCTGAATAGGGGTCTTTATAGACGTTTTGATATTTAACTCTTGCAGGAAACCTGGAGCATTTAACTATTTTTTTGGGATGGATTCGTTAACTTCTTTTCCGTCGCACAATGCAATGGGAGGGGCTGCCCAGCGGGTGGCCTCTTACTCTGGGTTCAAACTACTTTAAAGGTGAAGATTTGTCCAGTCAACAATGCCGCACATCATCTCTTAGGCATTGCAATTACATGGGAGAATTCCAGCACATTTTATATCTACAACATTTAGAATCGTCGGATTAGGGGAGGGGTAAAACACAGTCTATGAAACACCTTACTGTTCACAGGAATTCCTTTGTAACAACTGATCATTGCAGATGATTTTAACACAACATATGAGCCTCTAGATAGTTCTACCCACCCCCTTTCTGAGGCGGAGAAGGCTTGGGGCTTCCTACAGGCCAAAGCCCCTCCTGGTTAAGCACTGGACTGGAGCTGCATACCAGCTAGCATCTTTTACCATTTCCTTCGGGTTGAGGGCTTGTAATGGCCACTTCCTCTAGGACCAAACAGCTCCACACACGTTTAACTACCCTGGTTTCTCCAGTATGATTGACTACATACTACTTGCCCTCTCTCTCTGGTGGGCCATTATTACACTGCTCCTTTAGTGATATCTCCATGCAGCCACAGGCCATCCCTCCCTATCTGTCAATAACTCTTGTGCCCTCCAACAAGAGGAGAAGGGTTAGGTGGCCTAGAGTAGCTGCCCGGCCGGAGCTCAGGGACAAGATGACGAGGGCCCTGCGTGATCCTACCGCAGAGTTAGACAGCAAACTCTTATCGCAGGATAGCTTGTGGTTATCTGCCACAATCCAGTAAAATGTTTTCAATTTCCTGGGATTTTTTTTACGCATCATCATGCACTTAAGCCCAAGCCTGCTTATCCAGGTTGTACCTGGTTTAAAGGGGATTGTAGCACAGCCAAACCTAACTTGTGTAAAGCTCTTAGGAGAGGTGTTGTTGACAACATCAAAAAATGCAGGAAACATTACAAGGTGGCCAAATTAAAGGCACATCTTGAATGGGACATGCAGCTTTGGAAAGACATACATGCAGCTGCCGTACACAAAGACTCCAGGCAGTTCTGGTACTTAGTGGAAAGTAAGAGACGGTGCCCTGCTTCCCGCATCACAGACAATAACATTTTGGAGACCTGGTCCAGATATTTTCAGATCTGTATGGCTCCCGGTCAACTTGGTGCATGGAGGGTAAAGACTACCTGTATCCCAAACCCCCAATAGCACATTACATACCGGACTAAATGAGACTCGGAGGGCCATCAAGGCCATAGCCTCGGGAAAGGCTGCAGGACTGGACGGAGTCCCTGGAGATCCCTTTTTGTCAGATATCGAAAACCTGTCTCTTTACTTAAACAAATTAACTAATTTGATATTGGGAGGTTGGAAATTCCACCTGGCTGGAAAACAGCCAAAATTGTCTCACTCCATAAAAAAGGACCCAGGGATTCACCAGAAGGTTTTCAGCAGACAGATCTTGTTCCAACTAGGTCAGTGGATTGAGGAGCATGAAGACTTTTCGTACCTACAAAGGGGGCTTAGAAACCAAATAGGTCCTATAGACCAAGTATTTAGGTTTATGATCATTGTAGGAAAGTACCATCTTGCCTGGCATGTTACCCCCATTTTTCACTGTATATATGTTGTTTTAGTTGTATGTGTCACTGGGACCCTGCCAGCCAGGGCCCCAGTGCTCATAAGTGTGCCTGAATGTGTTACCTGTGTAGTGACTAACTGTCTCACTGAGGCTCTGCTATCCAGAACCTCAGTGGTTATGCTCTCTCATTTCTTTCAAATTGTCACTAACAGGCTAGTGACCAATTTTACCACTTTATATTGGTTTACTGGAACACCCTTATAATTCCCTAGTATATGGTACTAAGGTACCCAGGGTATTGGGGTTCCAGGAGATCCCTATGGGCTGCAGCATTTCTTTTGCCACCCATAGGGAGCTCTGACAATTCTTACACAGGCCTGCCACTGCAGCCTGAGTGAAATAACATCCACGTTATTTCACAGCCATTTACCACTGCACTTAAGTAACTTATAAGTCACCTATATTTCTAACCTTTACCTGGTAAAGGTTAGGTGCAAAGTTACTTAGTGTGAGGGCACCCTGGCACTAGCCAAGGTGCCCCCACATTGTTCAGGGCAAATTCCCCGGACTTTGTGAGTGCGGGGACACCATTACACGCGTGCACTACACATAGGTCACTACCTATGTGTAGCTTCACAATGGTAACTCCGAATATGGCCATGTAACATGTCTATGATCATGGAATTGCCCCCTCTATGCCATCCTGGCATAGTTGGCACAATCCCATGATCCCAGTGGTCTGTAGCACAGACCCTGATACTGCCAAACTGCCTTTTCAGGGGTTTCACTGCAGCTGCTGCCAACCCCTCAGACAGGTTTCTGCCCTCCTGGGGTCCAGCCACGCCTGGCCCAGGATGGCAGAACAAAGGACTTCCTCTGAGAGAGGGTGTTACACCCTCTCCCTTTGGAAAATGGTGTGAAGGCAGGGGAGGAGTATCCTCCCCCAGCCTCTGGAAATGCTTTCATGGGCACAGATGGTGCCCATTTCTGCATAAGCCAGTCTACACCGGTTCAGGGACCCCTTAGCCCTGCTCTGGCGCGAAACTGGACAAAGGAAAGGAGAGTGACCACTCCCCTGACCTGCACCTCCCCTGGGAGGTGTCCAGAGCTCCTCCAGTGTGCTCCAGACCTCTGCCATCTTGGAAACAGAGGTGCTGCTGGCACACTGGACTGCTCTGAGTGGCCAGTGCCACCAGGTGACGTCAGAGACTCCTTCTGATAGGCTCCTTCAGGTGTTGCTAGCCTATCCTCTCTCCTAGGTAGCCAAACCCTCTTTTCTGGCTATTTAGGGTCTCTGTCTCTGGGGATTCTTTAGATAACGAATGCAAGAGCTCATCAGAGTTCCTCTGCATCTCTCTCTTCACCTTCTGCCAAGGAATCGACTGCTGACCGCGCTGGAAGCCTGCAAAACTGCAACAAAGTAGCAAAGACGACTACTGCAACTCTGTAACGCTGATCCTGCCGCCTTCTCAACTGTTTTCCTGGTGGTGCATGCTGTGGGGGTAGTCTGCCTCCTCTCTGCACTAGAAGCTCCGAAGAAATCTCCCGTGGGTCGACGGAATCGTCCCCCTGCAACCGCAGGCACCAAAGAACTGCATCACCGGTCACCTGGGTCTCCTCTCAGCACGACGAGCGAGGTCCCTTGAATCCAGCAACTCTGTCCAAGTGACTCCCACAGTCCAGTGACTCTTCAGTCCAAGTTTGGTGGAGGTAAGTCCTTGCCTCCCCACGCCAGACTGCATTGCTGGGAACCGCGACTTTTGCAGCTACTCCGGCCTCTGTGCACTTCTGGCGGAAATCCTTTGTGCACAGCCAAGCCTGGGTCCACGGCACTCTAACCTGCATTGCACGACTTTCTAAGTTGGTCTCCGGTGACGTGGGACTCCTTTGTGCAACTTCGGGTGAGCACTGTTTCACTCTTCTTCGTAGTGCCTGTTCCGCCCCTTCTGCGGGTGCTGCCTGCTTCTGAGAGGGCTCCTTGTCTTGCTCGACGCCCCCTCTGTCCCCAGACGCAATTGGCGACATCCTGGTCCCTCCTGGGCCACAGCAGCATCCAAAAACGCTAACCGCACGACTTGCAGCTAGCAAGGCTTGTTGGCGGTCTTTCGGCGGGAAAACACTTCTGCACGACTCTCCACGGCGTGGGGGATCCATCCTCCAAAGGGGAAGTCTCTAGCCCTTGTCGTTCCTGCAGAATCCTCTGCTTCTACTGTCCAGTAGCAGCTTCTTTGCACCCACAGCTGGCATTTCCTGGGCATTTGCCCATCTCCGACTTGCTTGTGACTTTTGGACTTGGTCCCCTTGTTCCACAGGTACCCTCGACTGGAAATCCATTGTTGTTGCATTGCTGGTTTGTGTCTTTCCTGCAGAATTCCCCTATCACAACTTCTTTGTCCTTTGGGGAACTTTAGTGCACTTTGCACTCACTTTTCAGGGTCTTGGGGTGGGCTATTTTTCTAACCCTTACTATTTTCTAATAGTCCCAGCGACCCTCTACAAGGTCACATAGGTTTGGGGTCCATTCGTGGTTCGCATTCCACTTTTGGAGTATATGGTTTGTGTTGCCCCTATCCCTATGTGTCCCCATTACATCCTATTGTAACTATACATTGTTTGCACTGTTTTCTAAGACTATACTGCATATTTTTGGTATTGTGTACATATATCTTGTGTATATTTGCTATCCTCATACTGAGGGTACACTCTGAGATACTTTGGCATATTGTCATAAAAATAAAGTACCTTTATTTTTAGTATATCTGTGTATTGTGTTTTCTTATGATATTGTGCAAGTGACACTAGTGGTACTGTAGGAGCTTCACTCGTCTCCTAGTTCAGCCTAAGCTGCTCTGCTAAGCTACCATTATCTATCAGCCTATGCTGCTAGACACCCTATACACTAATAAGGGATAACTGGGCCTGGTGCAAGGTGCAAGTACCCCTTCGTACTCACTACAAGCCAGTCCAGCCTCCTACAATCATTTACTGGAAGACAGTTATTCTTGAAAAATTCCATCTTTATCTAGTATTTATGGACCTTAAATCAGCTTTCGATACGTTCCCCGCTGCAAACTATGGGAGGTCCTGAAGAACAGCAAAGTTCCCCCTGAAGTTTTGATTATCATCATACGTCTTACACCAAGAAACTCATGACCAAGACGGTGAGCTTACTGGCTGCATAAGAGTCAATAAAGGTGTCCACCACCGGAGCATACTCGCCCCCATGCTCTTTTCACTATATGTAACTGATGTGGTCACCCATTTGGAGGATTACTTACGGGTCCTTTTATGGTTCATGGTTATTACCACCTTTTAGTATGCAAGATGAAATTGGTTTATTGGTTTTTACCAAATTGTATTATTCTGCCTATTAGATTTGCAGATCTGAAAGAATACTGTATGTCCAATCTACGATACGCTGTACTGTTGTACGTGCTTTTATGGTTGTCAAAACTGAAATAAAATATATTGATTTTTATGTGATTATGTTGAGACATGACTGCAGGGAGAGCTGAGATGCACTGATACAAAGCTGGGATCAGGGGTTTGACTATTGAAGAGATATGAAGAGAACCATTTCACAACAAAGTTTTACATTTTTCAATGCAAGGCTGTTTGTGTGTATCTGTGCCAAAAGGTTTTTTTCCAATCAACATTAGGTTGTTTAAATACATTCACTTCTGCTGTCTCTTTGTGCACTCATACAAATTATACCTTTTTTCTGCACATTCAGGGCTATGTATTGGTGCAAACCTTGCATCAATCTGTTACTGCAGCCTGAAGATACAAAGAACATGCATTGGCAAAACCTACAAGTATCAGTTGAAAGTGCTAAGACGGTGATTATTAACCTTTTGACTTCTGTGGACCTCCACTAAATCATTAATGGAACCCAGGGACCCCCACTGACTAATTATTGTAATCTGAGAACACACCCCGCCCCCACCACTGAATCATTACTGGAAGCCGAGGAACTCGGTCTGAACATAGTTGAAGATTTGAACCGCAAAACAACACAAAAACAAATAAAGAAACAAGCATTCAAACACATACACAAACGATAACAATTTATTTAATTTGCAAACACAACTAAATGAAAAAAATAATAATTGAAAGGTTGGAGCTTTTCTAAAGCCAACTGAAGCCACACATTTGTCCATACTATATTCTGTTTGATGCACATGCACTGCTCCAGGGAATCAATCTGAGGATACTACCCTACGTATTTAGCCTCCAGTTTCAAATGCCTTGATATGTACAGTATGTTTAAATTTCAATTGCTCATTTAGCCACTTTATTTATATACACTTTAATAATTTGTTAATTAATAATATTTGATTTTCTCAGTTGTTGCAAACCCCCTGAGGAGGCTTTGCAGACCACTTTGCTACAGGGTGCATCATAAGCACATTAAAGCCAGCAAAAAGAGATCAAGAGGGAAGATTGTAAAGTAAGGCAGGCACTCTGGCAGGGGCCGAAGGGTACTCTCAAGCAGCTGGCGCCATTTAGATGTTTACTTCACTAACCAAAGAAGGGGTTTATTAAAGTCTCAAGCTAGAGAATGATGAGGCTGGTAGAAGAAAGAAAAATGGTCTTAAACTAGCCCAAAACCCACTCTTTGTATACAGTAAGCAGTAAGTAAGACCTAGACCTGAAAATGTGAATTTATTTTTATGTTATCAACAAATGTTCTCAATACTTTTTTCCTTTTCTAAAATCTACAAACATGAATTCAGGAAAGCTAGCCAAGATGTTGCCCTGAATGTCTGCAGTACAGCAATACCAAATATATGAGGGTTTTGTATGGAAAAGCAGCCTGCATTATTAATTATAAATTTTTTCGTGCAGGTAATAAAATATTGGCAGAGTCACTGCTTGTGGTGCCTTATGTTTTCTAATTATGTATGAATTAAGGAATCTCCTAGTGCAGAGAACATGACTTTTGTCAGACTTTAGCAAACTGCTTTCCAAGACGTGACACTTCCCTCCAGGCTCCTGCTCGGCACTTAACCAGATGTGAGGTGCCATAACACACGAATGGGGGTTTATGTGTTCAAGGTACCCACATGTGTTAAACTGGGTGCAGAAAACTGCAAGCAAAATGTCAGTTTAGGCTGCACTCCGGAGCAGTATGGAAACATACCATAACCATATGTTTTTTAAATCTACGCAGCCTACAATTTGTATCGCTGGGTACCAGACCTCCTTCTCCATCACAGTCTGGCACTCTTCCTCCTGCCAGAGCATATCACTGCCAAGGAATAATCCACAACTTTGCACCTCTGGGTCTCCTGAGCATGGGGGTGCTCAAAATGTATGTTATTTATACATTCGAAATGCCCACAGATGATAAACTGGGTGCAGTACATTTGGGAACTTCGGAAAGCGACTGAAAGTGAAATGCTAGTCTAGGCTGCCTATCCTTAGGTCATCACTGGGATGTGCGGAAACCTAACATAATCAGATTTTCCACATCTACACATCATAAGGGCTTTATCGATGTGCCTGAAACCACCTTTATACTGATTGGCTGGCCGAGATACCATGCTGAACAAAACGCTTGCCAGATTTTCAGCATTTTCACCCAAAAACATGATAGTTCTGTTCAGCGTTCCTCATACACGAACACATCTTTGCCAGTGCTTGACCCAAGTCAGTGTTGCCCTAGGTCTTCTAAGAGCTGGGTTGGCAGATGTGTGGGTTTTCTATGAGTTTGAGCAGAGATCCACACACAAGTTACCAGAAAATGGTTTCCGCATTGGGCATGAATGCAGTATTTGGGCTTGGAGTGGGAAGGCACCTAGGGAAGCCTAGCAACCCAGGCATTTTAGAAAGCTACAGACACAGGAGAATCCATAGTGATATGGTCTGCAGATATCCCAACATGGTCCATTACCCAGAATCCCCTGTCAATTTCAAAGTATGGGTAAAACATACACAATTTCTTCACTTTCCCAAAAAATCAGAAATTCAGGTAAATGGCAAATGTTCTAAGAACCAATGTCACTAAACTTCTCTGATAAAAACAACACCACATATATAGGAGTGCCCAATGCATGGGATAGGAATAGGACAAAGCTATAATCGAGTGAAGATCACATTGACACAGACTTCCCATGGATACAAATTTACTCTGTTTCTGTCAGTTACAACAGTCCCATCTAGTCACCGTGGGAACACCTGATGGTGGGAGTTTTTTATGCTACCATCGAATTCCAGAGCTTTGAGTCATTTCTTCTTTTTAACAAATGTTAGGTGTGGACAGAAAATTCTGGGTATGAAAAAGTGGTGGCAACCACACACATCCACTCCTCAAGGTACCTAGTTTTCAGTAAAGCCAGGGGGTTGATATGATTCATTAGGTGCCAGACGAAGCTAGACCCAGGTGTGTGATTCTGACTGGATTGTTTTCGAAACCGTGGATAAAGACTAACAGCGTGCAGCTCCCTAATGGGCCAAAGACACCCAATAAGATGCCAGGCCCTGTCTGGACTTGTTTTTAGGCTTGTGTTCCTGCTCAGAGGGAACCGTGCCAGGCAGTGTGGCGGGGCCATGTCTACTGGGGCAGAACCAAAGCTGATATACATATGGCTGCTTCCGGTTTGACTTGGCACAGTGAGCAAAAGAATGATGTACTGGAATGGGGTCCAGATTAAGTCTGCGGTTGAATTAAATGAAGCATTCCACTCATCAAGTATTGATGTACTTAAGCGGCTTCTCACTGGGACATCGGCATGAGTGTATCTGTACCCCTCCCCCCCCAAGAAGCCAGATGCTGTTTGGATTTTTAATTAGTCTGAGAAAAGATTCACTGCATCAAGCTAATTTCTTGGGCACAGAAACAGAATTCAGTGCCCCATCAAGGAGCCACATGCTGTTTGGATATTTTTGTTATACTAAGGAAAACTCACAGAGCATCCAGCTTCTCAGTGTGACACAGACATGTGTTCATGAGCCCCATGAAGCAGCCAGAAGCTCAAAGGATTTTTTCTTAGTGCAGAAAATAAAGCAAACAGCATCTAGCTCTTTTTTGTCACTTGTCTTTGCCCCTGAGAGGAGTCAGATTTAGTTTAGATTAGGTTAATTAAAAATCAAAACAACACCTGACTCCTTGTTGGGGCACAGAAGTGTGTGTCTGTGTCAAAGAAAGAGTCATACGCCAAAGAGATTATATATTACGATAAGAAATAAAAATCAAAGTAGCCTTGGGCTCCTTGCTGCATTTTTTATACTGTTCCTTGCTGGGGCACAATTGTGTGCCCCAGCAAAAATTGTAATTTATCCTTGAAACTGTACTTGATTTTCTTCTGATATGGGGAGGAGGATCCGACTTTGGCCTTCTGGTGGCACATCCACTGGAATGACAGCCATTGAACCCTGAAAAAAGCTGTGGTATATGCAAACATTATACTTTGCAGCACAACACTGTAATCCTAACACCTAAAGTTAAGAGCTAGATTATTATGTTACCTGAGGTATTACGGCGTGTTTGAAAAAGGATCCATAAAAGACAGGCTGACAAGCCTGGACTTCAGACAACCACAGGGATTCTAGGGACTGAGGGAATTCTGAAAGCAGGCACACAATATACATTAACACAGAGATGTGTTCAAATGGGAAGATGTATCCGTGATAAGGCAGCTGTCTGAACTACCAATCCTAATACTCCTCAGTTTCCAATGTGGTTCCCTAGATTAACATGACAGCAGCTGTTCACCGTCTGCAACAAAGAGGGACAGAAAAACTCTTTACCCATTACGCTGAAGGCTCTGTGGATCTCTGTGATCACCTTCCGGTAGATCTCCTTCTCGTGCTCTTGCAGATCAAGCCATTCCTTCTGCGAGAAACAGATGGTGACGTCCCTGAATTCAACTGATGCCTGAAACACAGATATTGACAATATCAGATATAGATCATAACGTTTGACTATCAAATAAATTCAACAGAGCATGAATCTCCAAACACAGAACCTTTATTTATGATCATCCGGTAATGCCACTCACACCTCTCCTCTATCACACAAACATTCCCCCCCTTTATGTATATTTGGAATCATGACCACCATCTTGGCTATTCCACACTTCTCACAAACCACCATCACACTGCCCGTTGACTGGTCCGCAGTTTTCAGCTTCTTGTGCACGAATATAAACTTGGCAAGCAAACTAACAAGTGCCCTGCATTTATTTGTAACTTTGGGTTGTGCCATATAATCCAATTGTTGTGACCCTTTCAAGGGAGGGAGGGACTAAGTGTAGTGATAGACAGCAGGCTGGGGTGGAGGTGGATGAAGAGTTTTTGGGGTATCAGAAGCAGAATATTTTATCAAGAAACCAGACATTCAGACCATTTTTGAGTTGTACATGAAGTGCCACTTTGATGGTCACAAAATACAGAACATCCTAGGGGGATGGCTCTTCCTTGAGTTGAGATGCTCCTCGATCAGGTCTGTGAAAGAATATGCTCTGCGATGATATGAGACCGCTGGATGTGTTTTGCTAAATATAGTAAGGGTATTGGTTTGAAGTCACTGTTTGAAATTATTGTCGTATTATTGTTTCCATTGTGGACCATATTGTTATCTACAGTCAAGGTGCTGTGAGAACTCTTTTAGCCCCCTTTTGCAAAATCAAGCTGTCTCTGAAGGGACACCATTTTGCTGCCCTTTAAGGAGTAAATGTCAGCTGTGATAACTTTTTAGGCACGTTTGAAGCTCTGAAGAAGACTGGTTGATTAATAGAATGTTTTAATTCTCACAGAACAGGAAAGCAGCTTTAGCATATATTGTATTTTCTAGGTGTTGAAGTGGAAATAATTTTCTTGCGCCTTTTAGCAATACAGAATAATGGATAGTAACGGAGTAATTGAATGCACAGACACCTTAAAGACTGTCAGGCCAATTCTGAAGGTCAACTGTGCTACCCTCTTTTATCGCTAGAACCACAGAAATCACATAATTCTGTAAGCTGACTTGATTATGTCACCCTAAGGGACTCCAACCCAAAAAAATTAAATAATAAATGCATGCAGACTGCCATTGCAGGCTATGTGAATGGTGAAAACTATGATTAAAAATATAACATGGCACATTCATTGTGTGCCATGCCAGCAGAATTACTGCATACAATATATGTAAGTCACTCCTACAGCAGGTCTTAGAGGCCTAACAAAGGGTGCACTGTATTTTATGTGAGGACATATCTGCATGGGCACAGGGGCATCCCTGTGATGTCTAGTTCGATTACTAGATATTACAAGTGAATAGGGAAGCTATTTTAAGGTATGTAATGGGCACTAGTCGTTACCAGTTACCCAGCTACCTAATAACTTCACTGAAACATGTGGTGTTTGGTATCAAACACCTCTTCTTAATAAATACATACTGCTTTCATTATTAGATTTATTATGAGATGCTCCCAGAAGGCACAATATAGGTGCCCCCTGAAAACCTACAAGTCCTATATTGTGCTGGCTAACTGGTATTCATCAGCCTGCCACCACAGACGAGTTTATGAACCCCTGGAGGTGCGAGCCCATGCTCTCAGAGGCCAGAAGCAATGCCTGCTCCGGAGAAAGGTGTTATCACTTCTGCCAGCAGAATGGCTATTGAATCTGCAAACCAAGGCTGGGGACTTCCAAGTCACTGATGCCTTTGATATGCGACCCCTGAGGCCCATTTGGCACTAGGACAGGCAGAAAAGTAGCTATGCAAATATGTGTGTTGTACTACAAGGGTGGTCACACTCCTAAGGTACATCTTGTTTTTGGTGGAATTAAGAATTCTGGGACATTGTGTGCCCACTCCCCACAATAAGTGGTCATATAGGGGGAGTAGTCACCTGTGGGGTAGCTAGCTCATTGGATACTCCCCTACATTGAGTATTTAGGATGCCCCCTGACACTAGGAACTCAGATTCGCCTGCGTCAAGGAGGAGGACAAGGAAGAGCCGACCAACATGAGAACTATGGACCAGCCTGGACTTTTTGTGCCAAATCGTGCCTCCCTGTTGTTGTCAGCACAGTCGTCCAGATCCCGACAAGTCCTGCAGCTGTGCATCTCCCAAAAGCCTCGGAGGGCTGCCAGCTTTCCATAAACCAGTGCTTCCCTGCAGCCACCAACTGCGACACTTGGTCTGCCTATCTGCTGTCCACCGGGTCCACTGATGCAGCAGTCACCCAGGAGGAGATCACCGTCCTCCAGGAGGACAGACCAGTCTCCCCATGAAGTTTGGAGATGCCAAGCCCACCAGGGCTCATCATGCACCAGGGCACACTCGGGTTACCGAAGCAGTTGCAAGCACCAAGGCTTGCTTGTGTTTGGACCAGACACCACCACCACCACAAAAAGATGATCTGCACCTGAAGGACAATGGAATCAAAGAGGCTGCCCACATGAGTGGCCCAACTATCTGCTTTGCTTTCCCCTCTGCAGGTCTAACCAAACACCATGATCTCCTGTGACGCACAGGACCAACTGACCACAACCCTCTGCACTCACACACCCTGTCCTGGTCCACGACTATCGGCTGTGCCCCCTTGCTCCGAGGAGCCTCATGAACTGAACCTTCCACTGGGCGCTCCTGGACTTGTCCCCAAGACTTCCTCTGCAGCTGGTTTCTAGGTGGCCCCCCTCTTCGCCAACCATGCAATGCGGGAGACACCCGACCCATTCAGCACCTCTGCACCCATACACCTCCGGGGCAGGTAAAAGCAAACTGCTGGTGTTCTTGTGACCTTGAACTCCTAGCACCCTAACACCTAAAGGGGAGCCCTGAGATACAAATGCAAGTACCTATATGAAGTACATGCTCTTCTTCCACTAAAAAGAATTAACTCATAAGGGTGTTTTTGTGTGATTTATTGAGCTCACTGTGCAAAGTAATATTTCGAATAGTAAGTACCTAATTCTGAAGGTTTTTGGTGTCTAAAATAATATAAAAAGTGTTATATTTTTTTTAATTGGTCTTTCTTTTATTCTTGACTGTGTGTCTCATTTATTGCAGGTCTCGAAAAATCATAAAATTGTTACTATACATGCAGGTCGAGTAACTTGAATAACCTACTTGACCTGACTGTAATGTACTTGACCAGTAAACGGGTCTCAAATTGTGTGATCCTAGGCAAATATTTTATTTTACAGTCGTCTTTTCCTTCATTCTCACATATGAGTGCACCTTCAAATATGCGACTTCAGCATTTCTGCTGTACAAAAAAACCTCTTTTGTTTGATTAAATATACTAAATGTGCTTCATGTATAATAAGAAATTTTTCCACATGTAGGGTACACATGATCCGTGATTTGTCTTAGTTTAATAATAGCACTGCCATCAGGGCAGACGTATTTCACAGATTATGTTTAAACACTCACTTTTAATACATATATTACTAAAGCATGATGTGATAGCACACCGTCATATACAGACAGTACATTTCCAAGACATGTCCACAAACCTTCTTACTCGCTTGCAGCTTTACTGAAAACACTATGTAGTGTGTTAATAATCTGTGAAAACGTGGTTTCAGGAAACATTTATCATTTGCACATTGCCAAGTAAAATGTTCTTACTTGTTTTCATTCTGTTAAATATTTTTTTTCATCACACTGAAGAACATAAAATGGTCTTTTACAGCTACTGGCATGTATTTTGAAATGTTTGTACAGTTGACTTAGTTATTTAAATGTTGTGTGCGAGAAAAACCCACACAGCCTTTCATTGCACATTTTTTACAGCAGGTCAGACAGGTCACCTTACAAAATCCTGGAACTCTGCAGCCAGAATGAAAAAAGACAAACTGACTTTTGGCTTCCATCTGTGAACACAGAGCAAATGTAACAAGAATAAGATTTTACTTAGTCTTTTTCACTTTGACTGAACAGAACACCTGTTCTTTGTCAACTTGCCAAAAAGGGCAAATAGGGCCTAAAAGTAGATTGACCAAATATATAATGACTCGCCATAGCGAGTGGGCAAGTATATTTTTTGAGGCCGCTGGTCATTGTGTATTGCTACCAGACAGTGAGTTAAAGAGGTAATAGATGTTGGCAGGATGTACCATCTCTGACTTGATGGGATGAGGGGCAGAGCTGTAAACTACCACACTCGCACATTACATAAGCATTGCCTGAGCGCACACATACTGGGTAGCTCTGGGGGGTGGGAGCCTCAAGAAACTCCTCCGCCAAAGTGTGCACCAGGTATAAATAATGGACTCTCAGAACCAACACTTCAGTACACCTCTGGACCTGGGGATACTACAGAAGGAGGACTGGTGTGCTGCTTTGCTACCAGAAGGCCTGCTACCTTGTTGCCCTGCTACTCTGCTGCCATGCTTGCTCAGAAGGAAGACTGGACCTGTACTCTTTATCACAGGCTGAAGTGACTCCAAGGATCAGCTGACAGACCTCCTATTCTGAACTACAGGGACATATCCTCCAGAGGCTCCCTGCATCTGCCAAGATGACCTGTTAACTGGACCTGCAACTGGACAGGCCTGAGCCCTGCTGAAGTGAGCTACTGATGCCCAAGAGGTGCCCCTCAAGTCATGGATACGTGGTGTGGCATCAGTGAGCTCCCTCTAAAAGAAAAGGAGAAATCCAGAAATTTTGGGCTCTTCGCGACCACAAACAGGCCTGTTCTCGACAAAATCTTGCCAGCTGCACTGCTCGACAATGCAAATTTTACCAGGATAAACACAACACCCTAGTTTATCAACCTTGTTTCGTACATCACCTGTTTGAGGTATACTGTGGCCACAAACTGCTGGTATGTCAATAAAGGGCTTGGCAATGCATAGGACACTCAGACAAATGAAAAATGAAAACTTCAGTAGCATGGATTTCATATGAGGTTTGTGTTTCGACTCTGAAGGAAGACCTGTCAAATCCCGCTCTCAGCACTCTATAAAAGGCAGTGCCCAGGAGATGGTGAAGACAAAATATGTGAACATTGCAAGTCACTCAGGAAACTGTACTGTTCAGAGCAGTGACTCATGAAGACCAGACACACAAAACAGCATTCAACTTGTGCCTACAAAATAGTCTTGTAGCGAGCTCAAGAGCCAGGAACACCAGAAAACAGTAGTATCTGAAACATACAGTGAAAACCTCTGCTAAAAAGCAAACAAGGAATCCTGCAACACCCCCAAAGGCTACTACCTCCCGGTTGTCATGAACAAGCAATCCCGAAAACATTATTTATTTACTACAAGTCAAGCATAGTCCAAACCTGTTCTCAAACTGGAGAAGTACTCAGCCTGCTATGTGCACATGCTTTGAAAAAGTATGTGATCTGAGATCAGAGCATTTCACACCTGATGTGAGCAACTGAGTTACATTGGTAAGGAGAGACCCATATACAGTTTCCTGCCAAACACTCGAACCTTGACCTGGCCTGTGATGGACACAAGAAAGCAGTGGTAGCAACACTAGCAATGACACTAAAACATAACCATTAACTCTGTAAGGTGAGAAAGTGTTAGAAGCAATAATAGCAAAGACACTAAAAGATACCCATTAAGGACAGAAAGCGTTAGTAGCAGTAATAGCACATACACTAAGAATACACATAAGGTAAAGAGAGGAAGCTCTTTCCAGGTCTGTACCTGTGCCTTAGATAGTGGGTTTTCAGATATTTCCCGCTTTACAGCTCCTGGGTCGGGTGTCTCCATTTGAATTCTGAAGCCTGAAGCAGCAGCGGAGGCGTGTTTCCCGTATCCTGGTGTCACATGGGATCAATCGCACAGATGCAAGTTAACAATAAATATTAGTGTCCACCAAGACTGTAGTCCTTTTAGCATTTCACTCTCTCGGAGTAGTGTAGGAGGCTGGCTTGGTTTGTAGTGGGTACCTAAGGTACTTACACCTTATACCAGGTCCAGTTATCCCTTATTGGTGAAATGTAGTAGTGTTCTAACAGCTTAGGCTGTCCAGGGGTAGCTGTAGCAGACCAGCCAAGGCTGAACTAGGAGACATGCAAAGCTCCTGCGATACCACTATGGTCACACAGTACTTATACACAAGAAAGACAATACTCAGTGTTACCAAAAATTAAGGTAGTTTTTTTTAGTAACACAAGGCCAAAAATATCTTAGAGGCAATACTCCTTCTTGAGGTAAGTATTATAGACAATATATACACTAGTAACCAAAATCAGGCAAGTAAACAGTCATAGAATAGTGCAAATAGTAGAAAATACAATAGATTGCAATGGGCCTAGGGGACAAACGATATACTAAAATAGTGGAATGTGAATGTCGAATTCCCCCCTAGGCAAGTGTAAAGTGTAGAAGGGCACTGGGAGTGTAAGATAACACCAAAGATTAGTAAAGTACCCCACCCTAGAGCCCACGAAAGCAGGGGTAAAGTACAGCAAGTTTCCTCAGAACAGACTACAAGTCGTGATGAAGATTTATGCAAGAATCAAGCAAGACTGCAAGCAACAAACAATGGATTCCTGGACCTGAAGACCTGTGGAGAGAGGAGACCAAGTCCAGAAGCCGAAGAAGAGTTCAGGAGGAACAGGAGCCCCTGCCAACCTGGAAGAAGGTGCAAAAGTGGATTCTCCAGTTAGAAGAAAAGTACAGAAATGAACCAAAGAAGATGGCTGCAGGTTCCTGCTTGGTGCAAGGGATGTCCCACGTCAAGCTGTTGGATGCAGGCTGTTTGCGTTGCTGGATTCCACCAACAAGCCTTGGTTCAACCAAGTATGCGGTTTGCTTCAAAAAGGAGCTGCCTGGACCCAGGAGAAACTTGGGGGTCTCAACTCGGTCTGAGGAGACAGAGTGGGCTCTCAGCCCTTCAGAGAGCCCTCAGAAGACCAGACAGCACCCACGGGAGTCCCAGAAGACAGGGACAAAGAAGATGCAAAGTGCAGTCGTCACAGCACTACACTAGAGGGTCCCACGCCGCCGGAAAACAACTAAGGGAGCTGTGCGTCGCAGGATGGAGTGCTGGGGACCTGGGCTACACTGTGCAGGAAGAACTTTTGGAAGAAGTGCACAGAAGCCCAAGGAGATGCAGAAGACGCGGTGCACAGGGGTACTGTTACAGCACAGGGAGGCAAGCTCTTACCTCCACCAAATGTGGACAGCTGAACCTTTGGACAGTCTGGGTCACATCGGTCCACCACCAGGGAGCACGCTCGTCGTCAGGAGAGGAGTCCCAGAGTGGTTGTCATCGCAGAAGGGTGCCTGCTAAAGCAGGGAAGTGACTCTGTCACTCCACAGAAGATTCCTTAGTTTCTTCTGGTGCAGGGTGAAGACAGGCAGTCCTCAGAGCGTGCACACCTTGGAAACTGTTGCAAATGCTGGCTAGAGCTGAAGTTGCAGGTCACAGGAGTCGTCCCGGATACTTTGTTGCAGTTACAGCTGTTCTTGGAGCAGTCTGTGGTTGATCTGACAGTCAGAAGCTGAAGCAGAGGAGTCCTGGAAGAATCTTGCAAACCAATTCTGAGGAATCACCCAGAGGAGAGACCCTAAATAGCCCTGAGAGGGGGATTGGCTACCTACCCAGGTATGCACCTATCAGGAGGGGTCTATGACATCACCTGCTGGCGCTGGCCACTCAGAGGTCTCCAGAGGGTACCCAAACCTTCGAATCCAAGATGGCTAACACCAGGGACACTCTGGGAGTGGTCACTCCCCTTTCCTTTGTCCAGTTTTGCACCAGAGCAGGGACTGGGGGGGTCCCTGAACCGGTGTAGACTGGATTATGCATGGAGGGCACACTTTGTGCCCTTCAAAGCATTTCCAGATGCTCTGGGAGGATACCCCTCCCATACCTGTAACACCTATTTCCAATGGGAGAGGTTGTAACGCCCCTCTCCTAAAGGTAATGCATTGTTCTGCCTTCCTGGGATTGAGCTGCTCAAGCAACAGGAGGGAAGAAACCTGTCTGTGAGGTGGCTGCAGTGGAAATCTCAGAGAGCCGGCTTGGCAGTACTGGGTGCATGGGATTACCCCCCCATACCAGATATGAATTGGGGGGTCAATTCCATGATCTTAGACACCTCACATGGCCATATTCGGAGTAACCATAGTGAAGTTACATATATGTATTGACATATATGTACTACACGCTTATAATGGTATCCCCACATTCACGAAGATAGGGGAATTGGCCGTGGACAACGTGAGGGCACCTCTGCTAGTGCAAGGGTGCCCTCACACACATTAACTTTGCACCTAGCCTTCAGTAAAAGAAGGTTAGACATATAGGTGACTTAGAAGTTACTTAGTGCAGTGGAAAATGGTTGTGAAATAGTATGTGCACTATTTCACTCAGGCTGCAGTGGAAGTCCTGAAGAAAGGTTTGTCTGAACCCCTGGGTGGCAAAAGAAATGCTGCAGCCCATAAGGATCTCCTGGAACCCCAATGCCCTGGGTACCTAGGTACCATATACTAGGGACTTATAAGGGGGGTCCAGTGTGCCAATTAGAATTGGAATATGGAGTCACTAAACTGTAGTGACAAATTTGGTAAGTAGAGAGAGCATAGGCACTGGAGTTCTGGTTAGCAGGATCCCAGTCAGACAGGCAAAAACACACTGACAAAGAGAAACAGGCCAAAAATTGGGGTAACGATGCTAGAAAGAGGCTACTTTGCAGAGGTAGCTAGCTGAGCAGACAAGGAAGTACAGTAGTACACTCAAAGCAACAATTATTAACTTGAATCTCAAGACAGTTCTTTACTTGACAAATTATTTTAAACCTTATTCAGTGGTAAGTTGTTGTTATACATAAAATACACGAAGGTCTCTCTCAAACTATTATAAACAGATTTAACTGCATCAGCCTGTGTGGTTGACACCTGAACGGACCTATTTCCAGTGCAGAGAGGGAGGCGACAGGGCTGTGCATGGTATCCCCCCGCTGTCTGCTCTACCTATAGAGCCCCTAGCAGTCTGGGTGAGGATGGGTGCTCAGGTGCAGGGATTCGAGTGGGGGCTATCAGATAGGATAGCGCTGTATGCCGACGACATCCTTTTCTTTCTTTCTTCCCCAAACTGGCATAGAGGTTTTGTTATGTATTTGAGTAGAGATCTTTTTAATCGTCAGTTCAGTTTTATCAAACTACATCTGTTTAAGCAAATTTCAGATGTTCCAATTATTTGTTCCAAAATGTGTCTGGAATATCAGCTCTTTAGAAATACCCTCTTCAATTTCCTGCTACTCTTCAAATCTCTTTGAAGCTTTCTTCCGAAATCCTCAATAATATTAGGTATGTATCTGCCTCTTCATGTGTAAATCGTAATCTATTTATGATGGTGAGCCCTTACTTTACGCCCCCTACATCATTTCGGAATTAGAACCAAATATTTAAATATTTTCTCATCATAATTAGTGAGTATCTATTTTCATGTTTTTGCATTAGATGTTGCTACTTTTGAACCCACAGATGTTCCAGAAAAGTTAAAAAAATTGTTGTTTGTCTCACCTTGTATAGTTATAATATAGAACAGTGATACTCAAAATACGGCTCGGGCCGCATGAAGCACCACCTGGCCTGTATGTGCAGGCCCTGGTTAACAGAGGCACTGGGCTGTTACCTCTAGGGCAGGTTCATTGCTGTTTAAGAAAAGAAGTATCTAAGGTGTCCTGCACCATTTAACTTTAGGAACACTTTCATTTATAAAGACATCTTGCAGCAAATGTGTAAAAATATGATAATGTTTCTTCAAAATTCAACAAGTCTAATTCATTAACATGTAGAACCATTTCTGGATGTACCTGGTTCACTTCCCCTACATCCACTTTATTTGTCTCTTTCTGCCCCACGCACACCACCTGCTGCCATCAGTGCGGCCCTCAGTCACACCACGACCAAACATTTTGGCCCCTGGGAAGATGTCTGCGAGTACCCATGGTACAGCAAGGGGTTTCTCTACTCCGTTAATACTGTCCTTTAAAATCATCCAATAATGTTGATTCATCAGCAAAAGGTATGGATGTAAATACTTCAGAAATACGTTTAAAATAGACTATGATGAGCAAAGGCAGTACATGAAGCGGCACTATGATTAACTAGCGCCCCCTTCCACATTTAATACCATTTCGATTTTCACTGTATTTCTATTTCAATTCTGGGGAGTCAACTGATGCAAAAGCAGAGGACTAAATTAGTTTCCTATGGTACAGGCACTAGCTCAGACAAATCTACTTTTTTTCCTGATACTGCAAAGGTAACTAGGTAATGTGTTGGCTGTACTGGAACATAATACAAGCCTGTAGCATCACTGCCCGTCCCTTAACCTAGAGGAAGATATATTAGGTTAGGTTTGTTAGGGCATTCGTTCTTCCAGAGTTCATCCCCTCCACATTAAATGCAATCAGTTCAACCTCACATATGCTTCCTCCCTCTTCCCATATCTATTACCTGCCCTCCCCTCCTCCCTTGCATCAGCCCTTCCTTCCTCTTCCTATAGGCCCAAAATATTACATATGCAGAGCCATCAGCCTCTCCTCAGTCATCTTCCAAATTTTTCCTGATCACTCACAAAGCGGTTTACAACTGCAAAGAACTCATCTAAACCACACAAACACTACGCAGTAGATGGCACCCCTTAGACAAAAACAGCTGCTACTACTTGCTTGGCATTCTTAGATGGGTCTGCTATCCCCAAGTGTCGTTCAGAAATCTCCCTGCGGCGATCTAAATAGCTGGTGTTTCATTTATTTTGCAAATATTTATTGTACTGAGCTGGGTTCTGGTTGCCGTAAACCCCCCCCCCCCCCCCCCACACTTTTTGCCTGGTTTTTAGATGCAACTTCGACTGAAGTGCACTGGGTGCCTGCTAACCAGGCCCCCTGTGCCAGTGTTCCTCCCCTAAAACAAGACACCTGGCCCTTCAGTCCCCTAAAAGTCCCTAGTAAATGGTACCCCTGGTACCAAGGGCATGGGTATTGAAGAGAGCCCCTCAGAGCTGCAGCACAATTTGGGCCACTCCGAGGAACCCAGCACCAACCTCATTCAGGTTGCATGACAAGGTGCTCCCAAAATTGAAAACACAACATGGAGCACAACTGTGTGCCATGTCCCATAAATACTGTTTGTAATATCTGTAAGTCAGACCTACAGCAGGCCTTGAGACAAGGTGTATGATATTAAAAGTGAGGACATAGAGCAAATATGCCTCTACTATGTGTGTTGATTCTTAGACACAATAAGTGTACAGGGAAGCCATTTTAAATAGATGCACAGGACACTGGTCAATACAAGTTCTCAGCTACATGGTAGCTTCTTTGATGATAGTGTGCAGAACTGGCCTTCCTCAGAGGAAGATGCCAACCCCTCTGCCTCGGGCCCATCTGCCACCTGGACAGACTGCAAACACCCCTAGTGTGACCTGCCTCAAGTGAACACCAGTTTATAAATTCTTCCACCTTGTGTGTGGTGGAATTTAGGAACTCTGTTTAGGGTGATGTCCACACTCCGCAGGAAATGGTCATCTAAGGTGTGTAGTGACCCCAATGGCAAGTAGCCCATTCGCTACTACCCTTCACTCCAATTAATGCCCCCTAAATTGAGTATTTAAGGGACTCAATGATACTAGATCCTCAGATCTTAGCTGGATCCAAAAGAAGGAGTGGACAAAAAGACTGCTGGACCCGAGATCCAAAGAGCATGACTGACTTTGCGCCAACCCTGATGGCCTGCCTGCTCCACCTGACCCTCGAGGAGCAACTGACCTGTCTGATCGCTGCAACCTCCAAGAAATGAGGAGAGCTGCCAAGGCTTCACCAAGCGCCAGGGGGAACGTCCTTGCAGCAGAGGAGCTGCTAACCTGCTTCCGGAGGCACTCAAGAAAACCCCTAGAGGATTGGGACTGTGCTAAAGTGGGACAACGGTGTCAGTGTGCTCCCCAGGCCCACCAGAAGAAAAGCCCACCTTGTGCTCAGCTGCTGTGGGCTTCACCACGGCATCTGCAGACTGTTTCTGCAGACCCCCTGCAACCGCAATTGACCAGGAGGTAAAACCTGACGCCCTAGGACTCCACTGCACCCGTCTGCCCCAGACCCAGAAGAGGAGAAACAAGGGTGCCCCTATAGCTCCCCACATTGTGACACCAGAGCCCACTTGTTGGACCCAGAGTGTTTCTGCAGGCCGTGCCCCAAAACACCCTTAAGTCAAGAAGATTGGTTCCGTAAGTTGTTGCCATCTTTGTTAGCCTCCACAGGATTGCATTTCAGCTTCCTGAAAGTGTTGACTTTTGAAAACTATAAAAATTCATAACTCAAAAAGTACTCACCTGATTCTAATGATCTTGGTATCAAAATGTATTTAAAAGTATGTGTTATTTTTATAACTGTGTCAGATTTCTTTATTGAGTGTGTCTCTCACTTACTATAGAAGTCTGTGCCTTAAATGCTTAGAACTACCCTCTGATCTGTCTAAATGCTCGACCACACAACCCAAAAAGAGAGCATTTGGGATGTCATTTTTGTCTCTGTGATACCTCTGGGTACTGCCTGGACTCTTTGCACAGTGTACCTCATTTTGATCCACTATATAAAGACCTTGCTTCCTACCATTTATCCTTCTCCAATCTGCTTTGCAAGGACACACCTTAGTTACTGCATCCACTACTTTGTTACACGCTTCTTGTAGTCTTTCTGTGGAGTCTAGAGCCTTATCTGGCCAAGTGGCAGCAGTCAGGAGACTGACGCACTTCTGGGGGCAAGGCAGCTCTTACACATTGATTTACAGCTACTCACGTAGGTTCATAACAGTTAAAGATGGTCACTAGGTCTTCTCTGAAACTTAGAGTTTCCTAATATTTGAGAAGAACTTCAAACTAAATCACGGATGTTAGAAATTGGGTCTCTAGTTGGCAGCTAAAATAATCCCTGTTCACCGCCTTCAATCAATCAAGGATTTGTAAAGCGCGGCTACTCACCAGTGAAGGTCTCAAGGTGCTGGGGGAGGTGGGTGCTGAGGATCAGTTGAAGAGTTAGGTCTTGAGGTCCTTCCTGAACTGTGAGAGGGTGGGGGGACTGCCTGAGGTAGGTGGGGAGGGCGTTCCAGGTCTTGGCGGCGATGTGGGAGAAGGATCTTCCTCTGGCTGTGGTTTTCCGGGGGACGTTGGTAAGGGTCTGGTCGGCGGAGCGGAGTTGTTTGCCGGAAGTGTAGAAGGAGAGTCTGTGGTTGAGGTAGGCTGGTCCCGCTTCGTATAGGGCCTTGTAGGTGTGGGTCAGGAGCTTGAAAGTTATTCTCTTGTCGATAGGCAGCCAGTGTAGGTCTTTTAGAAGGGCCGAGGTGTGGCTGTGTTGTAGGGTGTTCTTGATGAGACGGGCAGAGGCGGTCTGGATGCGTTGTAGTCTTCTCCGGGTCTTGGCAGTGGTTCTGGCGTAGAGTGCATTGCCGTAGTTGAGACGGCTGCTGACAAGGGCCTGGGTGACTGTCCTTCTGGCTTCGGTGGGGATCCACTTGCGCAGGGTGTGGAAGCAACCTGATGAGACTGTGCTCATCTGTTGGTCCATTGAGAGTGACGAGTGTAAGATAACGCCGAGGTTGCGGGCCTGGTCGGTGGGGGTGTTTCCAAGGGCGGTGGGCCACCATGACTCGTTCCAGGCAGAGGGTGTGGAGCCGAGGATGAGGACTTCTGTTTTGTTTGAGTTCAGTTTGAGGCAACTATCTTTCATCCAGGCGGCGACTGCTTTCATTCCTTCGTAGAAATAGTTCTTGTCGGTGGTCGGGTTGTTGGTGAGGGAGACAATCAGTTGGGTGTCGTTGGCGTAGGAGACGATGTTGAGTGCGTGGCTTCTGACGATGGCAGCCAGGGGGCAATGTAGAGGTTGAAGAGGGTGGGACTCAGCAAGGATCCTTGGGGGATGCCGCAGCTAAACTTGGTGGCTTCCAAGAGAAAGGGGGGGGGTCGGACCTTCTGCGTTCTGAGGAAGGAGGAGAGCCATTGCAGTGCTGAGTCTCAGATGCCGGCGTTGTGGAGACGGGTGCATAGCATGTCGGGTGAGACTGTGTCGAAGGTGGCAGAAAGGTCCAGGAGGATGAGGGCTACGGTCTCGCCTCAGTCAAAGAGGGTGTGGATGTTGTCTGTGGCGACGAGGAGGGCAGTCTCGGTGCTATGGTTGCTTCTGAATCCTGACTGAGAGGGGTCCAGGATGTTGTAGGCTTCCAGGAAGGCGGTGAGTTGTTTGTTGACTGCCTTCTCAATTACTTTGGCCGGAAAGGGGAGCGGGGGGATGGGGCCGGTAGTTCTTGAGGTCTGTTGGGTCGGCGGTGGGTTTCTTAAGTAGAGGTTTGATCTGGGCGTGTTTCCAACTCTCTGGGAAGGTGGCGGTTTAGAATGAGCGGTTGATGGTATGCCGGAGTTTGAGTGCGATGATGTCGCTGGCTTTGTTGAAGATGTGGGCAGGGCAGGGGTCGGTGGGTCCTCCTTAGAGGATGGCGGCCATGATGTTAGGGGTCTCACTGTTGGTGATGTTGTGCCAGCGGAGGAGGGTGGGGCGGCGTGGTGATGCTTCGGTCGACAGGCTGGGGGCGAGAGTCGTGGGAGGGCCCTGGGTAGTGAAGCTGTCGTAAATGTCTGTGATCTTGCGATGGAAGTAGTTTGCAAGGTTTTCACAGAGTTCTTGCGACAGGGGATGTCGGTAGAGTTGGAGTTGTGGTTGGTGAACTCTTTGATGACGGTGAATGGTTCCTTGCTGTTGTGGGCGTTTTTATTGATGCGTTGTTGCAGGGCGAGTTTTTTGGTGGTCCTAATGAACTGGTGGTGATATTTGATGGTGTTTTTGAAGGTTTTATAATTAGCGGGGGTCTTGCCGGTGCACCATTTCCTCTCTAGACGTCTGCAGACCTGCTTTGATTCTTTGAGTGCGGGGTGAACCAGTTTGCTTTCTTGGCTGTGCTTCTGTAGTGGGGTGTCTTGAGGGGAGCAAGGGTGTTGGCGCAGTCAGTGATCCATTCATGGAGGTTGTGTGCTGCAGTGTTGCGGTTGTCGTCGGATTGGGGGGGCGGGCGTTGTGTTGAGGCTGACGGTGAGCTGGGCTTCAGTGACTTTGTTCCATTTTCTGCAGGGACGTTGTGGGGCGTGGTGGCGACCGGTGGGTTTGTTAAGGTGAAGTGAATGCAGCGGTGATCGGTCCATTGGAGCGAATGCAGCGGTGGTCGGTCCATTGGAGTTCAATGGTGTGGCTGATGGAGACGTGGTTGCTGTTGGAAAGAATTGTGTTACTGGCCAAGTGAGTGGGTGAGGTGACGAGTTGCTTGAGTCTGAGGTTGGCAAGGTTTTCGAGCAGGGTGGTGTAGTTGTTGTTTGGGTTGTCGAGGTGGAAGTTGAGATCGCCCATTAGGATGTAGTCCTTGGATGTAAGAGCGTGGGTGATGGCTAGGTCAGCGATGGTGTCGCAGAATGGGGGGGCAGGGGGCCCGGCAGTCAGTAGATGAGGGTGGCCCGCAGAGTGATGTTAGGGTTGGTTCCAACCTGGAAGTGGAGGACCTCCTGTTGGTTGTGGCGTCTTCGGTGCTGGTGGATAGGCGTGGGGATTCTTAGTGGACGATGGTGATGCCTCCCCCTGGGCGGTTTGTGCGGTCTTTGCGATGATCTTGTAGCCGCCTGGGATGGCGATATCAATGTCTGGAGCCGAAGAGGGGTTAAGCCATATTTCTGTGAGGAAGGTGACATCCGGGGATGTGGTGTTGATGAGGTTCCAGAGTTCGATAGGCATGCCTGTGGATGGAGCGAGTGTTGATCAGGATACATCTGAGGCTGTGTACTGCTTCGTGGGTCCTCTGGATGGGCTTGAGTGACGGAGGCTGGTGAATTTGCAGTGGCGACAGGTGAAGGGTCCCTTGGTGTTACCTGGAGATGCCTGCTTAAGGTTGTGGTGGTGTCCTAGGTTGAGTGCGATGAGTGCTGCTGGCGTGTAGCGGTGGTGGGTAAGAGGTCCAAGGATCCTGGCGGTGCTCGACGTTGGGCAGGCCTTAGGCGCGCGGACGCCATTAAGTAGGTGGGGGGAGGAGAGGACAGCTGGGAGGTAGGAACGGCACGAAAAAGGGGGCTGGGCCACGGGGCAGCAGCGCCGGGGAGAATGCGAGAGAGAAGAGAGAGAGAATGAGAGGAGTGAGGAGAAAAACAGGGAAAAGAAGAGGGAAGCGCAGAAAGTGAAAAGGCACAGAGAAAGCACACTAAAAGAAAAAGGAGGAGAAAAGGGAAAGAGGCTGTGAGAAAGTAGCCTGTTTCTAGCCTTGTTACCCCCACTTTGGGCCTGTTTGTAAGTGTATGTCAGGGGGTTTTCACTGTCTCACTGGTATCCTGCTTGCCAGGGCCCAGTGCTCATAGTGAAAACCCTATGTTTTCAGTATGTTTGTTATGTGTCACTGGGATCCTGCTAAGTCAGGACCCCAGTGCTCATAAGTTTGTGACCTATAGGTATGTGTTCCCTGTGTGATGCCTAACTGTCTCACTGAGGTTCTGCTAACCAGAACCTCGGTGGTTATGCTCTCCCTTTACAAATTGTCACTAACAGGCTAGTGACCAATTTTACCAATTAACATTGGCTTACTGGAACACCCTTATAATTCCCTAGTATATGGTACTGAGGTACCCAGGGTATTGGGGTTCCAGGAGATCCCTATGGGCTGCAGCATTTCTTTTGCCACCCATAGGGAGCTCTGACAATTCTTACACAGGCCTGCCACTGCAGCCTGAGTGAAATAACGTCCACGTTATTTCACAGCCATTTTACACTGCACTTAAGTAACTTATAAGTCACCTATATGTCTAACCTTTACCTGGTAAAGGTTGGGTGCTAAGTTACTTAGTGTGAGGGCACCCTGGCACTAGCCAAGGTGCCCCCAAGTTGTTCAGGGCCAATTCCCCGGACTTTGTGAGTGCGGGGACACCATTACACGCGTGCACTACATATAGGTCACTACCTATATGTAGCTTCACAATGGTAACTCCGAATATGGCCATGTAATATGTCTATGATCATGGAATTGCCCCCTCTATGCCATCCTGGGATAGTTGGCACAATCCCATGATCCCAGTGGTCTGTAGCACAGACCCTTGTACTGCCAAACTGCCTTTCCTGGGGTTTCACTGCAGCTGCTACTGCTGCCAACCCCTCAGACAGGCATCTGCCCTCCTGGGGTCCAGCCAGGCCTGGCCCAGGATGGCAGAACAAAGGACTTCCTCTGAGAGAGGGTGTTACACCCTCTCCCTTTGGAAAATGGTGTGAAGGCAGGGGAGGAGTAGCCTCCCCCAGCCTCTGGAAATGCTTTCATGGGCACATTTGGTGCCCATTTCTGCATAAGCCAGTCTACACCGGTTCAGGGGACCCCTTAGCCCTGCTCTGGCGCGAAACTGGACAAAGGAAAGGGGAGTGACCTCCCCTGACCTGCACCTCCCCTGGGAGGTGTCCAGAGCTCCTCCAGTGTGCTCCAGACCTCTGCCATCTTGGAAGCAGAGGTGCTGCTGGCACACTGGACTGCTCTGAGTGGCCAGTGCCACCAGGTGACGTCAGAGACCCCTTCTGATAGGCTCCTTCAAGTGTTGCTAGCCTATCCTCTCTCCTAGGTAGCCAAACCCTCTTTTCTGGCTATTTAGGGTCTCTGTCTCTGTGGAAACTTTAGATAACGAATGCAAGAGCTCATCCGAGTTCCTCTGCATCTCTCTCTTCACCTTCTGCCAAGGAATCGACTGCTGACCGCGCTGGAAGCCTGCAAAACTGCAACATAGTAGCAAAGACGACTACTGCAACTCTGCAACGCTGATCCTGCCGCCTTCTCGACTGTTTTCCTGGTGGTGCATGCTGTGGGGGTAGTCTGCCTCCTCTCTGCACTAGAAGCTCCGAAGAAATCTCCCGTGGGTCGACGGAATCTTCCCCCTGCAACCACAGGCACCAAAAAGCTGCATTACCGGTCCCTTGGGTCTCCTCTCAGCACGACGAGCGAGGTCCCTCGAATCCAGCAACTCTGTCCAAGTGACCCCCACAGTCCAGTGACTCTTCAGTCCAAGTTTGGTGGAGGTAAGTCCTTGCCTCACCTCGCTAGACTGCATTGCTGGGAACCGCGACTTTTGCAGCTACTCCGGCCTCCGTGCACTTCCGGCGGAAATCCTTTGTGCACAGTCCAGCCTGGGTCCACGGCACTCTAACCTGCATTGCACGACCTCCTAAGTTGTTCTCCGGCGACGTGGGACTTCTTTGTGCGACTTCGGGTGAGCACCATTTCACGCATCCTCGTAGTGCCTGTTCCTGGCACTTCTCCGGGTGCTACCTGCTGCTAAGAGGGCTCCTTGTCTTGCTCGACGTCCCCTCTACCGCCTGGTCCAATTTGCGACCTCCTGGTCCCTCCTGGGCCACAGCAGCGTCCAAAAACGCTAACCGCACGATTTGCAGCTAGCAAGGCTTGTTGGCGTTCTTTCGGCGGGAAAACACTTCTGCACGACTCTCCAAGGCGAGAGGGATCCGTCCACCAAAGGGGAAGTATCTAGCCCTTTTCGTTCCTGCAGAAACCTCAGCTTCTTCTGTCCAGTAGAAGCTTCTTTGCACCCGCAGCTGGCATTTCCTGGGCATCTGCCCCTCTCCGACTTGCTTGTGACTTTTGGACTTGGTCCCCTTGTTCCACAGGTACCCAAGATTGGAAATCCATTGTTGTTGCATTGTTGGTTTGTGTCTTTCCTGCCTTATTCCTCTAACACGACTTCTTTGTCCTTAGGGGAACTTTAGTGCACTTTGCACTCACTTTTCAGGGTCTTGGGGAGGGTTATGTTTCTAACTCTCACTATTTTTTAATAGTCCCAGCGACCCTCTACAAGGTCACATACGTTTGGGGTCCATTCGTGGTTCGCATTCCACTTTTTGGAGTATATGGTTTGTGTTGCCCCTATCCCTATGTGTCCCCATTGCATCCTATAGTAACTATACATTGTTTGCACTGTTTTCTAAGACTATACTGCATATTTTTGGTATTGTGTATATATATCTTGTGTATATTTCCTATCCTCTCACTAAGGGTACACTCTGAGATACTTTGGCATATTGTCATAAAAATAAAGTACCTTTATTTTTAGTATAACTGTGTATTGCGTTTTCTTATGATATTGTGCATATGACACTAAGTGGTACTGTAGTAGCTTCACACGTCTCCTAGTTCAGCCTAAGCTGCTCTGCTAAGCTACCATTATCTATCAGCCTATGCTGCTAGACACCCTATACACTAATAAGGGATAACTGGGCCTGGTGCAAGGTGCAAGTACCCCTTGGTACTCACTACAAGCCAGTCCAGCCTCCTACAGAGGCAAAGAAAGAGGAAAGCGCTGAAGCGAAAGGCACAAAAACAGCACACTAAAGAAAAAGGAGGAGAAAAGAGAAAAGAGGCAGAGGGCAGCCCAGCAGAAGAGCAGAGCTCTCACACTAGGCACCAGGGATGAGGCGCAGGCAGAAGCCTGCAGGTGGAAGAGGGCCTCGAACTTCGACATGGGTCAGGGTTCGAGTCAGCACGGGCTTCCACTTACTGGTGGAGCTATGCGGAGGCAAAGCAGTTCACTGACCTTGGTAGCTTGGCACAAGCAGTCAGCCTTATCTCAGAGGCAATGTGTAAATTATGTGTACACACACACACACACACATACAGTAACACAGTGAAAACACCACAATAGTACTCCACAACAGTTTAGAAAAATAGCCAATATTTATCTAAATAAAACAAGACCAAAACTACAAAAATTCAAACATACACAAGCAAAGATATCACTTTTAAAAGATTAAATGTAATTGTAGTTCCTTGAAATCAATGAAGCGCTTGTCTGAGGCAAAGTACCTAAGTTGTGTCAAAGACTAGGCGGGCCACAGGGGAGGTGATGCGTCTTAAGAGTCAGATGCGCTGGTTCCTTACTGGTGCAGGAAAGATGATGCATCAGTTCCTTACTGCCACAGGGGAGGCACGAAGTGTTGGTTCCTTACTGCGGTGCGGTGTCGATAAAGAAAATGGCGCCCAGGGACGATGTGTTGATGATGTGTCAAAAGTCAAGCCATGACGAGTCAGTCTCACAGCGATGAAGCAGGAGTTGCATCAGAGTTAGGGCGGTGCATCACAGACTTTGGTGATGCAGTGCTCGAAACTCACGTAGCGGTGGCTCTTCTGATGCACTGTGGCCCTTGGTGAAACAGTGGTTGATTCGGAATGATGCTGTGAGTCGATGTGTGGATTTTCTTCCTGCAACACCAAAAACCTCCTTCAAGTGCCCAAAACTACATTTGGCACCACTTGACAGGACAGGGCTCTCAGCAGAAAAGTCCAGGTGCTGGCAGATGAAGTCTTTGATGTCCCTGAGACTTCTTAACAGGAGGCGTGCTCAGCTCAAGCACTTGGAGAACCTTGAAAAGCAGGATGTAGAAAGCAAAGTCCAGTCCTTTCCCTCCCAAGATAGAAGCAGCAGCCCAGCACAACAAAACAACAGGCAGAGTGGCAGTTCCTCCTGCAGCATCCAGCTCTTCTTCCTGGCAGAACGTCCTCAGTCCAGAAGTATTCTAACTCTGTGGGGGTCAGTGGTACAGTATTTATACTCATTTCTATCTTTGAAGTAGGCTAACTTCAAAGAGAAGTCTTTGTAGTGCGCAAGGCCCTACCTTTCCCTGCTCTGACCCCAGACACACTCCAGGGGGTTGGTAATTGCTTTGCAGGTGCAAGTGTCAGCTCCTTTCACCACTCTAGCTCAGGAAGACCCATCGGCCTGGTGATGGGTCTTCAGGAAATGGACAGCACACCTCAGCTTCCTTTGTGTGACTGTCTAAAGTGAATACACAAACAACTCAACTGTCATCCTGGCCCAGATGTGTATTCAGCGGACAGTCAGAGCCACACAATGGTTAAGCAAGAAAATGTCCACTTTCTAAAGCTTGAAATTCAAAAACTAACTTCACCAAAATAATTATTTCTAAATTGTGAGTTCTGAGACTCCAAACGCTTTAGCTACATCTCCTCCCAATGGGAAATTACACTTAAAAGATATTTGAAGGCATTCCCCATATTACCCTATGGGAGAGATAGACCTTGCAATAGTCAAAACCGAAGTTAGCAGTATTTTGCTACCAGGACAAGTAAAACACACCACTACATGTCCTATCTTTTAAACATACTGCACCCTGCCCATGGGGCGGCCTTGGGCCTACTTTAGGGGTGAGTTACATGTAGTAAATGGGAACGTTTGGGCCGACATGGCAGTGTAAAACATCACATACTGGCACTGCAATGGCTGGCCTGAGACATGTTTGCAGGGCTACTCATGAGGGTGGCACAATCAGTGCTGCAGGCCCACTAGTAGCATTTGATTAACAGGTCCTAGGTACACCTGGTGCACTATAAAAGGGACTTACTAGTAAATCAAAACAGCTACTTATGGATAAGCCAATCACCAATAAATTTTAGACAGAAAGCATAAGCACTTTAGCACTGGTTAGCGGTGGTAAATGGCCCAGGGTCCAAAAGCCAACGAAAACAGCTCATAAAAATAGGAGGAAGAAGGCAAAAACATTTCGGGATAACCCTGCAAAAAGGGTCAGGTCCAACACCTGAGATCACCTTGAGTCCAAGGGGCATGTACTGTCACAAAGGCACCATTGGCATAGGGCAATTACCTTGGTGGAGCCAGGAGAACATTCCCCTCTTCTGTCGCACAACTGCTAGTGTGAGCATTAACTGGAACTAAGTAATTGGTTATTTGTGACTTATATACCATCTATTCATTAGGAGAAGTTGAGGACTTTGGAGTGGCACCCTTTGTGTTTGTACTAATCTTGGAGTCCTCTGGTTTGTAGGATGGACGGGGTGTAGGTGGACCCCTTTGGGGTGCTAAGGTTACTGGAGTATGTTTAGGGGTGAAGAGAAAAGAGGAGATAACCCTGCGATGAAAACTACAATGTCTTCAGGAGTCTCATTCTCATGAGTAAGGATTTCTTTAAGCTGCAGATACATCAGGGCACTAGGCCTAACCATCAAGTCTTTGTCATTTGTCTATGTCGCCTTGCCATCAGTCAAGTCTTTGTTGCATGTTTCTTTTAATTCCTTCTCTAGTTCCTTTAACTTTTCCTGGGAGTCTGTAAGACTCTGCACCTAAGACGTTTAGATATTAGATATCTTTTCATACAAGTCAAGATATGCGGTCCATTGATATTCTGGCATCCCGCTTTTCCTTTCTGTCAAAACGTCTTTTAAGTGCACTACTTTACCCAAATCAAATGTTTCCTCTACCACAAATTGTTTGGGGGGGGTTCTGTTTTTGTGTACCATAGCCATTTAAATAAACACTTGTAAGCTCTATGCCAATAATGCACATACATAGGGGGTCATTCTAACCCTGGCGGCGAATGACCGCGGTAGCACCGCCAACAGGCTGGCGGTGCACCGCTGGGCATTCTGACCGCGGCGGTTCAGCCGCGGCCAGAAACGGAAAGTCGGCGCTGTCCCGCCGACTTTCCGCCATCCTGTTCCTGGCAGGTCTCCCGCCAGGAACAGGATGGCGGTAGGGGGTGCCGCGGGGCCCCTGCAGTGCCCATGCCAATGGCATGGGCACTGCAGGGGCCCCCGTAAGAGGGCCCCAAAAGGAATTTCAGTGTCTGCCTAGCAGACACTGGAATTCGCGACGGGTGCTACTGCACCCGTCGCACTCCAACAACTCCGCCGGCTCCATTCGGAGCCGGCTTCATCATTGCTGGGTCTTTCCCGCTGTGCTGGCGGGCGGCCTTTTGGCGGTCGCCCGCCAGCACAGCGGGAAAGCCAGAATGGCCGCCTCGGTCTTGTGACCGCGGTGCGGTCATTTGGCGGTAACCGCATGGCGGGCGGCGACCGCCGCCCGCCGCGGTTAGAATCACCGCCATAATGTGCTGGGGTCCCTTTTGTTGGGGTGACTTCCTTTGATCCTGCACCCCTCATAACTCAGTTCATACCACAGTTTCACAATAAAAGACACAAAAAAGAGATAGGATTGTGTAGTGCTTTACTTTCTTTGTCAGTGATGTCTCTCGCTAAAGAGCAGTACACAATGTATTACTCTAGACTCGAGGCAAAGATAAAAATATTGTCTGTTGGATCATGATTTCACTGAGCCCCCATGCTTTCAAAGAACTCAACTTTGTGAGAACCTTGGTGCAGCTGAACTCAGTCAATGGGTCCACCTCAATTAATACCAGACTCATTCAATTTCATACCAAACACCCTGTACCTTATGCTCACACCTTGTATCCTCTATATTCAGACCTGATGCACGTTAGGATAGGACCCTTAGAACTTACTGTCTAGTGCTTTAACCTAGTGCTTCAAAACCTAGCAATTAGAACTTTGCATTCTGAATCGAGCACTTTAAACCTATTGCTTTGAACCTAGAAACCTTGTTGCATTTACAACAAAAAAAAAAATTCCCCTACATGTCCTTACCCGCTTTCCAATGTGTATTTTGGTAACCAGAGTCCCCTACAGTCATAGGATGCGAGTGCAGAGAGCGGGCCTGCAGACACAGCTAAGTCCCACCCAGAAATAAACGACCAGAGATTTTTTATAAGATCCCTTACCTTTACAAAATGTGCACACTTGGTTGTTCAGGGGAGAATGCTCAGCTCTGTAGCCCTTATAATGCCACTGCCAGGCTCTTCAAGTACACAGCACCAAAATCTGTGTAATAAAAAAACAACACTTTACTTAGGCAATACCAGAGTACATATTCATTTAGACATGTCTAGGGCATGTGTCGACTTATGGAGAACATCGGCCACCTAACAAGACTGAAAACACTGGTAGCATAAATACAAATCTCTACGGTGAGAGGTTACCTGGTTCCCCATAAGAGGAGGCCAGTTCAAACAGATTAACTGGTCTGTGACGTAATTTAAGCAAGGCTTCCTGGGATTAGAAACTGTTTCCACTTCCCATAACACTGTAGTAAGTAAAATGCTTAACAGTTTAGCCTTGTACGATACGTCTGATAAGTAATGTGCGAGAACAGCAAATGTCTCAAAGCAGAAACTGATATTTTGCACTCCGCACGGGTCGACAGGAACGATATTCTTGGTGATGAGAAGAGGAGCACAGGTCAGGAGGTCATCTGCGCAAACACATTTATTTTTGTTTTCTCATCATGGGCACTGTCATGTTTTTCATTTATCTTCCATAGCAGTAAATCAAACAACTACTGAATCATATATTACCTTGCCAGACACAGACAGTGAAACAGGAATACCCTTGGATACTGAAGGACAAAACTGATACAACTATGAACCTCCTGCAATAGATGACTGCAGACTGATTGATTTAAAGCACCCCATAATATGGGTGGAGGTTTCTCCTCTTTGAAAGAGGGAAGCACTTACTACGGAGAAACCAGGACCAGGACCAGGAAGGAGATCAGGGTGTAGGAAACTGGCCTGGTGTGTGGAGAGCACCTATGGTGTTATCACCTTATACCAGGTCCAGGTATCCCCTATTAGTAAGGTGTAGGCAGTGTCTAGAATCCAGGCTCTCTAGAGGTAGATGTTAATGAGCAGCCAAGACTTATCTAGGCTCCTGCTATGTTCCAGGGGTGCTAAGCCCCGGGACATAGCTGTTTGCTGTGCCTGTTTGACAGTGGGACCTTTAAAGCAGGTCCCACTGTCAAACAGAGGAGCTTTCATCTCTCTCCCCTGCACGCGTGGGGACAGAGATGAAATGCTTCAGCAAGCAGGGAGCTGCGTGCTGAAGCATTGGCACCGCGAGGGACGCCTCGCCAAGTAGCCTGTACAGGTCTTTTTATTTATTTTTTTAAATAAATAAACAAATAAGAAGGGACCACGAGGGAGCCTTTGAGGGATCCCTTGCAGTCCCAGACAGCCCATAAAGGGTGTTTTATCTTTTTTTTTTATAATTAAACAATATAAGGAGCCCCTGAGTCCTCCCTTGCAGTCCCTGAAAGCTCACAAAGGGCAACAAAAAAAAAAAGATAAACCCCCCATAGCTCAGCGTGAAGGTCACAGACCTTCACACTGAGCTTTCGGTGTTCAAGTCCAGCGGGACTCATTTCTATTTTTTCTTAATTTTTTTAAAACAACAAATACATTTTTTATTTGAAATTGGAGACAAATAACTCATAAGTATCAGACATCAAAGCCTAAAAACTCTCTCTATCCCTCTCACTTTCTCTCTCTGTCTCTCTTTCAATCAATTCTATCACTGACGCACCCACTCAGACACTTACTCACCCACTCTCACACATGCAACTACTCACAGACCCACTCAGACCCTCATGCACTCACTCACAGCCCCAGTCAGACCATCACACATCCACGCCAAAGACCCACTGACACCCTGATGCACTCACTCACAGACCCACTCAGATACTGACGCACCCACTAAAACACTGATGTACGCACTCTAGTTATGTATTTTCCTCATAATCCATAATTTGCTGCATAATCTGCAGATTTTAGTGAAGAAATTATTTCTAATGCCAATGGATCAAGGTTACTAAAAACGTGGCAACATGTTCACATGGAGCGGAAGGTCCTTCACAAAACACTTAACTGGTCATCTTTCAGTTGCTTATTTTTGTATTTGGATGTTAAACTGGTATTTATGAGGTAAAATCCTCGTGCAGACAGCATTACCATGTGTAAAAAAAAAAAAAAAGACAATATAAGTAATACTGTCACAAAATCTATGCTGCATAATTTGAAGCCCCCTGCTGCATACTCCCAGTGCCCTGGTTATACCTCAAGAACTTACAATTGGGGCCATTTATCACAACAGTTTATGAACCCCTACATACTGAATTTTACTGGGTGTCATACACAGCACCTTCCCACTTCTATGGTGGGAAACAGACCGACTGTATGCTAGTTCCAGGTACTTGTGTTTGCTATGGTGTATGCTGGTTCTAAGTACCTGGTGCTATGATGTATGCTAGTTCTAAGTACCTGGTGGTATGGTGTATGCTAGTTTTAAGTACCTGTGTTTGTTATCTTCTATGCTAGTTCTAAGTACCTGTGTTTGCCTGCAGGCATGAGTGGGAGGAGCAGAAAGGAAGCAGAGTGGATGGGTTATTGTGTTGGCCCATATTAGATGGGCAATTGCTCCTGGCCTTACTGTCCTCTGATGTTAGACATCAACACCTTCAATTCTTGGTGTCTATTAATGTAGCAATCAATGCCCTTAGGGGAGGGCATTAACCACTGATAATGACGAGCACTGCAGCTTCCCTGGTTCGTGGGCATGAGCTGTAGGTACCCAGGTGCAACTGTGCATTCTGGTCACTGCAGTCCTGATTTCATTATAGGGTAACAGTCCTGGACTCTGGTGTGAATCTGGTGTACCAGACACCTCTGGACTCTGGAGTGGACCAGGTGCACAAGACACCCCTGGACTCTGGAGTGGACCAGGTGCACAAGACACCCCTGGACTCTGGAGTGGACCAGGTGCACAAGACACCCCTGGACTCTGGAGTGGACCAGGTGTAGCAGCCACCCCCGGACTATGGTGTACACCTGGTGTAGCAGACACCCCCGGACTCTGGTGTGGAGCTGGGCCTGGTGCAGCAGACACCCCCTGACTCTGGTCAGGACCTGGTGTAGCAGACACCCCTGGGCTCTGGGGTGGAGCTGGTGTAGCAGACACCCCTGGGCTCTGGGGTGGAGCTGGGCCTGGTGTAGCAGACACCCCTGGTGTGGAGCTGGGCCTGGTGAAGCAGACACCCCATGACTCTGGTCAGGACCTTGTGTAGCAGACACCCCCGTGCTCTGGGGTGGAGCTGGTGTAGCAGACACCCCCGTGCTCTGGGGTGGAGCTGGGCCTGGTGCAGCAGACACCCCCTGACTCTGGTCAGGACCTGGTGTAGCAGACACCCCTGGGCTCTGGGGTGGAGCTGGTGTAGCAGACACCCCTGGGCTCTGGGGTGGAGCTGGGCCTGGTGAAGCAGACACCCCTGGTGTGGAGCTGGGCCTGGTGAAGCAGACACCCCCGGACTCTGGGGTGTAGCTGGTGTAGCAGACACCCCTGGGCTATGGGGTGGAGCTGGGCCTGGTGAAGCAGACACCCCTGGGCTCTGGCATGGAGCTGGGCCTGGTGTAGCAGACACCCCTGGTGTGGAGCTGGGCCTGGTGTAGCAGACACCCCTGGGCTCTGGGGTGGAGCTGGTGTAGCAGACACCACTGGGCTCTGGCGTGGAGCTGGGCCTGGTGTAGCAGACACCCCCTGACTCTGGTGTGGACCTGGTGAAGCAGACACCCCCGTGCTCTGGGGTGGAGCTGGTGTAGCAGACACCCCTGGGCTCTGGGGTGGAGCTGGGCCTGGTGAAGCAGACACCCCTGGGCTCTGGCATGGAGCTGGGCCTGGCGTAGCAGACACCCCTGGTGTGGAGCTGGGCCTGGTGTAGCAGACACCCCTGGGCTCTGGGGTGGAGCTGGTGTAGCAGACACCCCTGGGCTCTGGGGTGGAGCTGGTGTAGCAGACACCACTGGGCTCTGGCGTGGAGCTGGGCCTGGTGTAGCAGACACCCCCTGACTCTGGTGTGGACCTGGTGAAGCAGACACCCCCGTGCTCTGGGGTGGAGCTGGTGTAGCAGACACCCCTGGGCTCTGGGGTGGAGCTGGGCCTGGTGTAGCAGACACCCCTGGTGTGGAGCTGGGCCTGGTGAAGCAGACACCCCCGGACTCTGGGGTGGAGCTGGTGTAGCAGACACCCCTGGGCTCTGGGGTGGAGCTGGGCCTGGTGAAGCAGACACCCCTGGTGTGGAGCTGGGCCTGGTGAAGCAGACACCCCCGGACTCTGGGGTGGAGCTGGTGTAGCAGACACCCCTGGGCTCTGGGGTGGAGCTGGGCCTGGTGAAGCAGACACCCCTGGGCTCTGGGGTGGAGCTGGGCCTGGTGAAGCAGACACCCCTGGTGTGGAGCTGGGCCTGGTGTAGCAGACACCCCCGTGCTCTGGGGTGGAGCTGGTGAAGCAGACACCCCCGTGCTCTGGGGTGGAGCTGGTGAAGCAGACACCCCTGGGCTCCGGGGTGGAGCTGGGCCTGGTGTAGCAGACACCTCCGGACTCTGGCATGGAGCTGGGCCTGGTGCACAGACACCCCTGGTGTGGAGCTGGGCCTGGTGTAGCAGACACCCCTGGGCTCTGGGGTGGAGCTGGGCCTGGTGAAGCAGACACCCCTGGGCTCTGGGGTGGAGCTGGGCCTGGTGAAGCAGACACCCCGTGCTCTGGGGTGGAGCTGGTGTAGCAGACACCCCTGGGCTCTGGCATGGAGCTGGGCCTGGTGCACAGACACCCCTGGTGTGGAGCTGGGCCTGGTGTAGCAGACACCCCTGGGCTCTGGGGTGGAGCTGGGCCTGGTGAAGCAGACACCCTTGGGCTCTGGCATGGAGCTGGGCCTGGTGCACAGACACCCCTGGTGTGGAGCTGGGCCTGGTGTAGCAGACACCCCTGGGCTCTGGGGTGGAGCTGGGCCTGGTGAAGCAGACACCCCTGGGCTCTGGGGTGGAGCTGGGCCTGGTGAAGCAGACACCCCTGGGCTCTGGGGTGGAGCTGGGCCTGGTGAAGCAGACACCCCTGGTGTGGAGCTGGGCCTGGTGAAGCAGACACCCCTGGGCTCTGGGGTGGAGCTGGGCCTGGTGAAGCAGACACCCCTGGGCTCTGGCATGGAGCTGGGCCTGGTGCACAGACACCCCTGGTGTGGAGCTGGGCCTGGTGTAGCAGACACCCCTGGGCTCTGGGGTGGAGCTGGGCCTGGTGAAGCAGACACCCCTGGGCTCTGGGGTGGAGCTGGGCCTGGTGTAGCAGACACCCCTGTTGTGGAGTTGGGCCTGGTGAAGCAGACACCCCTGGGCTCTGGCATGGAGCTGGGCCTGGTGTAGCAGACACCCCTGGTGTGGAGCTGGGCCTGGTGTAGCAGACACCCCCGTGCTCTGGGGTGGAGCTGGTGTAGCAGACACCCCTGGGCTCTGGGGTGGAGCTGGTGTAGCAGACACCCCCGTGCTCTGGGGTGGAGCTGGTGAAGCAGACACCCCTGGGCTCTGGGGTGGAGCTGGTGAAGCAGACACCCCCGTGCTCTGGGGTGGAGCTGGGCCTGGTGAAGCAGACACCCCGTGCTCTGGGGTGGAGCTGGTGAAGCAGACACCCCTGGGCTCTGGCATGGAGCTGGGCCTGGTGAAGCAGACACCCCCGTGCTCTGGGGTGGAGCTGGTGTAGCAGACACCCCTGGGCTCTGGCATGGAGCTGGGCCTGGTGAAGCAGACACCCCTGGGCTCTGGCATGGAGCTGGGCCTGGTGAAGCAGACATCCCTGGGCTCTGGGGTGGAGCTGGTGAAGCAGACACCCCCGTGCTCTGGGGTGGAGCTGGGCCTGGTGAAGCAGACACCCCCGTGCTCTGGGGTGGAGCTGGTGAAGCAGACACCCCTGGGCTCTGGGGTGGAGCTGGTGAAGCAGACACCCCCGTGCTCTGGGGTGGAGCTGGGCCTGGTGAAGCAGACACCCCCGTGCTCTGGGGTGGAGCTGGTGAAGCAGACACCCCTGGGCTCTGGCATGGAGCTGGGCCTGGTGAAGCAGACACCCCCGTGCTCTGGGGTGGAGCTGGTGAAGCAGACACCCCTGGGCTCTGGCATGGAGCTGGGCCTGGTGAAGCAGACACCCCCGTGCTCTGGGGTGGAGCTGGTGTAGCAGACACCCCTGGGCTCTGGTGTGGAGCTGGGCCTGGCGTAGCAGACACCCCATGACTCTGGTCAGGACCTTGTGTAGCAGACACCCCCGTGCTCTGGGGTGGAGCTGGTGTAGCAGACACCCCTGGGCGTGGAGCTGGGCCTGGCGTAGCAGACACCCCATGACTCTGGTCAGGACCTTGTGAAGCAGACACCCCCGGACTCTGGGGTGGACCTGGTGAAGCAGACACCCCCGGACTCTGGGGTGGACCTGGTGAAGCAGACACCCCTGGGCTCTGGGGTGGAGCAGGGCCTGGCGTAGCAGACTCCCCATGACTCTGGTCAGGACCTTGTGTAGCAGACACCCCCGGGCTCTGGGGTGGAGCTGGTGTAGCAGACACCCCTGGGCTCTGGGGTGGAGCTGGTGTAGCAGACACCCCTGGGCTCTGGCATGGAGCTGGGCCTGGTGAAGCAGACACCCCTGGTCTCTGGGGTGGAGCTGGGCCTGGTGAAGCAGACACCCCTGGGCTCTGGCATGGAGCTGGGCCTGGTGAAGCAGACACCCCTGGGCTCTGGCGTGGAGCTGGGCCTGGTGTAGCAGACACCCCCGGGCTCTGGGGTGGAGCTGGGCCTGGTGAAGCAGACACCCCTGGGCTCTGGCGTGGAGCTGGGCCTGGTGTAGCAGACACCCCTGGGCTCTGGCGTGGAGCTGGGCCTGGTGCAGCAGACACCCCTGGTCTCTGGGGTGGAGCTGGGCCTGGTGAAGCAGACACCCCTGGGCTCTGGGGTGGAGCTGGGCCTGGTGAAGCAGACACCCCCGTGCTCTGGCGTGGAGCTGGGCCTGGTGAAGCAGACACCCCTGGGCTCTGGCATGGAGCTGGGCCTGGTGAAGCAGACACCCCCGGGCTCTGGCGTGGAGCTGGGCCTGGTGTAGCAGACACCCCCGGGCTCTGGCGTGGAGCTGGGCCTGGTGTAGCAGACACCCCCGGGCTCTGGGGTGGAGCTGGGCCTGGTGAAGCAGACACCCCTGGGCTCTGGCGTGGAGCTGGGCCTGGTGTAGCAGACACCCCTGGTCTCTGGGGTGGAGCTGGGCCTGGTGAAGCAGACACCCCTGGGCTCTGGCGTGGAGCTGGGCCTGGTGTAGCAGACACCCCCGGGCTCTGGCATGGAGCTGGGCCTGGTGAAGCAGACACCCCTGGGCTCTGGCATGGAGCTGGGCCTGGTGAAGCAGACACCCCTGGGCTCTGGCGTGGAGCTGGGCCTGGTGTAGCAGACACCCCCGGGCTCTGGCGTGGAGCTGGGCCTGGTGCACAGACACCCCTGGGCTCTGGGGTGGAGCTGGGCCTGGTGAAGCAGACACCCCCGGGCTCTGGCATGGAGCTGGGCCTGGTGTAGCAGACACCCCCGTGCTCTGGCGTGGAGCTGGGCCTGGTGAAGCAGACACCCCTGGGCTCTGGCATGGAGCTGGGCCTGGTGTAGCAGACACCCCCGTGCTCTGGCATGGAGCTGGGCCTGGTGTAGCAGACACCCCTGGGCTTTGGCATGGAGCTGGGCCTGGTGTAGCAGACACCCCTGGGCTCTGGCATGGAGCTGGGCCTGGTGAAGCAGACACCCCCGTGCTCTGGGGTGGAGCTGGGCCTGGTGAAGCAGACACCCCTGGGCTCTGGCATGGAGCTGGGCCTGGTGTAGCAGACACCCCCGTGCTCTGGCATGGAGCTGGGCCTGGTGTAGCAGACACCCCCGGGCTCTGGCATGGAGCTGGGCCTGGTGAAGCAGACACCCCCGTGCTCTGGGGTGGAGCTGGGCCTGGTGCACAGACACCCCTGGGCTCTGGGGTGGAGCTGGGCCTGGTGAAGCAGACACCCCTGGTCTCTGGGGTGGAGCTGGGCCTGGTGTAGCAGACACCCCTGGGCTCTGGCATGGAGCTGGGCCTGGTGAAGCAGACACCCCCGTGCTCTGGGGTGGAGCTGGGCCTGGTGCACAGACACCCCTGGGCTCTGGGGTGGAGCTGGGCCTGGTGCACAGACACCCCTGGGCTCTGGGGTGGAGCTGGGCCTGGTGAAGCAGACACCCCTGGTCTCTGGGGTGGAGCTGGGCCTGGTGTAGCAGACACCCCCGGGCTCTGGCGTGGAGCTGGGCCTGGTGAAGCAGACACCCCCGGGCTCTGGCATGGAGCTGGGCCTGGTGAAGCAGACACCCCCGTGCTCTGGGGTGGAGCTGGGCCTGGTGCACAGACACCCCTGGGCTCTGGGGTGGAGCTGGGCCTGGTGAAGCAGACACCCCTGGTCTCTGGGGTGGAGCTGGGCCTGGTGTAGCAGACACCCCCGTGCTCTGGGGTGGAGCTGGGCCTGGTGAAGCAGACACCCCCGTGCTCTGGGGTGGAGCTGGGCCTGGTGAAGCAGACACCCCCGTGCTCTGGGGTGGAGCTGGGCCTGGTGAAGCAGACACCCCTGGGCTCTGGCATGGAGCTGGGCCTGGTGTAGCAGACACCCCCGTGCTCTGGCATGGAGCTGGGCCTGGTGTAGCAGACACCCCTGGGCTCTGGCATGGAGCTGGGCCTGGTGAAGCAGACACCCCCGTGCTCTGGGGTGGAGCTGGGCCTGGTGCACAGACACCCCTGGGCTCTGGGGTGGAGCTGGGCCTGGTGAAGCAGACACCCCTGGTCTCTGGGGTGGAGCTGGGCCTGGTGTAGCAGACACCCTTGGGCTCTGGCATGGAGCTGGGCCTGGTGAAGCAGACACCCCCGTGCTCTGGGGTGGAGCTGGGCCTGGTGCACAGACACCCCTGGGCTCTGGGGTGGAGCTGGGCCTGGTGAAGCAGACACCCCTGGTCTCTGGGGTGGAGCTGGGCCTGGTGTAGCAGACACCCCCGGGCTCTGGCGTGGAGCTGGGCCTGGTGAAGCAGACACCCCCGGGCTCTGGCATGGAGCTGGGCCTGGTGAAGCAGACACCCCCGTGCTCTGGGGTGGAGCTGGGCCTGGTGCACAGACACCCCTGGGCTCTGGGGTGGAGCTGGGCCTGGTGAAGCAGACACCCCTGGTCTCTGGGGTGGAGCTGGGCCTGGTGTAGCAGACACCCCCGTGCTCTGGGGTGGAGCTGGGCCTGGTGAAGCAGACACCCCCGTGCTCTGGGGTGGAGCTGGGCCTGGTGAAGCAGACACCCCCGTGCTCTGGGGTGGAGCTGGGCCTGGTGCACAGACACCCCTGGGCTCTGGGGTGGAGCTGGTGTAGCAGACACCCCTGGGCTCTGGCATGGAGCTGGGCCTGGTGAAGCAGACACCCCCGGGCTCTGGCATGGAGCTGGGCCTGGTGAAGCAGACACCCCCGGGCTCTGGCGTGGAGCTGGGCCTGGTGTAGCAGACACCCCCGGGCTCTGGGGTGGAGCTGGGCCTGGTGTAGCAGACACCCCCGGACTCTGGGGTGGAGCTGGTGTAGCAGACACCCCTGGGCTCTGGCATGGAGCTGGGCCTGGTGAAGCAGACACCCCCGGGCTCTGGCATGGAGCTGGGCCTGGTGAAGCAGACACCCCCGGGCTCTGGCGTGGAGCTGGGCCTGGTGTAGCAGACACCCCCGGGCTCTGGGGTGGAGCTGGGCCTGGTGTAGCAGACACCCCCGGGCTCTGGGGTGGAGCTGGGCCTGGTGTAGCAGACACCCCCGGACTCTGGGGTGGAGCTGGGCCTGGTGTAGCAGACACCCCCGGACTCTGGGGTGGAGCTGGGCCTGGTGTAGCAGACACCCCCGGGCTCTGGGGTGGAGCTGGGCCTGGTGTAGCAGACACCCCTGGGCTCTGGGGTGGAGCTGGGCCTGGTGAAGCAGACACCCCTGGGCTCTGGCGTGGAGCTGGGCCTGGTGTAGCAGACACCCCCGTGCTCTGGCGTGGAGCTGGGCCTGGTGAAGCAGACACCCCCGTGCTCTGGGGTGGAGCTGGGCCTGGTGAAGCAGACACCCCCGTGCTCTGGGGTGGAGCTGGGCCTGGTGAAGCAGACACCCCTGGTCTCTGGGGTGGAGCTGGTCCTGGTGTAGCAGACACCCCCGGGCTCTGGCGTGGAGCTGGGCCTGGTGAAGCAGACACCCCCGGGCTCTGGCATGGAGCTGGGCCTGGTGAAGCAGACACCCCCGGGCTCTGGCATGGAGCTGGGCCTGGTGAAGCAGACACCCCCATGCTCTGGGGTGGAGCTGGGCCTGGTGCACAGACACCCCTGGGCTCTGGGGTGGAGCTGGGCCTGGTGAAGCAGACACCCCTGGTCTCTGGCATGGAGCTGGGCCTGGTGAAGCAGACACCCCCGTGCTCTGGGGTGGAGCTGGGCCTGGTGCACAGACACCCCTGGGCTCTGGCGTGGAGCTGGGCCTGGTGTAGCAGACACCCCCGTGCTCTGGGGTGGAGCTGGGCCTGGTGAAGCAGACACCCCCGTGCTCTGGGGTGGAGCTGGGCCTGGTGCACAGACACCCCTGGGCTCTGGCATGGAGCTGGGCCTGGTGTAGCAGACACCCCCGGACTCTGGGGTGGAGCTGGTGAAGCAGACACCCCTGGGCTCTGGCATGGAGCTGGGCCTGGTGTAGCAGACACCCCCGGACTCTGGGGTGGAGCTGGTGAAGCAGACACCCCCGTGCTCTGGCATGGAGCTGGGCCTGGTGTAGCAGACACCCCTGGGCTCTGGCGTGGAGCTGGGCCTGGTGTAGCAGACACCCCTGGGCTCTGGCATGGAGCTGGGCCTGGTGTAGCAGACACCCCTGGGCTCTGGCATGGAGCTGGGCCTGGTGTAGCAGACACCCCTGGGCTCTGGGGTGGAGCTGGGCCTGGTGAAGCAGACACCCCCGGACTCTGGGGTGGAGCTGGTGTAGCAGACACCCCCGGGCTCTGGCATGGAGCTGGGCCTGGTGAAGCAGACACCCCTGGGCTCTGGCAGGGAGCTGGGCCTGGTGTAGCAGACACCCCTGGGCTCTGGCATGGAGCTGGGCCTGGTGTAGCAGACACCCCCGGGCTCTGGGGTGGAGCTGGGCCTGGTGAAGCAGACACCCCTGGTCTCTGGGGTGGAGCTGGGCCTGGTGAAGCAGACACCCCTGGTCTCTGGGGTGGAGCTGGGCCTGGTGAAGCAGACACCCCTGGTCTCTGGGGTGGAGCTGGGCCTGGTGTAGCAGACACCCCCGGGCTCTGGCGTGGAGCTGGGCCTGGTGTAGCAGACACCCCTGGGCTCTGGCAGGGAGCTGGGCCTGGTGAAGCAGACACCCCTGGTGTGGAGCTGGGCCTGGTGAAGCAGACACCCCCGGACTCTGGGGTGGAGCTGGTGTAGCAGACACCCCCGGGCTCTGGGGTGGAGCTGGGCCTGGTGAAGCAGACACCCCTGGGCTCTGGGGTGGAGCTGGGCCTGGTGAAGCAGACACCCCCGGGCTCTGGGGTGGAGCTGGGCCTGGTGAAGCAGACACCCCTGGTCTCTGGGGTGGAGCTGGGCCTGGTGTAGCAGACACCCCCGGGCTCTGGCGTGGAGCTGGGCCTGGTGAAGCAGACACCCCTGGTCTCTGGGGTGGAGCTGGGCCTGGTGTAGCAGACACCCCCGGGCTCTGGCGTGGAGCTGGGCCTGGTGAAGCAGACACCCCTGGGCTCTGGCATGGAGCTGGTGTAGCAGACACCCCCGGGCTCTGGCATGGAGCTGGGCCTGGTGAAGCAGACACCCCTGGGCTCTGGCATGGAGCTGGGCCTGGTGAAGCAGACACCCCTGGTCTCTGGGGTGGAGCTGGGCCTGGTGTAGCAGACACCCCCGGGCTCTGGCGTGGAGCTGGGCCTGGTGAAGCAGACACCCCTGGTCTCTGGGGTGGAGCTGGGCCTGGTGAAGCAGACACCCCTGGTCTCTGGGGTGGAGCTGGGCCTGGTGTAGCAGACACCCCCGGGCTCTGGCGTGGAGCTGGGCCTGGTGAAGCAGACACCCCTGGGCTCTGGCATGGAGCTGGTGAAGCAGACACCCCTGGTCTCTGGGGTGGAGCTGGGCCTGGTGTAGCAGACACCCCCGGGCTCTGGGGTGGAGCTGGGCCTGGTGTAGCAGACACCCCCGGACTCTGGGGTGGAGCTGGTGTAGCAGACACCCCCGGGCTCTGGCATGGAGCTGGGCCTGGTGAAGCAGACACCCCTGGGCTCTGGCAGGGAGCTGGGCCTGGTGTAGCAGACACCCCTGGGCTCTGGCGTGGAGCTGGGCCTGGTGCACAGACACCCCTGGGCTCTGGCAGGGAGCTGGGCCTGGTGTAGCAGACACCCCTGGTCTCTGGGGTGGAGCTGGGCCTGGTGAAGCAGACACCCCTGGGCTCTGGCATGGAGCTGGGCCTGGTGAAGCAGACACCCCTGGTCTCTGGGGTGGAGCTGGGCCTGGTGTAGCAGACACCCCCGGGCTCTGGCGTGGAGCTGGGCCTGGTGAAGCAGAGACCCCTGGGCTCTGGCATGGAGCTGGTGTAGCAGACACCCCCGGGCTCTGGCGTGGAGCTGGGCCTGGTGCACAGACACCCCTGGGCTCTGGGGTGGAGCTGGGCCTGGTGAAGCAGACACCCCTGGGCTCTGGCAGGGAGCTGGGCCTGGTGTAGCAGACACCCCTGGGCTCTGGCGTGGAGCTGGGCCTGGTGTAGCAGACACCCCCGGGCTCTGGCGTGGAGCTGGGCCTGGTGTAGCAGACACCCCTGGGCTCTGGCATGGAGCTGGGCCTGGTGAAGCAGACACCCCTGGTCTCTGGGGTGGAGCTGGGCCTGGTGTAGCAGACACCCCTGGGCTCTGGCATGGAGCTGGGCCTGGTGAAGCAGACACCCCCAGGCTCTGGCATGGAGCTGGTGTAGCAGACACCCCTGGGCTCTGGCGTGGAGCTGGGCCTGGTGCACAGACACCCCTGGGCTCTGGCAGGGAGCTGGGCCTGGTGTAGCAGACACCCCTGGTCTCTGGGGTGGAGCTGGGCCTGGTGAAGCAGACACCCCTGGGCTCTGGCATGGAGCTGGGCCTGGTGAAGCAGACACCCCTGGTCTCTGGGGTGGAGCTGGGCCTGGTGTAGCAGACACCCCCGGGCTCTGGCGTGGAGCTGGGCCTGGTGAAGCAGAGACCCCTGGGCTCTGGCATGGAGCTGGTGTAGCAGACACCCCCGGGCTCTGGCGTGGAGCTGGTCCTGGTGCACAGACACCCCTGGGCTCTGGGGTGGAGCTGGGCCTGGTGAAGCAGACACCCCTGGGCTCTGGCAGGGAGCTGGGCCTGGTGTAGCAGACACCCCTGGGCTCTGGCGTGGAGCTGGGCCTGGTGTAGCAGACACCCCCGGGCTCTGGCGTGGAGCTGGGCCTGGTGTAGCAGACACCCCTGGGCTCTGGCATGGAGCTGGGCCTGGTGCACAGACACCCCTGGGCTCTGGCGTGGAGCTGGGCCTGGTGCACAGACACCCCCGGGCTCTGGCGTGGAGCTGGGCCTGGTGTAGCAGACACCCCCGGGCTCTGGCATGGAGCTGGGCCTGGTGAAGCAGACACCCCTGGGCTCTGGCATGGAGCTGGGCCTGGTGTAGCAGACACCCCTGGGCTCTGGCATGGAGCTGGGCCTGGTGCACAGACACCCCTGGGCTCTGGCGTGGAGCTGGGCCTGGTGCACAGACACCCCCGGGCTCTGGCGTGGAGCTGGGCCTGGTGTAGCAGACACCCCTGGGCTCTGGCATGGAGCTGGGCCTGGTGAAGCAGACACCCCTGGTCTCTGGGGTGGAGCTGGGCCTGGTGTAGCAGACACCCCTGGGCTCTGGCATGGAGCTGGGCCTGGTGAAGCAGACACCCCCGGGCTCTGGCATGGAGCTGGTGTAGCAGACACCCCCGGGCTCTGGCGTGGAGCTGGTGTAGCAGACACCCCCGGGCTCTGGCGTGGAGCTGGTGTAGCAGACACCCCTGGGCTCTGGCATGGAGCTGGGCCTGGTGAAGCAGACACCCCCGGGCTCTGGCATGGAGCTGGGCCTGGTGTAGCAGACACCCCCGGGCTCTGGCATGGAGCTGGGCCTGGTGAAGCAGACACCCCTGGGCTCTGGCATGGAGCTGGGCCTGGTGAAGCAGACACCCCCGGACTCTGGCATGGAGCTGGGCCTGGTGAAGCAGACACCGCCGGGCTCTGGCATGGAGCTGGGCCTGGTGTAGCAGACACCCCCGGGCTCTGGCATGGAGCTGGGCCTGGTGAAGCAGACACCCCTGGGCTCTGGCATGGAGCTGGGCCTGGTGTAGCAGACACCCCCGGGCTCTGGCATGGAGCTGGGCCTGGTGAAGCAGACACCCCTGGGCTCTGGCATGGAGCTGGGCCTGGTGAAGCAGACACCCCCGGACTCTGGGGTGGAGCTGGTGTAGCAGACACCCCTGGGCTCTGGCATGGAGCTGGTGTAGCAGACACCCCCGGGCTCTGGCATGGAGCTGGTGTAGCAGACACCCCCGGGCTCTGGCATGGAGCTGGTGTAGCAGACACCCCCGGGCTCTGGCATGGAGCTGGTGTAGCAGACACCCCCGGGCTCTGGCATGGAGCTGGTGTAGCAGACACCCCCGGGCTCTGGCATGGAGCTGGTGTAGCAGACACCCCCGGGCTCTGGCATGGAGCTGGTGTAGCAGACACCCCCGGGCTCTGGCATGGAGCTGGGCCTGGTGTAGCAGACACCCCCGGGCTCTGGCATGGAGCTGGGCCTGGTGAAGCAGACACCCCTGGGCTCTGGCATGGAGCTGGGCCTGGTGAAGCAGACACCCCCGGACTCTGGGGTGGAGCTGGTGTAGCAGACACCCCCGGGCTCTGGCATGGAGCTGGTGTAGCAGACACCCCCGGGCTCTGGCATGGAGCTGGTGTAGCAGACACCCCCGGGCTCTGGCATGGAGCTGGTGTAGCAGACACCCCCGGGCTCTGGCATGGAGCTGGTGTAGCAGACACCCCCGGGCTCTGGCATGGAGCTGGTGTAGCAGACACCCCCGGGCTCTGGGGTGGAGCTGGTGTAGCAGACACCCCCGGGCTCTGGCATGGAGCTGGTGTAGCAGACACCCCCGGGCTCTGGCATGGAGCTGGTGTAGCAGACACCCCCGGGCTCTGGCATGGAGCTGGTGTAGCAGACACCCCCGGGCTCTGGCATGGAGCTGGTGTAGCAGACACCCCCGGGCTCTGGCATGGAGCTGGTGTAGCAGACACCCCCGGGCTCTGGCATGGAGCTGGTGTAGCAGACACCCCCGGGCTCTGGCATGGAGCTGGTGTAGCAGACACCCCCGGGCTCTGGCATGGAGCTGGTGTAGCAGACACCCCCGGGCTCTGGCATGGAGCTGGTGTAGCAGACACCCCCGGGCTCTGGCATGGAGCTGGTGTAGCAGACACCCCCGGGCTCTGGCATGGAGCTGGTGAAGCAGACACCCCCGGGCTCTGGGGTGGAGCTGGGCCTGGTGAAGCAGACACCCCCGGGCTCTGGCATGGAGCTGGTGTAGCAGACACCCCCGGGCTCTGGCGTGGAGCTGGGCCTGGTGAAGCAGACACCCCCGGGCTCTGGGGTGGAGCTGGGCCTGGTGAAGCAGACACCCCCGGGCTCTGGCGTGGAGCTGGGCCTGGTGCACAGACACCTTCAGAGCTGGGACAGAGGAATGAAGCTTCACATTAAGTCCTGGGGGTCAGGGCTCCCCCAGCAGAGGCTCACAGGCCCTCCTGGGGTCCCGCAGCCCTCACTCACAGCCCCGGGCCCCTCGGCGCTCGCTCTCCCCCCCGGGACCTCCGTCCTCCACTCGGGAAGAAAAACTCACTGTCCGGGTCCAGGAGTCCCTCCGCCCACTGGAAACAGGATATAGCGTCACGTGACAGCCAGCCAATGGCCGACCCTTGCGCCAGCGCGAGCTCCTCTCAGCCGCTGATTGGATGACTGGCTCAGCTTGCTGCGTTTCAATTGGTTGAGATCTCGGTGATGGGCGGGGTTACAGTTGTTGATGGTTGTGAAGCCGCGTCCCAGCTTCCGGCTCTGTCGGCGTGGAGGACGGACCGGGCGGTCCGGGGAGGCCGAGGGCCGGAGCCCGCAGAGGCCGGGGACGCGCTGTGCGGCTCTATCATGTATTTATTCATATTTTAGAAACCGGCTCTTGAGGCGGGGGGCGGGGCCAGGCGACCCTCCCACCGCTCGCGCCCCTCAGTGTCCCTGGCCGGCTGTAAGGACCGGGTCCCGCCGGTGCCCAGCAGCAGCTGAGACGCGGCCCTCGGGCTCTCGGTGTCCTCCCCGGCCGTCCATGCAGCTTCGGGGACGCGCCGCGGCTCTTTCCCTCTCGCCGTTTGCTGATTCATCTTATTCAGCTGACGACCACTGACAAAGGCAACAGTCCGGACTTGCTGTGGGTGTAACGTTCTTCCTTGTATTAGATGTCTGAATGCAAAGACGGAAAGAAGCAGCAAAATACCAGTCAGGCGGCGCCAGTGCTTAATTTGTAAATACAATCGTGCCGGTGCCCAAAGCTCTCCACTGAAACATGCAGTCGCTGCAGTTAAATATGCGACCACAGAACACTGAGGCAGAGTAATCCTGAACCCAATTTGTGCCTCTTTAATCCATTTACAGCCGTCCCTGCGGCTTCAACTCACTCTTGCAGCTTACTGCCTTTGTGCCGCCTTTTCGTTGTTCTCTTCCTCCGTCTTTCCCATATTTGTCTTTTGCTCGCAGCAAATGCTTGAGGTTCAAAAATAAGTCCCAGCCCTCAAAAATAAGTGTTTGTGCCCAGCACCGGAAACCACCAACACAAATTAAGCACTGGGCGGCGGACTAGGCTAAGAAGAGATTTATAATTTACGTGTTTTAAGCCACACCCTTAATTATATTGGCTGCACCCTTTTCAGAGACCCCACGCCCCCCATTCCACTTAAAGCCCTGGTCCCTGGACACTCCTCTCCAGGAAACGGTGTGTCAGGATTGCAGCTGCTTATGCACTTCTTTGTAGTGTATATAGCATGAGCTGCAGGCATATTACACGGGTCACACTCCTGCTCTGCAGGGACACCACGTCCCATGTGCACCCCAGACCTTGCTCCAGCTGCTCTGACACGAGGCCTCCGCACTCCCCTCCCCAGTGCACCCTGGGATACCGGCCATCTGCAGGGCTTTCTCAGGATCACTGCAGAACTGCAGGCAACGCACCCCCTCTAAGGCTGGTTAGATGACCAAGCCTACGTTTGTCTTCCCCAGTAAATTTAATTGAGAGCAGTCTTCTCTAATGAGTAGCTTTTGAGCTGCTATTAGCTCTCTAGTTTCTTGTAAGTGTGTGTTATGTGTACAGCTAACCTTTTGCTTAGTTGAATTAATATATGTATACCAAAATTGCAAATCATATATGCAACACAATAATGAGTGTATTTTTTGAACTCTTAAGCTTGATGTTTAGAAAACAATTGTTGAATTTCCAAAATATAGATACAATTTTTATTTTGGTGCTAAATAATGCAGTGCTTAATATTATTGCCTTGTTGCCTGGGTCTGGACATTGCAGCTCTGATTATTATAAACTACCAATATGAAGACATTCAAACTGTTTATGGTTTATTAATGATAAACCTTCATTATTAGGGTGAGTGTTGTGTACAAACGTTTGAAAAGTTTAACAATCTGAGGCTAAGTATAATGCTCCTACAATGCTCTCTGATTAGATGTAAATGTTTGCAGAAGCTTGTAAGCAAGAGTGATGATTCTTTGCTTTCAAAATAAAATGTTCAGAAAAAAATGTAAGTAGGAAAAAAACATTTCCCTACTATGAAATTTTAGGTGCTATTTCCTTGAAGCGTCATTTAGTAAAATGTGTTGATGCATGCTAGTATTTCCCAAATATATTCCTAATGGAAAATCAGTGTAACCATTTTCAATAAGGTTATGGACAGCATGAAAATAAACAGGCACTGGCAAAGCCAACAGATCAGCATCGTTTTGTGAATCTTTTGATTTTGTCAATGTGTCTATTGCTTTGACATTGCTTTTATAACACTTGTGGGAGCTGCCAGGCCCTCATCATTATAACAAACACAGGCAAAAAGAAAGCACACATTGCCACCAGAGGCATAACAAAGGTCCTGCAGCCCCCATGTGGCCCTTTCCCCCCCCCCCCCCCCCCCCCCAAGTGCGACACCTATCCTGAGTGAGTCTGGTGGGGAAGGGGCTCCATGTTCTTTGCAGGGGGGTGCTTCTAGTTTTGTTATGCCACAGTAGTTCTTAACACTGAACAGAACTACTTTGTGTGCCAAAATGCTTCTTGTGGAAGAGCAAAATTTGATCACTCACAGTAAAGCCAGCCAATTGAGAAATAGAAGTTTAATAAAAACAAAATGTCTTTGTTAATGCCAGACCTAATTAGGGACCCAGTTCTTAAAGAAAGTCACAAAAGTGCACCCATGGCATATGTCTTTGAATTAGTGGCTTTCATGAATTCACAAGGGCTTACAGAAGTAGACCAGAAAATCGTACTCCTAGAAAATATTTGTGAACTCTATTTTAGCATGAGCAAATATGCATGTATAGACTTGCTCATGTGAAAATCTATTGAACGTTTACCCGTTCACTTTCCCTCTAACCACTTGTTTCCCAAACCTGAAAGAATGTTTAGTTCTTCCATTGTCGGGAGTAAATGTCCACTCTTTCTCATTCAGGAAAAAGATTAGAGAAGAGCTGGTGAGCAGACTCAAAGGCATTCCAACCCCGGAATTATTGCTTAATGCTTCCTCCATCCCCAGTATTTAGATCTGCAGAAAGGTGGCAAAATAATGAAATTGCTATAGTCTGGATTGAAATTACAAGTATTCAAGCCCTACAATAGTAACAGCCCTGGCATAATCAGAGAGGCTATTATCATAGCTCTTACGTAATGAGAATGCTGCCATAATTTGTCGGTGCACCTGGTTCTTATTTTCACTCCCAATGGCCCAAGAACTGGAATAGGCACCACCTGGGGAGTTAGGGTCAAAAGCAAACAAACCCAGAGGCTGTTAAGTGAAGTCTTTGATGTCCCTAAGACGTCTTAACGGGAGGCAAGCTCAGTCCAAGCCCTTGGAGACACTTCACAAGCAGGATTTCAGAAGGCAAAGCCCAGTCCTTTCCCTCATAGGCAGAAGCCGCAGCAGCAGGCCAGCACAGCAAAGAAACAGGCAGAATGGTAGGTCTTTCTCTAGAATCATTTTATTCTCTTTGGTAGAGGTTCTTCTTGATCCAGAAGTGTTCTGCAGTTGTGGGTTTTTGGGTTCACTACTTAATCATTTCTGCCTTTTGAAGTAGGCAAACTTCAAAGGAAAGTCTTTGTAGTGCACAAGACCCTGCCTCTTCCTTGCCCTGCCCCAGACACACACTAGGGGATTGGAGACTGTATTGTGAGAGGACAGGTACAGCCCTTTCAAGTGCAGGTGACAGCTCCTCCCTCCCACTCTAACCCAGGAAGACGTATCACAAAATGCAGGACACACCTCAGATCCCTTTGTGTCACTGTTTAGAATGAATTCACAAACAGCCCAACTGTCAGTCAGACCCAGTCGTGTATTAAGCAGCCAGGCAGAGGCACAGAACGGTTAAGCAAGAAAATGCCCACTTTCTGAAAGTGCAAAAAGAACAAGTGATGGATGAAATGCTGAACAATGTCAAACATTCACCCCCAGTACAGATATCTGGGCCTAAAATCATAGTTTTTTTTGCTACCCGTGCCATTCCCGTTTGTACCCAGCCATATGCAAATCAGTCTTGACCCTGTTCCCCAGGGGAACAGTCCAGCACGAACTGCCATGCCAGGTATTCTCTGGACTGGAACCGGTTTTGGGGTATCACCCCTTTGCAGCCAGGTTTGCTTGAATCCAGTGGCCTGGGGAGCACAGGACCCAAGTCTGGGCATACCCTTCCCACTTAGGGCGACATATGCAAAAATAACAAGTGGTGGACATAATGCTAAACAATGTCAAATATTAACCCCCAGTACAGAGATCTTGGCCTAAATCCATTGTTTATTTTGCTACCTATGCCATTCTAGTTTGGACTCAGCCATATGCAAATCAGTCTTGATCCTGTTACCATTGGGAACAGTCCAGCGCCAACTGCCAGGCCAGGTCTTCCTGGGACTGGAAAGAAGCATGAGGGACTGGTTCGGGGTATCATCCCTCCTCAGCCAGGCTCACTTTAATCCAGTGGCCTGGGGAGCACTGGAACCACGTCTGGGCTTACCCTTCCCACTTAAGGCGACATATGCAAAAAGAACAAGTGATGGACGGAATGCTGAATAATGTCAATCATTCACCCCCAGTACAGAGATCTTGACCTAAATCCATCATTTATTTGCTACCCATGCCATTCCAGTTTGGACCCAGCCATATAAAAATCACTCTTGAGCCTGTGTAGAAGGCTGGCCTGGTTTTTACCGGGTACCTGTTGTATTTATACCTTATACCAGGTCCAGTTATCCTTGATTAGTTAAACTGTAGACAGTGTCTAGAAGCCAGGCTTTCTAGTAGTAATGTGGATGATCAGCCAAGGCCTAACTATGAGACATGCAAAGCTCATGCAGTATCACTATAGTCATACAGTACTTACACACATGAAAGAAAATACCCAGTGTTACAAAAATAAAGGGACTTTGTTTAGGTGACACACATACCCAAAATACTCTAGAGACTATACTCCCTTAGTAGGTAAGTAAAAGACAAGTTATATACACTAATATCCAAAAACAGGTAAGTAAACAGAAAACAGTGCAATAAGTGAAAATCATAACAGTTAGAAATGGGCCTACGAGGAACACAAACCATATACTAAGAAAGTGTAATTCGAATGTCGGTTTCCCACCTAGGCAAGTGTAGTGTGTAGAGGGGCAATGGGAGTATTAGAAAACACCAATGGTAAGTAATAGAACCCACCCCAGAGCCCAGGAAAGCAGGAGTAAATCACAGTAACTTTCCTAGAATACACAGAAAAATATAAAAGAAGATAATGCATGAAGCAGAAGAGACTGCCAGACACCAACAGTGGATTCCTAGACCCAACGTGTCTAACGTCAAAATATAAATATGGAGTTAGGTTTGCACCGAATTTGTGTAAAAAATAAAATTAAAAAAAATTATGCTAATTTGTCACAAACAGAGTATAAATCTGCCCCTTGGTGACTTTAGTGGTTCACCCTGATGGGGATTGTGCCTATTGTTTGAGAAGGGCTCACACCTTCCTCAACCAACAATCCTATTTCTCACATTCGTGGCATTGGTGGGATACAGTGCTTGTTTTTTATGCAGTGCTGTACATTAATTGGTGTGACACTAAATTCCCAGATAGGTAATTTGACAACAGAGTTTACAATTTTCCTTAGCTTCTAATTGGCAATTTTCCTCCCTTTTCTAAATTTAAGTTCCCTGTCTGCTTTTTTTCTATAATGGGGATGTAAGTGCTCAACGTTGATATCCTCTGTGTAATAAAGGTTTTTGAAATCCTGTTATGACCCCGAGGCTTCAGATCAGGAGGCCAGCCAACCAGCTCTTGGAGTCGCTCTGAGTTCTGGATTCAAGAGAAATAGGTCTAGTCTTTCTCACCAAGGCAAAAGGGCAGCTGCTCAGCACATCAAAGTAGGATTCCAGCACATTGGCATTCATTCAGAAGCACATCAATTCTTCTTCCGGACAGAGTAGTCACAGGTCCAGAAGTGTACTGAAGGGTGGTGTCTGAGGTCCATCTTTTATACCCTGGTGTGCTGGCTCTGGAAGGTGGGAGAAGGTTCTAGACAATGACTTTGAAGAGCAAGGAATTCCCTGCCTCTCCTGCCCAGGCCCCAAGCTGGCTGGACTGCAGGCACCAAATGGCTAATGTATGAAACTGTCAACTTTCTAAAAGAGGCATTTTCAGGATTGCAATTTAAAATCCAACTTCACCATAAGGTAGGATTTGGAATTGTGATTCCAGGGGCACCAAACATGGTCGCCGAAAGAATGGTGTAGGGGCAGTGCTATCACTGCTGATGAGGAGGGCTTAAACCAACCTGTAGCCTTCATCAGTATGAAGTTACTTCCCAGGCAAGAGAGGTGTAGCAAAATAGAAATGGAAGCCTTTCCAGTCGTCTTGACGCTGAAGTAGCTGAGACCCTACCTGTTTGGGACTCACTTCTGGGTTGAGACAGACCACAGGCTCCTCAAGTGGCTAATATAAATGATGGGTGAGGATCCAAAACTGTTGAGGTGGTCCATCTCCCACCAGGGAATGGACTAAATGATGGAATACTGTCCTTGGTCAGACCACTCCAGTGATGATGGCCTCTCCAGGTTCTTCCAACATAGTGATGAGAACGTCAAAGAGATTTGGTAGTTTTCCCACGTTTAGCTGCGGGGGACATGTTAGACCTGTCAGCCTTAGGGTGGCCTTTCCCCAGACCTGTTGCTTTCATACTCCCACCATCTTGTTTTTCTGATCTTGTTTTTGTTGGCCTTAGGACTCTGCATTTTACCACTCTGGACCAGTGCTAATATGCCAATTGGATAAGCCAATAGTGCCATGTTTAGGGTAGAGAGCACAAGCACTTTAGCCTTGGCTGAGACAAAACTACTGCTGGAGCATAAAATGAGCATGAAGAAGCTGTTGCTCAAAGGTAGGCAACAATGGTGGAGGTAATATCTCAGTGTCCACAGGAGAAACGAGGGTTCACTTCCTAAATGATCTGGTGCTTAACTTTGTTTTGGGGTATGACATAGATAAATGGTTTGAGGCCTATGAGGCTGCATTGGAGATGCACAGGATCCATGAGGAGGATTGAGGGGGGCAGCCTAGATTTACATCCCGAGTGAGGGGAGGGATGCCCTGTCAGCCCTAGTGAAAGCAGACAGGATGAAGTATCCCCCTATGAAGGACTATCACCAAGAAATATGTACTGACCTCAGAAAAGCATAGGCAATAGTTTAGGGACAGACAGAAGTTTCCCCAGCAGTCCTCTGTAGATTGTGTGGACCAATTTCTGGATGGTTGGATGAACGGCAGTGATACAAGTGATTGTAAGGGGCTGTACCATTTGATTGTAAGGAACCACATGTTTAGTCTTTGCTTTACAGAGCTGCGGCAACACCTAGTGGATAGTATGCTTTCTGACCCCAGGGAGCTTGCTAAGGAGGCAGACCACTGGATCTTATTTGTGTCCACAAGAAAGTGTCTGAGAGGGACTCCCAAAAGGTCAGGAGAAAGAGGGGGAGATAAAAACAAAAAGGAGGACTCTCAAGCCCCCCAAAACAGATCTTAATGGAAGGGGTCCCAGTCCCAACCTGACCTCAAGAAGAATTCATTTGTTGACAAGATCACTGGAAAGGTTGTCGCTAAGTGTTATGCGTGTTTCAAGTTTGGGCATGCCAAGGGAGATTTCAAGTGTCTCAAAAAGGCACAGCCCTCCACTGGTGGCTATACCTAAGGGTTTGCCAGTGTAGCGCTTGGAATGAGACAGTATGGGGGGCAGCTGAGGTTACCTTACTGTCCCTTGGCGAAAGGAGATGGTGCCCAAAGCTCATATCTTCCAATACTTCAAAGTATAGGCAGTGGTTCATCACCAATTGGCAGACAGTGGAGGCTCTCAGGGACACAGGAGCCAGTATGAAGATTCTCAGGTGTCATCAGGTGTAATCGCAGCAGATGATATCGAATACATTCCCCCAGGTTTGTAGTAGCAGACAACCGTAAGAGTCATTACCCAGTGGCTCTGGTTTCCTTTGAGTGGGTGAGGGGTCTCAGGTTCTCTTAAGTTAGTGAGCCTCGCCATGCTTGTGGATGATTTGTTAGGAAATGACCTGGAGACACTACCTGGAAGGACATGGAGCTCTCGTCGCACCTGGAAATGTTTGGGTTACCTGAGTGGGTCTGTATGACCACACGGTCCATGACTGTCAAGAAGTAGAGCCAATGAAGCATTGAAAAATGGCCCAGGCAACTGACAATAAAAGGAAGGGCAAGAGGCATGGGAAATCAGCCACTGAAACTCCTGCAGTACAGGTGGATGTGACACCAGAGGAGGCTGCCTCGGAGCCTATTTGGGAGGGCGCTTCCTGGAGGTAAACAGGTGGCCCTCCCAGGTGGAACTGAAGACAGCTATGTCATCTGTAGGAAAGTACCATCTTGCCTGGCATGTTACCCCCATTTTTCACTGTATATATGTTGTTTTAGTTGTATGTGTCACTGGGACCCTGGTAACCCAGGGCCCCAGTGCTCATAAGTGTGCCTGAATGTGTTACCTGTGTAGTGACTAACTGTCTCACTGAGGCTCTGCTAATCAGAACCTCAGTGGTTATGCTCTCTCATTTCTTTCCAAATTGTCACTGACAGGCTAGTGACCATTTTTACCAATTTACATTGGCTTACTGGAACACCCTTATAATTCCCTAGTATATGGTACTGAGGTACCCAGGGTATTGGGGTTCCAGGAGATCCCTATGGGCTGCAGCATTTCTTTTGCCACCCATAGGGAGCTCTGACAATTCTTACACAGGCCTGCCACTGCAGCCTGAGTGAAATAACGTCCACGTTATTTCACAGCCATTTTACACTGCACTTAAGTAACTTATAAGTCACCTATATGTCTAACCTTTACCTGGTAAAGGTTAGGTGCAAAGTTACTTAGTGTGAGGGCACCCTGGCACTAGCCAAGGTGCCCCCACATTGTTCAGAGCCAATTCACTGAACTTTGTGAGTGCGGGGACACCATTACACGCGTGCACTTCATATAGGTCACTACCTATATGTAGCTTCACCATGGTAACTCCGAATATGGCCATGTAACATGTCTATGATCATGGAATTGCCCCCTCTATGCCATCCTGGCATTGTTGGTACAATTCCATGATCCCAGTGGTCTGTAGCACAGACCCTGGTACTGCCAGACGGCCCTTCCTGGGGTTTCACTGCAGCTGCTGCTGCTGCCAACCCCTCAGACAGGCAGCTGCCCTCCTGGGGTCCAGCCAGGCCTGGCCCAGAATGGCAGAACAAAGAACTTCCTCTGAGAGAGGGTGTGACACCCTCTCCCTTTGGAAAATGGTGTGAAGGCAGGGGAGGAGTAGCCTCCCCCAGCCTCTGGAAATGCTTTGTTGGGCACAGATGTGCCCAATTCTGCATAAGCCAGTCTACACCGGTTCAGGGACCCCTTAGCCCCTGCTCTGGCGCGAAACTGGACAAAGGAAAGGGGAGTGACCACTCCCCTGACCTGCACCTCCCCTGGGAGGTGTCCAGAGCTCCTCCAGTGTGCTCCAGACCTCTGCCATCTTGGAAACAGAGGTGCTGCTGGCACACTGGACTGCTCTGAGTGGCCAGTGCCACCAGGTGACGTCAGAGACTCCTGCTGATAGGCTCCTTCAGGTGTTAGTAGCCTTTCCTCTCTCCTAGGTAGCCAAACCCTCTTTTCTGGCTATTTAGGGTCTCTGTCTCTGGGGAAACTTTAGATAACGAATGCATGAGCTCAGCCGAGTTCCTCTGCATCTCTCTCTTCACCTTCTGATAAGGAATCGACCGCTGACCGCGCTGGAAGCCTGCAAACCTGCAACATAGTAGCAAAGACGACTACTGCAACTCTGTAACGCTGATCCTGCCGCCTTCTCGACTGTTTTCCTGCTTGTGCATGCTGTGGGGGTAGCCTGCCTCCTCTCTGCACCAGAAGCTCCGAAGAAATCTCCCGTGGGTCGACGGAATCTTCCCCCTGCAACCGCAGGCACCAAAAAGCTGCATTACCGGTCCCTTGGGTCTCCTCTCAGCACGACGAGCGAGGTCCCTCGAATCCAGCTACGCTGTCCAAGTGACCCCCACAGTCCAGTGACTCTTCAGCCCAAGTTTGGTGGAGGTAAGTCCTTGCCTCACCTCGCTGGGCTGCATTGCTGGGAACCGCGACTTTGCAGCTACTCCGGCCCCTGTGCACTTCCGGCGGAAATCCTTCGTGCACAGCCAAGCCTGGGTCCACGGCACTCTAACCTGCATTGCACGACTTTCTAAGTTGGTCTCCGGCGACGTGGGACTCCTTTGTGCAACTTCGGCGAGCACCGTTTCACGCATCCTCGTAGTGCCTGTTTCTGGCACTTCTCCGGGTGCTACCTGCTTCAGTGAGGGCTCTTTGTATTGCTCGACGTCCCCTCTCTCTGCAGGTCCAATTTGCAACCTCCTGGTCCCTCCTGGGCCCCAGCAGCGTCCAAAAACGCCAAACGCACGATTTGCGTGTAGCAAGGCTTGTTGGCGTCCTTCCGGCGGGAAAACACTTCTGCACGACTCTCCAAGGCGAGAGGGATCCGTCCACCAAAGGGGAAGTCTCTAGCCCTTTGCGTTCCTGCAGAAACCTCAGCTTCTTCTGTCCAGTCGAAGCTTCTTTGCACCGCAGCTGGCATTTCCTGGGCATCTGCCCATCTCCGACTTGCTTGTGACTTTTGGACTTGGTCCCCTTGTTCCACAGGTACCCTAGATTGGAAATCCACAGTTGTTGCATTGCTGGTTTGTGTCTTTCCTGCATTATTCCTCTAACACGACTTCTTTGTCCTTAGGGGAACTTTAGTGCACTTTGCACTCACTTTTCAGGGTCTTGGGGAGGGTTATTTTTCTAACTCTCCCTATTTTCTAATAGTCCCAGCGACCCTCTACAAGGTCACATAGGTTTGGGGTCCATTCGTGGTTCGCATTCCACTTTTCGAGTATATGGTTTGTGTTGCCCCTATCCCTATGTTTCCCCATTGCATCCTATTGTAACTATACATTGTTTGCACTGTTTTCTAAGACTATACTGCATATTTTTGCTATTGTGTATATATATCTTGTGTATATTTCCTATCCTCTCACTGAGGATACACTCTAAGATACTTTGGCATATTGTCATAAAAATAAAGTACCTTTATTTTTAGTATAACTGTGTATTGTGTTTTCTTATGATATTGTGCATATGACACTAAGTGGTACTGTAGTAGCTTCACACGTCTCCTAGTTCAGCCTAAGCTGCTCTGCTAAGCTACCATTATCTATCAGCCTAAGCTGCTAGACACCCTATACACTAATAAGGGATAACTGGGCCTGGTGCAAGGTGCAAGTACCCCTTGGTACTCACTACAAGCCAGTCCAGCCTCCTACATCATCTAGGTAAGCAGCACTGAAGTCCTCCATCCCAGCCAGGACCTGATCCACCAACTGCTGAATGGTGGCAGGGGCATTCTTGAGTCCAAAGAGCATTACCCTAACTTGGAAGTGGCCCTATGGGGTAGAAAATGCTAACTTCTCTTTGCCCCCACAGTTAGGGAGATCTGCCAGCATCCTGAAGTGAGGTCAAAAGTATTCAGGAACTGGGGAGCCCATAACCAGACTATGAGCTCATCAGCTTGGGGGATAGGGTGTGCAACAGTCTCTGTGACTGATTTGAGTTCACTATAGTCCACACAGTTCCAGAGTTCTGGGGTGGCACCCACTGGGGCAGCCTTGGGAACCAGCACCACTGGGCTGGACCAGGGACTACTAGGGTGCCCAATCACTCCCACCTCCAGCATCTTGTAGATTTATTCCTTAATAGTGGCTTTCACCTTGCCTGACAGACTGTCGATCTTGTTTTTGAAAAGTGGGCTCTCACAAGTGTCTATGTTATGGGTACACAGGTGTGTAAGCCCAGGGGTGAGAGAGAACAGGAAGTCAAACTGTCCCAACAACTTGTGAAAGCCCCTCCTCTGCTCTAGAGTCAGGATAGGAGAATGGTTGACACCGTCCACTGACCTATGTATTTCTTTGGATTGCGGAAGGTCAGGGAGAGACTCACTCTCCTCTTTCAACCATCATCTGTCACCAGCAGCATGGTGACCTCACACCTCTAGTCCTGGGCATTGAGGTGATTCACATGGAGTGCCCTTGAGGGGCTTCAGGGTGTCTTGACGTCTTCAAAGTAGGTGGCCTCCCCCTTTCTCTCCTTCACCTCGTAGGTCCTGTCCAACAGTCTTGGAGGACCCTTGGCGCCACTGGTTCCATTACCCAAACTTTCTGGTCTGGCTGAAACTCCACCAGAATGTCCTTCTGTTCATACCAGGGTTTCATGACCTCCTGGCTGGCTTCTAAATTCTCAGAAACCTTTTCCAGAACTTTTACATCTGGTTCCTAAAGGCCAGCTGTGGGAAAGTACCATCTTGCCTGGCATGTTAACCCCATATTTCACGGCATATATGTTGTTTTAGTGTATGTGTCACTGGGACCCTGCCAGCCAGGGCCCCAGTGCTCATAAGTGTGCCCTGTATGTGTTCCCTGTGTGATGACTAACTGTCTCACTGAGGCTCTGCTAATCAGAACCTCAGTGGTTATGCTCTCTCTGCTTTCCAAATTGTCACTAACAGGCTAGTGACCAATTTCACCAACTCACATTGGCATACTGGAACACCCTTATAATTCCCTAGTATATGGTACTGAGGTACCCAGGGTATTGGGGTTCCAGGAGATCCCTATGGGCTGCAGCATTTCTTTTGCCACCCATAGGGAGCTCTGACAATTCTTACACAGGCCTGCCAGTGCAGCCTGAGTGAAATAACGTCCACATTATTTCACAGCCATTTACCACTGCACTTAAGTAACTTATAAGTCACCTATATGTCTAACCTTCACCTGGTGAAGGTTGGGTGCAAAGTTACTTAGTGTGTGGGCACCCTGGCACTAGCCAAGGTGCCCCCACATCGTTCAGGGCAAATTCCCCGGACTTTGTGAGTGCGGGGACACCATTACACGCGTGCACTGTACATAGGTCACTACCTATGTACAGCGTCACAATGGTAACTCCGAACATGGCCATGTAACATGTCTAAGATCATGGAATTGTCCCCCCAATGCCATTCTGGCATTGGGGGGACAATTCCATGATCCCCCGGGTCTCTAGCATAGTACCCGGGTCCTGCCACAATGCCTTTCCGGGGTCTCCACTGCAGCTGCTGCTGCTGCCAGCCCCTCAGACAGGTTTCTGCCCTCCTGGGGTTCCAGGCAGCCCTGGCCCAGGAAGGCAGAACAAAGGATTTCCTCTGAGAGAGGGTGAGGAGTAGCCTCCCCCAGCCTCTGGAAATGCTTTGATGGGCACAGATGGTGCCCATCTCTGCATAAGCCAGTCTACACCGGTTTAGGGATCCCCCAGCCCTGCTCTGGCACGAAACTGGACAAAGGAAAGGGGAGTGACCACTCCCCTGACCTGCACCTCTCAGGGGAGGTGCCCAGAGCTCCTCCAGTGTGTCCCAGACCTCTGCCATCTTGAAAACAGAGGTGTCTGTGGCACACTGGACTGCTCTGGGTGGCCAGTGCCAGCAGGTGACGTGAGAGGCTCCTTCTGATATGCTCTTACTTCTCTTGGTAGCCAGTCCTCCTTCCTTGGTAGCCAGACCTCCTTTTCTGGCTATTTAGGGTCTCTGCTTTGGGGAATTCTGTGTCAGGACCCTTAACTAATCTAAATGAATTTTCCCCTTGTGCCAACTTATACAATATCTTTCTGGTCAAGTTTTCCTTAATTGACACCCTCAATGCCATTATTTCCCAAAATCCTGGTAAGGACCCTAGGCTAAATTAAATGTGATGGAGAACGGTGACATCATTCTGGAATAATTCCAAAATCATTGATTATTACAATCCTCAAAAAGGGCTCACAAGGCCTTTTGGAAAATTATTGCCCAATAAGCCAGATCTGTAACATGCAAAAGATCTTCAGTATGCAGATAAACTATTAATATGGATTGACAAAAACATATTCTCTCCCACTTCCAGGGAGGTTTCTGATCAAGGGTCACCCCCATGGACCAGTTCTTTTTTTTTGATTAAGTGGAAGTCCATTGATATCAGTGACTGCCACTTGTGTGTGGCTTTTGTGGACTTTTCAGGTGGACTTTGATCTCGTCCAGAGATTAAAACTGTGGGAGGTGTTTGCTAAACAAGGAGCCCCCCTGAATTTAATTTCTATAATAATCCAATTGTATTCAGAGAAGTTTGCTCAGGTTCAGCGGGTGTACATGGAAAGCTTACACAGAAGGTGAAAATGAACTAAGGAGTTCACCAGGGCTGTCCTGGCTTCACCTCTTTTCCTACTCTTTATGAATTGTTGCTTTGATATTTTCTCAAATATTTCTAATGACTCCCCTTGTATCGCAGGCCAGAAAGTCCCAGGTTTGCTCTTTGCAGATGATAATTCATTATTATTCTGGCCTCCGGTGGGCATTAAAATTCTCTTAGAGTTTTGAGTTTTGCTTAAATTATGGTCTAGAAATTGCTGCTGCAAAGTTAAATTTCATGGTACTCAGTCTCCAAAAATCATTTTGTCGGTTGATTGCTATAAAGGATTTTTCCTTGGATAAAGTCCATAGATTTAAGCACATGTTAGCTCTAGTTAAGAGCGATTTAGAGTTGAATCACAGGTCGACCGCGTTACTTAAATCTGCCAACTGCTTGTCCACTTTTTCTTTATCACCTGTTCTAGAAGTATATAGGGCTAAAGTTGTCAATACAGCGCACGTGGTTCTGACCTCCGGGGCCATCACAAGCTAGAAGCATTTGAAAAAAAGCAAGAAAAAATTTATCACATCTTTATTGAAGGTCCTGAGAAGCACTCTGACTCTTCCACTGGGAATTGATTCTGCCTGAAAACCTGTTTCCCTTGTTGCCAAAGACTAAACCTCTCCTGTACTGGACATGCTGTTGGACAGTGGATGAGGTGTCTATAGCGAAGCAGTACACAATGTCATAACCAGAAGAGGTGCCCTAGAGATTATGGGGGCTGCCTGTGTAAAATCCCCCCCTAAATAACTTTGGCCTGGGCATGTTCCATTCGGGTCCCCAACAGATCCCCAGACACTGTTCGATAATATTACAAATGGATATTGAGAAATAATGACATGAAAATGTTTGGCATCGCTTGTGAATGGTAGTCTTACAGATTGTGTTTTTGCATTCAGATGAGGTCTAGAAATTGTGGATTTCCTAAATTATAATAGTTACCCTCAGGCCAGGGCACTGTACATCAGATTTAAACTTGGTACACTTTAATTGGCTACTTTCACCTTTAAAAGAACATGTGATTGATCAAGCTCAAATCTTTGGTGTTTAATGTCTCGACTGAAAGCGAGGAACACCTCTTATTCCTTTATGGAGCTTATCATAACATAAGTGTTAAATGGATTGTTTCCTTGGGCTTACTTTAGAAATTGAAAATGACATACAGTTGGAACCATTTCTAGATGCTGTTTCGCCAACCATGGCCAAACGTTTACATGCGAATTGTAGGTATGGAATTCAGCCCCTAAGGGGGTTCGCCAGTAATTTTCTATCCACCATATGTGGCCAAGTGAAAGAAGTGGATTATCCCGACGTGCTGGTTGTTACATGCTACACGGCACGAAGAGGCCATGCAGTTTTTAAATTCAGACACAAGAAGTTCTATAGTTTTTGCTGAGGCTCGTTTTCTCCTATCAAGTTGGAATGTGAGAATCAAGATGTTATCTTTAAACTAAACAGTATTAACTGTGTTCCCTAGTTAGTTTTGGATGGATTAGGGCTATACTTTGCATGTTTTTAGCTTTAGTCTTTTAATGAGAATCAGTTAATTACTAATGTGTTATTTGGGTATTACCATGGAAATAATCTATTATATGGATGTATAACTACTGAACATACCAACATTGGAAGGCAGAAACACATTGTTATCCACTGCCCTATGTATATCTCTTGGCTCTGAGACTTTTTTTTAACCCACACGCAGTGGAAACAAAATTGAGTTTTTTCTTTTTTGCTTTTTCCCAACCCTAACTATGTCATTACTTTTAACATCTAATGTTTTAAATTAATTCTTTTACAACGTTTTGGATGGTATTGCAGTTTCATTGAGATATTTGTAAATATTGTTAATGTACTTTTATTGTGTGAAGTCACCAAAATAAAGTTGATGTTGATGCTGTATCCAAGTTTTTACAGGAGGCATGGTGTATACGCTTAAAATTAATGAAGCTCTGATGTTAGATTGAATGCAAATGCTATATATATTTTTATGGAGTTTTTAATGTTATGAATAATATGATTTTGGCTATTGTATTGTTTATTTTTTAGCATTTATGAAGCAAAATAATGTGTTTAGCTAAAGCATATATCAAGATTTTATACTTTTAAATTAGTGCATATATTTTTTATTTACTTATGTCGATGGTTCAGTGAACCCAGGCAAACAATAAAGGACGGGTTGTTGGCTCCCACAGGGGTTGTTTATTGGAACCTCGTTGTTTACCTTAGTGTAATTTATAATAATAAAAACTCTGTGTATGAAAATAAGAAAGACACCCTACTAAGTTAATGCATTCAGATTTTATTGCTTATTTGAAGTTCAAAGATATGTTTAATCCGTTACAGAACTACAAGCAAGGAATTCTCCCCTTCCTCTGAAACAGTAACTCAGTGTACAAGACGAGGGTATAGATAAGAAAGATGGAAGGGAGGGTAACACCAACACCTGTGTCTACAGCTCCCACAACCCCTGCTATAGACTTTGTGTCTGGCTCTGCAGATTCTCTTACCAGCCCTGATGATGAAAAGATGTCCCCATATGATCTCTAATCAGCGCCTCACTGCTTTTGCAAGCTAGAAGTTATTGTCAGAGATGGGCCGTGTAATTATATCTTCAGATGACCCAGGATAGATCTTATCCTGTCACAAGTAATCTGCAATGTACAAGGAGTTACTAAGTGATTTGTGCTCACTCAAGGCTGTCTGATATTCCGTGTAAAGGAGGTATTATCAGCAAGATGCAGAGGTGCCAGTGAAGTACATCCTTCCCTCATCCGGAGGGTTCTTCTCGCAGTGGAATCTTGAAAAGCTTCTTGATGCTGGTCAGAGAAGAGCCAGGTCTGTCCGGTGCCTCAAATAACAAACAGGCAGCGGAGCAGGCATTAGACCCAGATAGGAGGAGGTGGAGCATTGGGATCAACTATGGGAAAAAAGAATTCAAAAGTTTTATGAAACTATGAAGCAGTAAAGATAGATACAATCAAGCTATCAATCCTCCTTTGTAACAATTATCCTTATCTACTTACTGTTCACTCTTACAATATATATGTACTGGAGTTTATAAAAAACATTGCTTGAGGGAGTAAAATATAACAGAGAAATCTGTAGAGAGGGCTTGATCAAGAATCTTCATACACTGGATGCAGCGAAGGAGTAAATCATTAACATGTAGAGCCACAAGTGAGAGAAGGCTATAGTAAGACTTATTTTAAATTCAGCATCAGCAGAAGAGCAGCAGCACCCAGGCAGAATTGGTGTTAAGTAGGAGGAGGAGAGGAGATAGGAGTGACGTCAGTTGAGGGTGGGGGAGGAAGAAAAGGAGGAAAGGAGAGAGTCAGCGGGTGGGGGGGTTGAGTTTAAACAGATAGAGTTTAAACAGTTTTGGGGGGAATTTGAAGGTTTCCAGGACATTAGAGACCTTTGGGTAAGGAGCTGCAGAAAACTGGGGCTGCACCAAAGTAGTGATGGGTAGCAGTTAGTTTGTTTCCTTTCCTTGTACTTTATTATAAAGAGAATCCTAAGTTGGGGTGGAGATGTCCCTGTGGTGAAGGATAGGGAAAATGAAAAATGTTTCTTGAACTTTATATTAAATTAGTAAACGTATGTTTATATTAAATAATAATGTAAATTAATTATGTAGATATTTGGTTTTAATACAGAACAAAACAAAAAATGGCACCACACTATTAACTTAATTTTTTTATTGAGTCTTTAACCAATATTTAAAATATTTTAAATTAAAAGAAATTCTGAAGTTTACGGTAAAAAAGAAGATTCCACTTAAAGTAAAAAAGTACATTTCTTAGTAATCAAAATTTAATAAAGGTGATGTAAACATTCATATATGAGTAATCTATTTATCATTTAATAAAAAATGTTACATTAATTTATAAATGCAAAAAAAGTTGTTAAAAATATTTTATAATTAAATATTGTTTTATGTTTAGTTTTTGTTAGCATAAAATTATCTTTATTCATATTTTGAACCATTTTAAATAATTTAACGTAAACAATTTACTATGGGATGTTATTTTAAGTCCTGGCATTTATTGGTTTCTACTGGAGGGTGCTACACTATCAGTGGTTGGGCATGTGTGATACTGGACTTACTACTGGTTCTTTCTGGCAGTAAGAACTCACACTTGTAAATTTGTCTCCACCCCCTGTTTTCGGGAGGGGAGGTGTGTGAGACTACACTTTTGAGTAACTTTGTATTTGAATTTTCTGAATAACCATAAGTAGTAAAGTTACTTATATGTGAAGGAGTAAATTGCACATGTAAATTTCTCACAAGTGTAAGTTACCTTCGTGAATAGCACACGTTGTGAGGGGATAAGCATTGCATTTTGCGTGCGAGTTGTGATTTGCTTGTCTGTTATGCATAATGGTTTACGTTCACACACCAAGGGGTTCACTAACCTGCGACTAACCACCACAGACTGCCAAAGCTCTCTGAACACAGCCTTTGGGGGTTGGCTGCAGAGCCTGGCCTCTGGCCTGGCCTTGTATGACATTTTTTATTACGGATTGTGAATCCAGTTGTGTGGTTTGCAAGCCCATAGCAAGCCTCACAGGTAGGAACTATGACTCCAGGCCAATCTTCTTCATGGGGTTGTTGAGGACTTTCCGCTGGGTTCCTGGTCCTGGTTTGGGTTCACAAACATGCAAAAGGTGCTCAATAAATGTTCATGCGTCTGCTTTGTGGTGTCCTTATATGTTTATTTACATTATGAAAAAAAACATATTGAACGCAAAACTGAAAAAGCCCTGAATTTGCTAGTTGTGGTATGCAATGTGTATCACAAAATTCTTATTAGTGAACTATAACTTTAATCGCACCCTCTCCCACATGTATCCTTTCCTCTGTTTGACAGACCTGCTCAGAATTTGAATTAACCAACAGGAACCTGCCACATTTTGTATTCAGCCATTAAACAGTGCCAAAGGTATTAGTAAATCAAAACATAGTTCCCCCCTTCCTTTTACTCTCCTCTCATTAGACCTGCACAAAACCTGAAACACTGGCCCTGTTACATCTTACTAACTGCTTGACACATTTGATGCAGATTCATCAAACAGCTCCAAAGTTATAAGCAAGTCCGAATTGTATTGGCACTGTCTTTAACTTTTTCCCTCACTTTGATGAGTTAATACAGCAGTGGTGGAAGTAGTGGGGAGTAATCCTTTGTTCAAATTCTAGTGAGCGACCATGACTTCTTCTCAGAGGGTATCAGGTGTTTGCTCACACTTAATGGCACTCAGTCTTTCTATGTCACTTATTCTCCCTCAGCCTTATTCACTTACTCTCATTCACACTTTCACTTACTTTTACTTATTCTGACTCACCCTGTCTCAGTGACTCACCTAGTCTCTGTCTCAATTAATCTGACTCAGTCTTCTTCATTCCCACTCATTCTGATTCACTCAATCTCACTCTGACTCACTCATTCGCACTAAGTCAAACTCATTCTCAATCATTCTGATTCGCTCATTCTCATTGTGACTCATTCATTCTCACTTAGTCTCCGTTCCACTCAGTCTCACTCTGCTTCGCTTATACTCAGTCTCTTTTCCCTGACTCAGCCTGCAGCACCAATGGCTACATTTAGATGTGGCTCTTCAGCACGTCACAGGTGGGGGAGGCGCTGAGGTGTGCCCTGAGGGCAGGCCTGGGTTCTTGTAAGCCCTGGATAATCTCTTTGAACGGTGCTGGTACCTTACTGCAGCTGTGCCATCCATCAGACACTGTTATTAGCTGCCTCAGGCTGTTGCTTGGTGGCATATTTTTCACCAAGAGTGAATAATATGCTAGTATTCATTCTTGGTGCAATAATAATGGGCCAGAGAACATGGAGGCTGTGACCCTGGAGTCGTAAAGTAACAGTCACTGCTGTAACAAATGACATATCATTAGAAAATCATTCCAGCAGGCATCTGCCAGATTTTGTGCAGATGTGTCAAACAGTGCCAAGTTAACTTCAAAATCAGAACTTGTTATCCTTCATTATTACCTGGCATTCCCCCCTTTGGTGGAGCTGCACAAAGTTGAAAATGCAAAGAGTAAACATCACATACTAAATGTTTGCGAAATGTCATGCATGTCAAACAGCGCCAAAGCTATAAGCAAATCAACAAATTACTTTTCAACTGACAAGATGTAAAAAAGATATGCAAAGTGTGAACATTTTTAGGCCTATTCTGCAGCTTTTTCAAATGCTAATATCTGCAAAATGACTGAGCAGATTTGGAAAGCACGCTCCCTGGGTAAAGTTTTACATTTGTGCTAACATTGGTGTAAACCTGTTCGGTGGCTTTGGCTCTAGGTGTGAGCAAAAGTTCCCATAGGAGCTAAAATGGGAGAAACATCTTCTCTAACCCCTTTTTGACTGTTTTCCCTCCGGATGGCACTGCATGAAGGAATCCTATTTGAATGTGCTAAGAGTGGCACTAAATATTACTGACTGCCACAAAACACTAGGAAGGTGTAACAGAATGTTTGCACCGTTCTACACCTAGATCTGGTGTTTGGATGTTTGTGGTGTGTGCTGTGTGTTTCGTGTTGCACTGTAGATGTGTACTACTGCACCCGTTCCATGTGTGGAGGAAGCTTGCTGTCCTCCAGCCAGTGCTGCACCTCTTGTGGGTATAAACGATGCTTGCACTAGTTGTAATAGTTCTGTGCCTCTTCTCTGTGACATAAGCCTGCACTGTTGCTGCCAAGTTTGGCCTTTTTTGTGTGCAAAGGAAGACTGCACTGTGGGTGCACTAACAATATCCCCTTTCTGCTTCTTAATAAAGTTTGAGGGGACCTTGCTCTACTCAATAGGACCCAACACCATGTCTTTACTGCATGTCATGCATAGAAGTGTATTGCACACAGAGATATTTCACCAGAACCGTAGCAGCCGGGGTTAAAACTATACGTTAGATGCACTTGGGCCTCCTACAAGCTCATTTGTTTTTCCCTAAGAAGTGTGAAGTTTGAATTTGTTGACTCTCAAAGAGAGTTAGGCTGTAGTCGGCTAACAGCATAGAATTTGACCTTTGCCCTGCAGCCATACACGTGTGAATTATATGTTCAGTATCACACTCATTGTAACTAACCGTCTGTGTTCTTTGTGCCATTTGAGCCGGTTTTGGTGCTCTGAGACACAATCCGGCCTGAAGTAGGGTGAGCCCCCCCCTCAACGAGGCACTGGTTAGGGGTTAACATGGAGACCCCGTGCATTGACACTGTACCTGGGTTAGTGCACTCGACGCTGCAGAACCGCCTGCAGCATTTCTGCCTCCCAGGGCATCGACTATCCGATTTGCACTTCACTGGGATGTTTAGTAGGGCGCACACAACATTGACACGAGGACACTTCCCGGGTTTCTCTGTAAAGAACAAGATGTAAGAATTAGCCTGCTGGCCTGATTGTTCAGGTCCAACCCCCCTGAAATGCACATGACTCTTGAGCACAGACAGAGACTGCCCGTAACCCACCCTTTGTACTGGGCTAGACATGACACAGCTCACCAAACCATCATTGTGCAAGACAAACTTAGGTCTGAGGAGACGGCAGAGCGCACACAGCTCCCGCCATCCAGCGCCTCCCAAGGAAGCTTGCACCCTCTCGCCTCATGTAACGTTACTATTGATAAAACATTCATTTTCAGTAGTTGGTTCTAGTATTAATCCCAGATGAAAGGATTACTTTTTCAACCTCAGAATGGTGAAAGGCTGAGTCAAACCAGGTAACACTGGGCTCTGTGGCCGTCACTCGTATCTCTTCAGGAGGCACATGAACCTGAGCGTAGAGGGCATCATGATTGCCAGCTCTAGAGCAGGGCGGGCTTCAGGGCGGTGTGCCCGGTGGTGCCGCACCAGGTGCTGACCTCAAGGGGGCGCTGTGTTTAGCAATTACTTACAAAACCTGCAATTTAAAATCATCTGCTGAAAAGTTCCTTGTGCCTCCAGCCTTTAGGAAGCAATTAAAATGTCACAATAACTCTAGTGATTAATGTTTTTGTTAGAGAGATCGGCGTTTTGTAAAGTGGGTATGGAGAGATGAGGGGTACTTTTGCTGACTGGTAGTGAGGGAATCTGAGGAGGTGCTCATGGTGCACCGGGCACCACAGGCACTAAAGCCAGCCCTGCTCCACGGTCCTCCCCAGCCAGGGAGCATGCGAATGAATACACCACACATGGAGCTCTGGAAAAAACGTCTTTATTCCTCAACGTACTGTCACGCTGTGCACGCATTGCATCATAATTTTTATAACCTCACTTTAACACCTTCCATCAGATTACGTAATTCCTATCTGAAGTCCACCCAGGACCATGAGGGCCCTAGTGCACATACTATCAAAGACACTACATCTCCCCCTTTGTTGAATAAAAAGTACAAACCACATCAGTATGGTAGTTCTTGAATAAGCCCCCGAGGCTCTCGAACTGGTGTGACAGATCGGGTGCTTCGAGGTAGTTGAGATGCACTGTAGTTATGCATCAATGACATAGGCTCAGATGTGTGATCTGTATGTTCAAGCGGGGTCGTCTCGCTTGTGATCTTAGGCGCTGACGAACATTGAGGTAAGTATTTAAAATGTGATGAGTCCTGAGTGATAGATTTTCCAGGACGATGTGCTGTCACCATGTGTCCTTTGCATGTCACAACCCTCAATGGGTCAACAGTAAATGGAGTGTCTGTTTTCTGCTTCCGTTTCTTTTTCACCAGTACTGTGAGAAAGTAGCCTCTTTCTAGCCTTATTACCCCCACTTTTGGCCTGTTTGTGAGTGTATGTCAGGGTGTTTTCACTGTCTCACTGGGATCCTGCCAGCCAGGGCCCAGTGCTCATAGTGAAAACTCTATGTTTTCAGTATGTTTGTTATGTCACTGGGAACCTGCTAGCCAGGACCCCAGTGCTCATAAGTTTGTGACCTATATGTATGTGTTCCCTGTGTGATGCCTAACTGTCTCACTGAGGCTCTGCTAACCAGAACCTCAGTGGTTATGCTCTCTCATTTCTTTCCAAATTGTCACTAACAGGCTAGTGACCAATTTCACCAATTCACATTGGCTTACTGGAACACCCTTATAATTCCCTAGTATATGGTACTGAAGTACCCAGAGTATTGGGGTTCCAGGAGATCCCTATGGGCTGCAGCATTTCTTTTGCCACCCATAGGGAGCTCTGACAATTCTTACACAGGCCTGCCACTGCAGCCTGAGTGAAATAACGTCCACGTTATTTTCACAGCCATTTTACACTGCACTTAAGTAACTTATAAGTCACCTATATGTCTAACCTTTACCTGGTAAAGGTTAGGTGCAAAGTTACTTAGTGTGAGGGCACCCTGGCACTAGCCAAGGTGGCCCCACATTGTTCAGAGCCAATTCCCTGAACTTTGTGAGTGCGGGGACACCATTACACGCGTGCACTACATATACGTCAGTACCTATATGTAGCTTCACAATGGTAACTCCGAATATGGCCATGTAACATGTCTATGATCATGGAATTGCCCCCTCTATGCCATCCTGGCATAGTTGGCACAATCCCATGATCCCAGTGGTCTGTAGCACAGACCCTGGTACTGCCAAACTGCCCTTCCTGGGGTTTCATTGCAGCTGCTGCTGCTGCCAACCCCTCAGACAGGCATCTGCCCTCCTGGGGTCCAGCCAGGCCTGGCCCAGGATGGCAGAACAAAGGACTTCCTCTGAGAGAGGGTGTTACACCCTCTTCCTTTGGAAAATGGTGTGAAGGCAGGGGAGGAGTAGCCTCCCCCAGCCTCTGGAAATGCTTTGTTGGGCACAGATGTGCCCAATTCTGCATAAGCCAGCCTACACCGGTTCAGGGGACCCCTTAGCCCTGCTCTGGCGCGAAACTGGACAAAGGAAAGGGGAGTGACCACTCCCCTGACCTGCACCTCCCCTGGGAGGTGTCCAGAGCTCCTCCAGTGTGCTCCAGACCTCTGCCATCTTGGAAACAGAGGTGCTGCTGGCACACTGGACTGCTCTGAGTGGCCAGTGCCACCAGGTGACGTCAGACCTATTTAGGGTCTCTGTCTCTGGGGAAACTTTAGGTAACGAATGCAAGAGCTCATCAGAGTTCCTCTGCATCTCTCTCTTCACCTTCTGCCAAGGAATCGACTGCTGACCGCGCTGGAAGCCTGCAAACCTGCAACATAGTAGCAAAGACGACTACTGCAACTCTGTAACGCTGATCCTGCCGCCTTCTCGACTGTTTTCCTGGTGGTGCATGCTGTGGGGGTAGTCTGCCTCCTCTCTGCACCAGAAGCTCCGAAGAAATCTCCGTGGGTCGACGGAATCTTCCCCCTGCAACCGCAGGCACCAAAAAGCTGCATTACCGGTCCCTTGGGTCTCCTCTCAGCACGACGAGCGAGGTCCCTCGAATCAAGCAACTCTGTCCAAGTGGCCCCCACAGTCCAGTGACTCTTCAGTCCAAGTTTGGTGGAGGTAAGTCCTTGCCTCACCTCGCTAGACTGCATTGCTGGGAACCGCGACTTTTGCAGCTACTCCGGCCCCTGTGCACTTCCGGCGGAAATCCTTTGTGCACAGCCAAGCCTGGGTCCACGGCACTCTAACCTGCATTGCACGACTTTCTAAGTTGGTCTCCGGCGACGTGGGACTCCTTTGTGTAACTTCGGGTGAGCACCGTTTCACGCATCCTCGTAGTGCCTGTTTCTGGCACTTCTCCGGGTGCTACCTGCTGCTGAGAGGGCTCCTTGTCTTGCTCGATGTCCCCTCTCTCTCCTGGTCCAATTTGCGACCTCCTGGTCCCTCCAGGGCCACAGCAGCGTCCAAAAACGCTAACCGCACGATTTGCAGCTAGCAAGGCTTGTAGACGTTCTTTCGGCGGGAAAACACTTCTGCACGACTCTCCACGGCGAGAGGGATCTGTCCACCAAAGGGGAAGTCTCTAGCCCTTTTCGTTCCTGCAGAAACCTCAGCTTCTTCTGTCCAGTAGAAGCTTCTTTGCATCCACAGCTGGCATTTCTTGGGCATATGCCCATCTCCGACTTGCTTGTGACTTTTGGACTTGGTCCCCTTGTTCCACAGGTACCCTAGATTGGAAATCCACAGTTGTTGCATTGTTGGTTTGTGTCTTTCCTGCATTATTCCTCTAACACGACTTCTTTGTCCTTAGGGGAACTTTAGTGCACTTTGCACTCACTTTTCACGGTCTTGGGGAGGGTTATTTTTCTAACTCTCACTATTTTCTAATAGTCCCAGCGACCCTCTACAAGGTCACATAGGTTTGGGGTCCATTCGTGGTTCGCATTCCACTTTTGGAGTATATGGTTTGTGTTGCCCCTATCCCTATGTTTCCCCATTGCATCCTATTGTAACTATACATTGTTTGCACTGTTTTCTAAGACTATACTGCATATTTTTGCTATTGTGTATATATATCTTGTGTATATTTCCTATCCTCTCACTGAGGGTACACTCTAAGATACTTTGGCATATTGTCATAAAAATAAAGTACCTTTATTTTTAGTATAACTGTGTATTGTGTTTTCTTATGATATTGTGCATATGACACTAAGTGGTACTGTAGTAGCTTCACCCGTCTCCTAGTTCAGCCTAAGCTGCTCTGCTAAGCTACCATTATCTATCAGCCTAAGCTGCTAGACACCCTATACACTAATAAGGGATAACTGGGCCTGGTGCAAGGTGCAAGTACCCCTTGGTACTCACTACAAGCCAGTCCAGCCTCCTACAGGTGGCACAATCCCATGATCCCAGTGGTCTGTAGCACAGACCCTGGTACTGCCAAACTGCCTTTTCAGGGGTTTCACTGCAGCTGCTGCTGCTGCTGCCAACCCCTCAGACAGGTTTCTGCCCTCCTGGGGTCCAGCCAGCCCTGGCCCAGGATGGCAGAACAAAGGACTTCCTCAGAGAGAGGGTGTTACACCCTCTCCCTTTGGAAAAAGGTGTTAAGGCAGGGGAGGAGTAGCCTGCCCCAGCCTCTGGAAATGCTTTCATGGGCACAGATGGTGCCCATTTCTGCATAAGCCAGTCTACACCGGTTCAGGGACCCCTCAGCCCTGCTCTGGCGCGAAACTGGACAAAGGAAAGGGGTGTGACCACTCCCCTGACCTGCACCTCCCCTGGGAGGTGCCCAGAGCTCCTCCAGTGTGCTCCAGACCTCTGCCATCTTGGAAACAGAGGTGCTGCTGGCACACTGGACTGCTCTGAGTGGCCAGGGCCAGCAGGTGACGTCAGAGACTCCTTCTGATAGGCTCCTTCAGGTGTTGCTAGCCTATCCTCTCTCCTAAGTAGCCAAACCCTCTTTTCTGGCTATTTAGGGTCTCTGCTTTGGGGAATTCCTTAGATAACAAATGCAAGAGCTCATCAGAGTTCCTCTGCATCTCTCTCTTCACCTTCTGCCAAGGAATCGACTGCTGACCGCTCTGGAAGCCTGCAAAACTGCAACAAAGTAGCTAAGATGACTACTGCAACTCTGTAACGCTGATCCTGCCGCCTTCTCAACTGTTTTCCTGGTGGTGCATGCTGTGGGGGTAGTCTGCCTCCTCTCTGCACTAGAAGCTCCGAAGAAATCTCCCGTGGGTAGACGGAATCTTCCCCCTGCAACCGCAGGCACCAAACAAATGCATCACCGGTCCCCTGGGTCTCCTCTCAGCACGACGAGCGAGGTCCCTTGAATCCAGCAACTGTGTCCAAGTGACTCCCACAGTCTAGTGACTCTTCAGTCCAAGTTTGGTGGAGGTAAGTCCTTGCCTTCCCACGCCAGACTGCATTGCTGGGAACCGCGACTTTTGCAGCTACTCCGGCCTCTGTGCACTTCCGGCGGAAATCCTTTGTGCACAGCCAAGCCTAGGTCCACGGCACTCTAACCTGCATTGCACGACTTTCTAAGTTGTCCTCCGGCGGCGTGGGACTCCTTTGTATAACTTCGGTTGAGCACCGTTTCACTCTTCTTCGTAGTGCCTGTTCCGGCACTTCTGCGGGTGCTGCCTGCTTCTGAGAGGGCTCCTTGTCTTGCTCGACGCCCCCTCTGTCCCCAGACGCAATTGGCGACATCCTGGTCCCTCCTGGGCCACAGCAGCATCCAACAACCATAACCGCACGATTTGCAGCTAGTAAGGCTTGTTGGGGGTCTTTCGGCGGGAAAACACTTCTGCACGACTCTCCACGGCGTGGGGGATCCATCCTCCAAAGGGGAAGTCTCTAGCCCTTGTCGTTCCTGCAGAATCCTCAGCCTCTACTGTCCAGTAGCAGCTTCTTTGCACCCACAGCTGGCATTTCCTGGGCATCTGCCCATCTCCTACTTGCTTGTGACTTTTGGACTTGGTCCCCTTGTTCCACAGGTACCCTCGACTGGTAATCCATCGTTGTTACATTGCTGGTTTGTGTCTTTCCTGCAGAATTCCCCTATCACGACTTCTATGTCCTTTGGGGAACTTTAGTGCACTTTGCACTCACTTTTCAGGGTCTTGGGGTGGGCTATTTTTCTAACCCTCATTGTTTTGTTACAGTCCAAGCGACCCTCTACAAGGTCACATAGGTTTGGGGTCCATTCGTGGTTCGCATTCCACTTTTGGAGTATATGGTTTGTGTTGCCCCTATCCCTATGTGTCCCCATTGCATCCTATTGTAACTATACATTGTTTGCACTGTTTTCTAATACTATACTGCATATTTTTGGTATTGTGTACATATATCTTGTGTATATTTGCTATCCTCATACTGAGGGTACACTCTGAGATACTTTGGCATATTGTCATAAAAATAAAGTACCTTTATTTTTAGTATATCTGTGTATTGTGTTTTCTTATGATATTGTGCAAGTGACACTAGTGGTACTGTAGGAGCTTCACTCGTCTCCTAGTTCAGCCTAAGCTGCTCTGTTAAGCTACCATTATCTATCAGCCTAAGCTGCTAGACACCCTATACACTAATAAGGGATACCTGGGCCTGGTGCAAGGTGTAAGTACCCCTTGGTACTCACTACAAGCCAGTCCAGCCTCCTACAAGTACCCAGTCCTCTTTCTCAAAAACTTTTTGCTGGGCGTGTCGGAGCTGATTGGAATATGTTTTTATTTTACACTTTTGAAAGGCATCTGTGATAGAAACCTTATCAACACTCATCAGCAGGTCCAATGTCCATTGTGGTAGTTTGGTTCTGGTGCCCCCCCCGCCCCCCTAAATAGCAAGGTGGCAGGGCTCTCACCCGTTGTAGAGCGAAGAGTTGATCAATAGGCACAGAGGGCTGGACACAGGACCTGGTTGAGGTTGATTCCCTCCATTGATGCTTGCTGAATTACACTCTTGAGGGTGCCCATAAATCGATCAACAACATCATTGGCTTGGGGCCAGAGAGGTGTACTGTTTTGAGGCTTGACATTGAGTCATACAAGAAACTCCCTAGATTATTTGCTATTGAAAGGTGGGTGTGGGAAGTAGTTCAAAGTAATTCATGAAGAGGATGCAAATATGGTCCCAAAAAGATGAATTTATTCAGATAACAGGACTCCAGCCTCTGTCTCACCAACTGCCCCAGCACATCATCCAGTTCACCGCCCTTCTGGAATCTGAAGTTAAGAACCCCCTATGACATAGGCACAAGCAAGATGCCATACATCCTCCCCCAAACATTGTCAGAACATCAGAGAAGACAGGGAAAGGCACAGGTAAAAAAAGTGAACAGTGTAAAAGAACAAAACATTACTATACAACAGAAGAAACACCATAAAGGAAAAACATTCCAAACATACAAAGTAGGATTACAACAAAACATAGAGGACACAAAGGTGTCCACACCTCTAACACCAGCATCAAATATTTATCAACAAACAGCAGGAACAGGTAAAAACACTTTAAATGCAAAGAGAATATAAATACAGCATTCTTCATTACATCATCAAATGAGATCAGGTGAGAACAACTTGTCTGAGATTCCAAATGCGATCATCTTTATCACATTATTAAACAATTTCACAACCTTAAGACGTTTGGAGAACTTGGAAGATGTGTTACGCCATGTGCTTGGGTGCTTAACCACCACTAGGTCACCAACTCTCACCTTCATAGCCAAAATCCCTTTACAAAGGTCAAATGTCTGTTTCCTTTACACTTGTGTATCTTTTCCCTTAACACACACCCATCCACCAACTTATGTTTGCGTTCCAACCACTCATATTCATCCTGGCCAACAATTGTCTTCCCCCAAAAGAGACAAGCCATACATCTTGGTCGTCTACTGTGAAACAACTCCAAGGGAGTTTGCCCAGAGGCAGCATGCGGGGAAAACCTATAGGACTCAATCTTTTCCACTCATTTTTTTTGTAAACTTTTCTTTGTTATATTTTTAAATGGTACAAAGAGATAGCATAACATTTCCAAGTATACTACAAGCCAACTGTGGTGGAAAGCTATTGACAGGTTCAGTATATCAAAATAATCGGCTGATTTTGCAAAAGATAAACATAGTAGTAAAGCACAGTGTCTACCATTAGGAGAAGTGGAGATAGACAGATTACCATATCATTCAAGTAGAACATATAATAGGAAGGATATAAAATTATCAACCAATGTAACTGGTGTTAGAGAGCAAACATTATTAACAAAATATGAGTAAACAAATTGCATAAATGACATGTACTAAAAGAGCTTAATTAGAGAAAAACGTGCTAGAAATGTAAAATGTGCATGTTTAAAATGTGGTTGACGTGGTTTCCACCATCTCAGATTCTATGTGAAGTAATAAATGACTGTGAAAACATATTTTGGTGAATCATAACCATTTGTAGTGACAAAAATAATTAATATTTGATGAATAAGTCTTATGATGAGATTATTTTTGACTAATTAAATAATGTACTAAATATGAATTGAGACACATCATATTATTTAAGAGTTATGACATACTATTATGAGACTTATATGGTTTGACTATTAAAATAGTTTTATTTCTTCATGTATTAGCATTAGTCAAAAGGCCTAAGATTTAGTATTTTTCCGCAGTACCGTGTTGAGATGTTATGCTGACTTCAGTGAAATCTTTTGCAAAAGTTGTTTATTAGCTATCCCATTGAAAGCTCGCAGTGGAAATCTACTGTCATTTTCACTCTGTTCATTTTGTACTTCCTTGTGATAACTATTTAACGTTTTAACAATGGGTCTTAGTTTCTGGTAGGAAATAATATTAGCTAATGTGTCTGTTTTCTACAGTGTTAATATTTTGCAGAAACTGTCGTCCTGAGAAGAGTGTCAACATGGGCCTATCTCGAGGAAACCATGAGGAAAGTTACAAATTGAAAAAAGAATGAAATTCAGTTGGTTGTTCACTGTCACACCGCATAGTCATGTGTGATGATATTAATGGAGTTTGACCAATGACTTTGTGTTTCACCACTGCGCATATAAGTTGCTCAATGTTCATCAGTAGCACATTGTATGTTTTGTTCAGTTTAGCCGCCTATGGGCTTTGACATGTCATTAGCCATTACTTTCTGTATTCAGTTTAGCCGCCTATTGGCTTTGACATTGCATTAGCCATTACATTCTGTATTCTGCCTATTGGCTTTGACATGATGTATTCAGTTTAGGGTCCTATTGGCTTTGACATGATATTAGATATTACATTTTGTATCCAGTTTAGCTGCCTATTGGCTTTGACATGATATTAGGCATTGCATTTTGTATTCAGCTTAGCTGCCTATTGGCTTTGACATGATATTGTATATTACATTTTGTATTCAGCTCAGCTGCCTATTGGCTTTGACATGACATTAGACATTGTATTTGATATTTAGGTTAACTGCCTATCGCCTTTAACGTGGAGTTAGACATTACAGTTGAGAATCCAAGCTGTATTTTTCCAAGCTGTGTTTTGCCACAAGATGAACCAAGCTGTTTTCTTCTCACAGTAGACTAGACCTGATAAGAGAGGGTACATTGGGTGTTTTTCTCTCTGCTCGAGCTTGGGAAGAGGAGCAGTCTAGGAGATCTGGCCAGTCTCCAAAGGCTTGCATAGTTTTCCCGGGTCTGAGAGGAGGGGGAACGCTGTTCTAAGGGTGGCTCACGGGCTTCAGAGAATTAGATTCGAATCTGCCTGACTTCGGACTGGAACTTGGCGCCAGTTGCCAGCCTCCCGTGTGGGTAGATTATCTCTTTCTCGCAGTTGACCAGGAGTCATCAACTTGCAGACCCTAGAAAGATGAAGCTGTAAATAGTTTCTCACACGGTGAAGTATTTGTTTTGCTTTGCATTCAATATCTTATAAATATAACCTGCTGTGTATATTGCAAATTGTGATATATTTTGTTTTCATTAAAACGTGTGCTTGAAATCTATTGATTCGTCTCTTACGAACTTGCGGTTGGGGAAGAATTAACAACAATAAAAGTCTTCTTTGAACTCAGAAGTGCATTCTTGATATGTTATGTAAGTGCTGAAAACGAGATAAGAACAGAAGCACTACATCATGTCCAGTAGGAGTCTAGCTAGTGATTTTTGTGACTTTAATTAGGCAAAGTTTAAGATGATGTTAGAGTTCTTGTTAGTTCCCTTCAGTTCCATTTCAGTCTGGTTCTGTGGATAGTAATTATGTTCAGAGATTTATGATTCTAACAGTTCCAATAATGTCGGCCCAACTCTACTGAACTGTTGCCCTTTTCCATGTTCCTGATGCTGATTGCTGAAGATCTGCTGTTCCTGTGCTCTGCTGAGGAAGACTCTGCTAACGGCTGTCACTCTTAGGAGAGGTATTATAACCAATGTGCATTTGTTTTCCTTTTGCAGGTTTTCCCTTAGAAATCCAACCGCGTTTTTGTTAGTGCCGTAGTTTAGATGTTTTTCTAAATGAATGTTTGTCTTATTTTAAATTTTTGTATATGACAAAGCCCTGCCCCATACATGTTTTTCGAATTAGAATTTGGTAGCAAGGATGTCCAGCCCAATAATTGAACTTAATGTTTATTAATTGATTATGACTGATTCAACTGCACAATGAATGAAATCTGTTGCTATTTCACAAATAATTCTGTTGTTATTCTGTATAATGCTTTGGAGTGTTTAGTGGTGATGGCTCTTGTCAGACTAAGATTCTTCAGACATTTTGGACAGCCTGTGTTGTTTCTCTGCTGTTTTTGTGTGTTATTTACGTGACTTTAGCATTGTTAATATAAGGTCAATGCATGTTTAAATTTTACTAAATTTTTGTGGTGATTCATAGCCACATAGGGTCATGGTATGTAAATTACTGACTCATTGCATATTGTTGTTGTTTATGTTTATTGTTTGTTGGACCCGGCCCTTTTTACAGGGTCATCCCCAAACCTTTTGCCTCCTTCCTCCTATTTTTCCTGACCTGTTTTTGTTGGCTTATGAACTCTGAGCACTTTACCACTGCTAACCAGTGTTAAAGTGCAAATGCTCTCTGTGTAAATTGTACTATTAATTGGTTTATCCATGATTGGCATATTTGATTTACTAGTTAGTCCCCAGTAAAGTGCACTAGAGGTGCCCAGGGCCTGTAAATCAAATGCTACTAGTGGGCCTGCGGAACTGATTGTGCCACCCACATAGATAGCACTGTAATCCTGTCTCAGACCTGCCACTGCAGTGTCTGTGTGTGCAGTTTGAACCTATAAAGTCGACTTGCCAAGTGTACCCACTTGCCAGGCCCAACCCTTCCCTTTTCCTCGTGTAAGACACCCCTAAGGTAGGCCCTAGGTAGCCCCATGGGCAGGGTGCAGTGTATGGTTAAGGTAGGACATATGCTATTGTGTTTTATATTTTCTGACAGTGAAATACTGCCAGATTCGGTTTTCACTGTTGCAAGGCCTGTCCATGTCATAGGTTAACTTGGGGACTGCCTTTAAACATGCTTAAAGTGTAGCTTCCCTTAGCTCCTAGCTCGAGAGCGGTGGATGGAAGAGCTAGATGATGAAATTGAGAGGGCTGAGGCAGAGAGAGCCTTAGCCTGGGAAAAGGAAAGGGTTGCAGCTCAGGAGCTGAGCTGTGAAGAGCTGAAACTGGAAGCCTTAAGGGCTGAGTCCAGTTCAGATGGTGGCAGAAAAAATCTTGTATCCAGTGCTGCTGAAGAAGTGAACATGCCTAGAAATGTGGTGCCCTACTTGAAGAAGGGAGTTGACAAACACCAGGAGGTTCAGGAGTATGAGGTAGTTCCCGTTATGCACAGGGTCCCTGAGAAGGATTGGGGAACTGGCACAGGGAGTCATATTCCTACTTGGGGGGGACACTTTACTGGCTCTAGAGGAGAGTGACAGGGAGAAGGGTTCCCCCTAGTGAACGTCCTGGGTATGTAGTGTGTAGACATCCCAGAAGAGTGTGGGTTGAGTGTCAGGGACAGCCAGATACTGTCTCACCAGTCTCAGGAGGGTGATGTGGAGTACTTTGTCAAGGCTGAGTCACAGGATGGTTGGGTGAAGGGTACTTTGGTTAATACATGTGAGGGGCTGAGTGATGTAATTGCTGGAGAGCATATGTCTAGTCCTTATTTTCCAGAGCTATGCCAACACCAGGTGGAGTGTGAGCTTTCTGACCCCAGGGAGCTCACACTGGAGGCAGACATCTGGGTGAGTACCAGAGAGTCTGAAGAGGCATTTGGGGGTGCTCCTGAAGGGAGTGGTCTAGGTGTTTCCAAACCAGGTGAGGTGGGAAAGGATTGCAGTATCCCAGGTAGGTCCCAGTGTAGTGGGATGGGTGAGAGACCCCATGTCCCATCTCAGAGGAGAGGGAATGGGGATGGGCTGAGGCCCAGGGTGCCAGAGAGCCGGTCCCAGGTCCTGGAGGGTTCTATGAGGGAACGCCAGGAGGGTAGCCTAGCCTGTACCGTAGGGCCACCTGTTGAGGGAAACCCCACAGTGTCAGAAGAACTTGTGGGGGTGACTGTAGCCAGCATCCCACCAATTTGAGTGTCTGGCAGTACCACTCCTAGTGAGGGGCTGCAGAAGTCCAGGCAGATGGCTGAGAGGGGGCTGCGGAGCTCCGTGGAGGACCTGGAGGGTCAGGGATCAGCTCTGAGAGCAGAGCCACCCAGGAATTAACTAGGTGAGACTATTTCTGGTTTGGGGGAGATCCAGACTTTGCCAGGTGGGCAGAGGTCAGGAGACCTGCGCCAGCCAGACTCTTGTGTGGCCTTTGGGGATGGTGTGTCCCTTGTGGAGGGTGAGTATACTCCCCAGGAAGTCCTGGCGTGCCAGGCAATAGTTCAACCTCAGGGTGGTGACTCTGGCTTGGATGCCCAGGTTCAGGGGTTAAACTCTGGCCTGGTGGGGGCTCAGTGTGCCCCCAAGAAGTACTGGTGTGCCAGGCAATGGTTCAACCTCAGGGTGATGACTCTGGGTTGATGGACGACCAGGTTCAGAGGGTAAATTCGGATCTGGTGGGGGGTAGGTGTGCCCCCCAGAAAGATCTGGTTTGCCAGGCAGTGTTCCAGTCTGTGGGTACAGACGCTGGACTGGAAGGCCAGGTTCAGGGTGTCCCCCCTGACCTGGAGGAAGGGGCTACTGCTAACAGCAGGACTGCTGTGGTCCAGCACCCTCCTAATTGGGGGGTGCCGGACCCCAGAAGGGATGGCAGGGGGAGGGAATCCTCACCCCTGGCCCTAGTCCAACCTGAAGGTACAGACCCCAGGTTGAAAGACCAGTTGCAGGTTAACACCCCTGCACTGGTGGAAGGATTGTGCAGAACTGCTTCTAAAAGCACCCTGGCAATTTTGGACTCTAGGGGTGTCGCTCCAGGTGGGAGGGTACAGAGCCCTAGAGGGGAAGACCAGTTGCAGGTTAACACCATTGCACTGGTGGAGGAAATGTGCAGGACTGCTTCTATAAGCACCCTGACAATTCTGAACTCTGGGGGTGCAGCTCCACGAGGGAGGGTACAGGGCCCCAGAAGGGAAGACCAGTTGCAGGTTAACACCCCTGAACTGGTGGAAGAATTGTGCAGGGCTGCTTCTATAAGCACCCTGACAATGTTGGACTCTGGGGGTTCCGCTCCAGGAGGGAGGGTACAGAGCCCCAGAGGGGAGGACCAGGGTCCGGCTGTCATCCCGGACCTGGTGGAAGAGAGAGTGGTGAAAGGGTGCCCAGCATCTGGGGCGACCGCCCCTCACTCTCCACAGTCACAGTGGTTGGAGAGCTTTGAGACGCCTGGGGCCTGGCTCTCATCCCTGACAGCTGTCAGTGGCCACTGTGGCTTGCTGTCCTGGTGGACAGAGTTACCCCTGGGGGGGGGCAAAAGTCACACTCCGGGGGGTAGAGTGGGAACACCACTGTGTTGGCCCTGGTGGTACTATCCGTCCCCTGGGATACACCTGTGAGCAAAGTAAGGTTAGGTGCTGCACAGATGGTATCCGCAGGTGAGGAGAAAGATTCCCCAGGGGTTGGCTTAGTGGGCCCTGAGAGTATGGACAGAGAGATACAAGTGAAGTCAGGAAGGCGTAGAACTGGAACATGCCCCTGCTGTTGTGGGCCTCGGTCCTTGTTCTATTGCCTCAATCAGGGAAGTACATCAGGATAATGATTGTTCTCCCCTGGCTTTAGGCTGGTGGTGAGTCATGTTGGACCTGGCCCTTTTTACAGGGTCATCCCCAAACCTTTTGCCTCCTTCATCCTATTTTTACTGACCTGTTTTTGTTGGCTTTTGAACTCTGAGCACTTTACCACTGCTAACCAGTGACAAAGTGCATATGCTCTCTGCATAAATTGTACTATTAATTGGTTTATCCATGATTGGCATATTTGATTTACTAATAAGTCCCTAGCAAAGTGCACACTAGAGGTGCCCAGGGCCTGTAAATGAAATGCTACTAGTGGGCATGCAGCACTGATTGTGTCACCCACATAAGTAGCACTGTAATCCTGTCTCAGACCTGCCACTGCAGTGTCTGTGTGTGCAGTTTGAAACTGTAATTTCGACTTGGCAAATGTACCCACTTGCCAGGCCTGACCCTTCCCTTTTCCTAGATGTAAGACACCCCTAAGGTAGGCCCTAGGTAGCCCCATGGGCAGGGTGCAGTGTATGGTTAAGGTAGGACATATACTATTCTGTTTTATATGTCCTGACAGTGAGATACTGCCAAATTCGTTTTTCACTGTTGCAAGGCCTATCTCTCTCATAGGTTAACCTGGGGACTGCCTTTAAACATGCTTAAAGCGTAGCTTCCCTTTAGGAGCAGATAGACGTGGAGTTTGGAACCTCTGAACTCATAATTTAAAAATACATCTTTTAGTAAAGTGAGCATTTTCTTGCTTGAACCACTTTGTGACTCTGCCTGTTTGTGGATTCCCTGTCTGGGTTCGTTTGACAGTTGGGCTGTTTGCACCTCTCTCCATACAGTGACACAATGGGTGCTGGGGTGTAGCCTGCATATTCCAATGAGCCATCAGTGCTAGGAGGGAGGGAAGGAGTGGTAACTCGCACCTGAAAGGGCTGTGCCTGCCCTCACACAATGCAGACTCCAACCCCCTGGTGTGTGTCTGAGGCCTTGTCTGGGCAAGGCAGGATTTCACAATCCAGTGAGACTTTCCTTTGAAGTGGGTATAAGAAGAGGACCCAAAACCACAGACTTTAGACACTCTACCTCACAGACACTTCCTGGAGAAGAAAACTGGAACCAGAACCTGCATCCTGCCAAGAAGAACTGCCTGACTGCCCAAAGGACTCACCTGACTGCTTTCTGTGAAGGACTGCTACCTTGCTGTTGGCCTGCTGCCTTGCTGCTCTCTGGCTGTGGTGAAGAAGTGCTCTCCAAGGGCTTGGATAGAGCTTGCCTCCTGTTCCCTGAAGTCTCAGGATCAAAAAGACTTCTCTCTTGTAACTGGATTCCCTGTGCGGCGAAAATTTGACGCACAGCTTGCTAAAACCGACGCACAGCCTGCCCCGCGGTGAGAAATTGACCGCACGCCGAACCGGAACGACGCAGCACGACTACGCAAGGAGAGGATCCACGCGGCGCCTGCGTTGCGACCGGAACTTCGACGCACGGCCCACCGGATCGATGTACAGCTGACCTGGGATGATGCAGCCCGACTTCCAGCGGGGAAATCGACTCAGCATATGCCGTGCAGGAGAAAATTCCATGCTACGCCCACCGGATCGAAGCAGCGCTTGTGACTTCGCTCCGCAAGCCCAGGATTCCAAGCACAGACCCTGGGACGTTTGAAAACCCTGCAACCTGAAGTGAATCCACGACCAAGCACCGGAAATTGACGCACAGCCGTCCCTGCATGGAAACTAAACAACGCATCACCGTGTGCGGCCCGAGAAATCAACGCACACCCCTTTGTTTCCCCGATTCTCCTCCTTTGCGGCCCTTTGTGGCGAACCAGGTACTTTGAGCTTGAAAGCAACTTTGTTTGCTTTAAAAAGATTTAAGACACTTTATATCACTTTCAGTGATATCTTTACATTTACTTATTGCATCTTTGATCGTTTTGACCTGCAAATATCCAGATAAATATTATATATTTTTCTAAACACTCTGTGGTGTAGTTTTTGTTATTGTATGATTTATTGCACCAATACTTTACACATTGCCTTCTAAGTTAAGCCTGACTGCTCAGTGCCAAACTACCAGAGGGTGGGCACAGGATAATTTGGATTGTGTGTGACTTACCCTGACTAGAGCGACTAGAGTGAGGGTCCTTGCTTGGACAGGGGGTAACCTGACTGCCAACCAAAGACCCAATTTCTAACATTGTTCTTATTATTTTATTTGATGATTTTATTACTCCTGTCTGAGTCAAAAGACTGGAGTCAAACTTTGAGGGTAATAGATGTCACTGCCCTATTATGTGTCACCTAAGCCTAATTTAGGAGGTCACACGCCACATTGGCATGGAGGAGGCAGCGATTCTCCACAGGGAGATACCAGAAATGGGATCCAGTACATGGGGGGCAGGAACATGAAGTTCTATAGTCTACAACAAGTAAGTGTGGGGGAGGAGGTCTAAGTCTGAAAAAGCTGAAGCGCCTGTAAATGGGGGTGAGAGGTAGAAGGACGGAAGTCCACTGGAGAGGAACTCCACCAGGGGACCGCAAATATATTCAAAGTTCATCCTCATTTCAGCCATTCACTCCATGGAGAGAGCTCTGGGACATGGACCGGGCATCGGGGCTCTTCCATGCTGCCACTAAGGCCATCTTGGCCACTCCTAACCATAGCCACAAATAGAGCGGTCACCCATAGTCTGGTGTTTTAGTGAAGGATCCGGAAGACACTGTAGTACACATTCTGGCCTGTCGGGAATAGGCCTTTCGGGAATAGGATAGCCTAAAATCTCCTTTATTTGTGCCAGTACTTCATTCCAATAAAGTTCAATAGTTTGACAGTCCCAAAGGATATGTTTAAAGTACCCTAGCATCCCACACCCCCTCCAGCATAAATCAGATGTGTTTGGGAAAATTATTTTATGTTTCTCAGGGTAAAGGTACTAATCATAAAGGAGCTTGTAGTTTGCCTCCCATAGACACATAGAGCAGTTATACCTAAAAATGTCCAATAGAGTGTAACCCATTGTTTGTCACTATTGTAACTCCTAGTGTTGTTCCCAAAAGGTGACGTGACCGGGGTTGGGGTAGCAACCACCAGACATCAATAATGCATACAAAAAGGAGATAAATCCCCAGGTTCCACCAGCATTCTGTACAAACCCCTCGATGGGTGCAACTCTCTGATAGCGGCAAGATGCACCTGTGGCTGCATTACCCATTGTTTCAGTTGGGTAAAATGAAAGATTTCAAAGGCCGGTAGATTGAAACTGTGGCAGCAGTTTTCAAACATCATTGTGACCTGCCCATAAAATAAATTAGAAATTGTTAAGCATCCTGCCTCCGAACATCTGTCAAAGAACTGGGAAGTACTGCCGGGGGAAAGGCGGCATTATAGTAAATAGGTGAGTGAGGAGAGAGGAATTTCATCAGCCCATATGAGTTAATGTCTATGTCCTACACTTTCAATATAGTGGCTGTGGGAGTGCTGAGATAAGCATTCCGCAGGCGGTTTTGATTGGGCTTACAGAGGATATCCCATATTGTCTGTCCTGCCACCACTCGATCCATATGCAGCCAGATCTTATCCGACGCTGTGATGAAGTGCAATTGTGCCACCCTGTAATAAGCTAGGAAGTCTGGTAATGCTAGGCCAGCAGATTCCTTCGGGCACGTCAGCAGTTTATGGTACAGCTTTGCCCTACTTCCCTGCCGTATGAAGCCAGTTCTCATTGAGTAGATTTCCCTAAAATACTCCCTGTGAACCTCGATTGGAAGCTCTTGAAACAAATGTAAGAGCTGGGGAGTACTGTCATTTTTATTGCCCGTATGCGTCCAATCCAGAGGATGTACAGCGAGGCAGGAGTAGAGGTGTATAATACGCCTTGGGAGTAAGCTTTAAGTATGTAATCTCCTTTTGAACCCATTGCAAGGGGGAAGCAAAGGTGGTCTTCTCCATCTCGGGTGGGGGAGTCATCACATTAAGTCAATCAATCAATCAGGGATTTGTAAAGCGCACTACTCACCCGTGAGGGTCTCAAGGTGTGGAGGAGGGGAGGGGGGACATGGTGGGGGGAGGTGCTGCTACACCTCGAACAGCCAGGTCTTGAGAAGGGCAAGGTCGGCGGAGTGGAGACGCCGAGTCGGGGTGTAGAAGGAGAGTCGTTAAGTAGGTAGGATTTTTTAAGATTTAATCGAAAGCTGCACACTCTCTCATATTGTCTGAGTTCTGTTTGGAGGGCTGATAATGAGGAGCAGGGAGAAGTGAGGGATAACAAAACATTGTCCGCAAATAGTGAGATCTTATGTTCATCTGGGCCAAAGTGAATCCCCTGGATATTGGGGTTTGCTCTTATTCTGGCAGCCAGCGGTTCTATGCTGAGAGCGAAAAGCAGAGGAGAAAGGGGGCATCCTTGCCTAACAGACAGGCTGTTGGCGTTTTCTACTCGCATGATGTTAATCAACGCACCACCGTCTATAATGAAGGTTATGGGGCAGCTGTTCACCTAAAATGTAATTTTAGGACTATGTCCAAATGAATTTTGTCGCTTCGTTTGGTGATTATTTTTTTGACTTTTGATGTGCTTCCAAAGCAGCTAATCCTATTTGTACGTGTCATTCCTTATTTGATATCATTAATACACATCCTTCTTCTTTGTCAGTGCTTTACAATGACGTTGAAGAGCATTTGTATGACGGATTTGTCGGTGAACGACTGTGCTTGGTTTCTAGTTGTTGTAACTGGTGTTGCCTTTTGGCTCTATGGGAGTGGCAAGAATGTGCCAGAAAGCTTCTGGCGTCTATTTTCTCTTCTCACTGTGACACACTTGGTTTCTCTTTTGCTTTGCAGACCACTATGAAGTAGTTTTCCTTCCTGCTCCCTTTGCATGTGTGTCCTATTGCTGGACATCTACCTTCATAGGGAATTGAAAAGCCACATCAGAAGCATAACTTTTTATTCTTCAGAGACATGGTATCATGTGCATTTATTATATGCTTTTGTTTGATTTTCATAATCAACGGTGATTCATAATCAACGGTGGCCCTTGCAGCCATTAGCATGTTTTTTAAACTTAGTGGCTTTCTCAATATGCGTCTTCTGAAGGAATCTGACAGGCAGCCATCAGTGGCTCAGAGGTACATGGTTTCTTTATCATTAAAGTCAGAGAAACTACAGTGTTTGAGAAGCCTCTCAACAAATTCATCCTTCGTTTCACCAGCTTGTTGTGCTTGGTTGAAGATGTACCTCTCATAGTCGACATTTGGCATCAGAATGAACTTGGCATCCAGTGCTTCTTATAGCTTTTGGTACGATGTTGCTTCAGCTTGTGAGACTTTCTATACCTCTTCTTTCACTCCTTCCCCGGCAAAGTTTTTCAAATACTTAATGATTTTCTTATCATCTACTTCTCCAAGTGCATCTATAAAATTACCAAACATTTTGATCCATGCAGTCCACATGACACCAATGTTCTGTTTTTTTGCAGTCTCAAACAAAGGTGGTTGCTTCAGGGATGTAGCTGCATTGTACTTTGCGCTTCTTCTCCCGCCGTTGAGAGAACGTGCTGTTCAGGCAGCTTTCCTTTTGCTAGTGGCACTAGTAACCCTTCCACGAAACACCCCATTGCTTGGACCTGGTTGTCACAATTGATTTTCAAGGTTGGATAGCACTTCGCTCGCTTGTGCCGGTAAATAGTATTCTGTTTTCATACCTGGTCATCACTGCCTTTGCCGTTTGCTTCATATTAGTGAGGGCTCTGTGAAAACGCATAGCGCAGTATCACTTCTTCCTGTCTTACCATCGGGTATTTGCGGGCTTTTCGAATGTGCTCCTCTGCAGGGCTTTCAGCTTCTTCGAAGGCTGTGTATGGGTTGGAGTAAGGCTTTGACTCCACATGTGCCAACCACTTTGCTTCAATTTGGGGCGCATGTGGCATGCACAGACAGTTTGCTGTAACTTTGCAAACTCTCAGGGAGAGCACCTTTGCTTCCTCGGGCATGTATTCCCTACTTGTCACCATTTGTGACGTCTTCCCCAGCCCGGGAGCATACCAATAAATATGTCACACACAGAGCTCTGTAGCAAACATCTTTATTCCACAACATACTATCAGTCTCTGCATGCATTGTGTCATAACTTTTATAACCACACCTTAACACCTCCCATCAGAATATGTCATTCCTGTCTAGACTCCACCCAGGATCGCAGGGTCCTAGCGTGCATAATATCAAAAACACTACACCCACCACCTGCTGTGTAATTGCTCATATACCAGCACTTGCACCTGCCTTGTGACTGCTGTCCTGCCAGCCCTGTCACCTGCCTTCTGACTGGTCAAATACGACCACCACCTGCCTTGTGACTGCTCTCATGCCAGCCCTCCCACCTGCCTTGTGACTGCTCTCATGCCAGACCTCCCACCTGCCTTGTGACTGCTCTCCTGCCACCCCTGCCACCTGCCACCTTATTTATCAAATGCCACCACCACCTGCCTGCGACTGCTCTCATGCCATCACCACCAACTGCCTTCTGACTGGTCAAATACCACTCACACCGCCTGCCTTGAGACTGCTCATATACCAGCACTGTTACCTGCTTTGTGACTGCTCACGTGTAAGCACAGGCACATGTCTCTTGGCTGTTCTGGTACCACCGCCGCTGCATGCCTTAGTGACTACTTATCTACCAACACCAAACCCCTGCCTGTCTAAGCCCAAGGGTAGTAGGAAAAATCTGTCTCTTTCAAAGGTTTCATAGGCTCAGCTCATGGCACCAATTCAAATTTCCAGCAGTATCCCAGCTTTTAAAAGTTGACACAACCTCTGATCATATCACAATATGGATTACAGTGCCTGAAGTCTTCAGGGCCTACTCACAACCTGCAGTGTGTAGTACTAAATAGTATTACTCACGTACTACAAAATTCTATTCACAAACCTATGTCAACAGTGCTCCGACTCCATCTCTCTTATCTTTTCTGTGCTGAGTTTTCTGCCCTGGTTGCGGAGGTCTTTGCACATGTAGGCCTATGTTTTAGTAGTAAATATTGGAAGAACCTGGGGGAGTGGGAGGAACCTCAGTAGTACTTGTTACTATGTGGGAAAGTATTAAGGAGGGGTAAGGAGGGATTTTACTTAGGGACATACAAATAGAAAACACCCACCAACAAAAGAGAAAGCCCATATTCACAAACTGCGTGTCGAGGCTCATTGCTATTCAGAAACTGCACGTCTATGGTTACTTTAGCAACCATAAACAGTCATAAGTGTACTCCTGCTCAGCCTTGCAGTATGCAACCTCCGCCATGCAGTTTTCCCATCAATAATTTTATTGCAAATGTTGCAGTGTTATTTATTATCAATGATGTCATAGACGATGTCATGAGTGATGTAATATGTGCAGTAATTATCAGTGCTTCGCAAGGGCACGAGTTATAGTTACTTCAGATAACTATAAGTGGTGAATTTCTGTCTTTTTAAGAGTTAAAACTTTACGTTGTTACCGAACATTTTACCTAACTATAACATTGCTTTAACCTTTATTTTTTCAGTGAATTTCTAGGGTTTTCTTTAAAGTAAATACCTCCCACCTTCAGCCATGCGACATGGAGGGGGGTTGACCCCTCACAGGCAGGCAACCCCACGCTGCCTTTGATTGTTCATGGCAGGGGGGTGGGCCACAGGGCCTGGTCAGCGGCCAACTCCTGCAGGCAGCCAGGATCCCCCTAACCCCTGCTCCCTTCCACCCCTCCACCTCTCCACATCCACCCTATGGAGAAAGCAGATCTATTATCTTTCCTATAAATTACCAATAATTTTAATCAAATGTATATTTCAATATTGACTTATTTAATAAGGTTTTATTGAACTCCATGTCTGTGACTCTTTTTATGTAGCTTTTATTGTTACATCATGGGAGTGAAAAATGCGAAAATAAATAGTCAGAGATATCTAATATTTTTTTTAAGAAAAATAATAAGTCTCTGTTCTACCTTTTCATGTTTTACACCCCAAAAAATGCAGTGGTAAAAATAACTACATAAAGGGCATGTATTTAATGTGTAATATCTTTGACACTTTAACACATAAAGTTCAATCACCCCCCCCGCCCCAGGTGGCACTGCAATCCCAGCTATAGAGGAAAGTTCTCCTGGGCTCAAGGTTTCAATGAACCAGGAGATTTATGTTTTTTTCTAGTGTTGATGGGGGGGCTGCACATATTCCTACAGCTGCTCCACAACATTAAAAAACAATTTGTGATATCCCTGCCCCATCTAGGGACATCATCAAAAACAAAATATATGTAAGTAGCCCTCCCAGGACATGATGAGGCAATCCTTAAAGGAGCAGTGAATAATAAGTGAGAGGCTGTGACCGTTCATTTGTTATTCACATTTTGTTGTTTTGGTTTGTTTTCTGGGTGTCCCGTTCCCACACCCAGTCATTTTTTTTTTCTAAGTGGCTGCGGGGGGAGCCCCAGGGTCCCCAAGGCCCTGTCAGCTCACTGCAAGCTACAACTAGTCCTCTTTAAAGAAGGGGTGCTCCGGCTCCCCCGATTGCAGCCATCACTGGTGTAGTGGGAGCCGGCATTGCTCTAACCCTGATAGAGCAGTGTACTTTTGCTCCGTGGGGTGGGAGCAATCAAAGCATTTCCCTGCCCAAGAACGTGGGCAGAGAAATGGTTTGATCTTCCATTGGGCGGTAGTAGCTTTATGATTCTGCCCTGTTGGGAGAACTTGGCATTTTCCATGCCTGTGCCCGCAGGCAGGGAACTAGATGGTGTACATGGGGGTTGGGGACCCTGGGATAGTGTAGCCGAGATGTCCCTGGGGGATGTGGTCCCAGGAGACATTGTATGGCTCAGGGAGGGGAGCCCCCTCCCCTTTGTTGAAAAGATGGCCCTGGGGATGGGCTCCCTAGGGCCTCTCCTGGCTTGGAGGGGTTGGCTGCACACCCCCCTCTCCTTTTTTAAATTGTCATCCCCGGGGGTGGGGTCCCCGGGCCCTCATGGAGGCTTGAGGAGGGGTACCACACCTCCCAACCTCCATTTGTTATATGGCCCTGGGGAAATGGTGTTCCAGGGGCCTCTTGGAGGCCTAGAAAGGGGGTCACGCACCCCACTCTCCCTTAAGTAAACACTATACCTTCCCGTCCCTGGTCCACCCAGGTTTTTAAAAAATAAATAAATTTTGCCCCAGATTTGCTGATCCTCTGGGAATTCACAGCAAAAAAAAAAAAAAAACGTTTTGGGCCCCAGACGGAATCCCTCTGGGATCCCCCCACCAGGCCTAGGGTGTATGGTATCACTACTATCCTGCCCCTTTATGTCTTTTTGTGCGTTTTTCCTAAGGCTTGGGACCAAGTCCTGAGTCCTAAGATGGCTGTCCCCACTTCCTGGTTGAGATGGTGGCAGCCAATCAGATCGGCTCCGCAGATTCTCCACAGCTTGATGTATACAATTTCCTAACCTTAATTTTGCCAAACTTACTGAAAGGATTTACACCAAAACACAAAAAGCACTCTTGCTGAACTAATATCTAACTTTCTGACATGTTTGTTACAAATCCATTGGGCTGTTTGGGCTATAGCTGTCTAAAGTTCCTATGGAAAAATGAAAGGGGAAAACACTCAACCCCGCTTAATAGATCCATCAATGGACAAACTAGTAAAAAAGTAGAAATTTCTGGGAAAGTTTCATGGAGATTTGCTAAACGGCGCCAAAGATATTAGCACAAAAGGCGTTTCCTATGTAAATGCAGCCCTAACAATAATTACCCAGTGATGACCACCATCGGGGGATATATAAGACCAAAGGTTTAAGTGACGTTATAGTTAACTATGATAACAATATAATACTTTGTATTAGAAAAAATCTCAGAAATTCACTGTAAAAAACAAAGGTTAAAATTATGTTATATTTAGGTGAAAATTACAATGTGAATATAACATTCTAAACTAAGAAAAAAAACTGAAATGTACCTGTTATAATTATTTCAAGCAAACACAACCAACACTGTAGGAAGCTGGCCTGGTGTGTGGTGGGTACCTATAGTACTTACACCTCATACCTGGTCTAGTTATCCCTTATTAGAGAAGTGTAGTCAGTGTCTAGAAGCCAGGCTCCCTAGAGGTAGCTGTGGATGAGCAGCCAAGGCTTATCTAGGAGACATGCAAAGCCCATGCAATACCACTGTAGTCACACCTAGTACTTACACATATGAAAGAAATACCATAGAGGATATACCACGTTGCGAGGTAGGTAATACACTATATACATAGACCAGAATGCAGAATTAGGCATAAAAACAGTTAGAAAACAGTGCAAGATATACAAAATCTCATAGAGAATAACGGGCCTGAGGGAGGACCAACCATATACTAAGAAAGTGGAATGCGAATATCGGTCTCCCACCTAGACAAGTGGAGTGTGTAGAGGGGAGCTGGAAGTTTCAGAAAAGCACAAAGGGAAGTGCCACAACACCCCCCAGCCTCCAGGAAGTACTGTAGTTTCTCAAAACCACCCACATAGAAGAAAAGAAGAATATTGCAAAGACCAGAAGAGACTGCAAGACACCAGCAGTAGATTCCTGACTGTCTCCAGTGGACGCACGACTGGGAAACTGTTGCAGTTGCTGGCAGGAGCCAGAGATACAATGTTGCAGGGGGCGTCTTGCTTCTTTGTTGCAGCTTGTAGGTTCCTGGAGGGTCCAGATGCAGTTTCTTCTATGAGAAATAGAGGTAAAAGGATGCTGAGAAGTCCTGCCGGAGTCTTGCAATCCGAATCTGAGAAACCACCCAAGAGAGAGACGCTAAATCGCCTTGAAAGGAGGATTGGTCACCTAACCAGGTAAGCACCTATCAGGGGAGGGCTCTGACATCACCTGCTGGCACTGGCCACTCAGATGCCCCCAGAGTTCCCTGCCAACCTTGGAAACAAGATGGCAGAACCCAGGGACCCTCTGGAGGAGCTCTGAGCATCACCCCTGGGGTGGTGATGGACAGGGGAGTGGTTACTCTCCTTTCCTTTGTCAAGTTTCGCACCAGAGCAGTCCCTCAACCGGTGTAGACTGATTATGCATGGAGGGCACCAAATGTGCCCTTCAAAGCAAGCATTTCCAGTGGCTTGGGGAGGCTACCCCTCCCAAGCCTGTAACACCTATTTCCAAAGAGAGAGGGAATCCTTTGTTTTGCCTTCCTGGGCTTGAGCTGTTCAAGCAGCAGGAGGGCATAAACCTGTCTGTGAGGTGGCAGCAGCTGGGGCTGCCTTCCAAACCTCAGAAGGCTAAGATGGGAGTACTGGGGATCCTCTAAGGAGCCCCCAGGGTACATGGACTCATACAACCAATGCTGGCATTAGCAATGGGGTATGACTCCAACATGTTTGATACCAAACAAGACATTATTCGGAGTTACTGTTATGTAGCTAGACATAGGTAGTGACCTATGTCTGGTACATGCGTAAAAAGGCATCCCGCACTCACAAAGTCTGGGAAAATGGGCCTGGAGTTTTTGGGGGCTCCTATGCTAGTGCAGTGGTGCCCTCACACACAGGTACTCTGCACCCTGCCCTCTTGGCTGGAAGGCCTGCCATAGGGATGACTTTCCAGTGACCTGGTGCGGTGTAAAATGGCAGTGAAAGGGTGCTTGCACCTTTTTACACAGGCTGCAATGACAGTCCTGCAAGCACTTTGCATGGGCTCCCTATGGGTGGCAAAAAATATGCTGCAGCCCATAGGGATCCCCTGGAACTCCAATGCCCTGGGGACCTAGGTATCATATACTAGGGAATTATAAGGGGCAACAGGATGCCAAATATGGAGCGAAATACAGAGTTTGGGGAGAGAGAGCATAATCACTAGGGTCCTGGTTAGCAGGAACCCAGTGAATACAGTCAAGCACCTTGACAAAACAGTAAAACACACTGACGGGCAAAAAGTGGGGGTAACAAGTCTAGAAAAGGGCTACTTTCCGACAGACACCCATTGTTTTTTCAGTTATTTTTCGTTTTTTTATGTAAAGTAATATTTTATTACTATACATAACTATGCCAACCTCCTCCCGCACTGCATTCGGCCACATGAAGCATGGGTTTGAACGCAGGGTCTGGCCTGCAGCAAGAACCTGTGCCCAACTCCCTATGGGTGGCCACCCCTACCCCCCTGCGCATTCCCTTTCCTTTGGCTTTGCACAAATTGGGTTAGCCGCAGGGCCAACCACACATATGCGGCCAAACCCCCCAAACCAGACACTAATGCCCTTCCTTCTTTTTAAAATGGCTTTCCACTCCTGTGGGACTCTTGTGGGCCCCAGCATGCCCTTGAAGCAAGAGAGACCTGCTGTTTCCAATGACAGTCCTGCAGGATTGTAGCATCCTCCAAATGTTTTTTTTTTTTTACTTTTGACCCAGTCAGGTCTCTCTGGGACCCCTCCACAAGGTCCAGAGGGTCAGGGTACCCATACCCTGCTCTGTTATGCCTTTTGTTCTTAATTTTCAGGACACGGGGCCCAGGTTCCCTGGTCCTGAAATTACAGCTGCAACATTTATCCTCATGGTTCAGCCAGCCAATCAGAGCTCGAGCCCCTGCCAGCTCCTAGTAACTTCTCGCTCCCGAGGGAGCACAACAACTGATGGGAAAAGAGACCCTCCAGCCAATCAGATTGCTCTATTAATTAAAGTTGCGTGCTCTTCCACTAACCCTGCCGCCCAGAAATACATACATTTTTTACCTTAATTTCTCATAAACTACTGAATGGATGTACATCAAATCACAAAAAGTGCACTGTCTGGGTAAACATCTAACTCTCTGCCAAATTTGTGTAATTCTGTTTTTTGTTTGGTTGCTGTAATCCCATGGAACTCTCTTGGGAGCCAAGGAGCACCCCTCCTGGTTGCGCAACAGTCCCACAGGAGCCAGGCTTGTTCATGCAACAGTCCCGCAGGATCAGAAAACCATTAGTTAAAAATGGGGGGCATTAGTGTCTGTGGTGGGTTGGTTATGTATGGGTGGTTGGCCCTGTGGCAAACCGATGCCTCCTCACCCAAAGGACATGCACAGCAGGAGATTGGCATAGTTATGTATAGTAATAAAATATTGTGTTATGTTAAGAAACTCTAAAAATTCACTGCAGCCTGCCCCAACAAACAGGCACCCCCCACCTCACAGACCTGTGGGGAGGGAACAATCAAAGCATTTCCCTTCCCTTGCCATTGGTTAGTCGCAGAGCCAACCACCCATAAGCGTCCAACCCACACAGTGAACTCACACCCTCCTTTTTTTAAGTAACTATAACTTGCGCGCTTGCCGTGCCCTGCTTATGACCTCACATATTACATCACCCATGGTATCTAAAATATCATTGATGACATCACCCATGACATCTGAACTTACGCCATTGATGACAATACTGTGCATGGCAAGAGTGCATATTACTGTTGCATGAAATTACTATAACTTGTGAATTTCCCTTTTTTAGTTCAAAATGTTACATTTGAACAGATATTTTCACCTAACTATAACGTCACTTTAACGTTTGTGGTATATATATATATATATATATATAAGTAACTCTAGATTTGCTCATCTCAAATGTCTGTTTTTCTAGGATACATTTTAAGCATAGGATTGGCACGGGGCCATCCATGCTGAGGTAGAAAGTGACAGTCTTTTGCCATTTGTACTGCAAAACTTTAAGTATAGGATTGACCCAGTGCCATCCTTGCCGAGCTGTAAAGCCTTTCACCACTCCAGGAACAGTATTACAGCTTTGGACTGGTAAAATTGAGGTGAGCAAATCTGGAGTGTTGCTGGTGTTGCAGGGTGCTCCTTACTGGAGCTGATCTCCACCTGAACTCGGGAACTACCCAGAGTTCTCTCCTCTGTTTTGAAATATTTATGCATCACTCTAACCCTGAATGGGTGTTCTTTTGGCTTATACTGAGTGTTCCCTTATGTCAGAACAAAGCTAAACCTCTCTGGAGAGATGTAATGACATTGAAGCACGTGTCAGGTGTTGCTTTTGCTCAATCCAGGTTGACTTGGATGGTATTTGACCAGTCCAAAGGTGTAATACTGTGCCTGAAGTGGTGAAAGGCTTTTGTCATTTTACAGCTCTGCAAAGATGGCACTGGGCCAATCCTATGCTTAAAGATTTTGCTGTACAAATGGAAAAAGACTTTGTAGCTTTCTGGCTCGGCGTGGATGACACTGTGTCAATCCTATGCTTAAAAACTTTGCTAGAATAACAGACATTTGAGATCAGCAAATCTAGATTGTTGCTGGTGTTGCAGGGTGCGCCTTACCAGAGCTGCTGTCCTCCTAAACTCTCTTCTGTTTTGCATATATGTGTATATTTATTTATATATATACATGTGTATCTATATATATATATATATATATATATATATATATATATATATAAATATATATATATTTTTTTCCATTTAAGGTTACAGGAACGTTATAGTTAGTTACTGAATTTACTTACACAAAACCATAGAAGTTCAGCAGCTATAGTTACCAGCTCTAACTACAACGTATGCTCCGTCAATGCATTGCTTATGGCCTCACATATTACGTCGCTCATGGACGTGCTTAGTGACATCACAGAGATTCCTTGGAGTTTTTTATTAGTATTAATTTTGCTACCATTTGACAAATCTCCACAAAGTTTTGTAAACCTATTGCTTTACGATTTGAAACACATTTTTATAAAGAAATAAAAAAGCATTGAAATTGAATGAAAAATCAAACATTAAGTCTAAGTTATAGTGTGGAAAACGTTATTACTTTTTGGGTACACAACCAACTTAAATTACACAAACATTAGAAATTATAAAGTTGTAGTTAGAATTTCTGCCGAGGTTGAAACGTACTATAACTTGCCCACCTTCTTACACAGTGTTGTCAACTTGCTAGCCACGTTACATTAACTATAATTTAACACATAACATGAGAACAAGGATATAGCTAGCTACCAAACACAGGGAAGAGAAAGGTTTGAGAGACAAGAAGCTTTGAAAATAGCAACATACAGTAAGCACACTGTGCAAACAACATCCACACAGATGAAAGGGACGAGAAGCAATACACGAAGGGGGGGCAGGAGGTGATGCATGAAGGGGGGCAGGAGGTGATGCATGAAGGGGGGGGCAGGAGGTGATGCATGAAGGGGGGCAGGAGGTGATGCATGAAGGGGGGGGGCAGGAGGTGATGCATGAAGGGGGGGCGGGAGGTGATGCATGAAGGGGGGGCAGGAGGTGATGCATGAAGGGGGGCAGGAGGTGAGGCATGAAGGGGGGCAGGAGGTGATGCATGAAGGGGGGGGCAGGAGGTGATGCATGAAGGGGGGGGCAGGAGGTGATGCATGAAGGGGGGGCAGGAGGTGATGCATGAAGGGGGGGCGGGAGGTGATGCATGAAGGGGGGGCAGGAGGTGATGCATGAAGGGGGGCAGGAGGTGATGCATGAAGGGGCAGAAGGTGATGCATGAAGGGGGGGGCAGGAGGTGATGCATGAAGGGGGGGCGGGAGGTGATGCATGAAGGGGGGGCAGGAGCTGATGCATGAAGGGGCAGAAGGTGATGTATAAAGTGGGAGGAAATTATACATGAAGGAGGCAGGATGTGATACACGTAGGAGGCAGAAAGCGGTACCTTAAGGTGACTGAGTGTAATAAACATCACACTGACGGGGTGCAGCAGACAATCCATGAAGGTGATGGGAGGCATTAAATAAAACAAACCAGAGGTGTTATAGCTGACTGTCACTCTCCAACCTATTATGAAAGGTTGGGTGGAGTAGAATGCTGTGCATCCCTTCCTAAAAACCAAAAGCTCTGCCTCTGTTAGAGTTATCAACCTTTCTGCCACCGGGGTTCAGAACTCACTCTCTCTCTTTTAAAACTCAGTGTCACTTCTGGCACTCATCTTAGTGCTCTCTCCCTCTATTAGTGTTCAATATCCCGTCTGGCATCTATCCCTGGAGACCCTTCCTTCTTTTAGATCAGTACAGTTTTCTTCCACTATTAGAGCTCAGCATCCCTACTGCCACCGGTCTTTAGAGCTCCCTCCACTGCTATAACTCAGCATCACTTCTGCCACAAACTCAGCATCACTACTGCCACCAGTCTGTAGAGCTCCCTCCACTGTTATAACTCAGCATCACTACTGCCACCGGCCTTTAGAGCTCCCTCCGCTGTTATAACTCAGCATCACTTCTGCCACAAACTCAGCATCACTTCAGCCACCAGGCTTTAGAGCTCCCTCCACTGTTATAACTGAACATCACTACTGCAACCAGTCTATAGAGCTCCCTCCACTGTTATAACTGAGCATCACTACTGCCACCAGTCTATAGAGCTCCCTCCACTGTTATAACTCAGCATCACTTCGCCACCGATCTTTAGAGCTCCCTCCACTGTTATAACTCATCATCACTTCTGCCACCGTTCTTTAGAGCTCCCTCCACTGTTATAACTGAGCATCACTACTGCCACCGGTCTTTAGGGCTCCCTCCACTGTTATAACTCAGCGTCACTTCTGCCACCGGTCTTTAGAGCTCCCTCCACTGTTAAAACTCAGCATCACTTCTGCCACCAGTCTATATAGCTCCCTCCACTGTTATAACTGAGCATCACTTCTGCCACCGCTCTTTAGAGCTCCCTCCACTGTTATAACTGAGCATCACTTCTGCCACCGGTCTTTAGAGCTCCCTCCACTGTTATAACTCAGCATAATTTCTGCCACCGGTCTATAGAGCTCCCTCCACTGTTATAACTCAGCATCACTTCTGCCATAGGTCTTTAGAGCTCCCTTCCACTGTTAGAACTCAGCATCACTTCTGCCATAGGTCTTTAGAGCTCCCTCCACTGTTATAACTCAGCATCACTTCTGCCACCGGTCCTTAGAGCTCCCTCCACTGCTATAACTCAGCATCACTTCTGCCACCAGTCTATATAGCTCCCTCCACTGTTATAACTGAGCATCACTTCTGCCACCGCTCTTCAGAGCTCCCTCCACTGTTATAACTGAGCATCACTTCTGCCACCGGTCTTTAGAGCTCCCTCCACTGTTATAACTCAGCATCACTTCTGCCACCGGTCTATAGAGCTCCCTCCACTGTTATAACTCAGCATCACTTCTGCCACCGGTCCTTAGAGCTCCCTCCACTGTTAGAACTCAGCATCACTTCTGCCACCAGTCTTTAGAGCTCCCTCCACTGTTAGAACTCAGCATCACTTCTGCCACCATTCTTTAGAGCAGGGGTTTCCAACGTTTTCTGAAGTTAGAGCTAATTATGTTCAAAGAAAATCATCCCAGCCACTAGTATTAGTGTTGAGATGGTGCCCAGCTCAGACACGCTTACATTAGCGGCCACACCATGCAAGATTTCTAGTAGGTGCCACCTCAGTGCATCCGGTTGATTTGCAAGCAGTAATGTAAAAACAGGATTTATCAATTTGGAAGCCTGTCTGTGAGTTGTACTTGACAGCCACACCTGCCATGCCCCTAGCATCAAGTTAATCGTATTTGTAGTAAGTCTCGCCAAAATTGCATGAATTTTCATGCAAATATCAGCCTTAAATATATTTTGGAAATCCGTTTTTCTTAAGACTTCACTTTATGAGCATATGATTTCATCCAGAATACATGCTTTTCAGTTTTAGGATACATATACTAGTTCAGCAAAACAAAAGCTCCAGGTTTAGTAGGCTGGACTGCGTGCAGGAGAGCTACTTGCAGGGAGCCACTGAGCTACCAGTAGCTCATGAGCTACTTGTTGGAGAAGCTGCTTTAGAGCTTCCTCCACTGTTAGAGCTCATCGATTCTTCTGCCGTCTGTCTTTGGAACTCCCTCCCACTGTTAGAGCTTTAATGGCATCTGTCCTTAGAGCTCTCTCCCATTGTTAGAGCTCATTGATCCTTCCACCGTCAGTCTTTGGAACTCTCTCCCACTGTTAGAGCTCAGCGTCCCCTCCACTGTCAGCCTTTAGAACTTTCCACCACTATCAGTGCTCACTGTTTCTTCTTCTACCAGTCTTTAGATTTCTCTTACACTGCGGGAGCCTCAGCCGCCCTCTGCCAGAAATGTTTACAGCTCTCTCCCACTGTTAGAGCTCCGCGTCCCTTCTACCACTGGTATTTAGAGCTTTCTACCACTATCAGTGCTCACTGTTTTTTCTTCTACCAGTCTTTAGATCTGTTGGAGCCTCAGCGCTCCTTCTCCTAGCAATATTTACAGCTCTCTCCTACTGTTAGAGCTCATAGTGTCTTCTGCCACCAGTCTTTCGAGCTCCTCCCACTGCTACACCTCGTTGTTTCTCTTACCACCAGCTTGTAGAACTCTCTCCTACAGTTCTACCTCAGTGTCCTGCTGCCACCAGAATTTAGAGCTTTCTCCTACTCTTATATGTCATCAATTCTTCTGCCGGCACTCTTTGGAACTCTCTCCCACTGTTTCTTCTACTGTCAGTCATTGGTGCTCATTCTTTCTACTACATCTTCTCTATACTTCTTATCTTTGAAGCTGTGTCTCCACCTCTTTAGTTCCCTCACCTGTACCACTCACTTGCTTCTACGCAGCTCTTTGCTGACTGACAACAAGTCCAGAGGCTTTGTGTACGAGGCGTGGACCTATCAACGTCTGTCAGGTGCAGCAAAGTGGAGGCTGAATCCACCCACCTTCAAATATCCTCCATCGTCTCCCAAACCTCTAGGCACTGCTTCTAGATGTGTCTATGTCCTAGAGTTGAGTCCCGACCCATGCCATCATCATCCTGCCCTCTTACAGAACACACACAGTCCCACTCCATGGGCAGAGGTGCCAGGACATGTGAGCACTGAGGGCACAGAGACACGGCAATTAGTGGTCTGGGAGGCATGAAAACATTACAACTCTGCAAAGTGGGGGATGTATGATGCAACAACGCATGCACTTACAACGCATGCCTTTACAATGCAGTAAATACAATGCATGGTCATTACCAAACATGCAATTTCCACAGAATGTTTTTACAATGCATATGCTTTTACCACAAAACTTTCGTAGTAAAGGCATAGTTGGTAAAGGCATATGCATGGTAAAAACTAGAGGTAAGTATAACATACTTTATATATATATATATATATATATATATATATATATATATATATATATATATATATACACACACACGCACACACGAACACACCTTTCCACCCAAAAACCCTACCCACCCTCAAACCTAAAAATGCCCTTACCACCCCAAAACCCATACCCACCCTAAAACCTAAACACCCCTTACCACACCAAACCCAATACTCACCCTAAAACCTAAAAAAAAACCTTACCACCCCAAAACCCATACCCACCCTAAAACCTAAAAATGCCCTTGCCACCTCAAAACCCAAACCCACTCTAAAACCTAAAAATGCCCTAACCAACCCAAAACCCATACCCACGCGAAAAGCAAAAAATAACCTTACCACCCCAAAACCCATGCACACCCTAGAACCTACAAATGCCCTTACCACCCCAAAACTCATACCCACCCTAAAAACTAAACACCCCTTACCACCCCAAAATCCATAACCACCCTAAAACCTAAAAATGCCCTTACCCCCCAAAACCCATGCCCACCCTAAAACCTAAACACCCCATACCACCCCGAACCCCACACCCACCCTAAAACCTAAAAAAATACCCTTACCACCCCAAAACCCATGCCCACCCCAAAACCTAAAAAAGCCCTTACCACCCCAAAACCCATACCCACCCTAAAAACTAAAAAAAAACTTACCACCCCAAATCCCATACCCACCCTAAAACCTAAAAATGCCTTTACCACCCCAAAACCCATACCCACCCTAAAACCTAAACATACCCTTACCACCCCCATACCCATACCCTCCCTAACACCTAAAAATGCTCTTACCACCCCAAAACCCATTCTCAGCCTAAAATCTAAAAATGCCCTTACCACCCCAAAACCCGAAAATGCATATATATATATATATATATATAATTCAACCCACTTAATACTTACCTGTACTTACCTTAAAAACCTTTACCACGCATACACCGTCACCATTCATGCCTTTACAGTGAAATTCGTGGTAAAGGCATGCGTGGTAAAGGTATATTCGTGGTAAAGGCATGCGTGGTAAAGGTACATTCGTGGTAAAGGCATGCGTGGTAAAGGTACATTCGTGGTAAAGGCATGCGTGGTAAAGGTATATTCGTGGTAAAGCCATGCGTGGTAACGGTACATTCGTGGTAAAGGCATGCGTGGTAAAGGTACATTCGTGGTAAAGGCATGCGTGGTAAAGGTATATTCGTGGTAAAGCCATGCGTGGTAAACGCATCGTGGTAAATGCATGTCGTTGCATTCACTGCGATGTGAGTGATGTTTCCCGGGGGGGTACAGGCTGAGGTCTGGGGGCTGGGCGAGGAGCGCACGTCAGGCAGAGCTTCTCAGCCTGTGGGGTGGCAGGGTCGAAGGAGCGGTGGCAGAGGGGCCTGGTGGGTGGCGCGCGCGGAGGGGAGAGAGGGCAGTGAGTAGGGTGCGGGTGCCAGTGTCTGGGGGGCCGAGGATAAGGGGCTGGATTTAGAGGGAAGGAGACACGGAGGCAGGACAGAGGAGGGAGCGGTGTGTCGAGAGAAGACCCACTCATGCCGGGTCTGTACTCACGAGCCTCGCAGGACCGCAGCACAGTGCCCAGCAGGAGTGCCAGGGCGAGGAGGCAGATGCCGGCTCCCTTCATCTCGGGTCTGAAGATGGCTCGGAACGCCTGGTGATGGCGGGGACCGGGTTTATAGCTCCTGGAGGGTGGGATGAGGGGCGGAGGCTCCCTGCAGGTCTGCAGCAGGAGTGTTCCCGCCACCCTCACCCCCTGTGCGTTTCCCAACTCTGGAGAATACCGGGAAGTTGGAAGGATCTGGTCTCTGAATCAGCCCTTGTTACTTCACCTAATTACTGCACGCCCAGGAGGGATGTACCCGTCTTTGGCATCCTGGGGCCTGTGCCAGCCCAGGCAGCAGACACAGAGCGCGGCACTGGGTGCCACCATCGGTGCCACCTGGAAACACCCACCTCCACAGCAACAATGAGCTTTCAAACCAGGATCGATGACACTTCCTGCTGGGGAAACCCCTGCTGGTGGCCTTCCTGCAGGATTAGGAAATACCAAGCCAAGGGCGGGTGTTCTCCAACTAACGGGGCAGCCAGGACAATAAAATGCCCACCTTGTGTGGCACTAAGGGACGGAGCACAGTGAGCGATCCTGACCTTCCCTTTAAAGCCCGCGAGAACTCTTCCTCTGAGCAACATTTGCACGAAATGGTCCAAAATTGTGCATTTCAAAGCACCAAACAAACGTGGTCTAAACCGCATTTACCTGTAATGACAACTTTCTTTCATTCTTTTCTTCGTTTCACCTTCTTTTGTCCTTCTTTTCTTCTTTTATCCTCTCTTTTTTTCTATCCATCTTTCCTCCATACTTTCTGTTCTTTCTTTCATTCCTCTTTCCATCTTTCCATCTGTGCGTCCTTTCACTTTGTCTCTCATTCCTTTACATTCTTATTTTGTCTTTTTTCATGTCATTATTCTCATTCTTTCATCCTTCTTTTCACCATCCTCTTGTCCTTCCTTCTGCCCGTCATACCATCCTGTTGTCATTGTTCTCCTCTCATTTTTTTTATTCTTTCTGTTCTGCCTTTCTATCTCTTTTCTTATTTGCGTTCTATTTCTCCTTGCTTCCTTTGCTTTCTCTTTCCATTTGCCTCACACTTCTTTTTGCTTTTCTATTTTTTCTGTTGCTGTCACCATTTTGTGGCTATTTAGGCGCCGTTTGGCCCCCACTGCACAAGTAAGTTGTTTTAATTCTTGCAGTGTTTATTGGTTTCTGCTTTTGTCTTGTGAAGACCTGCGAGTCGCAGATCTAAGTTAGAGAGGGCGATAGAAGCATTTAGTCTGTCCCTGGTGGTCTTCGTCACGCGGCGCAATTAAACTTGAGGGGGGCGCCCTGCAACGTACATGGAGGGGCCTGACCTCTCCCACCCAGCCAGGAGCTCTCAGGCCAGGGGCCCGCCACCCGTGCACAGAGAACTGTCTTGGGGGGGTACCTGGAGCTCGGAGCCCCCCGCACTGCAGGGGCTATTGTTACGCTAGTTCTCTGTTAGGTTAATATGGCCGGTGCTTCACTGCACCCTTGTCTGCAGTCCACATGGGATGGACACCACCTCAGCAGGTGCCAGTGGAAGGGAGGCGTGGAATGTGCCCTTGATGCTAAGTGTCCTGTGGTACTGAACTCGGATGAGGAATGATGCACGACACAGGAACAGCATTGAAAGTGCACAGTGAGGATAAGAGCAGCGCCAGTGCTTAAAAGGAAATATAGAAGTGCAGGTACTCAGTACCGGACAGCACCTTCCCAATTAAAGCACTGGACAGCCCTATAAACGTGGCACCAGGTGTTGGGTGAAGGACAGCCAGTGCTGCAAAGTAAAGGGATTGCTCTGGATCCCGGTTCTGGCAGCTGTTTCTTGCAGGGAAATACTCTGTATCTGTCCTGTTGTCATTTTCTGACACCAGGACACAATTGAGCAGCACCTGCAAGCTGTCTGCATTCCATGAGTACCAGCAACCCTCAGGGGTGATGGACTTTCTTCTTGTTACTTCCAGCCGGCTGGCTCTGCAGCAGGTGTCTTAACCCACTGAGATGTTTTACAACGTAGCCTCTCTGTGGCCAATTAATTAATCTAGTCCAGATTTGCTGTCACATTTGTCCTTGCTGCTAATTTATTTCTGTTGTGCCCCGTTTATATTTCTATAGGCGGTGGTTGTAATGGAATAGTAACAAGCAGGACACGCTGTGAGAGAGGGCCTCTTTTTGACATGGTTATCCCCCCACTTTTTGCCTGATGTTGATGTGTTCTTGAAATTGCAGTGCCCAGGGCCCCTGCTAACCAGGTCCCTGGGCCAGAGCTCTTTCCCTAAATCTGTTGTGATGCATTGGCACAATTGGACTCCTCCTTAGCTACCACTATAAGTCCCTAGTAAGTGGGCACCTATGTGCCCAGGGCATGGGTTACTCTGGTTAGGCCCCTGAGGGCAGCAGCACTGATTGTGCCGCCCTCTAGGGCCATGCCTCCAGATGCACCCAGCACTGCCATTGCAAGCTGTGCGTTCTGGTGCAACCCTAAAATACGAACCTGACGTGGCACACTGCCTGTGTGCCTGTCCACCATTCACTGCATTTACTATGGGTAAGACACCCTTCTGGCAGGCCTTATAGTCCTAAGGCAGGGTGCTCCATATTATATGTGAGGGCATGGCTGTTTGAGCAATATGCCCACACTGTGTCCTTGCCAAAAATGGGACATAGTGAGTGAACAGAGAAGCCATTTTAATGCATGTGCTGGACACCGGTCAACATGTGTTTCTCAGCTACATGATGGCCACTCTGAACCCTGGGTTGTTTGGTATCAAACAACTCGGAATGGTAAGTCCAAACTGGTGCCAGTATTTGATTTATCCCTAAATTCCCTAAATGTACCCAGGGGCCACCTTAAAGTTGCTCCCTGTAAAAGCTAACCATCCTGGCATGGTTTCTGACTGGTCTTATCCAGCTGCCACCTCTAGACAGCCAATATACAAACCGTGGGGGAAAGCACTGTCTCTCTGATCTGCAAAACAATGCCCTTCCTGGGTGGAGGAGCTAACACCCTCTCCCTCAGGAATGTGCACTGTCCTGGCAGTGAGCTTCAAAGGGCTTAACACCCTTGAAACTCGACCCCCAAGCCTTCTGCAAGCAGCAGCTGGTATCCCCCTTTGTAAACTCCGACTTTTGGTGGGAGAAAAGGACAGGAAACCTAACAAAGGGTAGAAGGAGTGGCCTCACCTGGCATGGACCACCCCTAAGGTGCTTCCTGCGAGGTGGACCCTCTTTTTCATTTTACTTCATTTTGAATGGAGGGAAAGTAGCCAGTTAGGTTTAAGGCAGTGACCCTTCCCCCAGGAAGTGGTCACTATAGTGGGTGTAGCCACCCAAAGGTAAGTGTCCCATTGGACATTACCAGGTTCTCCCTAAAACACCCACTAAATTCAGTATTTAGTGGGCACCACTAGACCAAGGTTTTAGATTCGAAAGGGCAAAGAAGACTAGCCCAAAGAAGATCCAAGGCACGAGAACTGTGGGTCTGCTGCACAAGAAAAAGGAGCCAAACCTTGCCTCCTGCATCCAGCACACAACGATCGCCACTGTGGAGAAGTTTGACACTGGACTGACCTCAAGAAACCTAGAGGACCTCCAGGCTTCACAAATCACCCAAGATCTCCCTTCTGAATGGAGGTACCACTCTGCAACCAGCAAAGAACCAATAAGCCAGTGAGGGTCACTTAACTGACCGGCCGATATCTCCAGAACTGGATGTCGCAGCCGGATCCGACAACACACTAACGACCACCAGGACAAACCCTGCAAGTGTGCCAAGCTTGGTGGAACTGTGCCCCCTGCTGGCCGGACCATACCAGTACCCTGGGTACTGGTCAGTGAAGATCGGACAATAAGAAAACCAGCTCCCCCAGAGCTGAAAAAGGATCAGGAGGAAGCCCAAGGTGAGGGACTCCTGCCAGAGTGTCCCCGTTGTCCTGTCAGCTTCCCTCAAAGAGACCTACCTGCAGCTCCAAGGGACTCTGTTGAGCACAGCTCCTGGATCAACAACTCACCCTGCATCCAGCGCCCTGCAACGAGGAACCAGTTGTACCCCCTCGGGTCCCACACCACTTGTGACCTCAGCACCACAAGGGGACCCTAAGGCACCACCTTTAAATTTGCAAGAACCACCCTTTTCCAAGTGGTCCCCCTGAGTGGCCCTGTACCTGCTCCAAGACACTTTCCAGCGCTGCTCCCAATGGAAAGGGGAGCCTCCTGAACTTCTCCAGCTGGCATAGTGTGCCCACCGATGACCTCGACCAACCTGCAAATGCGGAACCTGGTAACATAAATGTGCGGTTTTATATGCATTTTTAAAGTGACTGCCTATTGATTCATATGGTGCTTAATTACGCACAGAAAGACTGCATTTATTAAAACTTCAAAAATTCATAACTCAAAAAGTACTTAACCAATTTTGATAATCTTGGTCTTAAAATGTATATAAAAATCTGAAGTGTTTTTATAAATTGGTCTCAAGTTTTTCGTTCAAATGTGTGAGGTTCATGATTGATACTGTGAGTACAAGAAATGCTTTGCACCTCTCCAGGATTAGCCTAACTGCTCGACCAAGCTACCTCACAAAATAAAGCATTAGGGGATCTAGCTTTTGCCTCTGGAAAACAACTTGTGGTTGCCTGGACCCCCTGCACAGTGTACCTCGTTTTGTACACTACTTAGAGGGCCAGCCTCCTACACACGCTGTGTAATGCTCGTGACTATTTCAGAGGATGCCTTGCTGTCAGAACGAGCGGCTGGTGGCCCGCAGAAGGCAGCGTATTTTCAAACGGGGCCATGGGATGTATATGCAGGAGGATGGGCGGTTGAGCGGGGAGTGAAGCCTGATTTACTGTGACCGCCACTTCTTCCTGGAATAAAAACTGAATCTAAGCGGAACCATTTCAACATTGTCTGGAATTACTTCTTTCAGTGTGAATATTCACTTTTTAACACACTGGCGATGAGTGGGAAGGAATTATTTTAAGGAGTCAAAGATATGAAAAGCAGGTTTGAATGTGGAGGCATTTTGGGGGGGGGATCTATGCAACGGTGTCAGTGTATCTGTCTACTGTGTTCTGTTTGAGCAGGGCAAGTAAGTAGATTTTTAAAGGTGGTGTGTAATACATGTAGTTGGGTGGGAGGTACATTTAGTGGCTGAGTATGGCATACTGAAAGTGTGTTGGATGTGTGACTTGAGGACTGTGTATTGTACACTAGTTGTGAGGTGAGTCATGGAGTTAGGTGATGTTTGCAGCACGGCCATAGTCGATTGTAACGCAAACCCCAGGTGTCCGAGTCACTGGGCAGGTAGGTGTGTGTATGTGTGAGTGTGAATGTGGGTGATAACTTCTGTTTCACAATCTCACAAAGTGACCTACTTCTGGGAGAGTACTGTGTTCTATGTCACTGCAAAGGTCCACTCTCATGTTGAAAAGTGCACAAGGCCTTGATGAAAGACACAGCCAGTGCTGTGGGGCTGGTGTGAGAACAGTGAGGTGTGCATAAGCTGTGTGGGCACCGGGTGTTTGTGTGGGTTCACTTTCCCTTAAATAAACAAAAGGAGGCGTTTTGGTTTTAGCAGGTGATAAAGGCAAGGAGGGGTGGCTGGCCACACAGACAGACATACATTGCTCTTTTTGTCAGATGGGCAACATTTTTTACTTGTCCGCTGGGAAACGATGCACGTTAATAATAACCAGAATATGATAACTGAAGCTGTTGGGCAAGTAGAAAACCAGCTCAGAGCAGTTGGCAGAAACAGTTTATGCTTGTGGAAGCCAGATGTATCCGCTGTCTGGAATATAAAGGGGTTGGAGGGCGATGCACAGTTGTGTATTCCATCGCATCACATTTAGAGGCTCTCGGGCACTGGTCTAGAAATCAGAAGAAAAGTAGGGCCTGATTCTAACTTTGGAGGACGGTGTTAAACCGTCCCAAAAGTGGCGGATATACCACCTACCGTATTACGAGTTCCATAGGATATAATGGACTCGTAATACGGTAGGTGGTATATCCGCCACTTTTGGGACGGTTTAACACCGTCCTCCAAAGTTAGAATCAGGCCCGTAGTGTGTTCACACGGGTCCTTGCAGGCAGGTCAAGATAGGATAGATTTATTTTTTGGGCGGGGCCTCGTATACCCAGAGGTTCCCAACCTGTGGTCCGGGGACCCCTGGGGGTCCGTGAAGCCTCCCCAGGGGTCCGAGACTGCTTAGAAAATTAAATAATATTAACAGATTAGGTCCCCAGCTTTCAGTAAAGATTCAGCAGGGGGGGTCCCCGGATCCCAGTAATGATTCACTGGTGATCCCCCGTTTCCAGTAATGCTAAACTGGGGGTTCAAGAAGTCAAAAGGTTGGGACGTTAGCGTTTTCGAGAGCAAACAGGTAAATACGGTTAAACAACATCTTACTGTGGTAATAAGGTGGAACCCAATCTGTGGTGTGCCCAGGAAAACCTAAGCGCAGCTTCGCTACGTCGGATCTGGGCTCTTTTCGACCAGTGATTTTTTTACACAGTGCTTCAGTTCTCTGTGCGTACAACTGATAGCATTCTATAAGACCTCGCAATGACAATTTCAGAGTGTGCAACCTTTATGTGTGTTAAGTAGTGTGTTCACCAGTGGGGGTGCCTCAGTAACCACAATGTCACCAGTCTCCCTTCTATCGCTGAGCCTATTGATTACCCCCCCCCCCCCCAGCGGTCTCTGGGTTGCACTGCGCTAGCTGGCTGGCATTAGCATAAGATGCGGGGGGGGGGGTGGTGAAGGATGGTGGTGGTGACACATGACAGACAAAAGCAGAGGGCCGGTGAGGAAGGGGGCACCACAGCAGGGCAGTTATTGGTAGTGCTTTCATGGGTGGCAGGCTCCTCAAGGCCCGCAGGAGGAGGTTGCCACACCGACAAGGCATGGCCACCAACCTGCCTTGTGAAACTGGACACAACGGAGTCCCAGCCACTGACTAGGTTGTGGGCGATATATTATTAAAACAGAGTTAAACATTACCAGATGGGGGGCTCATAGCAGTCCAATATGCACCATAGGTCAGTGAGTGAAGACGTGTGGCTCATCAGTGGGTATGCCCGGCTGTGATCTGTGTGCCAACACGGCACTGCTTATGCCAACACGGCACTGCTTCTGCCAACACGGCCCTGCTTATGCCAACACGGCACTGCTTCTGCCAACAAGGCACTGCTTATGCCAACACGGCACTGCTTCTGCCAACAAGGCACTGCTTCTACCAACACGGCACTGCTATGCCAACAAGGCACTGCTTCTACCAACACGGCACTGCTTCTACCAACACGGCACTGCTTCTACCAACACGGCACTGCTATACCAACAAGGCACTGCTTCTACCAACACGGCACTGCTATGCCAACACGGCCCTGCTTATGCCAACACGGCCCTGCTTATGCCAACACGGCACTGCTTCTTCCAACAAGGCACTGCTTATGCCAACACGGCACTGCTTCTGCCAACAAGGCACTGCTTATGCCAACACGGCACTGCTTCTGCCAACAAGGCACTGCTTCTACCAACACGGCACTGCTATGCCAACAAGGCACTGCTTCTACCAACACGGCACTGCTTCTACCAACACGGCACTGCTATGCCAACAAGGCACTGCTTCTACCAACACGGCACTGCTATGCCAACAAGGCACTGCTTCTACCAACACGGCACTGCTATGCCAACAAGGCACTGCTTATGCCAACACGGCACTGCTTATGCCAACAAGGCACTGCTTCTAGTCCTGTCTCCAAAATCTTCCCGCCGACGTGCCCGCGCGTAGATCTACCTTACAGGGCAAGTGCCCGCGCCTACATCTACCAATAGGTTGTATGAGTAACAACACTAACGTGTTAGGGAGAGGTGTAACGCTCTTAAACAACTGAGAGCCAGTAACAAACCCCGCCTAGCAAGCTAATGAAAGCTTTTCTAAGCGCTTGTTGTCCACTCACAGTCTTGAACGCTGCAGCCGCGGGCAGAAAAGTAAACCAGGTTCATTGCTGCAGCCAGAGGAAAGTATCCGCACCTGTTCCCATAAAAACATTCTTCCTGTCAGTGCGTAGTTCACAGCACAATTTTGATGCATAGCCAGGGAAAGAATGGAATACAATCCTTACTGGAATGGAAGTTCCATCCATAAGCGGATGAATATGCCTAATTCGGCCTCAGGATGCTGATAAGAAAAGCACGGCCAGACAAGCACTGGTAAATGCAGAAAAAAGTGTGCTGCAGTCAATGGAAACCGAGGAAAAGTGAGGGGCAAGCACAGGAACCAATGAAAAGCAAGGAACGCGAGAGGGCAGGATGCAAGCCCCTTCTAAGATCTATAGTAATACAAAAGATTTCACGAGCAGCGCAAGCGCTGTGCAGGCCAGACCTAAAGAAGGATAATCAAGGGCGCTGTGTCCTTCATTAGGGTAACCCGTGCCCGGATGTTACTTGTTGCGTACATTGTCGGCGGTACAGGAAGCCTGGGGGATTATTCCATTCTTCACCAGCTTGTCATTCCAGCCTGTGTTCAGCTAGGAACCCCACTACTGGAGCAGTTCAGGATGAAGATACTGACTGGCACTACCGAGCCATCTCATTGGCTGGATTTCAAAGCGCAGGGTTACGGTGATGTCCACACCTCAAGTATGGACAGCGGTGACTACTCTTATTGTTCTAATGTCTGCATACATATATCTTTATTCCATTTATTTTACCATTGAGCACTACATGTCTTGTTTTGGTGTTTAACATAATTGAACATTGGGTAGAGATTATGGCCCTCATTAAGACATTAGCAGTAAGTCCCGCTTACCCCCATGCTGACGGCGCCATGGGTAGCGGGTTTATCGCTACCCATATTATGACACACATAGCAATCTGTCACTATACAGACACACACACAAGTCCACCAGCCCAAAGGTCAGTGATAAACTGGCGGTATCCAAACCCACACCGTTACGCCAACAGAACTACACCCACAGCATTATGACCCACAAATCACCGCGGCGGACATTCAACTGCGGTAAACCTTTGGCAGGACATACCGCTGCACTCAAGATACACACACACATACAAAATAACACCACATTGCACAATTTGAATAACACACACCTGACACCCATACACACACCACGCACCCACACCACTATAAAACACACACACATTACCCACAACCCTTTATGACTCAAAAAAATTACCACTAGAGAGAGATACAGCAACAGTACCCACACAACCAGAGTCACAGAACACCATCACCCATACACCATCCACGCACCTCGCAGCATACACCCCAACACATCACCCCACACACCCTCACACGCACCACTCACACTACACCCATGGCACCACAAAGACACCCCATCTTCTCAGAAGAGGAGCTAATGGTCATGGTAGAGGAAATCATCCAGGTAGAGCCACAGATATTTGGATCACAGGTGCAGAAGACATCCATTGCTAGGAAGATGGAACTATGGTGGAGAATCATGGACAGGGTCAACACCGTGGGACAGCACCCCAGAACAAGGGATGTCATCAGGAAGATGTGGAACGACCTATGGGGGAAGGTGCGTTCCGTGGTTTCAAGACACCAGATAGCAGTACAGAGGACTGGCAGTGGACCCTCACCTCCTCCCCTACAACTAACAACATGGGAGGAGCAAGTCTTGGCAATACTGCATCCTGAGGGCCTGGCAGGAGTTGCAGGAGGACTGGACTCTGGTAAGTCAAATCTCTATTACTATCACCCCCCTAGCTGCATGACATCACATACCCCCACCCTACCCTCACCCCCATCATTCCACCACCTCACATACACCCCACCATCACAACCCACGCCTCCCACTACCAAGCCCTGCATGCAACACCAATGAATGGACACCCATCACCGACCTGCATGGACACCCATCACCAAAGCATGCACACTTGAGACAATCACCTATCCAACCAAATCACCACTCACACAAGCCTAAGCTGCCAGGGCAATCACAACCATACAGGGCAACACGCCAATGCACAAGATGGCACACGCAGAAACAATAACACTGCATTTACATCCCCACAGGTCCCCCACCCAACATCACCGTAGAGGAGGTGCCAGCAACATCCAGTCCCCCCCAGAGAAGAGGCCCACAGTGATGACAGCAGCTCTGCACGCCTGGATCAGGATGACCAACCAGGCCCATCAGGGACCTCCGGACAGTCGGTTACCCAGGCACAGTCCCATACCACCACAGACCCTCCCTGTAGGAAAGTACCATCTTGCCTGGCATGTTACCACCATACTGTATTTCACTGTATATATGTTGTTTTAGTCTATGTGTCACTGGGACCCTGCCAGGCAGGGCCCCAGTGCTCATAAGTATGTGCCCTGTATGTGTTCCCTGTGTGATACCTAACTGTCTCACTGAGGCTCTGCTAACCAGAACCTCAGTGGTTATGCTCTCTCTGCTTTCCAAATTTGTCACTAACAGGCTAGTGACTAAATTTACCAATTCACATTGGCATACTGGTACACCCTTATAATTCCCTATTATATGGTACTGAGGTACCCAGGGTATTGGGGTTCCAGGAGATCCCTATGGGCTGCGGCATTTCTTTTGCCACCCAAAGGGAGCTCTGACAATTCTTACAGAGGCCTGCCATTGCAGCCTGCGTGAAATAACATCCACGTTATTTCACAGCCATTTACCACTGCACTTAAGTAACTTATAAGTCACCTATATGTCTAACCTTCACCTGGTGAAGGTTGGGTGCAAAGTTACTTAGTGTGCGGGCACCCTGGCACTAGCCAAGGTGCCCCCACATCGTTCAGGGCAAATTCCCCAGACTTTGTGAGTGCAGGGACACCATTACACGCGTGCACTATACATAGATCACTACCTATGTGTAGCTTCACAATGGTAACTCCGAACATGGCCATGTAACATGTCTAAGATCATGGAATTGTCACCCCAATACCATTCTGGTATTGGGGGGACAATTCCATGATCCCCCGGGTCTCTAGCACAGTACCCGGGTAGTGCCAAACTGCCTTTCCGGGGTTTCACTGCAGCTGCTGCTGCTGCCAACCCCTCAGACAGGTTTCAGCCCTCCTGGGGTCCAGGCAGCCCTGGCCCAGTAAGGCAGAACAAAGGATTTCCTCTGAGAGAGGGTGTAACACCCTCTCCCTTTGGAAATAGGTGTGAAGGCTGGGGAGGAGTAGCCTCCCCCAGCCTCTGCAAATGCTTTGATGGGCACAGATGGTGCCCATATCTGCATAAGCCAGTCCACACCGGTTTAGGGATCCCCCAGCCCTGCTCTGGCGCGAAACTGGACAAAGGAAAGGGCAGAGACCACTCCCCTGACCTGCACCTCCCAGGGGAGGTGCCCAGAGCTCCTCCAGTGTGTCCCAGACCTCTGCCATCTTGGAAACAGAGGTGTTGGGGGCACACTGGACTGCTCTGAGTGGCCAGTGCCAGCAGGTGACATCAGAGGCTCCTTCTGATAGGCTCTTACCTCTCTTGGTAGCCAATCCTCCTTCCTTGGTAGCCAAACCTCCTTTTCTGGCTATTTAGGGTCTCTGCTTTGGGGAATTCTTCAGATAATGAATGCAAGAGCTCACCAGAGTTCCTCTGCATCTCCGTCTTCACCTTCTACCAAAGGATCGACCGCTGACTTCTCAGGACGCCTGCAAAACCGCAACAAAGTAGCAAGACGACTACTAGCAACATTGTAGTGCCTCATCCTGCCGGCTTTCTCGACTGTTTCCAGGTGGTGCATGCTCTGGGGGTAGCCTGCCTTCACCCTGCACCAGAAGCTCAGAAGAAATCTCCTGTGGGTCGACGGAATCTTCCCCCTGCTAACGCAGGCACCAAAAGACTGCAACACTGGTCCTCTGGGTCCCCTCTCATCCAGACGAGCGTGGTCCCTGGAACTCACCAACTCTGTCCAAGTGACTCCCACAGTTCAGTGACTCTTCAGTCCAAGGTTGGTGGAGGTAAGTCCTTGCCTACCCACGCTAGACTGCATTGCTGGGTAATGCATGATTTGCAGCTGCTCCGGCTCCTGTGCACTCTTCCAGGACTTCCTTAGTGCACAGCCAAGCCTGGGTCCCCGGCACTCCTTCCTGCAGTGCACAACCTTCTGAGTTGTCCTCCGGCGTCGTGGGATTCCCTTTTGTGACTTCGCGTGGACTCCGGTTCACTTTACTTCTAAGTGCCTGTTCAGGTACTTTTGCGGGTGCTGCCTGCTTCTGTGAGGGCTCCCTGAGTTGCTGGGCGCCCCCTCTGTCTCCTCCTCCAAGTGGCGACATCCTGGTCCCTCCTGGGCCACAGCAGCACCCAAAAACCTCTACAGTGACCCTTGCAGCTAGCAAGGCTTGTTTGCGGTCTTTCTGCGTGGGAACACCTCTGCAAGCTTCATCGTGACGTGGAACATCAGTCTTCCAAAGGAGAAGTCCCTAGTCCTCTTCTTTCTTGCAGAACTCCAAGCTTCTTCCATCCGGTGGCAGCTTCCTTGCACCCTCAGCTGGCATTTCCTGGGCTCCTGCCCACTCTCGACACTGTCGCGACTATTGGACTTGGTTCCCTTGTCTTACAGGTACTCAGGTCCAGAAATCCACTGTTGTTGCATTGATGGTGTTTGTTCTTCCTGCAGAATCCCCCTATCACGACTTCTGTGCTCTCTGGGGGTAGTAGGTGCACTTTACACCTACCTTTCAGGGTCTTGGGGTGGGCTATGTTTCTAACCCTCACTGTTTTCTTACAGTCCCAGCGACCCTCTATAAGCTCACATAGGTTTGGGGTCCATTTGTGGTTCGCATTCCACTTTTGGAGTACATGGTTTGTGTTGCTCCTATACCTATGTGCTCCTATTGCAATCTATTGCAATTCTACACTGTTTGCATTACTTTTCTTGCTATTACTTACCTAATTTTGGTTTGTGTACATATATCTTTTGTATGTAACTTATCCTCATACTGAGGGTACTCACTGATATACTTTTGGCATATTGTCATAAAAATAAAGTACCTTTATTTTTAGTAACTCTGTGTATTGTGTTTTCTTATGATATTGTGCATATGACATCAGTGGTATAGTAGGAGCTTTACATGTCTCCTAGTTCAGCCTAAGCTGCTTTGCCATAGCTACCTTCTATCAGCCTAAGCTGCTAGAAACACCTCTTCTACACTAATATTGGATAACTGGACCTGGCACAAGGTGTAAGTACCTCTGGTACCCACTACAAGCCAGGCCAGCCTGGTGGGATAGGTACTTGTAACTACTTACCACTTTGTCATTGTGTACTTTTCATAAGAGAATAATATACAAAACAGTTCAGTGTATGTACACCTAACCAAAAAGTTTTGCTTTTCTCCTCTTAAACTTTTTACAAAGTTCTGAAAAGTTTTCTAAAACTTCTAAAAGTTTTCTAAAAGTTAGAAAAAGTTTTCTTTTCTCTGTTCTTTAAAAAGTTCTGAAACTTTTTCTTCCTTCTCACTGTCTCTAAACCTTTTGCTATCATGTCTGTAGAAGACTCTACTCTTAAAATGGTCAATACTACTTATGACAATTTGAATTACAAGAGCCTAGGGAGTCTCTGCTTAGAAAGAGGTTTAGTGATAGGAAAGAACCCTACCAAAGAATTTCTATTTAACATGCTTATTGTAGATCAAATGAGAGGTTAATAGAAGGTTCCCAATCTGACTCAGGGGATCTCCTTGAGGGAGATAGGGAGGGTTCTGAACAGGATCTGCCCCCTAGCTGGACTCCCAGTAATGTTGGTAGTAATGGAGGTTCCCATCACAGTAGGGAAGTCTTTATTCCTAGAGGCCAAGTTGCTAAGGTCCAGTCAGTTAGGGACAGATCCCCCTCTGTTGTTTCAAACTTGTTTTCTGTGTCCAAGCATTCCCAACCCACCCACCCTGAGGATAATGTGTTAGAAAGGGAACTCACAAAGTTGAGGGTTGAAGAGACTAGACTGAAGCTTAAACAGCAACAGCTGGCCTTACATAGGGAATCCCTAGACATTGAGAAGGAGAGACAGAGGTTGGGGTTAGGACCCCATGGTGGCAGCAGCAGTAGGTGAAGGCCTTGGAGGGGTGGTTACATGGCAGTAGAGTTTCTGACTATGAAAGCCTGCCTAATCTTATTCTGACAGAGCATATTCTGAATAACTGTGTGTCTGACTTGTTACACCAATATCTAGTGGACTCAGATCTGACCTCTCCCCAAGAATTGGGAAAGAAGGCAGACAAATGGGTCAGAACAAGAGTGAACAGAAAAGTTCATACAGGGGGTAACAAGGATGGCAAGAAGAAGGATGGTAAGTCATCTGACAAGGCTGGGGACAAAAGTAAAACTGAGTCTTCATCAGGCCCACAAAAACACTCTGGTGGGGGTGGTGGGTCCAAATCCTCTTCCAATAATCAACCTAAAAAGCCTTGGTGTTATTTGTGTAAAGTCAAAGGCTGTTGGACAACTGATGCCAGTGTCCAAAGAAAAACACCAAACCTCCCACTACCACAACCCCTGCTGCAAATTCTAGTGTCCCTAGTAATAGCAGTGGTGGTGGGAGCAAACCTACAAATAGCCAATCCAAGGGAGTAGCTAGGCTCACTATTGGTAATGTAGTTGGTGTTGGTCTTGTTAGGGAGACCACAGACGCTGTGTTAGTCTCTGAAGGTGCCATTGGTTTGGCCACCTTGGTTGCTTGTCCCCTTAATATGGATAAGTACAAGCAACTTCCCCTAATAAATGGTGTTGAGGTTCAGGCCTACAAGGACACAGGTGCCAGTGTTACCATGGTGATAGAGAAGCTGGTCCACCCTGAACAACACCTACTTGGTCAGCAGTACCAAGTGACAGACGCTCATAACAACACTCTTAGCCACCCCATGGCTGTTGTGAATCTCAACTGGGGGGGGGTTACTGGTCCAAAGAAAGTTGTGGTTGCCTTAGATTTACCTGTATACTGTCTACTAGGGAACAATTTAGAGACATCAGCTTGGGCAGAAGTGGAGTTGGAGGCTCATGCAGCAATACTGGGCATTCCTGGGCATATTTGTGCTTTGACAAGGGCTCAGGCCAAAAAGCAAAAAGGACAGGGTAACTTGGATCCTGGAACAATGGACCAAGTGCTCCCTAAAGCTAGGGGTAGCAAGGGTAAATCCCTACCTACTGTCCCTCGTTCTACAGATGATTCTCCTTCAGAGGAAGAAGAATTTCCTACGTGTGCAGAACCTTCACCAGATGAGCTGGCAGCAGACACTGCTGAGCTTTTGGGTGGAGGGGGGACTGCCAGGGAAGAGCTGAGTGTGGCACAGCAAACCTGTCCCACATTAGAGGGTCTCAGACAGCAAGCTGTCAAACAGCAAAATGGAGATGTCAGTGACTCACATAGAGTTTACTGGGAGGACAACCTCTTGTACACCGAGGCAAGGCACCCAAAACCTGGAGCAGCCAAGAGATTGGTCATCCCCCTGCAGTACAGAGAGTTCCTCCTAACTCTTGCACATGACATTCCTTTAGCTGGGCATTTGGACCAGATCAAAGCATGGGAAAGGCTTGTCCCCCTGTTTCACTGGCCTAGGATGTCAGAGGACACAAAAGATTTTTGCAAGTCTTGTGTGACCTGCCAAGCCAGTGGCAAGACTGGTGGCACTCCAAAGGCTCCCCTTATTCCACTACCTGTGGTTGGGGTTCCCTTTGAAAGGGTAGGGGTTGACATAGTTGGCCCCCTTGACCCTCCTACTGCTTCAGGCAATAGGTTTATCTTGGTGGTTGTGGACCATGCCACAAGATATCCTGAAGCAATTCCTCTAAGGTCCACTACAGCTCCTGCAGTGGCAAAGGCCCTCCTGGGAATCTTTTCCAGGGTGGGTTTCCCTAAATAGGTTGTATCAGACAGGGGTAGCAACTTCATGTCTGCATACTTGAAAGTAATGTGGAAGGAATGTGGTGTAACCTACAAATTCACCACTCCTTATCATCCACAGACTAATAAACTCTCAAAGGTATGATAATGGGACTCCCTGAAAAACTCAGGAGGAGATGGAATGTCCTGTTACCTTGCCTCCTTTTTGCTTACAGGGAGGTTCCCCAGAAAGGAGTGGGCTTCAGCCCCTTTAAACTCCTCTTTGGACACCCTGTAAGAGGTCCACTAACACTTGTGAAGGAGAGTTGGGAACAAGCTTTAAAATCTCCCAAACAGGACATAGTGGACTATGTACTTGGCCTAAGATCCAGAATGGCCGAGTACATGAAAAAGGCCAGTAAAAACCTTCAAGCCAGCCAAGAGCTCCAGAAGCAATGGCATGACCAGAAGGCTGTTCTGATTCAGTACCAACCAGGACAGAAGGTGTGGGTATTGGAGCCTGTGGCACCAAGAGCACTCCAGGACAAATGGAGTGGACCCCATCTATTTGTTGAAAAGAAGGGTGAGGTTACCTATCTGGTAGACCTGGGCACTGCCAGGAGTCCCCTTAGAGTGATTCATGTCAACCGCCTAAAACCCTACTATGACAGGGCTGATCTCACCCTGCTAATGGCAACAGATGAGGGACAGGAAGAAGAGAGTGACCCTCTCCCTGATCTCTTTTCCACCACTGAAAATGATGCTTTAGTGGAGGGAGTAGTTTTGGCAGATTGTCTGACAGCAGAACAGAAAGACAACTGCATAAATCTCCTTGGACAATTTTCTGAACTCTTTTCAATTGTGCCAGACACCACATCCTGGTGTGAACACACAATTGATACTGGAGACAGCTTGCCTGTCAAAAGTAAAATCTATAGGCAGCCAGACCATGTCAGGGACTGCATAAAACAAGAAGTTCAGAAAATGCTTGCCCTAGGAGTGGTTGAACCTTCTGAAAGCCCATGGGCGAGTCTTGTGGTGCTTGTACCAAAGCCTCAATCAAAAGATGGAAAAAGGGAGATGATGTTTTGTGTAGACTACAGAGGTCTCAATCGGGTAACAAAAACTGATGCTCACCCTATACCCAGGGCAGATGAGCTCATAGATACACTGGCATCTGCCAAGTATCTAAGCACCTTTGATTTGACTGCAGGGTATTGGCAGATCAAATTGGCTGAGGATGCTAAACCTAAAACTGCACTTTCAACTATAGGAGGGCACTACCAATTTACAGTGATGCCCTTTGGTTTGAAAAATGCACCTGCCACTTTTCAGAGGTTGGTGAACACAGTCCTGCAAGGGTTGGAGGCTTTTAGTGCAGCATATCGAGATGATATAGCTGTCTTTAGCTCCACCTGGGATGAGCACCTGGTTCACCTTTGGAAAGTTTTGGAGGCCCTGCAAAAGGCAGGCCTCACTATCAAGGCTTCAAAGTGCCAGATAGGGCAGGGAAAGGTGGTTTATCTGAGACACCTGGTAGGTGGAGAACAGATTGCACCACTTCAGGGGAAAATCCAGACAATCATGGATTGGGTTCCCCCTACAACACAGACCCAGGTGAGAGCCTTCTTAGGCCTCACAGGGTATTACAGGATATTCATTAAAAATGATGGCTCCATAGCAGCCCCTCTTAATGATCTCACTAGTAAGAAGATGCCTAAAAAGGTATTGTCGACAGCTAGCTGTCAAAAAGGTTTTGAGGAGCTCAAACAGGCCATGTGCTCTGCACCTGTCCTAAAAAGCCCATGTTACTCCAAGAAATTAATTGTTCAAACTGATGCATATGAATTAGGGGTAGGGGCAGTCTTATCACAGCTGAATTCTGAGGGCCAGGATCAACCAGTTGCTTTTATCAGCAGAAGGTTGACCCCTAGAGACAAGCGTTGGTCTGCCATTTAGAGGGAGGCCTTTGCTGTGGTCTGGGCACTGAAAAAGTTGAGGCCATACCTGTTTGGCACTCACTTTATTGTTCAGACAGACCACAAACCTCTACTTTGGCTAAAACAAATGAAAGTTGAAAATCCTAAATTGTTGAGGTGGTCCATATCTCTACAGGGAATGGACTATACAGTGGAACATAGACCTGGGAGTACCCACTCCAATGCAGATGGACTCTCCAGATATTTCCACTTAAACAATGAAGACTCATCAGGTCATGGCTAGTCTTATTGTCCTTCGTTTGGGGGGGTTGTGTAGGAAAGTACTATCTTGCCTGGCATGTTACCCCCATATTTCACTGTATATATGTTATTTTAGTCTATGTGTCACTGGGACTTTGCCAGGCACGGCCCCAGTGCTCATAAGTATGTGCCCTGTATTTGTTCCCTGTGTGATGCTTAACTGTCTCACTGAGGCTCTGCTAACCAGAACCTCAGTGGTTATGCTCTCTCTGCTTTCTAAAGTTGTCACTAACAGGCTAGTGACTAAATTTACCAATTCACTTTGGCATACTGGTACACCCATATAATTCCCTAGTATATGGTACTGAGGTACCCAGGGTATTGGGGTTCCAGGAGATCCCTATGGGCTGCAGCATTTCTTTTGCCACCCATAGGGAGCGCTGACAATTCTTACACAGGCCTGCCATTGCAGCCTGCGTGAAATAACGTCCACGCTATTTCACAGCCATTAACCATTGCACTTAAGTAACTTATAAGTCACCTATATGTCTAACCTTCAGCTGGTGAAGGTTGGGTGCAAAGTTACTTAGTGTGTGGGCCCCCTGGCACTAGCCAAGGTGCCCCACATTGTTCAGGGCAAATTCCCCAGAATTTTTGAGTGCGGGGACACCATTACACGCGTGCACTATACATAGGTCACTACCTATGTGTAGCGTCACAATGGTAACTCCGAACATGGCCATGTAACATGTCTAAGATCATGGAATTGTCCCCCCAATACCATTCTGGTATTGGGGGGACAATTCCATGATCCCCCGGGTCTCTAGCACAGTACCCGGGTACTGCCAAACTGCCTTTCCGGGGTCTCCACTGCAGCTGCTGCTGCTGCCAACCCCTCAGACAGGTTTCTGCCCTCTTGGGGTCCAGGTAGCCCTGGCCCAGGAAGGCAGAACAAAGGATTTCCTCTGAGAGAGGGTGTAACACCCTCTCCCTTTGGAAATAGGTGTGAAGGCTGGGGAGGAGTAGCCTCCCCCAGCCTCTGGAAATGCTTTGATGGGCACAGATGGTGCCCATCTCTGCATAAGCCAGTCTACACCGGTTTAGGGATCCCCCAGCCCTGCTCTGGCACGACACTGGACAAAGGAAAGGGGAGTGACCACTCCCCTGACCTGCACCTCCCAGGGGAGGTGCCCAGAGCTCCTCCAGTGTGTCCCAGACCTCTGCCATCTTGGAAACAGAGGTGTTGGGGGCACACTGGACTGCTCTGAGTGGCCAGTGCCAGCAGGTGACGTCAGAGGCCTCCTTCTGATGTGCTCTTACCTCTCTTGGTAGCTAATCCTCCTTCCTTGGTAGCCAAACCTCCTTTTCTGGCTATTTAGGGTCTCTGCTTTGGGGAATTCTTCAGATAATGAATGCAAGAGCTCACCAGAGTTCCTCTGCATCTCCCTTTTCACCTTCTACCAAAGGATCGACCGCTGACTGCTCAGGACGCCTGCAAAACCACAACAAAGTAGCAAGACGACTGCTAGCAACATTGTAGCGCCTCATCCTGCCGGCTTTCTCGACTGTGTCCAGGTGATGCATGCTCTGGGGGTAGCCTGCCTTCACCCTGCACCAGAAGCTCCGAAGAAATCTCCCGTGGGTCGACGGAATCTTCCCCCTGTTAATGCAGGCACCAAAAGACTGCAACACTGGTCCTCTGGGCCCCCTCTCATCCTGACGAGCGTGGTCCCTGGAATTCCGCAACTCTGTCCAAGTGACTCCCACAGTCCAGTGACTCTTCAGTCCAAGTTTGGTGGAGGTAAGTCCTTGCCTCCCCACGCTAGACTGCATTGCTGGGTAACGCGTGATTTGCAGCTGCTCCGGCTTCTGTGCACTCTTCCAGCCAAGCCTTCGTCCCCGGCACTCCTTCCTGCAGTGCACAACCTTCAGAGTTGTCCTCCGGCGTCGTGGGACTCCCTTTTGTGACTTCGCGTGGACTCCGGTTCACTTTACTTCCAAGTGCCTGTTCAGGTACTTTTGCGGGTGCTGTCTGCTTCTGTGAGGGCTCCCTGAGTTGCTGGGCGCCCCCTCAGTCTCCTCCTCCAAGTGGCAACATCCTGGTCCCTCCTGGGCCACAGCAGCACCCAAAAACCTCTACCGTGACCCTTGCAGCTAGCAAGGCTTGTTTGAGGTCTTTCTGCGTGCCAACACCCCTGCAAGCTTCATCGACGTGGGACATCAGTCTTCCAAAGGAGAAGTCCCTAGTTCTCTTCTTTCTTGCAGAACTCCAAGCTTCTTCCATCCGGTGGCAGCTTCCTTGCACCCTCAGTTGGCATTTCCTGGGCTCCTGCCCACTCTCGACACTGTTGCGACTATTGGACTTGGTCCCCTTGTCTTACAGGTACTCAGGTCCGGAAATCCACTGTTGTTGCATTGCTGGTGTTTGTTCTTCCTGCAGAATCCCCCTATCACGACTTCTGTGCTCTCTGGGGGTAGTAGGTGCACTTTACACCTACCTTTCAGGGTCTTGGGGTGAGCTATTTTTCTAACTCTCACTGTTTTCTTACAGTCTTACAGTCTTACCCTCTATAAGCTCACATAGGTTTGGGGTCCATTCGTGGTTCGCATTCCACTTTTGGAGTATATGGTTTCTGTTGCCCCTATACCTATGTGCTCCTATTGCAATCTATTGTAATTCTACACTGTTTGCATTACTTTTCTTGCTATTACTTACCTAATTTTGGTTTGTGTACATATATCTTGTGTATATAACTTATCCTCATACTGAGGGTACTCACTGATATACTTTTCACATATTGTCATAAAAATAAAGTACCTTTATTTTTAGTAACACTGTGTAGTGTTTTTCCTTATGATATTGTGCATATGACACCAGTGGTATAGTAGGAGCTTTACATGTCTCCTAGTTCAGCCTAAGCTGCTTTGCCATAGCTACCTTCTATCAGCCTAAGCTGCTAGAAACACCTCTTCTACACTAATAAGGGATAACTGGACCTGGCACAAGGTGTAAGTACCTCTGGTACCCACTATAAGCCAGGCCAGCCTCCTACACTCCCCCCTCAGGCAACACCACCACAGTACCCACCCAGCAGACCCATTCCTCTGTCCCCAGGACACGTCAATCAGCAGTGTGTCCACCACTACAGGGACCCCCGGGCACTCCCCATACCCAAGACAATCAGGGACCTGGGGTCAGTGGCAGTGGGCACACCGTTCAGGGGAAAGAGGCACAGGACAACAGCGAAGCTGGGAGGAATGCTGTGCGCCAGGGGGAGGACAAGCCCAGGGAACCGACTGCCATTGCTCTACTTCCTATGCCCCCTTGGGCAATGTACTTGTGATACAAATAGATTGGAACTCTTACCTGGACTCTCCTCCACCACCCCCCAGCCTATAGCAATACCCCATCCACTTATTAGCACATAAATAAACATCCTTGTAAAAAATACAAGTATTGAGTCTGTCAAGTGATTAAACTATGTATTTGTTTAACAACCTGTAGACATTGCAATTCAACTGTACAGTAATGTATAGATAGGTATTTTGCTGCAATCAATACACCAGGAGCCAGAGTGGGGCACAGATATCTGTAAATAGACATGTCAAAGGGTACAGTAAGTGGCCATAGTAGTGGGAATATCAGCCTGCCAATGAAAATTTACAATACAAAACTGCAATGGAAGGTGAAGTTACAGTGTCGTACCTGTGTGTCACTGGAAGTACTGTCGTATGATTAATGTTCTATTGTCCACATCCTCATCCTCTGCCTCATCTTCGTCACTGTCCATAGGCCCCACCGCTGCCACACACCCATCTCCAGCCTTATCCTCCTGCAGAAAAGGCACCTGGTGACGTAAGGCAAGGTTGTGCAACATGCAACATGACACAATGATCTGGCACACCTTCTTGGGTGAGTAGTACAGGGAACCACCTGTTAGATGGAGGCACCGAAACCTGGCCTCCAGGAGGCTGAAGGTTCGCTCTATAATTCTTCTTGTTCGCGCATGTGCCTCATTGTAACGTTCCTCTGCCCTTGTCCTGGGATTCCTCACTGTGATCAGTAGCCATGAGAGGTTGGGGGAACAAGTCACCTGCAAATACCGAGGGATACCTGTTAGCCAGACACTAACCCTTAGGGCCAACCCCATACCCATACACCAACATATACTGGGTGGGGACCATGGGCTCACTTATTAGCTACACCCTGTGCCTCTGGAGGTGAGCCATCACATATGGGATTCTGCTATTCCTCAGGACAAAGGCATCATGCACAGACCCAGGATACTTTGCATTGACATGGGAGATGTACTGCTCCGCCAGGCACACTATCTGCACATTCATCAAGTGAAAGCTCTTTCGATTTCTGAACACTTGTTCATTTCTCCGGGGGTGGGGGGCAAATCCAATATGTGTACCATCAATTGCCCCAATGACGTTGGGGATATGTCCCATTGCATAGAAGTCAGCTTTCACTGTGGCCAAATCCTCCACCTGGGGGAAATCTTTTTAGCTGCGCATGTGTTTCATCAGGGTAGACAACACTCAGGTCAGCACTACTGAGAACATTGGCTGAGACATTCCTGCTGCCAAGCCCACTGTCATTTGGAAGGAGCCAGTTGCCAAGAAATGGAGCACAGATAGGACTTGCAAAAGAGGGGGGATCCCAGTGGGGTGACGGATAGCAGAGATCAGGTCTGGCTCCAATTGGGCACACAGTTCTTGGATTGTGGACCTGTCAAGTCTGTAGGTGAGGATAATGTGCCTGTCCTCCATTGTTGCAAAGTCCACCAGGGGTCTGTACACGGAGGGATGTCTCCATCTCCTATTCATCCTCAGCAGTTGTAATCTAGGGGGCACATATGAGCATCTGGTCAGTATTCAACATTTCCAAACTGTACAGTGCATTGCATGTTGTGACAGAAACAGTATGTTGTTGTGTAGGACCAAATGGTGCCTATGTTTGTTGTGGCGCTGATGTTGTGCACCGTTGCCAGAGGTGGTCGAGTACCGCCGTGCAACTCCTCATTGGTTGTCATTGGGCCCTATGGGTTACAGTAGCCAATGGTGTTGTACGCAGACGGTGACAGAACGCACCGCCGCGGACGTGACTGCCATTTTCTATCTGTTCTCTCACTTGCTACCTGACCTTCAACAGGAGAGGACCTACACTGCATGTGCTGCTGTGACCTGTGTCTGGAACCGACCATGGTTCGTGTGACTGGGGAAAGGGCCCCTGCCTTCACCGCTGCGGAGTTGGAGAGACTGGTGGATGGGGTCCTACCCCAGTAGCGAATGCTGTATGGGCCTCCATACCAACAGGTGAGTACACTGTGAGCACGATGCATGGGTCGCTAGATGTGTGGGCCTCGTGTAATGGGGGTGTGGTTGAAGGGTCCTGGGCAGCGTGCTGCATGTATAGTGGGCAATGTATGTGCGTAAGGGGATGGGAGGGATTTGGTGGGCCATTAGTGTAACAGGCCGGACGGTATGACTGATGCCCTTTTTCTATGTGTATTTCCTCTGCAGGTCAACACCCATCAGAAAAAGGGTATATGGCGTGCCATCGCCAAGGATGTGCAGACCCTGGGTGTCTATGGCAGGCGGAGCACCCACTGTCGCAAACGGTGGGAGGACCTGAGACGCTGGGCACGGAAGACGGCGGAGGCCCAGCTGGGGATGGTCTCCCAACGAGGAAGGGGTGCCCGTCGAACCCTGACCCCCCTGGTGTTCCGCATACTGGCGGTGGCCTATCCGGAGCTGGATGGGCACTTGAGGCCATCACAGCAGCCACATGGGGGTGAGTACAGTTTCCCAATATACTACATGCACGTGGTGGGGTGGTCTCTGGGTGGGGGATGTGGGCCTGTTGGTGCCTCTAGGCCAGGCCGGACATTGCAGGGTAGGTTCCTTGTTGGGCAGGGGCTGATAAACTCCACCTCCAACCAAGCTAGTGGGCATCCACTACTGAGCAGGGCTCTGTGGGTCTCAGGTATGCTGCAATTGGCATTAGGTATTACTGTCCATGGCATGGTGACTAGCATTATGACTGGTAGTGCATTGCCTAGTGCGTAGGGCTGGTCCCTGTGTGTTGTGTATGCCAACGGTGGTGTTGTTGCTGCCATTGACCAAGTGTATCCTCTGTCTCTTCCCCCCCTTTTTGTTTTGTCATCCTGTCCTTATGTGCATTAGCATCATCTGGCGGAGGAGCAGAGGCACCGGCAACAGAGGGAGCTGCATCCCACAGGGCCCATGAGGCCGAATCCACAGACGGTGAGGGCACCAGTGGGACAGAGGGCGAGGGGAGCACCACGGCAGAGACAGGAGGGGACAGTTCTGAAAGTGATACCTCCTCCGATGGAAGCTCCCTAGTGGTCGTGGACAGCTCTGTGGCCACCCCAACTACAGCGGCCACTCCCCATACCAGCACCGCCCTCCCAGCAGCCCCTCAGCGAGTTTCCCATGCCCTCTCACCCAAGAGAGTGGGTATCTCCTTCACCCCAGGCACCTCAGGCCCTGCCCCAGTTAGCCCTGCTGCCCTGAGTGAGGAGGCTGTTGATTGCCTGATATCCATCTCTGTTGGGCAGCCAACCATAGTGAATGCCATCCAGGGGCTGGCAGGGCATTTGCAACAAAGAAATGCATTCCTGGAGGGCATTCACTCTGGCATGGCGGCCCAACAGAGATCATTCCAGGCTCTAGCCTCCTCCCTGATGGCAGCCATTGTTCCTGTCTCTAGCCTCCCCCCACCAGCTTCCTCTGCCCAGTCCCATTCCCCTGAACCCCAGCCTATCCCAAGCAAACATTCAGACCAGCATGCACCCAAGACAACACACAGGAGTGGCTCAAGCAAACTCCTGTGTCCCACAGGCACTCACACAAACAACATCCAGATGCAGCCACACCAACATCCACTGCCTCCACTGTGTCCCCCTCCTCTTCATCGTCATCCACCTCCCTCCCAGTAGCATCTCCACTCACACCTCCATGCACTACATCCACACCCACTGCCTCCATCACCATCACGCCTATCACTACACGCCCCTCACTTGCAGTCAACACCCCCACATCCATGCACGCATCCCCTGTGTCCTCTCCCACTGTGTCTGTACCCACTCCTCCCAAAGTACACAAATGCAAGCACTCAGACACCCAACAGCCATCCACCTCACAACAGCATCCAGCCCATGCACCTGCACCCAAATAGAGCAGACAGACACCTCCAACAACCACTCCCTCTTCCTCCACTCCCAAACCTTCACCCTGTTCCCACCCCAGTGTCCCTAAGAAGCTTTTCCTCTCTGCCATTGGCCTCTTCCCTACCCTTCCCCCCGTCCTTCACATCGAGCCAGGGTGCGCAGAACCCAGGCTAGCACCTCAGCCACCCAGTCCACGGCTACAGTAGTTTCAGCAGCTACTGCCGGTGTGAGAGGCTCCAAGGAAACACCCATCAGCACTGGCAGTGTGGTTGCACCAGCTGCCAAAGGGGAAGGGCAAGGATGTACCACCAGCTGCCAAGGGGAAGTGCAAGGATGTACCACCAGCTGCCAAGGTCAAGGTCAAGGATGTGCCACTAGCTGGCAAGGAGGCACCACCAGCTGGCAAGGTCAAGGGCCAGGAGGCACCACCAGATGGCAAGGAGGCAGCACCAGATGGCAAGGGCAAGGGCAAAGGGCCTGCCCCTGCAGGCAGGAAAGACAGGAGGCCTGGTGCTGGGACTGAATCTGAGCCCCCTATACCAACCATGGCGCTTCAGCCATCTGAGGCTACAGGGGAAGGGCTGGAGCCTCCCCCCACCACTGCCTGCACCGCCACCAGCACCACTGCCAGCAGCAGCGGCCCCAGTGGGCAGCCGTCCGAGGCTGCAGGGGAAGGGCTGGAGCCACCCCCCACCACATGCACCTCCGACACCAGCACCGCCACCTGCACCACTGCCAGCACCACTGTCAGCACCAGCAGCCCCAGTGGGCAGCCGTCCGAGGCTGCAAGGGAAGGGCTGAAGCCTCCCCCCACCACTGGCAGCACCAACACCAGCACCGGCACTGCCACCACTGAGCAGCCGTCGCCGCCTGCGGGCAGTGTGTATTCCTGCATCCTGACCACTGCAAATTGTGTGGGTCTGACACCCAGGGTGAGTGACTGTGACCTTGCACTCCCCAAGTGCTGCATCACAGGACACAAAGCCCTCTTCAGAACCAGTGGGAGAAGGCATCCACTCACCCACTCTTTGCCAGGATGAAGTACACTGGGCACAAAGCCCCCTCCAAAACCAGTGGAAGAAGTCATCCACCCACCTCCTCCTTTCCAGGATAAAGCACACTGGGCACAAAGCCCCCTCCAGAACCAGTGAAAGAAGGCATCCACTCACCCTCTCCTTGCCAGGAAGAAGCACACTGGGCACCAAGCCCCCTCCAGAACCAGTGGAAAAGCCATTCACTTGAGAGACTATGGCCTTGCACTCCCCAGGACCAAGAAGTGGGCAGACCACCCACTAGAGAGACTGTGGCTTTGCACTCCCCAGGACTAAGCAGTGGGCAAACCACCCACTTGAGAGACTGTGGCTTTGCACTCCCCAGGACCAAGCAGTGGGCAAACCATCCACTAGAGAGACTGTGGCTTTGCACTCCCCAGGACCAAGCAGCGGGCAAACCACCCACTTGAGAGACTGTGGCTTTGCACTCCTCAGGACCAAGCAGTGGGCAAACCATCCACTTGAGAGACTGTGGCTTTGCACTCCCCAGGACCAAGCAGTGGGCAAACCACCCACTTGAGAGACTGTGGCTTTGCATTCCCCAGGACCGAGCACAGGGCATGTTGCCCCCTCAAGGACAAGTGGTGTTGTACCATCTTCCGGCTGAGGTGCCCCCCCATTCCCCACCCCCCTGAAGTGCCTGTGTATTTTGGACCTGATGCCCCTGCAGTGTTCTCTCCATGTTGATGCAGGAGTAAGATGGGGCCTTGGCCTATGTGATGTGGCCCTGTGGCCCACAGACATTATGGACTGGGCAGTGTCCCTCCATTTGTATATATGTAAATACTGATTTGATTTTTGAGGACGTATTTCTAGTATTTTATCTTATTACACTCACTTCAGTCACTTCCTTTTGTCCTTGCATTATTCCTGAGGGGTACGGGGTGGATGTGTAATGTTGTTGAATCTGTTTGTGTGTATGCTGTTGGGGGTGTTGCGTGTGTCACTCTTTTTCCTCCCCCCTCCCCTGTGTGCTAGGCGGCAGTACTCACCGTGGTCGTCGCCGGTGGCATTGGTATTCCTGGTGTAGGAGGAGGTAGACCAGCATGTGCAACACCTGCAGTTCGGGCTCCATGGCGGCGTGGCTCTTCCCTGAGTCTCCAGAGGTGAGTCCTTTGACTTCAGAGATCTGTTTCCGCTGTGCTTTTGATGTCGTTGGTACCGCCCTGGAAAAGGTGGTGGATAGGCTCCTTGTAATACTGTGGGCAGTACATTGTCTTCCGCCTGGCTGTTGGCAGTTACTGCTGCGGTGCTTGTTGCTATCGCCGTGGCAGTCGGTGTGTTAAAGTGGCTGTCTGTGTGGGCGGTTTCCGCCGTGGTCATAATTCGATTTTTTTTACCACCGGCTTGTTGGCGGTATTACTGCCGTTTTATCACCGACCGCCAGGGTTGTGATGAGGGCCTATATGAGTATTGGGATTGTTTACATACACCATGGCTGGAATTGTGCCACCTCTGTTTTTCCTTACAACACTCTGAAGCAGATATTTTTTAAATACATTTTTAAGCTGAGAGTCAGATTCTGATTTTTCAATCTCCCCCCTATTGACTCCACATCCTTTCCTCTGTTACCCCTTAACCCCCAGTTCATGTGGTACTGGAGTAAATTATTTCCAATTCCAGCACTGACTACAGCTACCCACCCTTATCTTTCAAACGTGCCAATAATACTGCTGCCATGAATCAAGATACAGTGGAGGTGCTGAAAGATGTGGGAAAGTGGCAACTACCCAGTGCCCGCGCCTTCCAGGGATGGAGGGGCTGGGAAAGCCCATAGTCCCAAGACACTCTCTCTCTTTCTCTCTCTGTCCGTTTTTCACCCTCACTCTTCTCCTTCTTTCTTAGTCTCTCTCTCTCTCCTGTTACTTTCTCTATCTCCAGCTTTCTCTACCTACCCCTTCTCTGCTTCTCGCTACCTATCCCCTGCTCCCGACTTCCTACTTACATTTCTTTCTGTAATACACTAAATTCTTGTTCTATCATCTCACTCTCCCTAAAATACTGTGTCTACCTGTGCAACTTACTTTTACATCCTGTTGTCTTCGATTTGTCTCTGCCACGCCCTTCTTTTTCAACCTCACCTTTCTCCACTTCGTCTCTCTCCACATCTACATTGTAGAATCTCGTCTCTCTCTGCCTCAGGAATCAGTAAATCCCCACCTTTCTCTCTATGCAGCTCCCTCTCCTGGTTACCCCAACTCACCAGTCACACAGGCTTGAATTAGCTGAAAACCATTATCACATTTAATGGTGTTCTGAACAGGGCCCATAGTATGTCCTACCCATGGCTTCATAAAGCCTACAGATGACGCTGGCAAATAGTATACAAGACAGAGGCCAAGCTATTCACAAGGTCCTCCTACCTCTCACAAATATAGTGCCTAGACACATGCTCCAGCCTTGAATTACTGAGGAAGCAGGTCAGGTTCTGAACAGCAATAAAACAGCAACAAAAGGTCCCCCATACCTGAGCTCTGGGATGGGCAGGGAATGAAAAACACCTGGATCTTTTAAAAAGTTGTACTGCACAAATATATCACCTATAAACCAACAGCTTTTACAGGTAGTTTGGATTAAAAAAAATAATAATAAAATACCTCAACACCCGAGCCCTATGTGCAGCATCATAGTTTTCCACATTGCCCGGTGCATAAAACGCTGTGCCCAGACCAGGTCTCACATTCTCCCTGCATTTAAAGCACTATAGTGCATCCCACCAGGAATGTGCAGTACCTTGCTAGCAAGCTTCAAAGGGTTTATTGCCCTTGAAACTTGACTCCGAAGCCTGCTGCTAGGGGAAGAGGGCCGACCCTGTTGCAAACCCCCACGTTTGGCTGGAGCAACTGCGGAAAAAAACACAAAGGACAGAAGGAGTGGCAAGCCCCAGCTTGCACCACCCCTAAAGTGTTGCATGCGAGGTGACCCCTCAATTTAATTTCTCTCCATCTTGCATGGAAGGAAAATAGCCAATCAGGTGTAGGAAAGTCACCTCTGCCCACAGGAAGTGGTCACTTAGTGGGTGTAGCCCCTTAAGGTAGGTGACACATCGGTCACTACTAGGAACTCCCCTAAACACCTACTAAATACAGTATTTAGTGGCACCCCTAGACCAGAGAATCAGATTCCAAGGACAAAAGAAGACCACCAACAAAGAAGACCCAAGGCTTGACAACTGAGTCCTGCTTCACAAGAAGAAGGCCCCAATCCCTGCATGCTGTACCCAGGACTCGATAATCAACACATAGGGGTTGCTCGGACATCAGATGGACTCTACATACCCCCAGAGGACCTTCACACTTCTGAAAACCGCCGCAGATATCCATTCAGAGTGAAGGAATCACTCTCTTGAAACAAAGACTAGAAGACCAGTGAAGTCCACTTCACTGATTAAATGCTGACCAGGGAACCAGACACTGCAGCCAGACCAAACTCCACCTGGCAGACCATGCGGACAAACCCTGCAAACGTGCCATGCTTGGTTGCACTGCGAACTACAGTGTCCAAAATGTGCAATAGCCCCATATACTGGTCACTCCACGTCAGACACTCAGAATGACAGTGCACCCCAGACTGAAAAAGGACCAGGAGGAAGCCTCTGTTGAGGGACTTCAGAAAACACCAGGACCTCCTCCAAGAGTGCCCCGGTGACCTGCAAGCAACCCTCTACGCGACCTACCTCCTGCTTCCAAGGGCACTTTTGCGCACAGTTCCTGTCTCACCAATTCACTCTGTATCCGCAGTCTGTGCCCTGCACCAAAGAACCAGCTGTGACCTTAGGGTCCCTCACCCCTTGCGACCTTGCTCCTCCGAGAGGACCCACCAGACTCACTTTGAAGTCCACCTGCGCAATGCTTTTCCAAGTGGTCCCCCACAGTGGGCTTACTCTAGCTCCAAAGACTTTCTGAAGCAGCTTCTGTCAAAACCGGGAGTCGCCCGAACTTCTCCAGCTGGTCCACAGGACCCACTGATGATCTCAACATACCTGCAAAAGGAGACATTGGTAAACACATTGCTTGATTTTATATGCATTTTTAAATATTTCTCCATTGAGTCCTACAGTGGGTAATTACACACAGAACTGAGACATTTTCTAAACTTTAAAAATTCATAACTTAAAAAGTACTTACTCAATTTTGTTGATCCTGGTCTTCAGAATTTTATAAATTGATCCCAAGTTATTCTTTTGAGTGTGTGTCTTTCTATATTGATACGGTGAATACAGCAAATGCTGTGCACTTCTCCAAGATTAGCCTAACTGCCCAACCAAGCTACCATAAAAACTAGAGCATTAGGTTGGTCTAGATTTTACCTCTGTAAACCAACATGTAGCTTCCTGGACTCCCTGCACAGTGTGCCTAGCTTTGCACACTACATAGAGAGCCTGCCTCCTGAAGCTAGATGTCTATACACAGACAACTGTGAGGCTGGATGGGAAACTGAAAAATCCCTCATGACACGGGCTGGCTAAAACCCAAGGGCATTCAGCAACAGCTGGATGTTCAGTACACTGGGAGGATTCTCTTCCTAGACCAATGGTTCCCAACCTGTGTTCCGAGGACCCCTGGGGTCTGCAAAGCCTCCTCAGGGGGTCCACGACTGCTTAGAAAACTAAATAATGTTAACAGATTAGGTACCTACCTTCCAGTAATGACTCAGTGGGGGGTCCCCGGGCTCCAGTAAGTATAAATTGGTGGTCCACAGAAGTCCAAAGGCAGGCACTCGCCTTCTCTCGCTCAGCAGGCAGACAGTCTTATAGAGGTTAGGCGGATCTTCAACTTCCAGAGCAGGCAGACAGGCAGTCTTCTCGATGCTGGGGAGATCTTCAGGTGATGTATCCTCACCTCTGCTGGACACATCAGTACTGGTCACACAGCAGTTCCGTGAGTACTCTGTGGAGCACTCCCTTTCTTGATCATAAAGCACGTGAAACTGAAACAAAGTGGGGTGGTTTAGATTTCTCTTTTATTCACATTTGTGGATGCACTGTCTAACTTAGTTTTCAGAACCCATTTTGAGGTGGTTCTTTTTCAAATGATATTTTCTGGCTGTTCCTCTGGCATAGCTTTGTACAAGGTGATGACTCTCACAGCAGGAGCAGTGTGCAGGGTCCATGCAGAAGTAGCCAAAGTAAGGACACAAATGAAGTGTGAGATATCTGCACCTTGTCCTCATCAGCATTCCTAAAGCAGTCATCAGTGAGCGATAAAAGGGCAGGCCCTACTTGGAAACTTCATCACTTTGAACAACAGAAACTACAGTCCCGCCTCTCATCCCTTACATCTACCAAATGCCAGGGCTCAGGAAGAAATATTGAGCAGACTTTTACTGACACCGTTCTACTTGAATGTGCAATGGCACCCCGTCACCACCCTCCCTCATTTCAGTGTCAGGATCTCCCCCTTCAAGCCACTCAGCATCTGGATACCCTCAGGGGTGACAAGCAACGCTCTACAAATCTCCTTACATTACATTTCTGGGATGGAGGTAAAGCACTACCACTGTCGGGGGAACTGCATTACCTTCCATTTTGTTCCATTTCAAACTAGAGATCATCAAAAATGTAGACCACAGATGTGCCACATACTCACTGCACATACTTACACTCAACATGCACACAGAATGCCAGCAGAAGGTTCTAGAGATCACGTTCACATAACAGTGGATCTTTACATGAGAAGGGCCAGTAGGCTCTTGTAAGCCTGACACACTTACAGAGGTCTGGTCACACTACTGTAAAAGTCAGGTTGCTAGTTTCACATACAGTACAGGTGGAAATTCAGAACAGGGGTACACACTTGTTTACAACGCCAGGGGCATTCCTGCCCCAACCAAAGTGTGACTGAGACACAACAGCATTTCTGTCCTTTGCAGTCATAATAGAACTAACAAAGAATGGTTAGCCTTGGGAAATACAGCTTTGTATTTTTGATAAGTTCTGTTGCTTTTTTGCTAACCTCATAAAATCAATGCACAAGTAATATACATGTTTTAGATGGGGCAGAGGTTGTCTGGAGCCTTCAATCACTATTGCCCTGGGCTGCATTCAGTCTCCCCTTATCTGCATTCCTCTTTTTAGGATGCAAACATGGCATTGGTTGGATTTAGAATTCTGGTGCTGATGTTGACTGGGTGACATTAAATCTACTAACATTGTGAGCGACAATAGTGACACAAAGCACGGCAGCCTCAGAACTGAGAGAATTGTGTAATACCCAGTTACTTACTGGTAATCTTCATATCTTCATTACTCCGAGTACAGGTCTTCCTTGTCTCAGTCCTGAGTTTATGCAGTAAGGTAAGGAGTGGACAAAGAAGGCTTACGAGGAGGTAATTATTACATCTAGTTCCTTTAAGTTTGGCTCATTTAGCATCCACCAGTGTACCTTTATGCACTAATACCCACCACTGGTGCCATCTAAATTGGTCATTCAAATCTCTCTTTTTGACCACTGCAGGAATTGCCATTTTGTTTGCGCATATTGTACTGTGTCTCAGAGAGCGCGTCTCATTTGTTGTATCTGGTGAGGATAGATTCGGATCTCCAGAGAAGCTAGGAGAGGCCCCCTCCCCCATGTTGTGCATTTGCCCATTTGCCTTGACCACTTAAGGTGTTATTCATTCACAATAGCTGGTGCATTTATCTCTCTTTGTGTACAACATTGTGGATTTGTCAGGTGTTTTGGTAGCATGCTCCGTGTTCATATATTCATGTATGCAATTGAATAAGGAAAAACACAATAGCTTTCAGCTTTATCATGAGTGTGCAAGGAAACGCTCAACTCTCATTGGGACTGATATAGAGTTTTGGCAAACGGGTTACTCTGTCACAAATGTGAAGGATAATCCGTCCGCTGTATTCCGATGTCCATAGGATATAATGGGTCATAATACGGCTGGCGGGATATGGGATATCCGTCACAATTGTGACAGAGTAAGTCCATCCACTAAACTCTAAATTAGGTCCTTAATCTCTTTTACGGTACATCATGATCATGAGGTTTATTTTTCTCAAAAGTGCATTGAATAGTTTAAATTAGCTGTTCACAGCCCCTCCAGAAGAGAAATTAGGATTTTGAAGCTATTCAGTGTGGCTCTGAGCTGAGCCATACAAAGAACATTTTGGTGTATGTTTGATAACGTTGTTTCTTGCAGAAACAGAACTTGTCACAAAGGCAGGTCTACAATTGGAAAACATCTTTAGGTACAAATGGGTGTTGATTCTGTTGAACCTCTAAACCCTCATTGTGGAAACATTGTTAATGCTTGTGGATAAAGCATGTAGGATCCTTAAAAATGCACTGTCTAACATGTTGCCTACTTTCACATTTACATTCAGGGCTTATGTTCTCGCTATAATATTATAGATTTCTGCTATTATGTTGTTTCATAATAGAGCCCATAAATTAACAGTGTGGTTGTCTTGTGTGTGGGCAACACTTTGCCAGAATCTGCAACTACAATAAATCAAAATGCCTGAAAGCTCCATGCATTGTTATGTGGCCAATACATATTAACTCCCGGTAAGGTGGGGTAGATGAGTGTCTCATAACTTTTCTGTTCCTTCTGCTCAAGCTGGTAAGTTGATCCTTACTTGCCCTTTTCTGATGGTCACGAAGGATCTACCATGTAATGTTTATATAATAGTTATTAAAATATAATACCTTGGAATCAGAAACCGGGTGAAAATGCAGTCTGCACCTCCATTCTGATGTTTCACAGGACCTGTAACAAAATCTGTAGTCTTGGAGATGCCAGGTCTTGAACTATCTTCACACCAAGGAAGATAAAAAGGGCTGTGGCAAGCTGTGCATTTCAAGTGAGAGTGTGACATGACATAAGGTTTATCAAGGATCTCGATCAGATTCTTCATAAAGAGCTGAAGCTCAGCTGAGGTTTTCAGTTGTACATTGGGTGACAAATGCCCACTTTTTAGCCATTTTGCATTTGGCCAAAAATGGAGCAGTGGCATTCCTTGTGTGGCAGCCAGTGGATGAGAGAAGAACCAAAGAGCAGCAGCCAGCATCAGAACAGACCAGAATGAAAGACTGCTCTGAGGCTCAATCTCTCCACATCCTGGATAATTTGTGGGGCACCCTGGTGGAATGAAGTATCTGTTGATGCAGTCCCTGATCCCTCAGCACTGGGGCAGTGCCCTTTTGAAGTGTGTGCACACAGCACTCAGTGGCCATGGAAGTTTGATAACAAACAACCACCACTGGGAACTAGTAAGACATGTACATGACTAGCAGTAGTGCCTCCTTAACACGTACATAATAGGTAGAGTACAGGCATTTACAGTACATCAGCAGTACACATTACCTTAAACACAGAAAATATGCATTATGCAATATCCCCTTACACATGTATCATGGACAACAACATGACACAGCTCTTTCCTAGTCCTAGTCCTAGACCTAGTCAGTGAACTGCTCTACCACCACGTAGCTCCACCTGCAAGTGAAGCCCGTCGGACGCAAACTCTGACCTCAGTCAGAAGTTTGAGGCCCTCCTTCACCCACAGGCTTCTGCCTGCACCTCATCCCTGGTGTCTAGGGGGAGAGCTCTGCTCTTCTGCTGGGCTCCCCTCTGCCTCTTTTCTCTTTTTTCCTCTTTTTTCCTTCTTGTACTGTTTTTGTGCCTTTCGCTTTCTGCTTTCCTCTATCTTTTCCATGTTTCCCTCGTCACTCACTTCTCTTGCTCTCTCCTCTCTCACACTCTCCCCACCGCTGCTTCCCCCGTGGCCCCGCCCCCTCCACTCTCTCACTCTACCCGCCACTGCTGCCCCACGGCCCTTACCCCTTTTTCACGCCGTTTCCCACTCCTCCTCCCAGCTGTCCTCCCCCCCAGTTAATGACACCGAAGGCACGCCTAAAGCAAGCCCGTCTGCACCTGTCCGTGACCCGACCGCAACTAGCACCAGGACCCCTGGTCCTGCCACCCACCGCCTCTACACGTTAGCAGCACTCATCACACTCAACCGAGGGCGCAACAACAACTGCGAGCAAGTATCACCAACTAACGCCCACGGACCCTTCAGCTGCCTCCGCTGCCGCCAAACTTACACCATCACCCAGACTTTGGACCCAGCACATCCCACCCGCAACAACACACTGACCCCAAAATCTCTGAAGTGCCTACCCTCAACATCCGCTCCCTCTATAAACTTGCTACCGAAATCTGGGACCTCCTTGACAGCACCATCCCGGACGTCGCGTTCCTCACCGAGACCTGAACCAACACCACCTCAGGCCCGGACATCGTCCCCCCAGGGATACAAGATCATCCGGAAAGACCACCCCAGTCGCCCTGGGGGGGAATCGCCATCGTCCACAGGTCCAACCTCCACCTGAACACACACTCCAAAGACTCCAATGAATCCACAAGCCTGATGGAACACCTCCACTTCAAACTACATACCAGCCCAACATCCACCATCAGGGGAACCCTCATCTATCGCCCTCCTGGACCACGTGCTCCCTTCACCGACTCCATCACAGACTACATCTCCGCACAAGCCATCACAGCCACCAACTACACCCTGCTGTGAGACCTCAACTTCCACCTCGACAACCTACTAGACCTCGACACCGCATCCCTCCTAGACAACCTAAACAACATAGGGCTCTGACAGATCGTGACGGAGCCAACACACTCAGCAGGACACACCCTTGATCCCATCTTCACTACTGGAACCTCTGCTCCCTTCAGTCACACCTCAGAACTCCAATGGACAGACCACTATGCATCCATTTCACCTTCAACACACCCCCTGTCAACAGACCCCAACTCCAACCATCACATAGAAACTGGACAAGAATCACCAACAATCAGCTCACCGCCGCCGTTGCCATTGCGCCCCCACCATCACACACAATGACAACCCAAATACCGCAGTACGCACCTTCCACCAATGGATCACAGACTGCGCCAACACAATAGACCCCCTCAAAAAAGAACAACAGCACCTATGCAAAGAAAGCCTGCTGGTTCACCCCAGAACTCAGAGAATTTAGACGCACTTGTCCTGCCTCAAGAAAATCTGGAGAAACACCAAATCCACAGAAGCCCATAGCAACTTCAGAGCCGCCACCACCGCACACCACCATCTCATCAGAAACACCAGAAAGAAAGCTATACAAGACAGAGGTGGTCATTCTGACCTCGGCGGTAAAAGGCGCTTACCGCCGGTCAGAAGTCCGCCATAATCCCGCCGCGGTCGCGGTTAACCGCCACGGTCATTCTGACCCGCAGCAGCCAAACCGCCGAAAATCCGACATCCACAACAGACAGCCAGACCAGCGGTCGGCGGAAAAGTGGAGATGACCAAACCTCCACCGTCACGCCAACAGAAATACGCCCATGCCATTCTGACCCACGAATCCACGCGGCGGTCTTTCAAACGCGGTATTCCATTGGCGGTACACACCGCCGCGGTCAGAATACCCACAAACGAACAACACACAGCAACATTGGACGATTTGAATTCCACACACCTGATACACATACACACACCACTCCCACACACACAATACAATATAAAACACACACCTACATCACCCACAAACCCCTACGACCAAAATTCAAAAAGAAGCACAGAGAGACACAGCACCGATCAGAGAACACCATCACACAGAGGCACACTACACCATCACCCACACAATCACCAAGCACAAAACAACACACACCACCACAATCAACACACTTAACTACACATAATCCACCCCACACATCATACACACCACTCCATGGCACCCCAAAGACACCCCCGCTTCTCAGACGAAGAACTCAGGGTCATGGTGGAAGAAATCGTTCGGGTAGAGCCCCAGCTCTTCGGCACACAGGTCCAACACACCAGCATTGCCCGGAGGACGGAGCTATGGCAAAGGATTGTCGACAGGGTCAACACTGTGGGACAGCACCCCAGAAATCGGGAAGACATCAGGAAGCGATGGAACGACCTACGGGGGAAGGTGCGTTCCATGGTATCCAGGCACAACATCGCCGTGCAGAAGACTGGCGGAGGACCCCCACCTCCTCCCCCACAATTTACAACATGGGAGGAGGAAGTCTTGAACATCCTGCATCCTGACGGCCTCGGAGGAGTCGGCGGAGGAATGGACTCTGGTAAGTTGAAGCTTCAATACTGCTTCCCCCCCACCTGCATGCCAAATCATACCCCAACCCTCACCCCCATCCCCACCCTCACCCCCACCCCCATCCTCACCCCCACCCTCACCCCCACCACCATCCTCACCCCCACCACCATCCTCACCCCCACCCCCAGCACACCTATTCCCTGCCAATGTCTCACCATCACAACCCACACATCCCAAAGCCTAGGCCTGCATGCGTCCACTAAGCATGGACACCCATCAACAAAGCATGCCCAATGCATATACACATCCCCCCCACAAGCCACCCTCACCAAAGCCCCCACACACGAATGCCAGCACTTGGGGACACGGGAACCCACACATTCACCCATATAGCACACATTGAAACTATAACCATACCTCTATACCCCTGCAGGACCCGACCGCCAACACACCGCCACGGAGGCCCAGAATTCTCCACACCCCCCACCCAAGAGGCCGCCAGCGATGACAGCAGCTCTGTCTCCCTGGACCCTGATGACCAGCCCGGACCATCGGGGACCTCTGGACAGTCGGTTCCCCTCAGACAGCCACAGGCCACTCCAGACCCAACCCACCCAGCGGGCCCATGCCTCTGTCTCCAGGACGCGTCAATCAGCGGTGTGTCTACCACTACAGGGCACCCAGGATAACCCACCACCCCAACAACAACAGGGACCTGGGGGCAGTGGTAGTGGGCACACCGTCCAGGGGACAGAGGCCCAGGGAAACAGGGGAACTGGGAGGGCAGCTGTGCGACAGGGGGGGGAGGGGCCCAGGGAACCCACTCTCCACGAGGCCCTCACCACCATCATGGGAGCATACAACCGCTCCCAGGAGACGATGGCGACGGTACTGGCCAGGTTCCAGGAGATCCAGGTACTGCAGGAGGAACACTATCGGGGGTACAGGGAGGACATCAGAGCCCTCACCTCCACCCTGGTCACCATGGTAGGGCTGCTGCAGGAACTCATCACCACCAGGACGGACACTCACGAACAACAAAGGGCCCCTGCCACTAGCCTCGAACAAGAACTGCCAACCACCTCCGCCGGCGCTAGTGGACAGGAGGCCCCCGCACAACAGCAGCCCACCAGACCCCCACCTCCTGCAGGAGAAGAACCACCCCGCAAGAGGGCCCTGAGATCACGCAAGAAGACAGAGTAGGATGTCAAGACCCCCGCCAGCAAAGGATACCACCTGATGTCCTCCCACTGTCCCACATTGTCACCCTGTCCATCCTTGAACTGCCCCTGCTCCATCTCTCCACAGGCCTATGGACAATGCACCTGTGTGACTGTTACTCTGGACTCTGCCATGGACATTCCTTCACCACAGCCCCCACCCACTTGAGACCACCCATCCCATTTTGAGCACTTCAATAAACACCTGTTTTGCACAAAACTTTCAGGAGTCTGGCTGTGATTTCAAAATATTGTAATTGACATGACAGTGCAAATATGTCCTTGTACATAGTGAAGTCAACAAACCGCTGCCACACAGCTGTAGTCCATGGGCAAACGAAGCACAGGACTCGTAGTGGGGACCCCAGATCTGAAATAGGGAGGGAAAAGCCACAACTCAGTCATCATACACTGGGGCAAATAGACAGGCAGCAGAGATGCAGTAGAGTAGTTTACATTTACTAAATAATCTTTGAATTGTTACCTGTGTCCTATTGGAAGTACTGTGCAATGACTCTGTCCCTGTTGTCTGTTTCAGCCCCGTCGTCTTCCTCCTCGTCACTCTCCACAGGTTCCACAGCTGCCACTACACCACCATCTCGACCATCCTCCTGCAGGAAAGGCACCTGGCGTCGCAAAGCCAGGTTGTGAAGCATGCAGCAGGCCACGATGATGTGACACACCTTCTTGGGTGAGTACATTAGGGATCCACCTGTCATATGCAGGCACCTAAACCTGGCCTTTAGTAGGCCAAAGGTGCGTTCGATCACCCTCCTAGTACGCCCATGGGCCTCATTGTACCGTTCCTCAGCCCTGGTCCGGGGATTCCTTACTGGGGTCAGTAGCCACGACAGGTTGGGGTAACCAGAGTCCCCCAAGAGCCATACACGGTGTCTCTCTAGCTGTTCCATCACGTAAGGGATGCTGCTATTCCTTAGGATGTAGGCGTCATGCACTGACCCAGGAAACTTGGCATTTACATGCGAGATGTACTGGTCAGCCAAACACACCACCTGGATGTTCATTGAATGGTAACTTTTCCTGTTCCTGTACACCTGCTCACTTTCTCGGGGGGGAACCAAAGCCACATGGGTCCCATCAATGGCACCAATGATGTTGGGAATATGTCCAAGGGCATAGAAATCACCCTTCACTGTAGCCAATTCGCCCACCTCAGGGAAAATGATGTAGCTCCTCATGTATTTCATCAGGGCAGACAACACTCTGGATAACACCTTGGAAAACATAGGCTGGGACATCCCTGAAGCAATTCCCACTGTTGTCTGAAATGACCCGCTTGCCAAGAAATGGAGTACTGACAGGACCTGCACCAGAGGGGGAATCCCTGTGGGTTGGCGGATGGGGGACATCAGGTCGGGCTCCAGCTGGGCACAAAGTTCATGTATAGTGGCACGGTCAAGCCGGTAGGTCAGGATAATGTAGCGTGCTTCCATTGTCGACAGGTCCACCAGCGGTCTGTACACGGGAGGATTCCTCCTTCTCCTCGCCAAACCCAGCGGACGGTGCCTAGGAAGGACAACATGGAGCACACAGTCAAGCAACCCACAGGTACGTTCACACAGCTTGCACAGTAAACGATTGTCTATGCAGTGAATGGCGTGTATGAGTGGCTATGCAAGGCCTAGGCCTGTGTGACGCACTAGAAATTGAGCCATGTGGGCCCTCGAAATGGCGGCTGCCTGACCTGTGAAGTGTGACAATGGGATGTGAGGTCAATGCGCTGGCGTGTCACACCGCGGCGGTCGGCGGTCGATGACCGCGGCGCGAAGCCGCATTGGTTAACATTGAAGCCTATGGGTATCAGGAGCCAATGGCGAAGGGCGCCGGCGGTGGCGGTACGCACCGCCGCGGTACGCACCGCCGCGGGCGTGACCGCCATTTTCTATCTACTTATTCACTCGAGACTTGAACTTTCACAGGAGAGGACCTATACTGCAAGTGCTGCTGTGACCTCGGTCTGGATGGGACAATGGCTGCTGCGACTGGGGAAAGGGCCCCTGCCTTCACTGGAGAAGAGTTGGAGAAACTTGTGGATGGGGTCCTCCCCCAGTATGCGCTACTCTACGGTCCTCCAGACCAACAAGTGAGTTTAATTCAATATGGATTTGTGGCCACTGGCTGGTTTGGGGGCCTGGCGGGGGGCATGTTGGGCCTGGCGGGGGGCATGTTGGGCCTGGCGGGGGTATGTTGGGCCTGGCGGGGGGCATGGCGGGCCTGGCGGGGGGCATGTTGGGCCTGGCGGGGGGCATGGCGGGCCTGGCAGGGGGCATGTTGGGCCTGGCGGGGGGCATGTTGGGCCTGGCGGGGGTATGTTGGGCCTGGTGGGGGGCATGGCGGGCCTGGCGGGGGGCATGTTGGGCCTGGCGGGGGGCATGGCGGGCCTGGCGGGGGGCATGTTGGGCCTGGCGGGGGGCATGGCGGGGATGGGGGGTGTTGGGCCACTGGCAACGAAAATGCAGACAAACTTGAACGTGGTATTTCTCCCTCCCTGTACGTGTCACATAGGTCCGCGCCCAAGAGAAGATCGGGATTTGGCGTGCCATCGCCAAGGAAGTCCGGACCCTGGGGGTCCACCATCGACGGGGCACCCACTGCCGCAAGAGGTGGGAGGACATCCGCCGCGGGACCAAGAAGACCGCCGAGTCTCTGCTGGGGATGGCCTCCCAACGTAGGCGGGGTGCCTGCCGTCAACTGACCCCCCTGATGTTCCGGATCCTGGCGGTGGCCTACCCTGATTTGGATGGGCGCGTGAGGGCAGCACAGCAGACACAAGGGGGTGAGTACAAGCACAATCTACTCTGTTGTCGCGCAGTGGAGGTGTCTGGGTGGGGGAGGAGGGCTGTGGGTCCCCCTAGGCCAGGGCGAAATCTGTAGGCTAGGCCCCCCGTAAGCCCCTGTGTCCCCAGCCACCACCCTCAGTAGTGTGCCAGTACAGCCATCCCTGGGCCTGTGTCATCCATGGGTGCAGTTGTCAACTCTAGGCGTGTAGGGCATGTTCCACGGAATGCGTAGCGGACCCCAAGTGCGCAACCTAGTGCAGGGGGCATCTGTGTCTGTCCTGTCCGCTAACTGTACCAGTGATCCATGTACTCAAAATCTCTTTATTTCTCTCTCCCCCCCCTCATTATTTGTCTTTCTGTGCTTGTGTGCATCAGCATCATCAGGCGGAGGAGATCTGGCATCGGGGCAGGAGGGAGCTGCATCTCACATGGCCCAGGAGGGCCATGCCACAGAGTCAGACTGGACCAGTGAGACGGAGGGCGAGGGGAGCTCCACAACGGGGACGACTGGAGCCTGCAGCGACACGGACACGTCCTCGGAAGGGAGCTCCCTTGCGGTGGCGGCAACATCCGTGCCCCCCGCACCTACAGGTACAGCCGCCACCCAGCGCACCATCTCCGCCCTCCCAGCAGCCCCTCTGCGTAAGCCCCGTGCCCGCTCGCACACCAAGGCGGGCATCTCCTTCGCCCCAGGCACCTCAGGCCCTGCCCCTGTTACCCCTGCTGCCCTCAGTGAGGAGGTCATTGACCTCCTCCGAACGCTCATTGTTGGGCAGTCTACCCTTTTGAATGCCATCCAGGGGGTGGAGAGGGAGGTTCATCGCAGCAATGCGTACCTGGAGGGCATTCATTCGGGTCAGGCTGCCCATCAGCGATCGTTCCAGGCTCTGGCCTCAGCACTGACGGCAGCCATTGTCCCTGTCTCCTGCCTCCCTCTACTAACTCCCTCCTCCCAGTCTCCTGTTCCTCTGCCTGTCCCACCCACACCATCAGACCAGCCTGCACACACCTCAACACCCAAGAGCAGCTCATCCAAACATAAGCACCACAGATCACGCAGACATTCACACAAGCAACATTCCGATGCAGACATGCCAACAGTCACTACCACCTCTGTGACCCCCACCTCCTTGTCTCCCTCCTCCCTCCCTGTGACGTCTACACTCACACCTTCATTCACCTCACCATCAGCCAGTGTTTCCATCACCAGCACACCCTCCAGTACAGTCCGCATACGTGCAGTCACCACCCCCACTGCCATATACACGTCCCCTGTGTCCTCTCCCAGTGTGTCTGTCACCCCCTCTTCCACACCACACAAACGCACCCACCCACCCACCCAACAGCCACCCACCTCACGACAGCCTCCCGCTCCTGCACCTGCACCTGCACCCAAAGACAGCAAACGTGACTCACCTACAACCACATCCTCTCCCTCCACTCCCATTCCCACTGTACCTACCACTCTCCATTGTCCCAAGAAAATCTTTCTCACTACTGCTAACTTCTTTCCTGACCCTGAGCCCCCCCCTCCATCTCGTCGGGGTAAAAAGAGCACCTCAGCCACCACCACCCCTGCAGCACCCATGACAAAGGTGCAGGGGTATTGGAGTCCACCAGCCCGCATGTCTGGATCTTCGCCCAGCAGCAAGGGGACAGGCAGCCCCCCCCCTGGGAAGAGGAGCAGGAGGCGGAAGGGCCGGCGCAGGAGCCCTGGTTCTACATCCCCCAAGGACACTACCCAGCCACTGTCACCAGCCACAGCTCCAAAGGGAGGAAAGGGCCACAGACTCTCGAGCAAGGAGGGCAAGGGCAGCAAGGCGGAGAAGTCAGGCAGCAGGCCTGCTGCCCATGGAGGACCCGTCACAGCTGCCCAGGAGGAGCCCACCACCCCCATAGCCGCTGGCCAGGGAGGACCCGTCACAGCTGCCCAGGAAGAGCCCACCACCCCCATAGCCGCTGCCCAGGGAGGAGCCGTCACAGCTGCCCAGGAAGAGCCCACCACCCCCATAGCCGCTGCCCAGGGAGGACCCAGCCCAGCTGGCCAGGAGGGCCCCACCACCCACAGCCCAGGTGGGCATTGAAGGAGCCCCATCCCCGCTGCCCAGGAGGGCACCACCAGGCAATGAGCAGTTGGCCATAGACCGGCCGCCGTCTCAAGCACCACTGAACTGGGCCCTTCAAGGCAAGCACCGCTGAACTGGGCCCCGCCGTCTCAAGCACCGCTGAACTGGGCCCTTCAAGGCAAGCACCGCTGAACTGGGCCCCGCCGTCTCAAGCACCGCTGAACTGGGCCCTTCAAGGCAAGCACCGCTGAACTGGGCCCTTCAAGGCAAGCACCGCTGAACTGGGCCCTTCAAGGCAAGCACCGCTGAACTGGGCCCCGCCGTCTCAAGCACCGCTGAACTGGGCCCTTCAAGGCAAGCACCGCTGAACTGGGCCCTTCAAGGCAAGCACCGCTGAACTGGGCCCCGCCGTCTCAAGCACCGCTGAACTGGGCCCTTCAAGGCAAGAACCGCTGAACTGGGCCCTTCAAGGCAAGAACCGCTGAACTGGGCCCTTCAAGGCAAGCACCGCTGAACTGGGCCCCGCCGTCTCAAGAACCGCTGAGCTGGGCCCCGCCGTCTCCAGCACCGCTCCGCTGGGGACCGCCGTCTCAAGCACCGCTGAACTGGGCAAGCACCGCTGAACTGGGCATGCACCGCTGAACTGGGCAAGCACCGCTGAACTGGGCAAGCACCGCTGAACTGGGCAGGCACCGCTGAACTGGGCAAGCACCGCTGAACTGGGCCCTTCAAGGCAAGAACCGCTGAACTGGGCCCTTCAAGGCAAGCACCGCTGAACTGGGCCCCGCCGTCTCAAGAACCGCTGAGCTGGGCCCCGCCGTCTCCAGCACCGCTCCGCTGGGGACCGCCGTCTCAAGCACCGCTGAACTGGGCAAGCACCGCTGAACTGGGCATGCACCGCTGAACTGGGCAAGCACCGCTGAACTGGGCAAGCACCGCTGAACTGGGCAGGCACCGCTGAACTGGGCAAGCACCGCTGAACTGGGCCCCGCCGTCTCAAGAACCGCTGAGCTGGGCCCCGCCGTCTCCAGCACCGCTCCGCTGGTGACCGCCGTCTCAAGCACCGCTGAACTGGGCAAGCACCGCTGAACTGGGCAAGCACCGCTGAACTGGGCAGGCACCGCTGAACTGGGCCCTTCAAGTCAAGCACCGCTGGCCCTTTGGCAGACGTGGCAGGGCAGGACCTGTCTCGGGCAGGGCTGCAGGATGTCCTCTGGGCACCATGCCTCCTCCAGTACCAGTGGAGTCTGTTATGGACTGTTGAGACTGTTGCTTTGCTCTCCCCAGGATGGCCCAGTGGGCAGGCCACCCACTGTATGGACTGTATGGACTGTGGCTTTGCTCTCCCCAGGATGGCCCAGTGGGCAGGCCACCCACTGTATGGACTGTATGGACTGTGGCTTTGCTCTCCCCAGGATGGCCCAGTGGGCAGGCCACCCACTGTATGGACTGTATGGACTGTGGCTTTGCTCTCCCCAGGATGGCCCAGTGGGCAGGCCACCCACTGTATGGACTGTTGTGACTGTGGCTTTGCACTCCCCAGGATGGGCCAGTGGTCGTGGAGTCCCCTCGTGGATCTGGCGTCGTGTACTCAAGTGGCTGAGGTGCCCCCCCCTTCCCTTCCCCCTGAGGTGCCTGTCCTTTTTTCTATCTGATGCCCCTGCAGTGTTCTCTCCGTGGAGTTCTTGCCGTGGGACTGGGCCTTGCCCATTTGCTCTGGACCCCTGTGGTCCACGGACAGTTGTTGGACTACAGTTAGTAGCTGTATATATTTTGTACATAGTTTATTTATGTTTTAAGATTTTTCCAGTACATTTTTCAATATATCTGCCTGTTTAAGATCTCTTCCTTTGGTCTTTGCATTATTTCGGAGGGGGGGTGTTGGGGGTTGTGACAGTGATCTGTGGGGATGCATTGATGTGTGTGTTGTAGTGGGTGTGGGTGGGTGGGTGTGTGCCGGTAATTTTTCCCTCCCCTGTGTCGTAGGTGCAGTACTCACCGATGTCTTCCGTGCCGCCGGGCGTGCTCCTGGTACAGGAGCAGGTATAGGAGTGCGGGGATGACCTGTAATTCGGGTTACATTCTGTCGGGATCACGCGTGGAGTATGTGGAGGTGAGCGTTTTCCCGTTTGTAGTCTGTTTCCGCCGTGTTTTTATCGGCAGTGCTCCCGCCCCGGAAAAGGTGGCGGATTGGTGGGTCGTTATCGGGTAGGCGGTACATCGTCTCCCGCCGGGCTGTTGGCGGTGACCGCCAGGCTGTTTGTTTGTACCGCCGTGGCGGTCGGAGTCTTGAAGCGGCGGTCTGTGTTGGCGGTAACCGCCAGGGTCAGAATTCCATTTTTTGGACCGCCAGCCTGTCGGCGGTATGGCCGCGGCTTTAACACCGACCGCCAAGGTTGGAATGAGGGCCAGAATCTCTTCACACACACACACAACAGCAAGTAACTCTTCAGCATCATCAAGGAGTTCGCCCAACCCAACAGTGAAACAATGGACATCCCACTTGTTAGCAATGGGGTTTCTGGTTGGCTAGGGTATGCACCTAAGCCAGGCAGAACCCACCCACTCTAGTCAGGGCAAGAGAGTTACACGTCGAAGATAACCCCTGTTCACCCCCTTGGTAGCTTGGCACGAGCAGTCAGGCCTAACCCAGAGGCAATGTGTAAAACATTTGCACAACACAAACACATGTGATGCCATATATACTCCACAAAATAAAAATAACACGGAGTTATGTAAAAATAAACTGTATTGCACAAAACATAATTAGACCAAACATTACATGTCAGTAACACCCTGCTGTCTTAGCAGTTGTCAGAACGTTAGACAGGTTACTAATACTCTGCAAGAATAAGCAGTTGTCACATTAGAACACGTGCATACTCAGGATTCTGCAACATAAGCAGTAGTCAGGAATTACAGTAAATAAATAAATGCACTTGTCATAAAAGTATCATAAATATCCATAAAAGGAACATTAGAGAACATATGGCAAGCCATAAAATCATATTAGCCTGTTATGCCTATAAAAGGAACATTAGCAAACATATGTAACATCATATAACTAGGCAGGTTAACATAATGTCCATACTAGGTGCATAAGGAATATGTAAGTCCTTTTGTAAGTACTTGCCTTCTGATGTAGAGGCACTTCGGTGACACGGGGATCATAGAGGAGGCCCCCGGCACTCCTGAGCCCAAGACAGGGGCCACGTGTTGATCCTGAGGGGAAGGGGGCGGTACGCACCCTCTGGTGGTGGGTGCTGGGGCCCCTTCAGAGGCCCACGCCTGAAATGGTGGCCGGCATGTTCTATGGCCCCCCCCCATGGGTCGCAACTGACCTTCCTGGGGGGGTAAAACAAATGCCCAAAGTCGGCGGGACGTCCGCGCCCCTAAGGCAGTGGCCGGGGGGAAAGGAACTCCCTTTCCGTGCCCTGCAGTGCCAAAGGCAGCTGCCCTCGTCCTTGGTGCGGCTGCCGGAGGAAGGGGGAGAGGCTGACACCTCTCCCAACTAGCGGCACTCCTCCTGGAGATGGCCGAGAACCTCCGGCAGGCTGCGGCGGTGACACTCCCTCCAGTGGGAGCCGGAGTGTGCCCTGGGGGTGCCTCTTATGGCGACCAGATCGCCAGGGGCACAACCAGGAGCGCGCCGGCTCCAATCTCCATTGTTGTGGTGCCCTGGGGCACACAAGAGCGCACAACCAACACGCTCTTTGGTATCCAAGCACCTGGGTCGTGGCGGTGAATTGCGAGCCCCAATGAGTGCTTCTCAGCTCGGGCCACTTTGTTAGAGCCCGGGTCGCGGTGGTGAGTTTTCAGCAAGGCAATGAGCCTAAAAGCACAAGGGGGTGGACCAAGGAGCGCTCTCCAAGCGCTAGGAAAATATCTAGGCAGCACTCCTCTTGCTGTGGAAAGTTACAGGGGTCAGCGGCCACAGCACCCTGCCGCTAGAGATGGAAGGGAGGGTAGCACAGGGCTACAAGGCCCCAACAACAGGCCAGTGTAGGATGCTGGCCTGGCTTATAGTGGGTACCTTGTGGCACTTACACCTTGTGCCAGGTACAGTTATCCCTTATTAGTAGATTAGAGGTGTTCTAGCAGCTTAGGCTGATAGAGGTAGCTATAGCAGAGCAGCTTAGGCTGAACTAGGAGACATGCAAAGCTCCTACCACACCACTTATATCACTTAGCACTATATCATAAGAAACACAATACTCAGAGTTACTAAAAAATAAAGGTACTTTATTTTAGTGACAATATGCCAAAAGTATCTCAGAGGATATACTCCCTTAGGAGGTAAGTAATTTACACAAAATATACACACAAACCAAAATCAGGTAAGTAAACAGTTAGAAAAGTAGAGCCAAACACTGTAGAACACAATAGGATGCAATAGGAGACAATAGGCCTAGGGGCAACACAAACCATATACTCCAAAAGTGGAATGAGAACCACAAATGTACCCCAGGCCTAGTGTAGTGTGTAGAGGGTCGCTGGGAGTGTAAGAAAACACTAAGGGTGTCCAAGATACCCCACTCCAAGACCCTGAAAAGTAGGATTAAAGTTACCCTACTATCCCAGAAAGACAGTAAAGCCGAGATAGGGGATTCTGCAAGGACAACAACTGACTGCAAAGCACTGAAGACACATTCCTGGACCTGAGGACCTGCAAAGGAAGGGGGCCAAGTCCAAGAGTCACGCAAGTGTCTGGGGGGACAGGAGCCCACTAAACCCCGGATGAAGGTGCAAAAGGGCTGCCTCCGGGTGGAAGAAGCCGAAGATTCTGCAACAACGGAAGGTGCCAGGAACTTCTCCTTTGGTCAGAAGATGTCCCATGGCTTGCTGGAGGATGCAGAGTTCTTTCCACACAGAAAGACCGCAAACAAGCCTTGCTAGCTGCAAAAGTCTTGGTTGAAGGTTTTGGGTGCTACCAGGGCCCAGGAAGGACCAGGAGGTCCTCCCTTGGAGGAGGAGACAGAGGGGGCACTCCGCAACACGGATCGCCCATGCAGAAGCAGGCACCACCCGCAGAAGCACCTGAACAGGCATTCAGAAGATCTGAGCACGACGGTCGACTCAGCACAATAAAAAGAGGGTCCCACGAAGTCGGAGTCCAACTCAGGGAGTTGGGCAATGCAGGACAGAGTGCTGGGGACCTGGGCTAGGCTGTGCACGAAGGAAGTCTTGCAAAAGTTCACAGAAGCCCGAGCAGCTGCAGTTCATGCAGTACACAGGATTACTGTCTGGCGTGGGGAGGCAAGGACTTACCTCCACCAAATTTGGACAGAAGGGCCACTGGACTGTCAGGGACACTTGGGTTCCGCTCCTGTGTTCCAGGGACCACGCTCGTCAAGATGAGAGGGGACCCAGAGGACTGGTGATGCAGAAGTTTGGTGCCTGCGTTGGCAGGGGGAAGATTCCGTCGACCCATGGGAGATTTCTTCTTGGCTTCCAGTGCAGGGTGAAGGCAGACAGCCCTGAGAGCATGCACCACCAGGAAACCCTCACACCCCTGCATAGGTACCATATACTAAGGAATTATAAGGGTGTTCCAGTGTGCCAATCAGAATTGGTAAAATTAGTCACTAGCCTGCAGTGACAATTTTAAAAGCAGAGAGAGCATAAACACTGAGGTTCTGGTTAGCAGAGCCTCAGTGATACAGTTAGGCACCACACAGGGAACACATACAGGGCACACTGCCAGCAGTTCCTCCTAGTGACCAGGCAGGTCACAGGTCAGCACAGCAGCAACAGTCCAAGGTGGGTCCTGGTGAGTACATTCAGCAGCGCCCTGTGTCCAGTTTCAGAAGAGTCTCTGGAGCCCCAAGAATGTCTAAATTTTGGGGAGAATTCCCCTGTACTTATACTCAGTTTACAGTGTGTTTTACAGTGAGAGGGAGAGTAGGTTCCAACCAGTTACAACTGGTTCTGGGAGTGCCCCCTTCTCTCCTCCAGCACAGGCTCTAAAGATCAGAGGGGGTAAACAACCCTATTGTGTGAGACCAGAGCACAGCCGTTACAAATGCAGGTGTGCCCTGCCTCTCCCTCCTTGTGTAAAGCCAGTCTTAAAAGTATGCACAAAGCCCAACTGTCACTCTGCCCAGATGTGGATTGGAGTCAAGCTGCAAAACATCAGAGCCATAAGCACAGAGAAAAGCTCACTTTCTAGAAGTGGCATTTCTGTAATGATAAAAAAAAATCCACCTACACCAGTAAGCAGCATTTCTCACTACCATTACAACCATACCAAACATGCCTATCTACCCCTCATGAATCCGACAATACCCCCTACACTTAAGGCAGGGCATTTCTAATGCAATCCTATGAGAAGGCAGCACTCACAGCATTGAGAAACCAAATAGGCTGTTTGTCAATACCAGGACAGGCCACATTACTAGGCACATGTCCTGCCCTCTACATACATGGAACCCTGCCTATAGGGCTAGCTAGGACCTACCTTAGGAGTGACTTACATGTAGTAAAAGGGGAGTTCTGGGCCTGGCAAGTAAATTTAGATGCCAGGTTTCTGTGGCAGAAAACTGCGCACACAGGCCCTGCGCTAGCAGGCCTGAGACAGGTTTGAAAGGCTATTTCAGTGGGTGGCACAAGCAGCGCTGCAGGCCCACTAGTAAAATTTAATTTACAGGCCCTGGGTATAGGGATACCACTTTACAAGTGACTTATAGGTAAATTAAATATGCCAATTAGGTATAAGCCAATCATACCACGTTTACAAGGGAGAGCACATGCACTTTAGCACTGATTAGCAGTGAAAACGTGCTCAGAATCATAACGTCAGCCAACAAGGGTCAGAAAAATAAGGGAAGAAAAAGGCAAAAAGTTTGGGGAATGACCCTGTAAAAGGGCCAGGTCCAACACCACCCTCACAGGACCTCTGTGATAAACTCAACACCTACTTCCACTACAAAATCAAGACCATCTACAACAGTTTCAGAAAGGACAACCTACGCGCAGAACCCCCACTACCAAAACCCTACACCAACAAACCAACAATCACCACCTGGACACCCCTTACCACCAAAGATACTCAGAACAATGAGGTCCATACACTCCAGAGCCCCCGCGCACCCATGCCCCCACCACATTTTCAACAGAGCCATAGACACCATCGCCCCCAAGCTCTGCCTCACCATCAACCGCTCACTAGCTGCCGCCACTTTCCCCGATGACTGGAAACCCACCGAGATCAAACCCCTCCTCAAGAAACCCTCAGCAGACTCCCACCAACCTCAAAAACTTCAGGCCCATCTCCCTACTCCCTTTTATTGTGAAAGTAATTGAAAAAGCGGTCAAAAGCCAACTCGCCACGTTTTTAGAAGACCACAACATCCTCAACATCTCCCAATCCGGATTCAGGAAAAACCATAGCACTGAAACAGCCCTCCTGGCCGCAACAGATGACATCCACTCCCTGCTGGGCAAGGGAGAGACAGCGGCACTCATCCTGCTAGACCTCTCAGCCGCCTTCGACACAGTCTCCCACCACACCCTGATACGAAGACTCCATGAAGCCGGCATCAGAGACAAAGCCCTCGACTGGATCCAGTCCTTCCTTTCCGGCAGAACTCAACGAGTGAGACTTGCCCCCTTCCTCCCAGACCCCACACCCACCACCTGCGGAGTTCCCCAGGGATCCTCCCACAGCCCAACCCTGTTTAACGTCTATATGGCCCGCTAGCCACCATCGTCAGAAGGTATGGAATCAACATCATCTCCTACGCTGACGACACCCAACTCTTCCCTTTCCCTCTCTAACAAACCCAACAAAGCCAGACACAACTTCCACGAAGGCATGGAAGCAGTCGCCAACTGGATGAAAAACAGCTGCCTTCAACTCAACGCAAACAAGACAGAAGTACTCATCATGGGCCCTCAGCCCAACGCGTGGAATGACTCCTGATGGCCACCCACCCTCGGAAACCCACCCACCCCCACCAGCCAAGGCCGCAACTTCGGTATCATCCTGGACTCCAGTCTCAGCATGAACCATCAAATCACCTCCACCTGCTTCCGCACCCTTTGCCTCCTATGCAAGTCCTTCAAATGGATCCCCCTCAAACATAGAAACTCCTGCGTACACTCCATAGAGCAATGAATCACCTTCAAGATCCTCACCCACGCACACAAAGCTCTCCACAACACCGGACCAGGCTACCTGAACCAGCAACTCAACTTCCACGTACCCCACAGGACCCCACGCTCAGCCCTGCTCTCTCTCGCAGAAGTACCCTGCATCAGGAACTCCAGAACAGGAGGATGCTCCTTTTCCTACCTCTCAGGCACCTTCTGGAACTCCCTTCCTTTCCACATCAGACAAATCACCTCCCTCCTCAGCTTCACAAAGTAAATGAAGACATGTTTTTATTAAGAACCACCAGTGAATGCTACACTTCCCCCCCCACCAGCGCCTTGAGACCCTAACAGGTGAGTAGTTGCACTTTACAAGCACTGATTGATTGATTGATTTCACATACTGACAACATGTACAGCATTGGTAACAGGGTGAGAACTTCTTTACACACAGCTCAAGAACAGCAGAGAAAGCAGCACTGCAAGCTCATGTTGTAGTGAGAACAGGTACACTTTGGGCAACAGCAATGCTCACACAGAAGGGGCACATGATTCATAGTGACGTTTCCCTTATAGAGACAGAACATATATTACATGGCTAGGAGCAGTACAAGTAATACACATCAACCCACACACACCCAAAGCAGTGCAGGCTTTCCTCACATGCACAGAGGAGAGATATATTGAGCAACGGGTATGACATGGCGAGGCAGCAAGGTGTGTCCTGTCCATACACGCATTCACACTGAGCAGTTAAATCTTCCTTACTCCTACAAGACTGGTACAGCTCAGGTGGCGGCAGTGCAAGCGTCCCTCACACATACAGAGCAGGTAAGAACTGGTATGACATGGCGAGGCAGCAAGGTGTGTCCCACCCATACACGCATTCACACAGAGCACTTAAATCCTCGTTACTCCTACAAGACTAGTACATCTCAGGTGGTGGCAGTGCAAGCTTCCCTCACGCATACAGAGCACGTAAGAACTGGTATGACATGGCCAGGCAGGGAGGTGGTGCCTGCCTCCACATACGCACACACACACAAACACACTCATACATATAGGTAAACAATGCAGCAAACTCACATGGCAGGTGCAGCACAGAGAGCAGCAGTGCAAGGTAGAAATATACACAGAATAAAGACACAATATGGGCTTAGTTAATGAATTCTTAGCTCTCACAACAGGTTAACTTTGGTAATGCAACTTTTACCCAAACAGAACAGTTAACGTGCAGATAGCCGCAGCTCAAACCTACTCCACATAGAACAGAGAGCGCACAGACTGAAAGGGGCAGGCAGTAAAGGCACAGCATAGACAGCAGCATTGCAGGCTTTCATCACTTAAGAGCATGGACAGAGGGGAAAGGAACAGGAAACTACTAAACACAATGGCGGTGGAATAGTGGAGGGGAAAGAGGGAGGAGGAGTTGGGGCAAGGTAGGCAGGGACCGAGGGACAAAAGACTGAGGCCCATATTTATACTTTTTTAGTGCTGCATTTTCATAATTTTCTTGACGCAAAAGCGGTGCAAACTTACAAGCTATAATTGTGTTTTGTAAGTTTGCACCGCTTTTGCATCAAAAAATGATGCAAATGCGGCGCTAAAAAGTCTAAATATGGGCCTCAATGCTGAGCCCCAGGATGAGTACACAGCTTATGTACAAGAGCCATAGGAAGGGAACATTGATAGACCAAGTGAGTGTGTACCACTACAGAAGGAGGGTGAACTAAAGTTGGTAGTTGGGTGACAGACCAGATCTGATGCCCGAGTAAGAGGCAGAACCTGTTCAATGCACTTACCAGTGATCCACTGACGTAAAATAATTGTCATTGGATGTGAGCAATGAGAAAATGGCGGTATGCCACTAAAGAGCTAATTCAGGGTATTAGGCCTGATTTGGAGTTTGGCGGAGGGGGTTACTCCATCACAAACTTAACAGATATCCCATCTGCTCTATTACAATTTCCATAGGATATAACGGAATCGTAATACAGCGGACGGGATATTCATCACATTTGTGACAGAGTAACCCGTCGGCCAAACTCTAAATCAGGACATTTAAACTTTATAAAAAGTTAAAAATATCCAAGTGCATTGGCCAGAAAGTGAAAGATATCTAAATCACACTGTGGTTAAGATATGGCTTTTTGCTTTGCAACCTCAAATTATTCTAAGTGGTGAATGCCCAGTTGTATTTTCCTTGGAAGGTTTCATGAGCCCCTCTTTCCTTACGCTATAGTTAGTTTGGGACTTTCATAAATCTCTTGGCCACCCACATTACCCTCACTTGTGAAAAACAACAGGCATGAGATTATCACTTCATATTACTTTTGTCACAACATGTATTATCCCTTCAAAATAACTGAAGTAACTTAAAATACATCTAAGGAGTTTTGTGACTTCCTCATGCAGAATGGTAATTAAGGTTCTTCTTCCTGGTAGTTTGATACAGAGCTCCAGAAGTGATATAAGGAGAAAAATATCTAAGACAAACATCAGTTTAATCATGGTGTGGCAACATCTATTTATTTCTATCCAATCCTGTACACTTAAGATACCACCACTATCCCTGAGCCATCCTCTAATTTTAACATGCTAATATAACAGGAGAATAGCTAGGATCAGGTCTATTTGTAAATGGACAAGAGGTTTTCAATTAAATCCTTTGTGTATATTGGTTAGTGTGAACTGGCCACACTACTGCTCCATTTGAAGCAAATGATAACATATTAAATGTTCAATTTTTAATCAACGTATTCATGCCATAATAGTATAAGACCCTTCCAAATTTACACTATTGAAAGCTCGTCTAATTATCCCTTTAGTTAAGGCGAAACCCAGCTATGCAGTTTACCGTATGCTTTCATTCAGGACATAATGGGGGTCATTACAACATTGACGGTAAAAGCCGCTTACCGCCGTGCAGAAGACCGCCAACACAGCGCCGTGGAATTCCGCCACAGCTATTATGACCCACAGGTCGGAATCCGCCAAAATCTAGACACCCACACAAGTCCGCCACACCAAAGGTCAGTGATAAACTGGCGATAACAAAACCTACACCGTCACGCCAACACGAATATGCCTTTCAACCGCGGTATTCCATTGGTGGTACCCACCGCTGCGCTCAAAATACACACACATTTACAAAACACTACCACATTGGACAAATCGAAATACACACACCTGATACACATACACACACCACTGCCACACACCCAATACAATATAAAACACACACCCACATCACCCACAAACCCCTATGAAAACAATTGCGACAGAAGGCCAGAGAGAGGCACCACCAGAAACAACACTAGCATCCACAGGCACTCAACACCATCACTCACACAACATCCACGCACCTCACACAACACACCTCTAAATATCACCCCATACATCACAACACCCCACACATCACCCACACCACCCCATGGCACCGCAAAGACACCCCAGGTTTTCTGAGGAGGAGCTCAGGGTCATGGTGGAGGAAATCATCCAGGTAGAGCCACAGCTATTCGGATCACAGGTGCAGCACACCACCATAGCTAGGAAGATGGAGCTATGGCGCAGAATCGTGGACAGGGTCAACGCAGTGGGACAGCACCCAAGAACTAGGGATGACATCAGGAACAGGTGGAACGACCTACAGGGGAAGGTGCGTTCCGTGGTCTCAAGACACCAGATTGCGGTTCAGAGGACTGGCGGTGGACCCCCACCTCCTCCCCCAGAACTAACAACATGGGAGGAGCAGGTCTTGGCTATACTGCATCCTGAGAGCCTTGCAGGAGTAGCTGGAGGAATGGACTCTGGTAAGTCAAACCTTTAACTACCATATCCCCCACTCTACCTGCATGCTATCACATACCCCCACCATCACCCTCACCCCCATCACTCCAACTCCTCACACATGTTCTACTATCACAAACCACACATCCCAAACCCAAGCCCTGCATGCAACACCAAAGCATGGACACCCATCACCAAAGCATGTCCACTGCACCTACCCATACACTTCCCTAAACCAGTATCACAGAAGGTCCCACACAAGAATGGAAGCACTGGGGTAAAGGGTGACCCACCCATTGCACACCATGGCACACACAGATGCAATAATCATGCCTTTACACACCTGCAGGACCCCTACCCAATGTCACTGGACAGGAGGGTCCAGACATGTCCACTCCACCCACAGAAGAGGCCCACATTGATAACAGCAGCTCTGTCCAACTGGATCAAGATGACCAGCCCGGCCCATCTGGGACCTCGGGACAGTCGGTTCCCCTCACACTGGCAAAGGCCACTACAGAGCTTCCCCCCTCTGGAAACACCAGCACAGCACCCAGCCAGCGGGCCCATCCCTCTGTCCCCAGGACACGTCAAGCAGCAGTGTGTCCACCACTACAGGGAACCGGCTAACCCACCACCCCAACAACACCAGGGACCTGGGGGCAGTGGTAGTGGGCCCACGGTTCAGGGGACAGAGGCCCAGGAACACAGGGGAACTGGGAGGGCTGCTGTGCGACAGGCAGAGGACAGGCCCAGGGAACCCACTCTCCACGAGGCCCTCTCCAACATCATGGGAGCCTACCACCATTCCCAGGAGACGATGGCAACGGTACTGGCCAAGTTTCAGGAGACCCAGCGGCTACAGGAGGAACAGTATTTGGGGTTCAGGGAGGAACTCAAATTCATCAATTCCACCCTGGGCACCATTGTAGTGGTGCTGAAGGAACTCGTCAACACCAGGAGGGACACTGTGGCACAACAAGGGGCCACTGACACTAGCCTGGACGATGAGCCCAACACCTCCTCTGGCGCTAGTGGACAGGAGGCACCGCCACAGGACCACGACACCAGCACCCCACCCCCTGCAGATGGAGAACCACCCCGCAAGCGGTCCCTGAGATCCAGGACAAAGACAGAGAACAATGCCAAGACCCCCACCAAGAAATGAGACCACCCTGATTGTCATGCTTCTGTCCCACTTTGTCACCCTGTCCATACTTAAATTGCCCTAGCTCCACTTTCTATGCCCCTTTGGACAATGCACCTGTGAGACTAATAGACTGGACTCTGCCATGGACATTCCTCCACCATCACCCCTGACCATTTTACAACCCCCTCCGCTATTTAGCACTTAAATAAACACCCTTAAATCACAAAGCAATCTGGAGTCAGTCTGTGCTTTCGAAAATGTGTATTTGCAATAACTGTGGAAAAATGCTATATCCAATGTAAGGTCAACATACCTATGTCACACAGCTCTAGTTCATGCGGAAATAAAGCAGAGGTCACACAGTGGGACCCACATCTGTGAAGTCGAAAGGGAAAGTGACAACTCAGTGTCCTTACACTGGGTGAAAATGACAGACAGATGAGAGGTAGAAGAATTAAATCAGATGTAGCAGTGCAATGTTGTCTTCTTACCTGTGTCTCACTGGAAGTATTGCTGGATCACCGTGTTCCTGTTGTCTTTGTCCTCTTCTTCTGCTTCCTCGTCTTCACTGTCCACAGGTTCCATATCTGCCACAACACCTCCATCTAGACCATCCTCCTACAGAAAAGGCACCTGTCATCGCAAAGCCAGGTTGTGAAGTAAACATCAGGCCACGATGATCTGGCACACCTTCTTTGGTGAGTAGAATAGGGAACCACCTGTCATATGGAGGCCCCGGAAAATGGCCTTCAGGAGGCCGAAGGTCCTCTCTATAATCCTATTAGTTCGCCCATGGGCCTCATTGTAGCGTTCCTCTGCCCTTGCCCTGGGATTCCTCACAGGGGTCAGTAGCCATGACAGGTTGGGGTAACCAGAGTCACCTGCAAATGGCGAGGGACAACTGTTAGACACACACTAACTCTTATGGACATCCCCAGACCTATACACCTAGTCACACTGTATTGGGTCCATGTCCTCACCTAATGGCCACACACAGTGCCTCTGGAGTTGTCCCATCACATAAGGGATGCTGCTATTCCGCAGAATGTAAGCGTCATGCACTGAGCCAGGAAACTTGGCATTTACATGGGAGATGTACTAGTCGGCCAAACACACCATCTGCACATTCATAGAATGGTAACTCTTCCGGTTTCTGTACACCTGTTCACTCCTGCAGGGGGGACCAATGCCACATGTGTCCCATCAATGGCACCTATGATGTTGGGGATATGTCCCAGGGCACAGAAGTCACCTTTCACTGTAGGCAAATCCTCCACCTGAGGGAAAACGATGTAGCTCCGCATGTGTTTCAGCAGGGCAGACAACACTCTGGACAACACCTTGGAGAACATAGGTTGGGACATCCCTGATGCAATGGCCACTGTTGTTTGAAAAGACCCACTTGCTAGGAAATGGAGTACTGACAGGACCTGCACTAGAGGGGGGGTTCCTGTGGGATGGCGGATAGCTGGCATCAGGTCTGGCTCTAACTGGGCACACAGTTCCAGGATTGTGGTACGATCAAGTCTGTATGTGACAATTACATGTCGCTCCTCCATTGTCGAGAGGTCCACCAGCGGTCGGTACACCGGAGGATGCCACCATCTCCTCACCTGCCCCAGCGGACGTGCTCTCTGGAGGAGAACAGCAAGCAGAGAGTCAACCAACACTGAGGTACGTAAACACAACTTTATAGCAAAATGTTTGAAAATCGATGTATGGCTGTATTAGTGTTTAAGCAAGGCCTAGATTTGTGTGACGCAGTCAAAATTTATGCCATGTGGACCCCTGAAATGGCGGCTGCCTGACCTGTGATGTGGGACAAGGGGATATAAGGTAACTGTGCTGGCGTTGTACACCGTCGCGGTAGGCGGTCGAAGACTGCGGCGCAATCCTGCATTGGTTAACATTGGACCCTATGGGTCCCAGGAGCCAATGAAGATATACGCCGGCGGTGACGGTACGCACCGCCGCGGACGTCACAGCCATTTTCTCTCTGTTAAATCACTTGATACCTGATCTTCGACAGGAGAGGACCTACACTGCAAGTGCTGCAGTGACCTCAGTCTGGAAGAGACAATGGCTCATGTGTCTGGGGAAAGGGCCCCTGCCTTCAGCACGGAGGAGTTGGAGAAACTAGTGGATGGGGTCCTCCCCCAGTACACGCTACTCTACAGTCCTCCAAACAAACAGGTAAGTACACTGTGAGCATGCCGAATGGGCAATGCCTGCGTGGAGTGGTGTTGATGAAAGATAGTGGGGGGGAGAATGAGGCGTGCATGATACGGCGGTGAGTGCATATGCGTCATGGCAAGGGTAGGGATGCGGGCCAATGACGGTGCGGACGGTTGTATCTTCTCCTTTTCCCCTGTACTATTCCTGTAGGTTTGCGCCCACCGGAAGAAGGGTATTTGGCGTGCCATCGCCAAGGAAGTCCAGACCCTGGGGGTCCACCACAGACGGAGCACCCACTGCTGTAAAAGATGGGAGGACATTCGCCGCTGGAGCAAAAAGACGGCGGAGGCCCAGCTGGGGATGGCCTCCCAACGTGGGAGGGGTGCCCGTCGCACCATGACCCCCCTGATGTTCCGGATCCTGGCGGTGGCGTATCCGGAGTTGGATGGGCACTTGAGGGCATCACAGCAGCCACAAGGGGGTGAGTACACTCTCATTCTGCTGATTCAGTGCGCATTGTAGGTGTCTGGGTGGGGGAGGTGGGTTGTGGGTTCCACTAGGCCAGGGCAAGTTTAGTAGGCAAGGTCCCTTCTTAAGGCAGGCCCTGTGGCACCCCACCCCACCTGTGTTCAGAGCTAACTGCACCTAGTCAGGCTCCTGTGACTTCCATGTGTGCAGCAATCGGGCATAGGCCTTGTAACCCATGTCCCTGTGATTAATTAGAGAACTCTAAGTGCACGGCGTAGTGCAGGGGGCTTCTGTGTCTGTAGTGTCCGCCAACGGTAGCGGTATTGGATGCACTCAACATGTCTTTCTTCTGTCTCCCCCCCCCCTTTTTGTGGTCTCCCTGTTCTTGTGTGCATTAGCATCATCAGGCGGAGGAGCAGTGCTACCGGAGCAGGAGGGAGCTGAATCCCACATGGCCCTGGAGGGCGACACAACGGAGTCAGAAGCCACCAGTGGGACGGAGGGCGAGGGGAGCTCCACGGCGGGGACAGGAGCTGAGACCAGCGACACGGACTCCTCCTCTGATGGGAGCTCCCTTGCGGTGGCCGCTCCCTCTGTGCCCACCCCATCTACAGGTACAGCCGCCACCCCCCCTACCAGCACTGCCCTCCAAGCAGCCCCCCAGCGTGTGCCCCATGGCCGCTCACCCAGGAGGGTGGGTGTCTCCTTCGCCCCAGGCACCTCAGGCCCTGCCCCAGTCAACCCTGCTGCCCTCAGTGAGGAGGCCATTGACCTCCTCAGGTCCCTCACTGTTGGGCAGTCTACCATTTTGAATGCCATCCAGGATGTAGAGAGGCAGTTGCAACAGACCAATGCATACCTGGAAGGCATTCATTCTGGTCAGGCAGTCGAACAGCGAGCCTTTCAGACTCTGGCCTCAGCACTGATGGCAGCCATTGTCCCTGTCTCTAGCCTCCCCCCTCCAACTTCCTCCACCCAGACCCAAACCCCTGTACCTCAGCCTATCCCAAGCACACCATCAGACCAGCATGCACACACGTCAACACACAAGGTAAGCTCAGGCAAACATAAGCACCACACATCCCACAGGCACTCACGCAAGCATCATACACATGCAGACATACCAACATCCACTGCCTCCACTGTGTTCCCCCCTCCTCGTCTCCACTCACACCTGCATGCACTACATCTTCAGCCACTACCTCCATCACCAGCACACCCACCACCACACCCTGCTCATGTGCAGTCACCACCCCCACTACCATTCACATATCCCCTGTGTCCTTTCCCAGTGTGTCTGTGAGCCCACCTCCCAAGGTACACAAACACAGCCACACACCCACCCAACAGCCATCCACCTCACGACAACCTCCAGCCCATGCACCTTCACCCAAAGTCAGCAAACGTACACCTCCTACAACCACTACCTCTTCCTCCACTCCCAAACCCCCTCCATCTACCCGTCCCAGTGTGTCCCAAAAACTTTTCCTGTCCAACCTTGACCTCTTCCCCTCACCTCCCGCACCCCTTTAGTCTCCTAAGGCCTGTCTTTCGAGGTCCCAACCCAGCACCTCAGCCACAACATCTGCTGGAACAGTGGTGCCAGTAGTAACCGGCTTCTGGAGTGCGCCAAACAGCAGGGCAGCGAGTGTGCCAAGGAGCCAGACCACGGACAGTCCCCCACCTCAAAAGCACAAAAAGTTGGCCAGTGCCCAGCGGGAGAGAGGCAAAACATCTACCACCAAAGCCTCTCCCAGGGGTACAGTTGGGAGTGGGAAGACAGCTGTGCCACCATCCAAGGTGGGGAAGGGGCACAGAAAAACAGGCAAGTCAGCGAAAATCTGCACGGCGTACAAGACCGTCACGAGCACTGCTGGCAAGGACACCGACGCCACAAGCACCGCTGCCAAGGACACCACCGTAACAAGCACCGATGCCAAGGACACCACCGCAACCAGCACCGCTAAACAGGACACCGCCGCCACCAGCACCGCTGCCAAGGACACCGCTGCCACCAGCACTGTGAACAGGACACCGCCGCCACCAGCACCGCTGCCAAGGACACTGCCGCTACAAGCACCGCTGCCAAGGACACCGCCGCCACAAGCACCGCTGCCAAGGACACTGCCGCCACAAGCACCGCTGAACAGGACACGGCCGCCACCAGCACCGCTGCCAAGGACACCGCCACCACCGGCACCGATGAACAGGACACCGCCGCCACCAGCACCACTGAACAGGACACCGCCGCCACCAGCACCTCTGCCAAGGACACCGCCGCCACCAGCACCGCTGAACAGGACACCGCCGCCACCAGCACCGCAGGCCAATGACCACCAAACCTTCCAACGCTACTGAGGCCGCCACGAGCAGGATGAATCACTCTGGGCACAAGGCCCCCTCCAGAACCAGTGGAGATTTACATCCACTACCTCTGTCCTTGGCAGGATGAAGCACTCTGGGCACAAAGCCTCCTCCAGAACCAGTGGAGATTTACATTCACTACCTCTGTCCTTGGCAGGATGAAGCTCTCTGGGCACAAAGCCCCCTCCAGAACCAGTGGAGTATCACATCCACTACCTCTGTCCTTGGCAGGATATAGCACTCTGGGCACAAAGCCCCCTCCAGAACCAGTGGAGTATCACATCCACTACCTCTGTCCTTGGCAGGATGAAGCACTCTGGACACAAAGCCCCCTCCAGAACTAGTGGGGTAAGGCATCCACTTGAGTGACTGTGGCTTGGCACTCCCCAGGATAAAGCAGTGGGCAACCCACCCACTGGAAAGACTTGTGAGACTGTGGCTATGCACTCCCCAGGATGCAGCAGTGGCAACCCACCCACTGGAAAGACTTGTGAGACTGTGGCTTTGCACTCCCCAGGATGCAGCAGTGGGCAACCCACCCACTGGAAAGATTTGAGAGACTGTGGCTTTGCACTCCCCAGGATAAAGCAGTGGGCAACCCACCCACTGTGAAGACTTGTGAGACTGTGGCTTTGCACTCCCCAGGTTACAGCAGTGGGCATGGAGCCCCCTCGTGGATCTGGCGTCGTGCACTCATCCAGCTGAGGTGCCCCCCTTCCCTTCCCTCTGAGGTGCCTGTTGTATTTCTATCTGATGCCCCAGCAGTGTTCTCTCCGTTTTGATCGGGTATTGAGTGTGGGTCTCGCCCATGCATTTTGGGCCCAGTGGTCCACGGACTATGATGGTGGAATACCTTGGACTTGTATTCTTGGTGTATATATTTGTTTATAGTGTAAATATATATATATTTTTTTTTGATTACTGTATTTGAATATATTACAAACGTTCGACTCATTTCCTTTTGTCCTTGCATTCTTCCAGGGGGGGTTGGGGGTTGTAAATGTAATGTATCTACATGTACTTGTGTGTGTGTTCTAGTGGGTGAGGGTGGGGGTGGGAGTGTTGCGTGTTGCATGTGTGTGTCACTCTTTTTTCCCTCCCCCCTCCCCTGTGTCGTAGGTGCAGTACTCACTGTGGTCTTCGCTGCCGTCTTTGTTGTTCCTGGTAGAGGAGCAGGAAGATAAAGGCTGGGAGTATCTGGAGCTCGGGTTCCATAGCATCCTGGTTTCTCGTGGGGTGTGTAGAGGTGAGCGTTTTCCCTTCCAAGTCCTGATTCCGCCGTGTTTTTGTTCGAGGTGAATCCGCCCAGGAAAAGGTGGCGGATTGGCCTGTTGTAATACAGTGGGCATAACCTTGTCTTCTGCCTGTCTGTTGGCGGTTACCGCCGCGGTGTTTGTTTGTACCGCCGTGGCGGTCTCAGTGTTAAAGTGGCTGTCTATGTTGGCGGTTTCCGCCACAGTCATGATTCCATTTTTTTTACCGCCGGCCTGTTAGCGGTTTGCGGACGCTTTAACACCGACCGCCAGGGTTGTAATGACCCCCAATGTGTCAAATCCCTTCAACTGCCAAGACTAAGGGCCTCATTACGACTTTGGCGGTCACAGGACCGCCATGTTGGCAGTGGCAGACGAACTGCCAACAGGCTGATGGAGAAGACCGCCATATTATGACCATGGGGGTCTTCCCAACAAAATACAGCCAAAGTACTGGGGGTACTGCCACAGCGGTCAAGCTGCTACGGACGACAGTAGCCACATTCAGACTGGCGGAGACCATGTTTCCGCCAGACGGATTACCAGGCTGCACACCGCCAAGGTTTGGACCACGGTCGCACCACCATGGAAACCCTGGCAGAAACCAACTCTATAAAAGGAAACACTCACCTCCAGCAACACATACTTGTCCAGAGCTGCCATGGAACCAGAGCTACACGTCTTCCTGCTGCTCATGCTTGCTCAATGACTTCGGAAACAGCAACATTGACACCAACCATGAGTACACACACTTACCTGTCACTGTTGTGAAATGTCAAAGTACCTATGTACGCACAACATACACACCCAGGATTTCTGATTATGGGGACATTCACATGGTACCTCACACTGACACGCGCACACACACACACAACGACACACACTACGCCTATCACACACAAGCAAAAAACACACAATAATTCCCAGATACACAGCGGAGGCACACTCACACACAACAATGCACAACACCACCAAATGATACAACAACACCACTACTGCAACAACACAAAAGCACCATTAAGAACACACCTCCACGTCACTATATAATCATACCACACAATGTTACGACTCGAGAGAGAACTACACACAATCAGACATCCAAACAACGAACCATAACACATACCCCGCAAACACACATCACAACAGTTCACAGATACCAATTCCCCCACACACAATGGACAACCACACAAATGCACACAACACCACAAATTACACATGTCAACAGAAACACCACACAATACCAACACAATTAAATGTCCCCAACATACACATGCCCATCACACAACACACCCATCACAGGGGGACAAATGCCATGCACACAACCACACTTGCAGGCCACACACTACTGGTAGCACAACCACCACTCACACACAAATCCTAACACACAAACAATATCAGCCAATAGCAAAACTGTCTTAAGAAAAGAAATGCAGGACAAAGTTGTTATCTTTGAACCAACAACAGGTTGGCCCTGATAATTATTAAAACTACATAAATATATAAATAGAAAAGTATGTACAAAGGCCATAGGCCAGTCCAAAAAGTCCAAGTGCTAAATGCACAAAATGCACATGTCAGTGCCCCAACTTGACTCCTGGCTGCCATGTAACCTCCACTGGTTGGGGCATCAAGGGGGTAGGCAGGCTCCTCAGGGATTGTGGGGGGTGTTTGGGCCTAGGTTTGGGAGGGGGATCCTTGGGTTTGGGCATGGGAGGGGGCTTTGGTCGAGGCTTAGGGGAGGGTTGGGAACTCTTAGGAGGGGTCAACTTCTTGGCATAGGAGGGGCATGGGAACTTGCAGGTGGGACAGGGGAGGTCTTGGAGGTGGAAGGGCTGGACTTGGGGAGGGACACTGATCGTTTAGGGGTATCACAGGGTGGGGCAGGAGTATGGAAAAGGGAAACTTCCAAGAGGAAATGTTTCTTAATCACACGGGGACAGTCATGGTAAAGGGGTTTGGGAGTGGAGGGAGAGGTAGTGCTTGTAGGAGGTGTCTTTGTGGATGCTTTGGGTGCATGTGTGAGCAGGGTATGCTTGTGGGTAGTGGGTTTCTGTTGGGTGGGTGAGTGTGGGCATTTATGAGTCTTGGAAGGAGGGGTGGAGGAGGTGCTAGGAGATGCTGTGGTGGATGGGTGATTGTCTGTTGGGGTGGTGACTGCAGGCATGGTGGATGTGCTGCATATAGGTGTGTTGGTAGTTCTGGTGGCTGCGGATGTGGTGACTGGGATCGAATTCTGAGGGTCTGCTATTGTACTGACTGTGGGTAGGATAGGAGTTGTGACTGGACCAGTGAATGTGGGTATGCTGACTACAAGTATGCCAGCTGTAGTGTCAGAGGTGCTGGGGGCGGTGGGGGTGTCAGTGCAGGAAGTGACTGTTGGTGTGTGTACAGGTGGGTGTTGTTTGTGTGCATGCTGTTGGTATGTCCTGTGGTGCTTGTGTTTGTCTGACCTATCTTTGAATGTTTTCGGTGGATGCATACTGGTCTGTCTGTGTGCTTTGGCTGGGTTTCGGAAGTGGGGTTTGGGTTTGGGAAGAGGAAGCTGGAGGGGGACGGAAGACAAAGGGTGACTGGCTGCCCTCAGTGTGAAGGCCAGAGCCTGAAAGGTTCTCTGTTGGCCTGCCAATGCACCGTGAATGCCATCCAGGAACATATTACTCTGCTGGACTTGAGTTGCCAGTCACTGGAAGGCACTCACGCTGGTCGACTAACCCACAGAGTTCGACCTCAGGAGGCCAATAGCCTCCTCACTGAGGGCAGCAGGGCTGACTGGAGAAGGGGCAGAGGTGCGTGCAGCAGAGACACCCACACTCTTGGGTGTGCAGGCCCGGACAACTGGGTGGGGAGCTACAGGGAGGGCAGTGGTAGGAAGGGGGTGGCAGACAAAGATGGTGCTGAAGTGGTCCCAGAAGGGTCCGCCACCACCAGGGAGTGTCCACTGGAGGAAGGTTCCAAAGATGACGATGATGTACCGGTCTCACCCGTGGCACTCCCCTCACCCTCCGGGCCACAGTGTCTCTCGCTATCGGTGGTCTCCGCCCTCAAAACAAGTGGCCGGCAGCTGTCCCACTCGCCTGTGTCCCGTCTCCTTCGTATGCCGGTGCTGATGCACACAAATAGAGAGAGAGAGAGAGAGAGAGAGAGAGAGAGGAAAGGAAGGAGAGAGAGAAAGAAAGAGGGCAATCACATTCTTCACATACACACATAACATGCACAACTGTAGGTAGATATCTCCTGGCCAGGGAATCCCATATGGAATACCACAATCCTACTTAATGTCACAACATGTCACTGCTACCCACCCCTTCATGTCATATCTCTCACTGTTATCATGATCCATGTGAGATACCACAACTTGACCCTTCCATATATTCACCTCTAAATCTTTGTCAGCATGCACATCATGGCCTTGCTAAAGCTGAACAACCGTCCTCATCCAGGTCATATATCCCCTATCAGCATAAGGAACAGCAATTGACAGATAACACCATATAATGCATGTTCACATACAACTCCTGACATATCCATGTCCATAAGGAATGTACCATGCTGCTCAAGACAACTAAATTGACTAACTACACAGCTCCTACCATTGCTACCACATGCCTAGCTGAACCTTCTGTACATATCTTACACAATAGGTACAATCCATAAGGAAGACACATGTGGCAGTTCCGGACAGGTGCCATCTGAATCTGACAATACATGTCTGGAGACCATCTATATCATTACATGTTTCTAATCTTAGAGGCCTAATTACAGTCTCCATACACAAATACTCCACTTCACACCATACATGCATGTGCAGCAAATATGGCCCACCTAGCACACATGATACACCCACTGACAATCACAGAGAGCACTGTAACCACAACTAAACATAGGACAGCCAACTAATTCCTAATGGGCCAACTCATATTCCACCTGACATGCATGTGCAGAGTCACCACATGTCAACATGGGTAAACCCACATCACTCATACGAATCACCACATTTGAATACTACTACTATAGGTCCACACAACACACATATCCTACTGAGCACACATGTATACATGATGCACACACATGGACCCTAACGACTGCCGTTGCACTTACAACATAGGCCACTACTACAACACCTGTATGACAAATGATACAACAGCCAAACAATGACATCTCGTAGTGAGGAGTGACCCCATAGCATGTCCTGTCCAACCTGTCCACATCAGCTAGGCACAGGGCAACAAGGATTGTCCCACTCCACAAGACTTTACCCCAAGCAACCATTGTGACATGATTTAGGCAGATATAACCACATGATGCACTAGTATTGGTAGTGCCTTGGCATATATTGCATGGACATTGCACTTTGTCTATGGGTAGGACTGACCTCAACTGAAACAATGCCATTGGGACACTAGTGAATAGATGGCATTCCAATGGCCTGGAAAGGCATGAGTATGCCACATATACATGATTAAAAACCCATATAGGATGTCCTTCAGTCACAACCTTCACATACCCCATTATATGCACATGAAGGGACTATGGGGACAGCACCACTAACCCATATGTAGTGTTAACATCTGCCCATACCTGTTGACTGAATGAGATGCCAGACTCACATGGAGTCAACACCTGTATCAGGACAAAAGCTAACTAGGCCCTGTCCCAGACATATCTGGCACACTATAGCAAATACAGATGAGGTAGATAGATGGGAGTGGGCTGACACCATAGAGCTACATACTCATATTCGGATATATGGACCAGCATATACTAGACTAGTAGGATGAAGCAGCAGCCTACAGACCTATATACACCTGGCTGAAGTGACATGTGTCACTGCCCAGTGTACATATCCACATGAAGACATAGATGTATCGAGACACACCTGACCTAAACGTACACATGCACTAGCATAGGGCCAGTTCTCCATCTCGTTTTCATGCACACAGAGTACAATGTATTCCCAGTTGTCTACATACATGGAGCACCAACTCCAGTGTCTCAGCTGCTAAAGTGTGTCAGCAAGCACCAAACTATCAGAGCAAATTAAATGGGTTCAATCAGTACTTACCCCTTTGTGGCTGCTGTGCTGTCCTCAAACGCCCATCCACCTCAGGGTAGGTCACCGCCACAATGCTGGCCATTAGGGGGGTCAGGGTCTGAAGGGCACCCCTCCTTTGTTGGGAGGACATCCCCAGGTGGGCCTACGTGATCTTCCGGGCCCAGTGCCTCAGGTCCTCTCACCACTTTCTGCAATGGGTTCTCCGCCGGGTATGGAACCCCAGGATCTGCACTTGCTTGCCGATGGTACACCAGATCCCCTTCTTCTGATGGGCGTTTACCTGCATGGGTGACACAGACAAAAACAGAAGGTCATGTATACTGGCACCATACCAATAGGATTGTTCAGTGCACAACAGGCACAGCAAATTCCCACTCATTCCCAACCTCTCAGCTCGCACACCTACACATCATGCCATCGGCATGCATTGGCACCCATGCTAATGCACATGCAGTATGCGACGTCACACTCAACATCTTTCACACATGACTATGGCATAGGACTCACCTGCTCCTATGGTGCCCCATATAGCTGTCCATACATGGATAGGACCTCCTCCACCAGCCTCTCTAGGTCTTCCTGTGTGGAGGCAAGTGCCCTATCACCTGCAGGACTTAGCATGATGGCTCCCAGGGGTAGTTCACAGCGGCTCACCTTGTGGAGGTCTTGCTGGCAACAGTGTCAGGAGTTAAGTGAACAATACAGCAGAAAATGGCGGACACGACTGCCACATACAGGATCGTCACTCACCGGTGCCGGTCATCGCGTTGGCCCAAGTTCGCCAAAGGCAGCAATGTTATCTAATGGCAGGTTTCACAGTGGTTGCAACCGTCTACCCCCATTACGACTTCCGCCAGCGGACTCAGGTCACTTCCACCTGTCCAATACAGTAGGTCAGGCGCCTGCCATTTTGTGCACATTTCTTCGATGGATTTGTTTACTTATCTGTGTCATACACCTATTCCACCCCAAAAGCAGTAATCACATATGTAGTGCATCATGTATGTGCAACATATTGGTCACTTAATGATGTTATTAGAGAGTATATATGTTGACAACTATGGCCCTCATTCCGACTTTAGCCGGCGGCGGTCGCCGCCGGCCTGTCGGGGGCTGCCAGAATACCGCTGCGCGGTCAAAAGACCGCCGCAGGTATTCTGGGTTTCCCGCTGGGCTGGCGGGCGACCGCCTTAAGGCCGCCCGCCAGCCCAGCAGGAAACACCCTTCCATGATGATGCCGGCTCCGAATGGAGCCGGCGGAGTGGAAGGGGTGCGACGGGTGCAGTTGCACCCGTAGCGAATTTCAGTGTCTGCTATGCAGACACTGAAATTCAAAGTGGGGCCCTCTTACGGGGGCCCCTGCAGTGCCCATGCCATTGGCATGGGCACTGCAGGGGCCCCCAGGGGCCCCACGACACCCCTCACTGCCATCCTGTTCCTGGCGGTCCAAACCGCCAGGAACAGGATGGCGGTGAGGGGGTCGGAATCCCCATGGCGGCGCAGCAAGCTGCGCCGCCATGGAGGATTCCACAGGGCAGCGGGAAACGGGCGGGAGCCCGCCAGTTTTCCCGGTCTGACCGCGGCGTTACCGCCGCAGTCAGAATGCCCTGGGGAGCACCGCCGGCCTGTCGGCGGTGCTCCCGCCCCCGTTGGCCCTGGCGGAGTGAATCCGCCAGGGTCATAATGAGGGCCTATGTATAGCGACTCTGCGGTACATAGGCCACAGGTAGTTATGGGTAGTTTACAATAGTTATATGAGAATAGTGCAGGACAGCTAAATGTTACAAACTTGTACACTTACATTAGTCACATAAATACATTCCAATTATCGTGTATACCAATGTGAAGCAATGAGGCAGGAATCGCTAAATATCAATGGGCTGTACTGTATATGTCAGAAGTTCTACACATCCTCTACATATGTTAGGTGTCAGGTAATATGCAATGTGTAACAGAAGTGTGAATACAACATAACTCATTGTATACTCCCTTCTCTCAACATAGTAATGCTGCCATGAGGAGAGTAAGACACTCACCAGTGTACTGTCCACTAGTAGACATGGAAACCATGGAGGACAGAATCGTCTGACCATCATGGACATTTGTACTCAGTTGGAGCCAGATCTGATGCCTGCAATTCGCAATCCCTATGGCATACCTCCCATCGTGCAAGTCTTGTCAGTGCTACACTTCCTGGTCACAGGGTCCTTTCAGAATACAGTGGCTTTAATAACTGGGATGTCTCAGCCCATGCTTAGTCTTGTGTTGAAGGATGTACTGTCTGCATTGTTCAAACACCTGGACAGCTGCATCAGGTTTCCGCACCAAGAGGATTTAGCCTATGTTAAGGCAGCCTTTATGAATTGGGACATATTCCCCATGTGGTTGGAACCATTGATGTCACAGATGTAGCCCTGGTCCCAATAAACAGGTGCAAAGGAACAGGAAGAACTATCACTCTATCAACGTACAGGTGGCGTGTCTGGCAGACCAGTACATCTCACAGGTCACAGCCAGGTTTGCTGGATCTGTGCATGATTCCTACATCATGCGGAACAGCAATGTCCCACATCTGATGGCACGACTGCAGACAGATAGGGCCTAGCTGCTCGATAAGTTAGTATTGTTGTGTGTGCCTTTAAAGTTATGTCTCCTATCATCACAATCTACCCAGTTTCACACACAACATTGGAGTTTTTGTCCCTTTGTGTACACAGGTGACTCCGGCTCTCCATATCATCCCTGGCTGTTAACTCCAGTGAGGTACCCAGCCACGCCAGGGGAACTCAGTTACAGTGAGGCCCACAGGAGGATGAGGTGTATAATCGAGCATGCATTTGGGCTCCTAAAGGCAAGATGCAGGTGCCTGGACCTATCAAGAGGAACCCTCCTCTACTTGCACCACAAGATATGCCAAATAATCGCTGCCTGTTGCATGTTCCACAATCTAGCCCTGAGACGTCATATACCACTGATATCAGATGAGGGGTAGGCAGCTGGACCTGTGGCTAGAGATGATATGGCAAGTGATGAAGAGACAGAGGAAGAAGGAGCCTGTGACTCTAGGGCTGATCTCATCAATCGGTACTTCAAATGACCCACAGATATGTGAAGTGGAACATATGACGTGTTGAATGAGCACAACTTGTAGTAGATGGCTGCCTTTACACCTCCTTTCTAGCTTCATCAGTGGTGGTGGCATGTACTCCAATGTCTATGTGTGAGTTGTGGATGCTGACTGGTAGTTAATTAAGTGTGCAGTACAATATGCTCAGCTATTTAGTGTATAGTGACATTAGATCCTGACATACACCTCTGTAATGATGCAATCAGTAATGAGGTATGTTACTTGCTTTCTCCTATCCTCTTTTCCTTTCACTCACTGATGTAGCCATTTGGTGTTAGCCTCTGCAACCTATGCTGGAGGTATTCATTGTCATTGGGCATAGGTAATTGCTGACAGACATGAGAGTTGAACCACCCAGGTTGCTGATGATATGGATTTAGGTACAGTGTGTTACACTTTGTTAGTACTACCTTCATATTAGTGGTGTGGCGACTGCTTCATCCCTTCCTATTACGAATGCAGGTGGGGGAGTGCAATAGTGTTGAATGTGTCAGTTGTAGTAAAAAGCCCATGAGTGCTGTTAGCATCATGCCCTGTGGCTTCACAATGGGTGGGGCACCTAGTGATGAGTGTGGAACCTAGCTGTGTTTGTATACTGACCTTTCTGTCCAAGATGCTGGTCACTGTATACTGACAAAGATGTGTGACAACCCTACAGTTATGGGCCTGCTTTAGTGTATGGTTTAAGGACTGTGGGGGTCATTCCGACCGTGGCGGTCAGCGGTGAAGCGGCGGTAAGACCGCCAACAGGCTGGCGGTCTTATTTCATGTATTCTGACCATGGCGGTTACCGCCATGGCCAGCCGCCGCTTCACCGTTCCGACCGCCACGGCGGTAACGACTGCCGGGCTGGAGACCTGGATCTCCAGCCCGGCGGTCGTCACATACCGCCGGCGGTATTTCAACCCGCCTGACCCCGGCTTACCGCCATGGATTTCATGCGGTTTGGGACCGCCATGAAATCCATGGCGGTAAGCACTATCAGTGCCAGGGAAACCCTTCCCTGGCACTGATAGGGGTCTCCCCCACCCCCAAACCCCACCCCGACTCCCTCGCCTACCCCCCCCACCACCCCTGCCACCCCCAAAAGGTTGCAGGACCCCCATCCCCCACCCCGATCCACAACATATACACACACATACATGCACGCATTCATGCACATACACACACCCCCCGCATTCATGCACGCATTCATGCACATACACACACCCCCCGCATTCATGCACGCACTCACACGCCCCCTCAACACACACACACGCACACCCCCATGCACGCACACAACTCACAACACCCACCCACCCCCCTTCCCTAGCGGACGATCACCTTACCTGTTCTTGGTGATCCTCCGGGAGGGAACGGGACCCATGGGGGCAGCTCCCCCGACACCGCCACGCCGACAGAACACCGCCACAGCGAATCACAGGTCGTGATTCGCTGGGCGGTGTTCTGTTGGCGTGGCGGTGGAGGTGGAGCTACCTCCACTTCCCCGCCTGCCGCCAGTATGGCTGTTGGCGGCTCTTCGTCTGGAAACAGGCGGAGCGCTGCCAACAGTCAGAATGGCCCGCGCGGAAGACCGCCAGCACTGGCGGTCTTCCGTATGGCGGTCCCTCGGCGGTCTATTGAAAAGACCGCTGAGGTCGGAATGACCCCCTGTGTTCCTTAGTGATGTACTTTGTGTATTCCATGAGATATGTGCATATGTAGCTATGGTATGGCGATGTGAAGAGCCTGTGCATGGTGATGTATGGGTCCAATCAGGGTGACTGTGCTTGGTATGTAGTCTACCATGGCATTGACCTTTATTTGCAGTAAGTGTGCTTAGTATGCCATCATGCCTTCCATTCTGATGGTACTCTCTGTCATGCTCTATTTGCAGATTGGAATAATTACTATACCTTGATGTTACTCACGTCCATCTGTCCTGTGACATGACTGTAGTACTGTGTCTCCTGCTGAGGGCGCCTCCCTCTGATGTCCATTACATTGCCTGTTCGATGTAGGGAAGCATTACCAGACCACAGTTGGCAAGCATGACAATTGTTGATGTTTTATTAAAGACAGATATACAGTAGCTGTGTTCAATGGTGATTTATTGTGCATATCATAATGGTGAAAGTCAAAATAAAGGTGCATATATAGACAAAATGGTGATGAGTGAGGTCATGGTAGATGGATTCATCAGAGTAGCTGCTGCAGCAGTTGGTTGCACAGGTCCAGTGTCAACGTGCTATGGGAAGATGGAGTAATGTCTCAATACAGTCAACAGGGTGTCTCACTGGCACACAAGGGATACAAATCAGGAGAGGTTCACTTTCTGGCAGTGGGTTTGGTCTTGGCATCTCCTCCAGCCAGTGGTCTGAGTGGACGTCCATATTAGTGGGGGTTCTTCAGATAAAGAGGGAGGGATGCCTGAGGCCTATGGTTCCCTTGGCAGGGCCTCCCTTCCACTAAGTGCTGCAGATGTTGATGGGGCAGATCTTAGGTTGCTAGTGGAAGGGGCCTGATGGTGTGTGGAGAGACCAATGAGGGTAGTATTGATGTCCCTCAGCACCCCTGCAAAGGAAGCCATGGTGGCATTATGTGTCTGCCACTGCTGCATGACTTTCTGCTGCCATTCCCTCGGCAGATGTTGAAATTCCCCCAGCATGGTAATTATTTGACCCATCCTGTCTTGGGAAGATTAGTATGCTCCCAGGACTTGGGAGATGGTTTCCTGGTCAGTGGAGTCCCTATGGAGCCCCATCCTCTGGCCCACAGCTACCCTTCCAGGCACCCAACCACCAGGTGCCTGTGCCTCTGGCATGGTGTGCACACTCCCAGTATTAACAAGACCATCATTGTCTGGGGTGTCAAGGTTCAACTCAGGTCCCTGTACTGTGGGGCACACAATTGATTGAGCAGTCCTTGGGACACAGTTTTGGGGGCAATTGGTTGGCTGTGATGTGGATGCCCCAGGGGTGGGAGGGGTTGATGTGGGCAGGGTAAGGCTGTGACTCGTTAACTGAGCAGGTGTTTCAGATGGGCCAGGTTGGCCGTCACTGTCCAGACATCCTGGCGTGTTGTCCACACTGGGGCCATCATCCTGAGGGGAACTGGCAGTCTCTGGAATCCTCTCCATGGTGGCTATGGCAGGGTTACCTGTGGAGGAAATGTGACACAGAGTCCAGGTGAGACTATGGCCCTCATTACAACATTGGCGGTAAAAGCCGCTTACCGCCGTGTAGAAGACCGCCAATACACCGCCGCGGAAATCCGCCACAGCCATTTTGACCCACATCTCGGAATCCGCCGAAATTCAGACACCCACACAAGTCCGCCACACCAAAGGTCAGTGATAAACTGGCAATAACAAAACCTCCACCGTCACGCCAACAGAAACATGCCCATGCTATCACGACACACGAATCCACACACATCTCCAAAACACCGCCACATTGGACAATTCCAAATACACACACCTGATACACATACAAACACCGCTCCCACACACCCAACACAATATAAAACACACACCCACATCACCCACAAACCCCTACGACCAAAAATTATTGACGAAGGCCAGAGAGACTGCACAGCATAGACAACCCCACCATACAGAGGCACACAACACCATCACCCACACGACTTCCACGCACAAAACACCACACACCACTACACATCACCACACTCATCACCACATACACCACCCCACACATCACCTACACCACCCCATGGCACAGCAAAGACACCCCAGGTTCTCTGAGGAGGAGCTCAGGGTCATGGTGGAGGAAATCGTACGGGTAGAGCCACAGCTATTTGGATCACAGGTGCAGCACACCTCCATAGCTAGGAAGATGGAGCTATGGCGAAGAATAGTCAACAGGATCAACGCAGTGGGACAGCACCCAAGAAATCGGGACGACATCAGGAAGAGGTGGAACGACCTACGGGGGAAGGTGCGTTCTGTGGTCTCAAGACACCACCAGGCAGTTCAGCGGACTGGCGGCGGACCCCCACCTCCTCCCCCAGAACTAACAACATGGGAGGAGCAGGTCTTGACCATTATGCATCCTGAGGGCCTCGGAGGAGTCGGTGGAGGAATGGACTCTGGTAAGTCAAATCTTAACTATCATATCCCCCACCCTACCTGCATGCTATCACAGACCCCCACCCTCACCCCCTCCCCTATCACTCCAACTCCTCACTAATGTACTAATAACAAAACAACACATCCCAACACCAAGCCCTGCATGCAAAAACAAAGCATGGACACCCCTCACTACAGCATGCCCACTGCACATACCCATAACACTTTCCCAACCATCATCACACAAGCCCCCACACAGGAATGCTAGCACTGGGGTACACGCTCACCCACCCATTGCACACCATGACACACACAGATGCAATAATCATGCTTTTACACCCCTGCAGGACCACTACCCAACGTCACCAGACAGGAGGGTCCAGACATCTCTACCCCACCCACAGAAGAGGCCCACACTGATGACAGCAGCTCTGGCCAACTGGATCCAGATGTCCAGCCCGGACCATTGTTCGCCTCGGGACAGTCGGTTCCCCTCGGACAGGCACAGCCCAACACAGACCTTCCACCCTCTGGAAACACCAGCACAGCACCCACCCAGCTGGCCCATACCTCCGTACCCAGGACACGTCAATCAGCTGTGTGTCCACCACAACAGGGAACCCAAGATAACCCAAAACCCCAACAACAACAGGGACCTGGGGGCAGTGGTAGTGGGCACACGGTCCAGGGGACAGAGGCACAGGAACACAGGGGAACTGGGAGGGCTGCTGTGCGACAGGGGGCGGACAGGCCAAGGGAACTCCACGAGGCCCTCTCCTCCATCATGGGAGCATACCACCACTCCCAGGAGACGATGGCTACGGTCCTGGCCAAGTTTCAGGAGACCCAGCGCATGCAGGAGGAACAGTATTTGGGGTTCAGGGAGGAACTCAGAACCATCAGCTCCGCCCTGGGCACCATCGTAGGGGTGCTGAAGGACATACTGAACACCATGAGGGACACCGTGGCACTCCTAGGGGCCCCTGACACTAGCATGGACAATGAACTGCCCACCACCTCCGCCGGCGCTAGTGGACAGGACGCCCCGCCACAGGACCACCACACCCGCACCCCACCCCCTGCAGACGGAGAACCACCCCGCAAGCGGTCCCTGAGATCCAGGAACAGGACAGAGCACGATGGCAAGACCCCCGCCAAGAAATGAGACCACCCTGATTGTCATCCCACTGTCCCACTTTGTAACCCTGTCCATATTGGAACTGCTCCAGCTCCACTTCCTATGCCCATATGGGCAAGGCACCTGTGTGACTAATAGACTGGACTCTGCCATGGACATTCCTCCACCATCACCCCTCACCATTTTACCACCCCCTCCAATATTTAGCACTTCAATAAACACCCTTGAAGCACAAAACAATCTGTAGTCAGTCTGTGATTTAGAAAATGTTTATTAGCTATGACAGTGACAAAATCCATTCTCAAATGTAATGTCAACATACCTATGTCACACATCACAAGTCCATGAAGAATGCAAGCAGATGACACACGTTGGTAACCACACCTTTGAAACTGTAATGGAAATGTACAACTCAGTTACCAAATACTGCTTGAAATTGACAGACAGGATAGAGGTAGAAGTGTGAAAGTACTTGTAGTAGGCAAGAAAGTGTTCTCACCTGTGTGTCACTGGAAATATTGCTGGATGACTGAGTCCCTGTTGTCAATGTCTTCTTCCTCTGCTTCCTCCTCATCACTGTCCACAGGCTCCACAGCTGCCACAACACCGTCATCTGGACCATCCTCCTGCAGAAAAGGCACCTGGCGTCGCAAAGCAAGATTGTGAAGCATACAGCAGGCGATGATGATCTGGCACACCTTCCTTGGTGAGTAGAATAGGGAACCACCTGTCATATGGAGACACCTGAACCTGGCCTTCAGGAGGCCGAAGGTGCGTTCGATCACCCTCCTAGTCCACCCATGGGCCTCATTGTAGTGTTCCTCTGCCCTGGTCTTGGGATTCCTCACTGGGGTCAGTAGCCATGACAGGTTGGGGTAACCAGAATCCCCTAATAGCCACACCCGGTGCCTCTGGAGTTGACCCATCACATAAGGGATGCTACTATTGAGCCAGGGAACAAAGCATTTACCTGGGAGATGTACTGGTCTGCCAAACATACCATCTGTACATTCATCGAATGATAACTCTTCCGGTTCCTGTACACCTGTTCACTCCTGTGGGGGGGACCAAAGCCACATGAGTCCCATCAGTGGCACCTATGATGTTAGGGATATGTCCAAGGGCATAGAAGTCACCTTTAACAGTAGCCAAATCCTCCACCTGAGGGAAAACGATGTAGCTCCTCATGTGTTTCAGCAGGGCAGACAACACTCTGGACAACACGTTGGAAAACATAGGCTGGGACATCCCTGATGCCATGGCCACTGTTGTTTGAAAAGACCCACTTGCTAGGAAATGGAGCACTGACAGCACCTGCACTTGAGGGGGGATCCCTGTGGGATGGCGGATAGCTGACATCAGGTCAGGCTCCAACTGGGTACACAGTTCCTGGATTGTGGCACGGTCAAACCTGTAGGTGATGATTAAATGTCGCTCCTCCATTGTCAACAGGTCCACCAGCGGTCGGTACACAGAAGGATTCCGCCATCTCCTCACATGTCCCAGCTGACGGTGCCTAGGAAGGACAACAGCGACCACAGAGTCAACCAACTCAGAGGTATGTACCCACAGCTACACAGAACACAAAACATAATCCAAAAAGTTTTCTGTATGTGTGTTGAGTCCAGGCCTAAGTATGTGTGACGCAGTTGAAAATGAACCCATGTGGGCCCCTGAAATGGCGGCTGCCTGACCTCTAAACTGGGACAATGGGATGTGAGGTAACTGCGCTGGCGTTGTACACCGTCACGGTAGGCGGTCGAAGACCGCTGCGCGATGCTGCATTGGTTAACATTGGACCCTATGGGTCCCAGGAGCCAATAACGAAGTGCTCCGGCAGTGATGATACGCACCGCCGCGGACGTGACCGCCGCGGACGTGACCGCCATTTTCTATCTGTTGAATCACTCGATACCTGATCTTCGACAGGAGAGGACCTATACTGCAAGTGCTGCTGTGACCTCGGTCTGGAAGAGACAATGGCTTGTGCATCTGGGGAAAGGGCCCCTGCCTTCACTGCACAGGAGTTGGAGAAGCTTGTGGACAGGGTCCTCCCCCAGTACACACTACTCTACGGTCCTCCAGACCAACAGGTGACTACACAGGGAGGAAGTTGTATGGGCTGTGCCTGGGTGGAGAGGGGTGGTTGTAAGAAGGAAGAGGGCAGAGTTCTGCGAGCATGAAGGACTGTGAATGCATGTGCCACATGGCAAGGGTAGGGATGTGGGCCACTCACTTCGACGGTGCAGTTGGTAATGACTTCTCTTCTCCCCTGTACATGTCATATAGGTCAGCGCCCACCAGAAGAAGGATATTTGGCGTGCCATCGCCAAGGACGTCCGGACCCTGGGGGTCCACCAGAGACGGAGCACCCACTGCTGTAAAAGATGGGAGGACATTCGCCGCTGGAGCAAGAAGACGGCGGAGGCTCAGCTGGGGATGGCCTCCCAACGTGGGAGGGGTGCCCGTCACACCATGACCCCCCTGATGTTCCGGATCCTGGCGGTGGCCTACCCTGAGTTGGATGGTCGCTTGAGGGCATCACAGCAGACACAAGGGGGTGAGTACAACATCATTCTGCGGACTTTGCGCGCAGTGAAGGTGTCTGGGTAGGGGAGGAGGGCTGTGGGTTTCCCTAGGCCAGTGCGAGATCCGTAGGCTAGGCTCCTCCGTAATGCAGGCAATGTGGCACTCCACCCCACCTCTGTAGAGTGACAAGTACAGGTATACATGCCCCTGTGTCATCTATGTGTGCTGATGTCCACCATAGCCATGTAGGCCATATCCCAGGAACTGCATCAGTAGAGGCCAACAGCGCGGCGTAGTGCAGGGGGCTGCTTTGTCGGTATTGTCCGCCAAAGGTAGCGGTAAGCCATGCACTCAACCTGTCTTTCTTCTGTCGTCCCCCCCCCCTTTTTGTGCTCTCCCTGTTCTTTTGTGCATCAGCATCATCAGGCGGAGGTACAGTGGCACTGGGGCAGGAGGGAGCTCCATCCCACATGGCCATGGAGGGCCACACCACGGACTCTGAATACACCAGTGGGACGGAGGGCGAGGGGAGCTTCGCGGCGGGGACAGGATCAGCAACCAGCGACACGGACTCGTCCTCCGATGGGAGCTCCCTTGTGGTGGCGGCCAAATCTGTGCCCCCCACTTCTACAGGTACAGCCGCCACCCCCCCTACCAGCACCCCCCTCCCAGCAGCCCCTCAGCCTTCGGCCTGTGCCCGCTCACCCAGGAGGGTGGGCATCACCTTCGCCCCAGGCACCTTAGCCCCTGCCCCTGTCACCTCTGCTGCCCTCAGTGAGGAGGCCATTGACCTCCTCAGGTCACTCACTGTTGGGCAGTCTACCATTGTGAATGCCATCCAGGGTGTAGAAAGGGAGTTGCAACACAGTAATGCATTCCTGGAGGGCATTCATTCTGGTCAGGCTGCCCTTCATCGAACCCTGCAATCTCTGGCCTCAGCACTGATGGCAGCCATTGCCCCTGTGTCTACCCTCCCCCCTCCAACTTCCTCCACCCAGACCCAATCCCCTGTACCCCAGCCTATCCCAAGCACACCATCAGACCAGCCTGCACCCACGTCAACACACAAGGGAAGCTCAGGGAAACATAAGCACCACACATCCCACAGGCACTCACGCAAGCATCACACACATACAGACACAGCAACATCCACTGCCTCCACTGTGTCCCCCTCCTCGTCGTCTCCCTCCTCCCTCCCAGTGTCGTCTACACTCTCACTACAGCCACTAGGTCCCGCACCGGCACACCCACCACCACACCCCGCTCACCTGCACTCACCACCCCCACTACCATTTACACGTCCCCTGTGTCCTCTCCCAGTGTGTCTGTGACGCCCCCTCCCAAAGTACACAAACACGGGCACACACCCACCCAACATCCATCCACCTCACGACAGCCTCCAGCGCATGCACCTGCACCTGCACCCAAATCAACTAAAGTTACACCTCCTACAACCACCTCCTCTTCCTCCACTCCCAGACCCCCTCCAGCTACCCGTCCGCGTTCGTAAGCAACTTTTCCTGAGCAACCTTGACCTCTTTCCCACCACCCCCCCCTCCAATTCATAGGTCCCGTACTAGCACCTCAGCCAAAAAATATCCGGTACCAGTGGTGCCTGTTAGAGGTATGTGGAGTGCACCGGGCACCAGTGCAGCCAGTGTGACACGGAGCGACAGCACAGCCAGTCCCCCCCGTGAAGCACCAGAAGTTGGACAGTGCCCGACAGGATAGGGGGAAGACTCCAGCCGGCAAAGCCGCTCACAAGGGTCCCGGGGGGACTGTCCACTCAGCTGTGACTCCTCCCAAGGTGGGGAAGGGGCAGAAAAAAGCACCAAAGTCTGGGAATAGCAGCACGGCGGAGAAGCCCGCCATCATCCACGCTGCCCAGGAGGCCACCGCCAGCCCCATTGTCACTGGCCAGGAGGCCACCACCAGAGTCAGTGCCCAGGAGGGCAGTCCCATCGTCACTGGCCAGGAGGCCACCGCCAGAGTCAGTGCCCAGGAGGGCCCCGGCAGCCACAGCCCCGCTGGGCAATGAGGGACCGCCATGGCAAACACAGCTGCACAGGTCAGAGACAGCAAAGTCAAGCACCACTGAACAGGGCAAGCACCGCTGAACAGGGCAAAGACCGCCATGGCATGCACCGCTGAACAGGTCTGAGACAGCAAAGTCAAGCACCGCTGAACAGGGCAAGCACCGCTGAACAGGGCAAAGACCGCCATGGCATGCACCGCTGAACAGGTCAGAGACAGCAAAGTCAAGCACCGCTAAACAGGGCAAGCACCGCTGAACAGGGCAAAGACCGCAATGGCATGCACCGCTGAACAGGTCAGAGACAGCAAAGTCAAGCACCGCTGAACAGGGCAAGCACCACTGAACAGGGCAAAGACCGCCATGGCATGCACCGCTGAACAGGGCAAGCATCGCCAACTCAAGCAGCACTAGCCCATGTGCGGCAGGGGCAGTGACGGAACTGGGACCGTCACAGGGAGAGTGATGCACTCTGGGCACCAGTCCCCCTCCAGAACCAGTGGAGAACAGCATCCACTCCGTCTGTCCTTGGCAGGATGAAGCACTCTGGGCACCAGTCCCCCTCCAGAACCAGTGGAGAACAGCGTCCACTCCGTCTGTCCTTGGCAGGATGAAGCACTCTGGGCACCAGTCCCCCTCCAGAACCAGTGGAGAACAGCGTCCACTCCGTCTGTCCTTGGCAGGATGAAGCTCTCTGGGCACCAGTCCCCCTCCAGAACCAGTGGAGAACAGCGTCCACTCCGTCTGTCCTTGGCAGGATGAAGCTCTCTGGGCACCAGTCCCCCTCCAGAACCAGTGGAGAACAGCATCCACTCCGCCTGTCCTTGGCAGGATGAAGCACTCTGGGTACCAGTCCCCCTCTAGAACCAGTGGAGACTGTTATCCACTTAAGAGACTGTGGCTTTGCACTCCCCAGGATGGAACAGTGGGCAAGCCACCCACTGTAGAGACTTGAGAGACTGTGGCTTTGCACTCCCCAGGATTGAACAGTGGGCAAACCACCCACTGTAGAGACTTGAGAGACTGTGGCTTTGCACTCCCCAGGATTGAACAGTGGGCAAGCCACCCACTGTAGAGACTTGAGAGACTGTGGCTTTGCACTCCCCAGGATTGAACAGTGGGCAAACCACCCACTGGAGAGACTTGAGAGACTGTGGCTTTGCGCTCCCCAGGATTGAACAGTGGGCAAGCCACCCACTGTAGAGACGTGAGAGACTGTGGCTTTGCACTCCCCAGGATACATCAACGGGCATGGAGCCCCCTCGTGGATCTGGCGTGGTGCTGTCATCCGGCTGAGGTGCCCCCCTTCCCTTCCCCCTGAGGTGCCTGTTGTATTTCTATCTGATGCCCCAGCAGTGTTCTCTCCTTTTTGCTCAGGTATCGTGTGTGGGCCTCGCCCATGCATTTTGGGCCCAGTGGTCCACGGACATTGAATGGTGCATTACCTGCACTGCTAATCGTGATGTATATTTTGTTGAATGTGTATATATATATGTATCTATTTGGTTACTGTATTGGTTGAACTCATTTCCGTTTTTCTTTGCATTCTTCCGGGGGGGTTGGGGGTTGTTACTGTAATGTTTGGATATGCATTGGTGTGTGTGTTGTAGTGGGTGAGGGTCGGGTGGGGGTGGGGGTGTTGTATGTGTGTGTCCGTGACTTTTGCTTCCCCCCTCCCCTATGTCGTAGGTGCAGTACTCACCGTTGTCTTCGGCGCCGGCATTGATGATGATCGTACAGGAGCAGGAAGACTATCGCAGGGAGTATTTGGAGTTTCGGCTCCATGGTGTCCTCCTTCCTCGTGGAGTGTGTAGAGGTGAGCGTTTTCCCTTTGAAATGGCTGTTTCCGCCGTGTTTTTATCCACGGTGAATCCTCCCCGGAAAAGGTGGCGGATTGGTAGGTTGTGATACTGTGGGCGGTACTTTGTCTCCCGCCTGTCTGATGGCGGTGACCGCTGCGCTGTTTGTCCGTACCGCCGTGGCGGTCGGAGTGTTAAAGTGGCTGTCTTTGTTGGCGGTTTCCGCCACGGTCATAATTCCCTTTTTTTTCCCGCCAGCCTGTTTGCAGTCTTACCGCCGCTTTAACACCGTCCGCCAGGGTTGTAATGACCCCCTATGTGTTTGATTACAACTTTGTGAGATGCAGACAGTGGCTTAACTTGATTCCCTGCAATGACATTGACAGCTGCTGCCCAGCATATCTTTGTTCTACATTCTACTCAGTGACTTGATTTCCATTGTCCATGTTGGGAGCTGTTATATACATTTGATACAGTGTGCAACGCAGATGGATTCTGGTTCAGTCTGATATTTGACATGACTGTTCAGCTCTGTTACCTTGTGAAAGGTCAGGCTTGCTAGATATCACACATGATAGCTGCTCAAGGCACAATGGTGTCCTATTGTGAACACAGTATGTGAGTATGCAAATGTAATAGTCCAGTATCTGAATGTTGTGCATGCGCATCAACTCTTCCATGTTACATTCCAACCCAGGTGGGTTACATTCCAACCCAGGTGAGTCTATTTATGGGTTTGGATATTGGATTTGTGGCCATTTGGAATGGTCACAGAGCTGTAGCTGTATTTTGCTTTGGTTGCTATTGTGAGCGTGCCATTGCATTGTTGTCGTTTCCATGTACTAGACCTCACCGGTACAATCTAGATGGTGTTGCTAAGACTTTAATTGTACATGCATTACATGTGATGTATTGTGCACAGTCCAGGTTTTCACTATGATGGGTTAGTGCATTCTGGTGCTATCAATGGCCAGTAGTTAATGTGCCATTGGCAAGGGCTGTGAGGGCAGTTGGGGTGAGTGGAGGTGTAGCATGCAGGAGAGGGGTATTAGGTGAATAGTTGGGGAGTTTTTGGGTGGTGAAGAGGCATGTAGGACAGGACAAATGTGTAACATGACTGCTGTGGATACTTACCAGACTCCAGTCCCCCAGGTATTCCAGTCAGGCCCTCAGGATGCAGTATGTCCAAGACCTTCTCCTCCCAGGATGTGAACTGTCGGGGAGGAGGTGAGGGCCCACTACCAGTCTTCCGAACAGTAATTTGGTGGTGTGATGCCATGGAACGCACCTTCCCCTTGAGGTTGTTCCACCTCTTACTGATGTCCTCCCTTGTGCGTGGCTGGCGTCTCACTAAATTGACCCTGCCAACTATCATTTGTCATAACTCCATTTTCCTGGCAACGGATGTTTGTTGGACATGTGTCCCAAACATTTGTGGCTCTGCCCTGACAATTTCATCCACCATGACCCTCAACTCTTCGTCAGTGAATCATGAGTGTTTTTGTGGGGACATGGTAGTGGTTGTGTAGATGGTGTGTGGGGGTGTTGTGAGTGTTAGGGTGCAGTGTTTTGTACTTAGTGAGGTGTGGGTGCTGTGAAGGTGAGACAGGTGCCACAGGTTGTGTGTGCTAGTGATGTGTGTATTGTGTTTGTTGTACAGTTGTGTGGTGTGTGATGAGTGAGATGTGTATGTGTGCCTATTGTGTAAAGGTGCTTTCTTTCAGATTGTTCCTGCTCTCGTTGTCTGTGAATGGTGTTTTCTTTTGCAAAGCGTTTTTGTGGGGGTGTGATATATAGTGCAGTGAATAGGTGTGTCGGTGTGTGGTTGTGTCAGGAGTACGATATTCAAACTAGGAGGCTGGCCTGGTTTGTAGTGGGTACGAAAGGTACTTACACCTTATACCAGGTCCAGTTATCCCTTATTAGTGAAATGTAGTCAGTGTCTAGAAGCCAGGCTCTCTAGGGGTAGTGTGGATGAGCAGCCAAGGCCTAACTAGGAGACATGCAAAGCTCATGCAATACCACTGTAGTCACACAGTACTCACACACATGAAAGAAAATACTGAGTGTTACAAAAATAAAGCTACTTTATTTTGGTGACACACATGCAAAAAATACCATAGAGAGTATACTCCCTTAGGAGGTAAGTAATACACAAATTATATACATCAGTATGCAGAAATAGCTGTAAAAACAGTTAGAAAACAATGAAAATAGTGAAAATCACAATAGTTAGAAATGGACCTGGGGAACACAAACCATATACTAAGAAAGTGGAATGCGGAAGTTAGTTTCCCACCTAGGCAAGTGTAGTGTGTAGAGGGGCGCTGGGAGTATTAGAAAACACCAAAGGTAAGTCATAGAACCCACCCCAGAGCCCAGGAAAGCAGGAGTAAATCACAGTAACTTTCCTAGAACACACAAGAACACCAGAAAGAAGATTATGCAAGAACCAGAAGAGACTGCAAGACACCAACAATGGATTCCTGGGCCTGAAGACCTGTGGAAGAAGTGGACCAAGTCCAAGAAGCAATAAGGGTCAAGGGAGAACAGGAGGTGCAAAAGAAGAACCACCGGTGAAGAACAACAGTCAGTACTGCACCCAAGAAGATGGATGCAAGTTCCTGATTGGTGCAGATGATGTCCTAGGCTTGATGTATGATTGCAGTCTGGTTTGTGTTGCTGGATTCCGCCAACAAGCCTTGGCACATGCAAAGCTAGCGGTTAGTGGAAAATGGTGCTGCCTGGGACCAGGAGGGAGTTGGTGGACTCTACCCAGGAGGGGGAGTCAGACGGGGCTCCCAGCAATCAGTGAGCCCTCAGAAGACCAGGCAGCATGCCCAGGAGTCCCACAGCACAGGGACAAAGAAGGTGCAAAAGAAGGCCCATGCAGCACTACACAAAGGGATCCCACGCCGCCGGAGAACCACGCAGGAAGCTGTGCGTCACAGGATAGAGTGCTGGGGGCCGGAGCTGCATGGGTCATGAAGAACTTCGTGGAAGTATGCCAACACGCTTTGGCAACTGCAAAACACACGGTGAATGGGGGTACTGTCTTACGTGGGGAGGCAAGCTCTTACCTCCACCAAAGTTGGACAGTAATACGTCAGGACCGTCTGGATCACTTCAGTCCACCACTCGTGATGCTGGATCAAAGCACTTTGTCAGGATAGGGTAACCACACCACCGGTTGTCGATGCAGAGGGGTGCCTGCTGAAGCAGGGAAATGGCTCTTTCACTCCAAGGGAGATTCTTTTGCTCTTCTGGTGCAAGTTGAAGACTGGCTGTCCTCTGAGGATGCACGACTGGGTAACAGTTGCAGTTGCTGGCAGGAGCTGAAGATACAATGTTGCAGAAGTCATCTTTGCTTCTTTGTTGCTGTTTGTAGAGCTCCTGGAGGGTCCAGATGCAGTTTCTCCGGTAAGAAGGTGAAGTAAAGGATGCAAAGGATTCCTGCTGGAGTCTTGCAATTCGAATCTGAAGAACCACCCAAGAGAGAGACCCTAAAAAGCCCTGAAAAGGGGATTTGTCAGCTACACAGGTAAGCACCTATCAGGGGAGGGCTCTGACGTCACCTGCTGGCATTGGCCACTCAGATGCTCCCAGAGAGCCATGTCAACTTGGAATCCAAGATGGCAAAACCCATGGGCCCTGTGGAGGAGCTCTGAGCACCACCCCTGGGGTAGTGATGGAAACTTTGTCCAGTTTCGCACCAGAGCAGGGACTGGGGGTCCCTGAACTGGCGTAGACTAGATTATGCAAGAAGGGCACAATCTGTGCCCTTCAAACATTTCCAGAGGCTCTGGGAGGCTACCCCTCCCATACCTGTAACACCTCTTTCCAAAGGGAAAGGGTGTAACACCCCTCTCCCAAAGGAAATTTTTTGTTCTGCATTCCTGGGCTCAAGCTGCTTGAGCAACAGGAGGGCAGACACGTGTCTGTTAGGTGGCAGCAGCTGGGGCTGCCTGGAAAAGGTCAGAAGGCTGTAATGGCAGTACGGGGGCCTTCTAAGGAGCTCCCACAGTGCATGGAATCATAAACCAATGCTTGCAAAAGCCTTGGGTTATAATTCCAACATGTTTGTTATCAAACATGCTTAGGTTCGGAGTTACCTTTGTGAAGCTAGACATAGGTAGTGACCTATGTCCAGTACTCACATAAAATGGTGTCCCCTAACTCACAAACTCCGGGAAAATGGTCCAGGGGGTTGTGGGGGCACCTCTGCTATTGCAGGAGTGCCCTCACACACAGGTACTCTGCACTCAGCCTTCAGGGCTGGAAGGCCTGCCATATGGGTGACTTAGAAGTGACCTGGTGCAGTGTAAATGGCAATGAAAGGGTGCATGCATCATTTCACACAGGCTGCAATGGCAGTCCTGTAGAAGCCTTTGCATGGGCTCCCTATGGGTGCCAAAAGACATGCTGCAGCCTATAGGGATCCCCTGGAACCCCAATGCCCTGGGTACCTAGGTACCATATATTAAGGACTTATAAGGGGGCACCAGTATGCCAATTGTGGGTGAAATGCTGGGTTACCAGTGTGCAACAACATAATTTAAAGGCAAGAGCATAACTACTGGGGTCCTGTTTAGCAGGATCCCAGTAGACACAGTCAAACACACTGTCAAACAGGCCAAAAATGGGGGTAACCAAGCTAGAAAGAGGCTAATTTCCTATATTCTGCAGCACTGGTTGTGCCACCCACCTGAGTAACCCTGTAAACATGGCTCAGACCTGCCAATGCAGTGTCTGTGTGTGCAGTTTTAAACTGCCAATTCGACAACCTTCCCTTTTTATACATGTAAGGCACCCCTAAGGTAGGCCCTAGGTAGCCCCCGGGCATGGTGAGGTGTATGTTAAAGGTGGGACATGTACTGGCGTGTTTTAAATGCCCTAACAGTGAAATACTGCCAAATTCGGTTTCCACTGTTGCCAGGGCTATCTCTCTCATAGGTTAACATGGAGGCTGCCTTATCGTTTAAGTGCAGTTTCCCTTTGGGAGCAGCTAGAGATGTGGAGTTTGGGGTCTCTGAGCTCACAATTTAAAAATACAACTTTTGGTAAAGTTGGTTTTTAAATTGCCAGTTTGAAATTGCCACTTTTAGAAAGTCGGCATTTTCTTGCTTAAACCATACTGTGAGTCTGCCTGCTTGTCTATTCCCTGTCTGGGTCAGTTGTTTTTGTTTGTGAGTTTCCCCTAGACAGTGACACAAAGGATGTAGCCTGCATATCCTAATGGGCCATCTGGGCTGGAGTGGAGGGAGAAGTGGTCACTTACACTTGAATGGACTATGCCTGCCCTCACACAATGCAGTGTCCTACCCCCTTGTGTGAGTCTGGAGCCAGGCCTGGGCAAGGCAGGATCTTGTGAGTAACAGAGACTTTCCTTTGAGATTTGCATACTTCAAAGGCAGAAAGGGGTATAAGTGGTGGACCCAAAACCCCAGATTTTCAGATTACGAGTCCCCTCTCAGCCAGCTTTTACATGGCAGTTGCACCGCCATGTAAAATCTGGCAGAGACAGGGTGCAGGGGGCTCATGGGGGACCCTGCACTGCCCATGCACTTGACATGGGCAGTGCAGGGGCTCCCATGGCCAGCTCCGTCGTGCTTTTTACTCTCTGCTGGTGCACCCTACACACCGCAACATTGCCACCGGCTCAATTATGAACTGCCGTCAATGTTGTGGGCTGTTTCTGCCCGCTGGGCCAGCGGGGAACTCGTAATAGTTGCCGCAGGAAGGTCACCACACTGGCGGTGACCTGACAGCATGACTTCGGCGGACAGGCTTTTCCGTCTGTTGAATTCGTAATTAGGCCCTTTGTGTTAATGTCTCAGATTCTATCATTATTTACAATCTTTGACAAGTATGTGTTTGTGTGAGTTTGTGAAATTTTGGCATGATTTCTTTATACTTATCAAATATTAAACTATCCACACCCAACCCTACCTCATCCCATCCCACCCCACTCTTAACTTAGTGATTCAAAATAAGTAAGGAAACTGTGAAAAGTTAAAAAGTTTTTATTGCAAATGTTTTAAATACATTAAACTAAAATTAATTTATGAAGGTATAAAAAGGAAAACAAAATTCGAAAAATAAAAAAAGCACATATATATATATATATATATATATATATATATATATATATATATATACACACACAGACATTGGATGTCATTTAACCCCGTAGATAACGTGAAGTAATAGGTGTCTTTTTTGTTTTATTCAGTGTCTTGAGAGAATCTGCTGATTCAGAGAAGAAACGAAGGTACGTTTTTTGACATTTACTGTTGCAAAAAACAACACACACACCTACGAGCAATTTTGTGACCCTATCCACCTCCTAAGTAGGCAAGTGCTTTAGAGGGACAGTTTAGCCAGTAGCAGAAATTACATCTTGTTGGATGACTGCTGTTGAAACTGTAACTCTGGTTTTGCGGGACAGCTCTGAGGCAGGTTCAGAGACTGAGACAGCATCTGAGGGAGAGGACAATGGGGCAGAGTCTGGAGTGATTTTTCATTCGGCAGAGTCTTTTCCGATGACAACTCTTCCAGTGATTTTGAGGGAGAAAATGAGGACAGTTGTGCTGTCCCTTCACAAACACAGTCTGTGCAGTGGGACAATAGTGGGTTAGCCCAACCCAGAGAGCAGGTGAGTGCAGCGGCAAGCACAGAGAGAGTGCTCTCTTGGCAGCCCCCCTATTTAGTTCAGCACCAAATTCCCCCTTTTACTGGTGACGCTGGATGTAAAGTCGATACGGCCAACTTTTTGCCAGTTGACTATGTTCATCTCTTCTTGGATGTTGACTTCCTTCAGCAAATTGGGCAGCAAACAAAGTTGTGTGCAAAACAATTTCTGAGGGAGCATGGAAGCACTCTAGGGCCCCGTTGTAGGGCACGCCAGTGGACTCCCACTTCGCTGGCAGAGTTAAAGATATTTTTGGGCCTTAGGCTCAAAATGGGGTTAGTGCAGAAAACCAGCTTGCAGTCCTTACTGGACGACTCACACGGTTTGTGTAACCCCCATCTTCGCTCCGTACATGAGCAGAGATCGTTTTTTGCTATTGCCGCACATGCTGTATTTCAATGACAATTCTGCTGCTTTGCTGCGGGACCATTTGCCCATCACACGTTGTTCAAAATTCAGCCTGTCGTGGAATATTTGTCTACCAGGTTTCCAGAGATCTATACTCCTGGAAAGAATATAGCAGTCGATGAGTCCTTGATCCTGTACAAAGGACGGCTGCTGTTCAGACAGTACATTGCACGCAAAAGGGCTTGCTATGGCATAAAGCTGTACATGCTGTGTGAGAGCTCTTCTGGCTATGTGTACAGCTTGAGAGTGTATACAGGGAAGGACTCTACCCTAAACGGGTTGCCCTCCCGCGTTAGGGGTCACAGGTCGGATTGTGTGGGAACTTGTCCAGCCACTCCTTCACAAAGGTAATAACCTTTATGTGGACATTTCTATACAGGAGTAGAGCTGTTTAGTGAGCTCTACAATGCTGGCACTGCTGCCTGCGGTACAGTTCGTTGTAACCACAAAGGATTCCCGTAGGAGCTTCTTTGCAAGAAGCTCCAGAAATCCCAGAGTACGGCATTGTGTTCCAATGAACTGCTTGCAGTCAAGTTCTCGGATAGGCATGATGTATACGTGCTCACTACAATTCAAGATGAGAGCACTCCCCCATCACGGTTTGGGGTCAGATGGGCAAAGTCCACAAGCCCATCTGTATATTTGATTACAATAACTACATGGGCGGAGTGGACAAGAATGACTAGGTTCTTCAACCATACAATGTGGTTCATAATACTCGCCCTTCGTCACTTGGTACAAGGTTTACCCACCTGATCCAGATTGCAATATACAATGCATATGTTGTTTATCATCAGACAACCACAGGAAGACTCATGACTCCTTGACTTCCAGTTGTCTGTAATTAAAAGCCTCACTGCTGTTACAGAAGCAGCAGCCTCCAACTCATATGTTCCAGAGGGCATGGCAAGGCTGCAGGAGCGACACTTTTCTGATCACATTCCTAAAACACCCAAAAAGGATCATCCATGTTGTTGCTGTAAAGTGTGCTTGAAACATGGAAAGTGGCAGGAGAGTCGGTATTGCAGTCCCCAGTGCTCATCTCAGCCAGGCCTCTGTGTCCCTACTTGCTTTATGTTGTATCATACTAAAGCACAGTTCTGGAAAATCGACAGAGGTGGAGCTGCCTTTGGGTAAACCTTTCATTGGCTGTGCATGGATACCGAATGCCCATGGCACTCTGCTTCATTAGGCAAGCAGCCACAGAATTTTACTTCATCTACTTCAAGAAATCATGGTCTTCCTTATGGCCTGCTCGAAATCTATTTCAGTCGTCAGAAAGTGGTAGGTGTTCTGTTTGATTAGCATGCATTATAGTCCCCACACTGCACATGCTAGTGGACAGAACATTTGCCACATTGTCGCAAAAATGTTTAAAGGCATGTGGTTGTTAGGGAACGTATGTATGCTAAACAAGAACCTCAGTGATTGCCAACGAGAACCAGAGCAAGTGAATAAATCAAATAAATGTCCTGTCGGACATATTCACCAACATTTCTACTTGTATGAAAGTGTGCAAACTCAATTTGTAGTTTCATTTTCAAAGCAAAAGTAGAAGTGTTGGTGAATGAGTCCCACGGGATATTTTACTTTTTACATCAGACACCACTCTTCTTTTGCAGGATGGTCGAAGCAGTTGGTGGGCACCTTGTGCCAGCTGGAGAGCCTTGGGTGGCTCCCGGTTCCGGTGGGAGCAGAGCTGGAAAGTCTTTTGGCACAGGCACAGGGGCACTTTGAGGGGCCACCTGGAAAAGGAATTGGTTTGCAAATTTAAAGGTGGTGCCTTGGGGTCCCCTTGGGCTGTTGAGGTTGCAAGTGGTTAGGGACCCATGGAGAACAGCTGGTTTCTTGTTGCAGGGCACAGGGCAGCAAAATGCAGGGTGAGTTGGGGATCCAGAAGCTGTGTGCAATGGAGCCCTTTGGAGCCGGAGGTAAGTCTCTTTGAAGGTGGCTTGAGGACAACAGTGGTACTCTGGTGGGAAGTCCACGGTGTTCCTTAAGTCCCTTAACCTAGGCTTCCTCCTGGTCCAGCTGCAGCTCTGGGGGAGCTGGTTTTCTTGGAGTCCACTGTCCACTGACCAGTACCTGGGACAATCGCATGACTCGGCCACTGGAAGGCACGGTGCCACCAAAGTTGGCTCACTTGTAGGTCCCATTTGGGCTGTTGTCTGTGTTTTGTTGGGTCTGGCTGTGGCTCCCGGTTGCAGGGATATCAGCAAGTCAGTGAAGTGACCCTCAATGGCTTGTTGGCACTTGCTGCTTTCTTGAGTGGTGAATCCACTCAGGAGGGAGTTCTTGGGCTATTTGTGAAACCTGGAGGTCTTTCGGGTCATTTGAGGTCAGTCCAGTGATCAGCTCATCCACAGCACCGATTGTTGGGACACAGGTGCAGCAGGCAGGGTTTAGCGCCTTTTCATGTGCAGCAAGTCCTCAGTTCTCGGGCTGTGGTTCATCTTGGTGCTGTCTTCTCTTTGTTCTTTCGTTTCTGATTTCTTGGTCTATGGATGTCCACTAAATACTGAATTTAGTGGGCGTGTTTGGGGGAACATGGTTGTGTCGAATGGGACACTTATCTCTGGGTGGCTACACTAACTATAGTGACCACTTCCTGTGGGAAGGGTCACTGCCCTAAACCTAATTGGCTATTTTCCTTCGTTCCAAGATGGGGGAAACTGAATTTGAGGGTCTACCTCGCAGGCAACATCTTTGGGGTGGTGCATGCTAGGTGAGGCCACTCCTCCTACCCTCTGTGAGGTTTCCCGCCTTTGCTCCCGCCAAAAGTTTGGATTTGCAAAGGGGGAAGCCAGCTGCTGCTAGCATAGGGCTTGTGATCGAGTTTCAAGAGCGGAGAGCCCTTTGAAGCTCACTGCCAGGGCAGTGCACCTTCCTGAGGGAGGGGGTGTTAGCTCCTCCACCCAGGAAGGGCATTGTCTTACAAACCAGAGAGGCAGGTTGGTAAAGCCATGCGTGGTAAACGCATATGCATTGTAAATGCATCGTGGTAAATGCATTTCGTTGCATTCACCGTGATGTAAGTGATGTTTCCCCTTCAGGTTGTATGATGGAACAACGCATGCACTTACAACGCATGCTTTTACAACGCAGTAAGTACAATGCATGGTCATTGCCACGCATGCACTTACCACAAAATGTTTTTACAATGCATATGCTTTTACCACAAATGTCTTTACCACGAAAATTTCGTAGTGAAGGCATAGTTGGCAAAGGCATATGCATGGTAAAAACTAGAGGTAAGTATAACGTACATTATATATATATATATATATATATATATATATATATATATATATATATATATATATACATACACACATACACACACAAACACACCTTTCCACCCAAAAACCCTACCTACCCTAAACCCTAAAAATTACCTTACCACCTCAAGACCCATACAAACCCTAAAACCTAAACACCCCTTACCACTCTAAACCCTATACCCACCCTAAAACCCAAAAATACCCTTACCACCCCGAAACCCATGCCCACCCTAAAACCTAAAAAAGCCCTTACCACCCCAAACCCCATACCCACCCAAAAAACGAAAAATGCCCTTACCACCCCAAAACCCACCCCCACCCTAAAACCTAAAAAACCCTTACCACCCCAAAACTCTTACCCACCCCAAAACCTAAAAATGCCCTTACCATCCAAAACAAAGACCCACCCTAAAACCTAAAAGTAACATTACCACCCCAAATCCCATGCACACCCTAAAACCTAAACACCCCTTACCACCCGAAGCCCCATACCCACCCTAAATACTAAACACCCGTCACCACCCCAAAAACGTACAAATGCCCATACCACCCCACAACCCACACCCACCCTAAAACTTAAAAAAGCCCTTACCACCTCAAACCCCATACCCACCCAAAAACCTAAAAATGCCCTTACCACCCCAAAACCCAAACCCATCCTAAAACCTAAAAAAGCCCTTACCACCCCAAAACCCTTACCCACCCCAAAACCTAAAAATGCCCTTACCATCCCAAAACCCATACCCACCCTAAAACCTAAAAGTAACATTACCACCCCAAAACCCATGCACACCCTAAAACCTAAAAATGCCCTTACCACCCCAAAACCCATAACCACCCAAAAACCTAAAAATGCCCTTACTACCACAAAACCCACACCCACCCTAAAACATATACACCCCTTACCACCCAAAACCCTATACCCACCCTAAAACCTAAAAATACCCTTACCATCCCAAAACCCATGCCCACCCTAAAACCTAAAAAAGCCCTTACCAACCCAAACCCCATACCCACCTTAAAACCTACAAATGCCCTTACCACCCCAAAACTCAAACCTACCCAAAACCTAAAAATGACCTTACCACCTCAAAACCCTTACCCACCCCAAAACCCAAAAGTGCCCTTACCATCCCAAAATCCATACTCAACCTAAAACCTACAAATACCCTTACCAACCCAAAACCCATACCCCCTAAAACATAAAAATGCCCTTACCACCCCAAAACCTATGCCCACCTTAAAATCAAAAAATGTCCATATCTATCTATCTATCTATCTATCTATCTATCTATCTATCTATCTATCTATCTATCTATCTATAAATATATTTATATATATATATATACATATATATATAGGGGGTGATTCCAAGCTTGGCGGGCGGCGGGAGCCGCCCGCCAAGCGGGAACCACCAGAAGACCGTACCGCGGTCAAAAGACCGCGGCGGTCATTCTGAGTTTCCCGCCCAGCGGGAAACCCCCTTCCACGAGGATGCCGGCTCCGAATGGAGCCGGCGGAGTGGAAAGGGTGCGACGGGTGCAGTTGCACCCGTCGCGATTTTCAGTGTCTGCATAGCAGACACTGAAAATCAATGTGGGGCCCTGTTAGGGGGCCCCTGCAGTGCCCATGCCAGTGGCATGGGCACTGCAGGGGCCCTCAGGGGCCCCACGACACCCGTTACCACCAGCCTCTTCCTGGCGGTGTAAACCGCCAGGAACAGGCTGGCGGTAAGGGGGTCGGAATGCAGCGCCGCCATGGAGGATTCCTTTGGCCAGAGGAAAACCGGCGGGAAACCGCCGGTTTCCCTTTTCTGACCGCGGCTTTACCGCCGCGGTCAGAATTGGCCTGGATGCACCGCCAGCCTGTTGGCGGTGCATCCGTGGTCCCGGGCCCTGGCGGTCCATGACCGCCAGGGTCGGAATGACCCCCATAGTTCATTCAACCCATTTAATACGTACCTGTACTTAACTTTAAAACCTTTACCACGCATATACCTCTACCATTCATGCCTTTACAATGAAATTAGTTATACAGGCATGCGTGGTAAAGGTATTTTAGTGGTGAAGGCATGCGTGGTAAAGACATGCGTGGTAAACGCATATGCGTTGTAAATGCATCGTGGTAAATGCATTTTGTTGCATTCACCACAATGTAAGTGATGTTTCCCCTCTAAGGTTTGTATATTGGCTGTCTCTAGGTGGCAGCTTGTCAAGACTAGCCAGCAACAATGCCAGGATAGTTAGCTTTTGCAGGGGCCACCTCTAAGGTGGCCCTGGGTACATTTAGGGATAAATCCAATACTGGCCCCAGTCTGGATTTATCATTCTGACTTGTTTGATACCAAACAACCCAGTGTTCAGGGTGGCCATCATGCAGCATGGAAACCTATATTTGACAGGTGCCCAGCACATGTATTAAAATGGCCGCCCTGTTCCCTTACTATGCCCCAGGTTTGGCTAGGACATAGTTTGGGCATATTGCTCATACACCTTTGTATGTCCTCACATATAATATGGAGCACCCTGCCTTAGGGTTATAAGGCTTGCCAGAGGGTGACTTACCCATAGTAAATGCAGTGTATGGTGGACAGGGCACACAGGCAGTGTGCCTTGTTGAGATTGCATTTTAGGTTTGCACCAGGACCCTCAGCCTGTAATGGCAGTGCTAGGTGCATCTGGATAGATGGCCCTAGAGGGGGGCACAATCAGTGCTGCTGGCCTCAGGGGCCTACCCTTAATACCCCATGCCCTGGGTACACAGGTACCCATTTACTATGGACTTACAGTGATAGTTAACAGTGTATCCAACTGTGCCAAGCATCACAACAGATTTAGGGAAAGAGCTCTGGCCTAGGGAACCTCGTTAGCAGGGGCCCTGGGCACTACAATTTCTAGGACACATCAACATCAGGCAAAAAGTGGTGGAACACCACATCAAAAAGAGGCCCTCTCTCACACTACCCCCCAAATGAAAGAGATGAGACTACCCTTTCCCTAGTGAGTCTTTATCATATAAGTGGAAGAACCTGGAGAGGCCATCTGCATTGGCATGGGCAGTCCCAGATCTGTGTTCCACTTAAAAGTCCATCCCCTGTAGGGAAATGGACCACCTAAGCAGTTTGGGGTTTTCACCTTTCATTTGTTGTAGCCATCTGAGAAGCCTGTGGTCAGTCTGAACGATGAAGTGAGAGGCAAACAGGTATGGCCTCAGCTTCTTCAGGGTCCAGACCACATCAAAGGCTTTCCACTCTATGGCACTCCATTTTTGTTCCATAGGGAGTAGTTTCTTGCTTATAAAAGCAACTAACTGGTCATGCCCATCATCATTTTTCTGGGAAAGGACTGCTCCTATCCCCAGTTCAGAAGCATCTGTTTGGACCATGAATGGCCTGGAGTAGTCTGGTGCTTGTAGGACTGGAGAAGAGCACATAGCTTCATTCAGAGTGGCAAAGGCCTTTTGACAACTCACTGTCCAGTTAACCTTTTTGGGCATTTTCTTGGAGGTTAGTTCTGTGAGGAGGGCAAATATAGTGCCATAATCATTCACAAATCTCCTGTATTACCCAGTCAAGCCAAGCCAAGCAATTCCCTGACTTGTGTCTATGTTGTGGGAGCTTCCCAAACCAGAATGGCCTGAATCTTGGTTTGGAGGGGTTTCACTTGGCCTCCACGAACTGGTGGCCCAAGTAGACAACTTTCCCCTGCCCTATCTGGCACTTACTGGCCTTGATAGTGAGTCCTGCCCTTTGCAGAGCCTCAAGGATCTTCCCTAGGTGGATCAGGTGATCCTGCCAGGTGGAACTATAGATAGCTATGTCATCTAAGTAAGCTGCACTGAACGTTTCCAGCCCAGCAAGCACTTGGTTCACCAATCTCTGGAAGGTGGCAGGTGCATTCTTTAATCCTAGGGGCATAACAGTTAACTCATAATGCCCAGTAGAAGTAGAAAATGCTGACCTCTCTTTTGCTCCTGGTGTCAGACCAATATGCCAGTACCTAGAAGTTAAATCAAAGGTAGTCATATATTTAGCTCCCCCTAATCTGTCTATGAGCTCATGGGCTCTTGGAATTGGGTGTGCATCTGTCTTTGTCACAGAGTTGAGGCCCATGTAGTCCACACAGAACCTCATTTCTCTTTTCACTCCTTTAGAGTGAGGCTTGGGGACTAAAACTACTGGGATAGCACAGGGACTCTCAGAGTGTTCAATGACCCAAATCCACCATCTTTTTAACTTCTGCCTCTATGTTTTGTCTGACATGGTCTGACAGTCTATAAATCTTGTTTTTGACAGGCAAGCTGTCACCAGTGTCCACATCACGGGTTCACCAGTTTGTCTTTCCAGGGATCAGAGAGAACAGACAGCATATTGGTTGAGGACTTGCCTAAAATCAGATTGCTGTTGTTATGTGAGGGTGTCTGATAAGACCACTCTATTCACAGAACCATCTTCTGGGTTACTGGAGAGGAGATCAGGGAGAGTCTCACTCTCATCCTCCTGTCCCTCTTCTGGAACCATGAGCATGGTCACATCAGCTCTGTCATAAAATTATTTTAGGCGGTTGTCATGGATTATTCTTTTGGGGTTTTTACAACTGCCTAGGTCAACTAGGTAAGTGACCTCCCCTTTCTTTTCAAGGATGGGATAGGGGCCAGACCATTTGTCCTGTAGGGCCCTTGGAGCAACAGGCTCTAACACCCAAACTTTCATCCCTGGTTGGAACTCCACCATAGCAGCTTTTTAGTCATACCAGAGCTTTTGCAGCCCAGTCATTCTGGAACGTAGGCAAAGGACATAGTCCACAATATCCTGTTTGGGCTCCTTGAGAGGTCTCTCCCATCCTTCCCTTACTAGACTTAGTGGTCCCCTAACAGGGTGGCCAAACAAAAGTTTAAATGGAGAAAAACCTACTCCTTTTTGTGGCACTTTCCTGTAGGTAACAGCAGGCAGGGAAGTAGAACAGTGTAAGGAAATGCCTCCTGGGCATGGTTACCCCCTGACTTTTTGCCTTTGCTGATGCCAAGTTATGATTTGAAAGTGTGCTGAGGCCTGCTAACCAGGCCGCAGCACCAGTGTTCTTTCCCTAAAACTGTACCTCTGTCTCCACAATTGGCACAACCCTGGCATCCAGGTATGTCCCTTGTAACTGGTACCCCTGGTACCAAGGGCCCTGATGCCAGAGAAGGTCTCTAAGTGCTGCAGCATGTCTTATGCCACCCTGGGGACCCCTAACTCAGCACATGCACAGTTCATATACGCTTGTGTGTGCTGGTGGGGAGAAAATGACTTAGTCGACATGGCACTCCCCTCAGAGTACCATGCCAACCTCACACTGCCTATGGCATAGATAAGTCACCCCTCTAGCAGGCCTTACAGCCCTAAGGCAGGGTGCTCTATACCACAGGTGAGGGCATAGGTGCATGAGCACTATGCCCCTACAGTGTCTAAGCAAAACCTTAGACATTGTAAGTGCAGGATAGCCATAAGAGTATATGGTCTGGGAGTCTGTCAAACATGCACTCCACAGCACCATAATGGCTACACTGAAAACTGGGAAGTTTGGTATCAAACTTCTCAGCACAATAAATGCACACTGATGCCAGTGTACACTTTATTGTGAAATACACCCAGAGGGCATCTTAGAGATGCCCCCTGAAAACATACCCGACTACCAGTGTGGGCTGACTAGTTTTTGCCAGCCTGCCACACAACAGACATGTTGCTGGCCACATGGGGAGAGTGCCTCTGTCACTCTGTGGCCAGGAACAAAGCCTGTACTGGGTGGAGGTGCTTCACACCTCCCACTGCAGGAACTGTAACACTCAAAGGCTCACCCCCTTTGTTACAGCGCCACAGGGCATCTCAGCTAGTGGAAATGCCCGCCCCTCCGGCCACTGCCCCCACTTTTGGCGGCAAGGCTGGAGGAGATAATGAGGAAAACAAGGAGGAGTCACTGGCCAGTCAGGACAACCCCTAAGTTGTCCTGAGCTGAGGTGACTCGGATTTTTAGAAATCCTCCATCTTGCAGATGGAGGATTCCCCCAATAGGATTAGGGATGTTCCCCCCTCCCCACAGGGAGGAGGCACAAAGAGGGTGTAGCCACCCTCAGGGCCAGTAGCCATTGGCTACTGCCCTCCCAGACCTAAACACACCCTAAATTGAGTATTTAGGGGGGGCCCCAGAACCAAGGAAGACAGATTCCTGCAACCTGAAGATGAAGAAGGACTGCTGACCTGAAGCCCTGCAGAGAAGACGGAGACACCAACTGCTTTGGCCCCAGCCCCACTTCAAGAAAAACTGCAACAGCGACGCATCCAACAGGGTCCAGGGACCTCTGAAGCCTCAGAGGACTACCCTGGATGTAAAAGGACCAAGAAGCTCCCAAGAACAGCGGCCCTGTTCAACAAAACTGCAACTTCGCAACAAAGAAGCAACTTTTAAAGACCACACGTTTCCCGCCGGAAGCATGAGACTTTCCACTCTGCTCCCGATGCCCCCGGATCGACCTGCGGAAAACTAACTCTACAAGGAGGGCTCCCCGGCGACTGCAAGCCCGTGAGTAGCCAGAGTTGACCCCCCTGAGACGCTACAGCGACGCCTGCAGAGGAAATCTGGAGGCTCCCCCTGACCGCGACTGCCTGCTTCAAGGAACCCGACGCCTGGAAACCACACTGCACCTGCAGCCCCCAGGACCTGAAGGAACCGAACTCCAGTGCAGGAGTGACCCCCAGGCGACCATCTGCCTAGCCCAGGTGGTGGCTACCCCAAGTAGCCCCCCCTGTGCCTGCCTGCCTCGTTGAAGAGACCCCTGGGTCTCCCCATTGAATCCTATTGGAAACCCGACGTCTGTTTGCACTCTGCACCCGGCCGCCCCTGTGCCGCTGAGGGTGTACTTTCTGTGCCTGCTTGTGTCCCCCCCGGTGCCCTACAAAACCCCCCTGGTCTGCCCTCCAATGTCACGGGTACTTACCTGCTGGCAGACTGGAACCGGGGCACCCCTATTTCCATTGAAGCCTAGGTGTTTTGGGTACCACTTTGACCTCTGCACCTGATCGGCCCTGAGCTGCTGGTGTGGTAACTTTGGGGTTGCCTTCAACCCCCAACGGTGGGCTACCTTGGACCCAACTTTGAACCCTGTAAGAGTTTTACTTACCTGTGAACTTAACATTTACTTACCTCCCCCAGGAACTGTTGATTTTTGCACTGTGTCCACTTTTAAAATAGCTTATTGGCATTTGTGCCAAAACTGTACATGCTCTTGTGATAATTCAAAGTTCCTAAGATACCTGAGTGAAATACCTTTCATTTAAAGTATTGTTTGTAAATCTTGAACCTGTGGTTCTTAAAATAAACTAAGAAAATATATTTTTCTATATAAAAACCTATTGGTCTGGAATTGTCTTTGAGTGTGTGTTCCTCATTTATTGCCTGTGTGTGTACAACAAATGCTTAACACTACCCTCTAATAAGCCTACTGCTCGACCACACTACCACAAAATAGAGCATTAGAATTATCTCTTTTTGCCACTATCTTACCTCTAAGGGGAACCCTTGGACTCTGTGCATGTTATTTCTTACTTTGAAATAGTACATACAGAGCCAACTTCCTACAAACAGCCCATCTCCTTTTGAGTTTTTCAGGGAGTCCTCCAATCATGCCTTTTAGGGTCTTGTTGGATCTTTCTCCCAGCCCATTGGTTTGTGGGTGGTGTGGAGTAGTGAACTTATAAGTCAGTCCACATTCCTGCCACATGTATTTTAAGTATGCAGACATTGGCCCTCATTCCAACCCTGGCGGATTGCATCCGCCAGGGTGGAGGGGCGCGAATGCACCGCCAACAGGCTGGCGGTGCATTCATGGGCATTCTGACCGTGGCGGTAACGCCGCGGTCAGAAACGGGCAACCAGCGGTCTCCCGCCGGTTTCCCGCTGCCCATGGGAATCCTCCATGGCGGCGCAGCAAGCTGCGCCGCCATGGGGATTCCGACCCCCTTCCCGCCAGCCTGGCTCTGGTGGTTTACACCGCCAGAACCTGGCTGGCGGGAACGGGTGTCGTGGGGCCCCTGGGGGCCCCTGCAGTGCCCATGCCAGGGGCCCCCTAACAGGGCCCCACATTGCTTTTCAGTGTCTGCTGAGCAGACACTGAAAAGCGCGACGGGTGCCACTGCACCCGTCGCACACCTTCCACTCCGCCGGCTCCATTCGGAGCCGGCATCCTCATGGAAGGTGGTTTCCCGCTGGGTGGGGGGGCGGGCGGCCTTATGGCGGTCGCCCGCCCGCCCAGCGGGAAACTCAGAATAACCGCGGCGGTCTTCTGACCGGGCGGCGGTATTCTGACGGGGTTACTTTGGCGGTAGGAATGACCCCCATTATTTTTGACCTTCTGTCTGATACTATCTCCTAAGGGAACCCTACCCTGGTGAAGATACCCAGGAGGGCTTTTGCAACTGCAGGTGCAATAATGGTTCTAAAGAGTTTCACCTCAGGATACCTAGTGGAATGATCCACTACCACTAGTATATATCTGTGTCCTGATGCTGTTTGAGGGCCAAGGGGGCACCAATGTTGATCCCTACCCTTTCAAAGGATACCCCAACCACTGGAAGTGGCATTAAGAGGGCCTTTAAGTGCCTGCCTGCTTTTCCACTGGCAGGCACTTAAAGTCCTTCACTTTTTGGGACATTCCTGGCCAATACAAGTGGTTAACTAACCTGCTCCAAGTCGTATTTTTGCCTAAATGCCCTTCCATGGGGATGTCATGGGCTAGAGTGAGGAGAAACTCTCTGTACTGCTGGGGCAGTACCACCCTCCTGGTTGTACCAGGCTTGAGGTATCTGGCCTCAGTGTATAGGAGTCCCTCCTTCCAATAAACCCTGTGGGTACCACTGACATTTCCTAGCTCCTCCTGAGCAGCTTGCAGCTTGCTGCCTCATGCCTTCAAGAGTGGGGCAGGTCCACTGCCCCTGGCACAGATCCTCCTTGGAGGGTCCCCCTGGGCCCAAGAGCTCTGGGTGGTAAGGCCCAAGCTCTTCAGGCTCAATTCCCTCCAAGGTGGGTGACTCCTCCTCCTGAGGAGAGGGGTCCTGTCTTGGGATTTGTTGTGAAGCTGGTCCCCCAGTCTTCTCCCCTTTTCTCTTGGGAGACTGGTCCACTATTTCAGGCTCCAGCTCTCCTTTTTCCCTCTGAAGTTTGCTCTGTGCCCTTGTCTTGACACATGTCCACTCGGGGATCCCTAGAATTGCTGCATGGGTCTTCAGTTCTACTTCAGCCCAGGGGGAATGCTCCAGGTCATTTCCAAGCAGGCAATCTACAGGGATAGATGAGGACACAACCACTTCTTTCTGCCCTACTACTCTCACCATTCAAAGGTTACCATAGCCGTGGGATGGAACTTTGTTTCATTGTCACCATTGGTGACAGGATAAGACTTCCCTACCATGAACTGATTTGAGTGGACCAAGTGCTGAGTTGCCATGATAATACCATGGTTATACTATCTCTTGTGGCCCTCATTGCTTCTACTTTCTCCCCATTAATCAACGGGTGTTGCCTGTATTCATGCATATTACATGACCAGACAGCACAGAATAAGTCAACCCCACCAAATGGTGCCTCTGTGGGACACTGACATGGTCAGGCGACACCTCTGAACCCATCTGGAGATTGACAACTGCATTTACTGCAGGTTGACTAGAGGCATTTTTCCTTTTTTTACAGCCAGAGTCTTCAGTTTGGTTTTACAGTCATGGCACCAAGCCTTATTAGGGTCAAAGTGTATTCCTTTGTACCCATATGTGGACTGGGAGGAGTAACTGGGCCCACCCCCTTGTGCAGATTGTTGGGGGCCTTCAGAAGACAGTTTGTTACTTTTACCCTGGCTACCATCTTTCCCTTCGGGAGGGTGGGGGAGCTTTTTGGCCTCTTTATTTTGGTCTCCCCCACCAGTGGTAGTTTTGGTCACCCTTGCTTTGACCCAGTGGTCTGCCTTACTCCCCAGTTCTTGAGGGGAAGGTGGACCTAGGTCTACCAGATGTTGATGTAGCCTATCATTGAAACAATTACTTAACAGATGCTCTTTCATGAACAGATTATACAGCCCATCATAATCTTGCACCTTGTTTCCAGCTAACCAACCACCCAGCATTTTTACTGAAAAGTCCACAAAGTCTAGCCAGGGTGTTCCTGAAGTCCCTCAACTGGGGCTTCCTCCTGGTCCAGCTGCAGATCAGGAGCAGCTGGTTTTATTGGAGTCTGATGTCCACTGACCAGTAACTGGGGTATTGAGACGACTTGGCCACTGGAGGCTGCAGTGCCACCAAAGTTTGCACACCTGTAGGTCTTGTCCAGGCTGTCATTTGTGTATTATTGGGTCTGGCTGCGAATTCCAGTTGTGGAGACATCGGCAGGTCAGTGAAGTGACCCTCATTGGCTTGTTGGCACTTGCTGCTTTCTTGAGTGGTGTCTCCACTCAGGAGGGAGATCTTGGGATATTTAAAAAGCATGGAGGGCCTTGGGGTTCTTTGAGGTCAGTACAGTGGACAGCTCCCCTGCAGCGGCGATTGTCGGGACACAGGTGCAGCAGGCAGGGTTTGGCATGTTTTCTTGTGCAGCAGGTCCTCAGTTCTCGGGCTGTGGTTCTTCTTGGTACTGTCTGCTTTTTGTCCTTTCGATTCTAAAATTTTAGTCTAGGGAGTCCCACTAAATACTGAATTTAGTGGGTGTTTTAGGGGAAATCTGGGTCTCCAATGGGACACTTATCCACTATAGTGACCACTTCCTGTGGGAAGGGTCACTTCCCTAAACCTTATTGGCTATTTTCCTTCCATCTAAGATGCAGGAAAATGAAATAGGGGGTCCACCTCGCAGGCAACACCTTAGGGGTGGTGCATGCTAGGCGAGGCCACTCCTCCTACCCTTTGTGAGGTTTACCACCTTTGCTCCTACCAAAAGTGGGGCAGAGGGGGAGGCCATGTGCTGCTAGCAGCAGGCCTGAGATTCGAGTTTTAAGGGCTGAAGCCCTTTGAAGGTCACTGCCAGGGCAGTGCACATTCCTGAGGGAGGGGGGTATTAGCTCCTCCACCCAGGTAGGGCATTGTCTTACAAACCGGAGAGGCAGGGCTCTCCCCCAAGGTTTGTATATTGGCTGTCTGCAGGTGGCAGCTAGATAGGACCAGTCAGCAACCATGGCAGGGTAGCTAGCTTTTGCAGGGGGCATCTATAAGGTCAGCCCAGGGTACATTTAGGGATACATCCAATACTGACATCAGTCTGGATTTATCATTCTGAGTTGTTTGATACCAAATAACCCAGGGTTCAGGGTGGCCATAAGGCAGCTGGGAAACTCGTATTCGACCAGTGTCCAGCACATATATTATAATGGCCGCCCTGTTCACTCACTATGCCCCAGGTTTGGCAAAGCACCCTAGTGGGGGCATATTGCTCATGCACCTTTTGCTCTCACTTATAATATGGAGCACCCTGCCTTAGGGCTGTAAGGCTTGACAGAGGGTGACTTACCCATAGTAAATGCAGTGTATGGTGGACAGGGCACACAGGCAGTGTGCCTTGTCGAGTTTGTATTTTAGGTTTGAACCAGGACACTCATCCTGTAATGGCAGCGCTGGTGCTTCTGGATGCATGGCCCTAGAGGGTGGCACAACCAGTGCTGCTGCCCTCAGGAGCCTACCCCTTGTACCCCATGCCCTGGATACCTAAGTACCTTTTACTAGGGACTTATAGTGGTAGCTAAAGGGGTATTCAATTACCTTTACAATGTTTTCCGCGAAAGAACATTGGCACTGGGAACCTGGTTAGCCGGATCCCATTGCAGTCCAGTCCAAGTTGCATTCAGAAACCAGGCAAAACATATGGGGGATACTGCAACAAGGTGTCAGTTTCCCAAACAGCCCCCTCTCCCCCCCAGCCCACAGGCCAAGAGACTCAGTCAGTATCTAGGAGAGGTTTCTAAGTCTGTCAGGCAAGGAAGAGAAGGGAAACAGGCTGGTTAGTTGTAGGGCCTACTATGCTTCACATCCCACTGTCCAGGTCATTCCCTTTGGGGAACTGACCCACCCCAACAGCTATAGGATGCAATCTGAAATGTCTTATACCTGTACCACCAGTGTCTGCACTTTTCCCTTCTGTCTTGGGGTCAGAGGTGTCCACCTCTGCTATCCCTATCTTAGCCAAGGCAACCCTTAGCTGTAGGAGGCTGGCCTGGTTTGTAGTGAGCACCTAAGGTACCTACACCTTACACCAGGTCCACGTGTCCCTTATTAGTGAAGTGTAGGCAGTGTCTAGCAGCTTAGGCTGTCTAGAGGTAGCTGTAGCAGAGCAGCCAAGGCTGAACTAGCAGACATGTACAGCTCTTGTAATACCACTATGGTCACACAGTACTTATACACAATAAAAGACAATACTGTGTTACCAAAAATAACGGTACTTTATTTTAGTGACACAAGGGCAAAAATATATTAGAGGCAATACTGCTTCTTGAAGTAAGTTTTATACACAATTTATACACTAGTAACCAGAATCAGGTAGGTAAACAGTCATAGAGTAGTGCAAACAGTGGAAAATACAATAGATTGCAATAGGCGTAGGGGCAACACAAACCATATACTAAAATAGTGGAATGCAAATGTCGAATTCCCCCCTAGGCAAGTGTAGTGTGTAGAGGGGCACTGAGAGTGTAAAGGAACACCAAAGGTAAGTAAAATACCCCACCCCAGAGCCCAGGAAGGCAGGAGTAAATTACAGCAAGTTTCCTCAGAACACGCTACAAGTCGTGATGAAGAATTATGGAAGAACCAAATAAGACTACAAGCAACCAATGATGGATTCCTGGACCTGAAGACCGGTGGAGAGAGGAGGCCAAGTCCAGAAGTCGAATAAGAGTCCAGGAAGAACAGGAGCCCCTGCCCGCCTAGAAGAAGGTGCAAAAATTGATTCTCCAGTTGGAAGAAAAGTACAGAAATGCACCTAAGAAGATAGCTGCGGGTTTCTGCTTGGTGCAAGAGATGTCCCACATCAAGTTGTTGGACGCAGGCTGTTTGCGTCACTGGATTACACCACCAACAAGCCTTGATTCATGCAAGTACACAGTTTGCGTCAAAGGGGGGGTTAAAATCATGATCTTAGACACCTCACATGGCCATATTCAGAGTTACCATTGTGAAGCTACATACATGTATTGACATATATGTAGTGCACGCTTATAATGGTGTCCCCGCACTCACGAAGTCCAGGGAATTGGCCCTGGACAACGTGGGGCACCTTTGCTAGTGCAAGGGTGCCCTCACACACAGTAACTTTGCACCTAATCTTCAGTAAATGAAGGTTAGACATATAGGTGACTTATAAGTTACCTGGTACAGTGAAAGATGGCTGTGAAATAGTGTGTGCACTATTTCACTCAGGCTGCAGTGGCAGTCCTGATGAAAGGTTTGTATGAGCTCCTTATGGGTGACAAAAGAAATGCTGCAGCCCATAAGGATCTCCTTGAACCCCAATGCCATGGGTACCTAGGAACCATTTACTAGGGACCTATAAGGGGGACCAGTGTGTCAATCAGAATTGGAATATGGAGTCACAAAACTGTATTGACAACTTTCGTAAGTAGAGAAAGCATAAGCACTGGAGATCTGGTAAGCAGAGTTTCACTGACACAGTTAAGCATACTGACAACACATATAGGCCACAACCTATGAGCACTGGTAAGACAGCCAAAACAAACTGACAAACATGCAGAATTTGGGGGTACCATGCCAAGAAAGATGGTACTTTCCCACACTGGGACTTCGGGAGCAGCTTCATAAGTGTACCTCCGTTTACACACTTTCCCAGCCATGCCAGTGCCAGAATCCCCATGCATGCTGTCTGCCAGAGTACACTTTCCTGCTCCACTACTGGGACCTTGGGCACAGCTCCATCAGTCTACCTCAGTTCACACATTCCAAGCCTTCAGCTGTGCCAGTGCCAGGAACCCGAAGCAAGCTGTCTGCCAGAGTGCCTCTGTTCTTTCAGTCAGTACACTCTGCTGCTCCAGTACTGGGACGCTTGGCATAGCTCCATCAGTGCATCTCTGTTTACACTCTTCAAGCACTCAGCTGTACCAATGTCAGGAACCTATGCACACTGTCTGCAGAGCCCCTTAGTTCTTGCAGTTAGCACACCCTGCTGCTCCAGTACTGGGACCTCGGGCGCAGCTCCATCAGTGTTCCTCCTTTCACACACTCCAAGCCCTCAGCCCTGCCAGTGCCAGGAACCCCATGCACGCTGTCAGCTAGATGACCTCAGTTCTTTCCGTCAGTACACTCTGCTGCTCCAGTACTGGGATCTCTGGTGCAGATCCATCAGTGCACCTCAGTTCACACACTCCAAACCCTTCAGCAGTGCCAGGAACCCCACACATGCAGTCTGCCAGAGCAACTCAGCTCCTCCAGTAAGTACACTGCTGCTCCAGTACTGGGATCGTGGGCACACCTCATCAGTGCACCAATGTTCACACACTCCAGTCCCTCAGCTGTGCCTGTGCCAGAACCCAACACACCCTGTCTGCTAGAGCACCTCCGTTTCTAAGCTTAGCTGTAAAGCAGACTGTAAATCAGCCTGTTATCTTAGTCACATTTGGTCTGTGTGCCTGTTGTCCATGGTGCTGAGAGCAAGGGAGAATCGCTGTTAATGTCTTATAGCCTGGCTGTCCAGGGCTTCATACATCAGGGTTTGCAACAAAATCAGCAGTGTTATCTGCACACCCCAAAATAGATTTGGAATAAACCGTGACTGCTTGACTTATTCTGCCTTCTTAGTAAGATGTGCCTGACCTTTTCTAATTAAGCAATTCAGTGGCATTGTAAATTATCCTGCTATCCTCACTTTTGTCCCAACAAGCATACAGGAATGTCTCCCCATCCAGAGGCCCACTCCCAGATGTAACCTGATATCACCTAAGAAAACTTTGTATGGCATCCATGCTTTTTCAGCTCTCCTACCCACATGCAGCTCAGTCAGAGCACATCCTTCAGAGAACTCACTGCCCAATGCTGTTCCAGTGCCGGTACACCTCACCCAGCTCTACAAGGGCTCTGTAATACTTAGAGACAGTGCCTACATCTTCTCCATACTGGGACCACACACTAAGCTTCATCAATGTACCTCAGTTCACACACAAGCCCTCAGCTGTGCCAGTACCAGAACCCAATATGCTGTCTGCAGAGCACCTCAGTTCTTGTAGTCAGTACACTCTGCTGCTCCAGTACTGGCACCTCCGGTGCAGCTCCATCAATGCTCCTCTGCTCACACACTCCAAGCCCTCAGCCATGCCAGTGCCAGGAACCAAACACACGCTGTCTACCAGAGCACCTCAGTTCTTGCAGTCAGTACACCCTGCTGCTCCATTACTGGGACTTCGGGTGCAGCTCCATCAGTGTACCTCCATTCACACACTCCAAACCCTTCAGTAGTGACAGTGCTAGAACCCAACACACCCTGTCTGCCAGAACACCTCCGTTTCTGAGATTAGCTGTAAATATTGCTATAAAAAAGGATGTTATCTTGGTCATATTTGGTCTGGAGCTTGTAATTTCAAACAGCTGTGCCAGTGGCAGGAACCCACACACGTTGTCTGGCAAAGCACCTCAGTTCTTGCTGTCAGTACACTATGCTGCTCCTGTACTGGAACCTTGGGTACAGCTCCATCAGTGCACCTGCGTTAGCACAATCTAAGTCCTCAGGCATGCCAGTACCAGGAACACACACATGCATGCTGCCTACCAGAGAAACTCAATTCCTGCAGTCAATACACTCTGCTGCTCCAGTACTGGGACCTCAGGCACAGCTCTATCAGTGCACCTCTGTTCACATACTCCAAGCCCTCAGCCATGCCAGTGCCAGGAACTGCATGCACACTGTCTCTCAGAGCACCTCAGTTCTTGCAGTCAGTAGACTCTGCTGCTCCAGGACTGGGACATCAGGCCGTAGGAGGCTGGTCTGGTTTGTAGTGGGTACCAAAGGTCCTTACACCTTATACTAGGTCCAATTATCCCTTATAAGTGAAATGTAGTCAGTGTCTAGAAGCCTGTCTCTTTAGGGGTAGTATGGATGAGCAGCCAGGGCCGAACAAGGAGACATGCAAAGCTCATGCAATACCACTGCAGTCACACAGTACTCACGTACATGAAAGAAAATACTCAGTTTTACAAAAATAACACTACTTTATTTTGGTGACACAAATGCCAAAAATACCATAGAGACTATACTCCCTTATAGGTAAATACTGCGCAAAATATATACACTAGTATGCAGAAATAGCTGTAAAGAAAGTGAGAAAACAATGCAAATAGTGAAAATCACAATAGTTAGTAATGGGCCTAGGGCGAACACAAACCATACACTAAGAAAGTGGAATGCGAATGTCGGTTTCCCATCTAGGCAAGTGTAGTGTTTAGAGGGGTGCTGGGAATATTAGAAAACACCAAAGGTAAGTAATAGAACCCACCCAAGAGCCCAGGAAAGCAGGAGTAAATCACAATAACTTTCCTAGAACACACAAGAACACGAGAAAGAAGATATTGCAAGAAGCAGAAGAGACTGCAAGACACCAACAATGGATTCCTGGACCTGAAGACGTGTGGAAGAAGGGGACCAAGTCCAAGAAGCACTGAAGAGTCCGGGGAGACCAGGAGCCCCTGCTAACCTGGATGAAGGTGCAAAAGAAGAACCACCAGTGAAGAACAACAGTCAGTACTGCACCCAAGAAGACAGATGTGGGTTCCTGGTTTATGTAGATGATGTCCCATGCTGGATGGATGGTTGCGGGATTCCGCTAACAAGCTTAGCACACACAAAGCTCGTGGTTAGCGGAAAATGGCGCTGCCCGGGACCAGGAGGGACCTGGTGGACTCTACCCTGGATGGGGAGTCAGGGGGGCTCTCAGCAACTCAGAGAGCCCTCAGAAGACCAGGCCCCATGCACAGGAGGCCCACAGCACGAGCTAAAGAAGGTGCAAAAGGAGGCCCAGGCAGCACTACAAAAAGGGATCCCACGCTGCTGGAGAACCACTCAGGAGTGCTGGGGGCTGGAGCTGCACGGTGAATGAAGAACTTCGTGGAAGGATGCCAACAAGCCTTGACAACTGCAAAACACATGTTGCACGGGCATACTGTCTTGTGTGGGGAGGCAAGCTCTTACCTCCAGCAAAGTTGGACAGTAGGACGTCAGGACCGTCTGGTCCACTTCAGTCCACCACCCCTGATGCTAGATCCACGTTCTTCGTCAGGACAGGGGACCAAAGTCACCAGTCGTCGCTCCAGAGGGGTGACTGCTGAAGCAGGGGAGTGACTCCTTCACTCCAAGGGAGATTCCTTTGTTCTTCTGGTGCAGGCTAAAGACAGGCTGTCTTCTGAGGTTGCACGACCTGGAAACAGTTGCAGTTGCTGGCAAGAGCTGAAGATACAATGTTGCAGAAGTCACCTTTGCTCCTTTGTTGTAGTTTGTACAGTTCCTGTAGGGTCCAGATGCAGTTTCATCCGTAGAAGGAGAAGTAAAGGATGCAGAGGATTCTTGCTGGAGTCTTCCAATCCAAATCTGAGAAAACACCAAGAGGAGAGACCCTAAATAGCCCTGAAAGGGGGATTGGTCGGCTACAAAGGTAAGCATCTTCAAGGGAGGGCTCTGACGTTACCTGCTGGCACTGGACACTCAGATGCTCCCAGAGTGCCCCACCACCTTGGAATCCAAGATGGCAAAACCCAGTGACACTCTGGAGGAGCTCTGAGCACCACCCCTGAGGTGGTGATGGACAGGGGAGTGGTCACTCTCCTTTCCTTTGTCTAGTTTCATGCCAGAGCAGGGATTGGGGGTCCCTGAACCGGTGTTGACTGGATTATGCAAGGAGGGCACAATCTGCATTTCCAGAGGCTCTGGGAGGCTACCCCTCCCATGCCTGTAACACCTATTTCCAAAGGGAGATGGTGTAACATCTCTCTCCCAAAGAAAATCCTTTGTTCTGCCTTCCTGGGCTTGAGCTGCTCAAGCAACAGGAGGGTGGAAAACTGTCTGTGAGGTGGCAGCAGATGGGGCTGCCTGGAAAACCTCAGAAGGCTGGTAGGGCAGCACTGGGGGTCCACTGTGGAGCCCCCAGAGTATATGGAATTGTACAACCAATACTAGAATATGTATTGGAGTACAATTCCCATCTGTTAGACACCTTACATGGCCATTTTCGGCGTAACCATTGTGAATTGAACATAGGTATTAACCTATGTTCAGTGTGTAGGAAAGAACCATCTTGCCTGGCATGTTACCCCCATTTTTACTTGTATGTATGTTTGTTTTTGCCTGTGTCAATGGGATCCTGCTAGCCAGCCAAATTTGCTTGATTTCCTTCGTGAAAGGCATGCATACGTCATGCCCTTTCCCGTGTTTAGCCTTCCACGAGAGCACCGGTAAACTACGGAAAACATATGAGGCAGTTTTCTGCATGGCTTCTGGACTACTATCTTTTTCATTCCTGTGCAGCGCGGTCTTGTTGGGCAGTACTCAAGCGCATAACATCGAACCAGTTACATGGATAATTGCCCTTTTGTTGGTTACATGGATAATTGCATTTTTGCCAATACATTTGAATGCAAGTAAACTTCTGTTTTCTTTTGTGTTTCTCCTTGAGACTCATGGCGGCCATCGGCTAGTTATGTGAAACTGTTTTACTTTATATTTTCAGTTTATGTGGCAAGAAAAGTCCTGTTACGGGTTTACATTGCTAACAACTCTAACTCGAGCAAAGTACCATCTTGCCTGGCATGTTACCTCCATTTTTCACATGTATGTAAGTTTGTTTTTGCCTGTCTCACTGGGATCCTGCTAGCCAGGACCCCAGTGCTCATAGTTGGTGCCCTGTATGTGTTCACTGTGTGGTGCCTAACTATATCACTGAGGCTGTGCTAACCAGAACCTCAGTGTTTATGCTCTCTCTGCTTTTAAAATTGTCACTGCAGGCTAGTGACTAATGGTACCAATTCTGTTTGGCACACTGGAACACCCTTATAATTCCCTAGTATATGGTACCTAGGTACCAAGGGTATTGGGGTTCAAGGAGATCCCTATGGGCTGCAACATTTCTTTTGCCACCCATAGGGAGCTCAGGCAATTCTTACACAGGACTGCCACTGCAGCCTGAGTGAAATAACGTCCATGTTATTTCACAGCCATTTTACACTGCACTTAAGTAATTTATAAGTCACCTATATGTCTAACCCTCACTTAGTGACGGTTAGGTACAAAGTTACTAAGTGTGAGGGCACCCTGGCACTAGCCAAGGTGCCCCCACATTGTTCAGGGCAAATTCCCCAGACTTTGAGAGTGTGGGGACACCATTACACGTGTGAACTACATATAGGTCAATACCTATGTGTAGCTTCACAATGGTAACTCCAAACATGGCCATGTAACATGTCTAGGATCATGGAATTGTCACCCCAATACCATTCTAGTATTGGGGGGACAATCCTATGCATCCCCGGGGCTCCAGCATGGAACCCGGGTACTGCCAAACTAGCTCTCTGGGGTTTTCTCTGCAGCTACCGCTGCTGCCAACCCTCAGACAGGTTTCTGCCCCCCTGAGGCCTGGGCAGCCCGGTCCCAGGAAGGCAGAACAAAGGATTTACTCTGAGAGAGGGTGTTACACGATCTCCCTTTAGAAATAGGTGTTAAGGGCCTGAGAGAAGTAGCCTCTCCTGGCCTCTGGAAATGCTTTGAAGGGCACAGATGGTGCCCTCCTTGCATAAACCAGTCTACACCGGTTCAGGGAACCCCCAGCCCCTGCTCTGGTGTGAAACTGGACGAAGGAAAGGGGAGTGACCACTCCCCTGTCCATCACCACTCCAGGGTGGTGCCCCAAGCTCCTCCAGTGTGTCCCAGACCTCTGCCAGCTTGAATGCAGAGGTGTAAGGGCACAATGGAGACCTCTGAGTGGCCAGTGCCAGCAGGTGACATCAGAGACCCCTCCTGATATGCTCTTACCTGGTTAGGTAGCCAATCCTCCTCTAAGGGCTATTTAGGGTCTCTCCTGTGGGTTTCGCTTCAAATAACGAATGCAAGAGCTCACCAGAGTTCCTCTGCTCTTCTCTCTTCGACTTCTGCCAAGGATCGACCGCTGACTGCTCCAGGATGCCTGCAAAACCGCAACAAATTAGCAAGAAGACTACCAGCATCATTGTAGCGCCTCATCCTGCCGGCTTTCTCAACTGTTTCCTGGTGGTGCATACTCTGAGGGCTGTCTGCCTTCACCCTGCACTGGAAGCCAAGGAGAAATCTCCTGTGGGTCGACGGAATCTTCCCCTGCTAACGCAGGCACCAAACTTCTGCATCACTGGTCCTCTGGGTCCCCTCTCATCTTGACGAGCGTGGTCCCTGGAACACAGGAGCTAGATCCAAGTGACCCCGACAGTCCAGTAGTCCTTCTGTCCAAATTTGGTGGAGGTAAGTCCTTGCCTCCCCACGCCAGACAGTAATCCTGTGTACTGCGTGATCTGCAGCTGCTCGGGCTTCTGTGCACTTTTGCAAGACTTCCTTTGTGCACAGTACAGCCCAGGTCCCCAGAACTTTGTCCTGCATTGCCCAACTCTCTGAGTTGACCTCCGACTTCGTGGGACCCTCTTTTGTTGTGCTGAGATGACTGCCGTGCTGAGATCTTCTGAATGCCTGTTCAGGTGCTTCTGTGGGTGCTGCCTGATTCTGCTTGGGCTCTCTCTGTTGCTGAGTGCCCCCTCTGTCTCCTCCTCCAATGGGCGACCTCCTGGACCTGGCAGCACCCAGAATCCTCATGCATTACTCTTGCAGCTAGCAAGGCTTATTTGCGGTCTTTCTGCGTGGAAACAACTCTGCATCCTCCAGCACACCGTGAGACATCGTGTGACCAAAGGAGAAGTTCCTGGCACCTTTCGTTGTTGCAGAATCTTCAGCTTCTTCTACCCGGAGACAGCCCTTTTGCATCCGGGGTTTAGTGGGCTCCTGCCCTCCCTGGACACTTGCGTGACTCTTGGACTTGGTCCCCTTCCTTTGCAGGTCCTTAGGTCCAGGAATCCGTCTTCAGTGCTTTGCAGTCAGTTGTTGTCTCTCCAGAATCAACCTATCTCGACTTGACTGTCTTTCTGGGGTAGTAGGGTAACTTTACTCCTACTTTTCAGGGTCATGGGGTAGGGTATCTTGGACACCCTCAGTGTTTTCTTACACTCCCAGCAACCCTGTACACACTACACTAGGCATGGGGTCCATTCGTGGTTCACATTCCACTTTTGGAGTATATGGTTTGTGTTGCCCCAAGGCCTATTTTCTCCTATTGCATTCTTTTGTGTTCTACAGTGTTTGCACTACTTTTCTAAGTGTTTTACCTACCTGATTTTGGTTTGGGTGTGCATTTTGTGTATTTTACATCCCTCCTAAGGGAGTACATCCTCTGAGATACTTTTGGCATATTGTCAATAAAATAAAGTATCTTTATTTTTAGTAACTCTGAGTATTGTGTTTTCTTGTGATATAATGCTATATGATATAAATGGTATAGTAGGAGCTTTGCATGTCTCCTAGTTCAGCCTAAACTGCTCTGCTATAGCTACCTCTATTAGCCTAAGCTGCTAGAACACTACTAATCTACTAATAAGGGATAACTGGACCTGGCACAAGGTGTAAGTACCACCAGGTACCCACTATAAGCCAGGCCAGCCTCCTACACAGTGCACATGTGAAATGGCGTCCCGGCACTCACGAAGTCTGGGAAAATGGTCCTGGAGGTTTTAGGGGCACCTCTGCTAGTGCAGGGATACCCCCACACAGAGGTACTCTGCAACCTGCCCTCAGGGCTGAGGGGCCTGCTACATGGGTGACTTATAAGTGATCTGGTGTAGTGTACTTGGCATGCACCCTTTCACACAGGCTGCAATGGCAGTCCTGTAGAAGCCTCTGCATTGGCTCCCTATGGGTAGCAAAAGAAATGCTGCAGCCCATAGGGATCCCCTGGAACCCCAATGCCCTGGGTATCTAGGTACCATATACTAGGGATATAGGGGGCACCAGTATGCCAATTGTGGGTGAAATGCTAGATTACCAGTATCCCACAACCATAATTTAAGGAAGAGAGCATAACTACTGTGATTAGGAGGATCCCAGTAGACAACACACTGACAAATAGGCTGAAAGTGGGGGTAACTGTGCTAGAACGAGGCTACTTTCCTACACCTCCGTTTACACACTCCAAGCCCTCAGTTGTGCCAGTGCCAGGAACCCCATGCACAATGTCTACCAGAGCACCTCAGTTCTTGCACTCAGTGCACTTTGCTGCCACACTACTGGGACCTCAGGCACAGCTCCATCAGTCTACCTCCGTTCACACTCGCAAAGCCATCAGCTGTGCCAGTGCCAGGAACCCCACATACACAGTTTGCCACAGTACCTCAATTCTTACAGTCAGTACACTCTGCTGCTCCAGTTTTGGGTCCTTGGGTACAGCTCCATCAGTGCACCTCAGTTCACACACTCCAAGCCCTCAGCCGTGCCAGTACCAGGTACCCTACACCAGCTGTGTGGCAGAGAACATTAGTTCTAATAGTCAGTACACTCTGCTGCTCCAGTACTGGGACTTCGAACGTAGCTCCATCAGTGCACCTCATTTCACAAACTCCAAGCCCTCAGCTACGCCTGTGCCAGGAACCCCACACAACCTGTCTACCAAAAGCACCTCAATTCTTCCAGTCAGGATACTCTGCTGCTCCAGTACTTAGACCTTGGGCACAGCTCCATCAGTTCACCTCAATTCACACACTCCAAGCCCTCAGGCATGCCAGTGCCAGGAACCCCACACATGCTGTCTGCCAGAGCACCTCATTTCTTACAGTCAGTACACTCTGCCACTCTAGTACTGGGACCTCAAACACAGCTCCATCAGTGCACCTCAGCTCAGACACTCCAAGCCCTCAGCCATGCCAGTGCCAGGAACCCCACACATGCTGTCTACCAGAGCACCTCAGTTCTTCCAGTCAGTACACTCTGTTGCTCCAGCACTAGGACCTCGGGCACAGCTCCATCAGTGCATCTCCATTCACACACTCCAAGCTATCAGCCGTGCCAGGAACCCCGCACACGCTGTCTGCCAGAGTACCTCAGTTTTTATAGTCAGTACACTCTCCTGCTCCAGTACTGGGACCTCAGGCACAGTTCCATCAGTGCACCTCAGTTCAAACACTCCAAGCCCTCAGCTGTGCGAGTACCAGGAACCATACACACACTTTGTCTGGCAGAACACCTCAGTTCTTAGAGTCACTACACTCTAGTGCTCCAGTACTGGTACCTCGAACGCAGCTCCATCATTGCACCTCAGTTCACAAACTCCAAACCCTCAGCCATGCCGGGGCCAGGAACACCATGCACGCTGTCTACCAGAGCACCTCAGTTCCTCCAGTCTATACACTCTGCTGCTCTAGTACTAGGACCTTGGACCCAGGTCCATCAGTTCATCTCAGTTCACACACTCCAAGCCCTCAGCCATGCCCATGCCAGGAACCCCACACAGGCTGTCTACCAGAGCACCTCAGCTCTTCCAGTCAGGATACTCTGCTGCCCCAGTACTGGGAGCTCAGGCACAGCTCCTTCAGTGCACCTCAGTTCAAACACTCAAAGCCCTCAGCCGTGCGAGTACCAGGAACCCCACACACGTTGTCTGGCAGAGCACCTTAGTTCTTAGAGTCAGTACACTCTGCTGCTCCAGTACTAGGACCTCAAATGCAGCTCCATCAGTGCACCTCATTTCACAAACTCCAAGCCCTCAACTACGCCCGTGCCGGAAACCCCACACACCCTATCTACGAAAGCACCTCAGTTCTTTCAGTCAGTACACTCTGCTGCTCCAGCACTAGGATCTCGGGCTCAGCTCCATCAGTGCATCTCCATTCACACACTCCAAGCCCTCAGCTGTGTCAGTGCCAGGAACCCCACACACACTGTCTGCCAGAGTACCTCAGCTTTTATAGTCAGTACACTCTGCTGTTCCAGTACTGGGACTTCAGGCACAGGTCCATCAGTGCACCTCAATTCAAACACTCAAAGCCCTCAGCCGGGCGAGTACCAGGAACCCCACACACGTTGTCCGGCAGAGCATCTCATTTCTTAGAGTCAGTACACTCTGCTGCTCCAGTACTGGGACCTCAAACAAAGCTCCATCATTGCACCTCAGTTCACAAACTCCAAGCCCTCAGCCATGCCCGTGTCTACCAGAGCACCACAGTTCTTCCAGTCTGTACACTCTGCTGCTCCAGGACTGGGACCTTGGGCGCAGCTCCATCTGTTCACCTCAGTTCACACACTCCAAGCCCTCAGCCATGTAAGAAGTTGATCATACCTGCTAAGCAGCGCTTGTCATAAAATACATTGTGCATTTGACAAATAAAATGAGTATCCCCAGATGACACTTTTTTTAAAAACATACCTGAGGCCTCATGGCCAGTGCAGCTTTGGAACATATGCTGAAAATCGTTGGTTCTTGCAGTTTCCACACATTTCATGGTGGGATGGAGTTAAAGGAATGGCTTATGCCAGGGGCCACCAACTATGTCTTTTTCACACATTACAGGGTGGGTTAATGTTAATGACAAGAGTTAGTCTGGGACTTTAGGAGTCCTGATAGTCACCAGCTTTGTCACTTCCTGTGCATTGTATGATGGAGGGTGATGTAATGTCAGGGGCATTATTTCCTGGTCAAGCCCAAAAGAAACTGTCACTTCTAGAGTGGGACTTCAGGGTCAGGAGCCATGGGTAATGGCAGTGTGACCTTTGGGTCAGGGGTCATGGGAGATGTTGCTTCTCAATCACATGGGCTGGAAGTTACATCACTACTGGAGTGGGCAGCATGGTGCACGGGGCGATATAATTTTTGGCTCATGGGCGATTGATAACTTCATTTCTGGGGCAGAACTATAGGGTCCAGATTCTCAGGTGACATCACTTCCTGGCCATATGGGGCAGAATTTTTGTCACTAGAAGGCGGGACTTAGAGGTCAAAGCAATGCATCACATTATTCAAACCACACCTACTTTTGAGTTTGATATAAGGTATTTTACTTTAAAACTAACATGTAAGTAAGAATGTATGAGATGAACATGTGGTGTGAAAAACAACAAATCTTCTTTGACAATATAGCAGTAGTCAATATCCTGGAATGGATGTTTTTGTAGGTCAATACACATTGTTCACAGTAGTAGAACATCACTTTGGCACATGCGTATGGAATAATTTTCTGTAAAGTTCACAATTTTGGCAATCATTTGAGATCATTTCTTGGAAGAAGGACTCCACCAACCCACTGGGGATGAGTGGGCTTGCTATCTGCTTATTTATGACTGATATTTGGTTGTTTACAGAGCTGCTTTTTGTTCCCAGTTAAGCTCTGTGTTGATATGGCACCACACCAGAAGCTCACTTTAACTTGTTGGTATATTCTTTATACAAATACCTGGACCAGAATTAAAATAGGAGATGGGTCTTACCTTTCCAGGAAGATTCCTACAAACCAGGACCTCTAACAAGGGTGTGTGTTGGCTCCAGCGTTTTCCAACCTTTCCTTATCTAACCTGACAAAGCTACTTAATACGACCAAGAGCCACACCCCACGCTTAAGCCCCTTTACCTTAAACCACCTTCTGCATGCAGGTGATGTTTTCTTCTGGCGCTCTACAAACATCCGCCTACAGCGACAGGAATAAGTCAACAGTTCGGTCCATCACATGACGCACAAAGAAGGGAATGTGTTTCCTGAACGAGCACCCACTGGAATACCTGGGAGTCTGACAGATAAAGAAGGTAGATGTTCTTATTTGTTTCTTGAGAAAAATTCAGATATGGCCTCATTCATAAAGAATGGCATTTGCGACAGTTCCCCCCTTAATGAACTGTAAAACTGAAACCACCCTGATGAAGGTGGCCCCTCAATGAGAATGACACTGAAACGCGTGTAGGCACTGTGTTCCAAAATCTTGTCCAACTAATCTTTTTTTATATCATGATTGCAAACGAAGAATTAATTAATTGTTGTCTGGAATAGTTGATTTTGTATACTCTATATATAGGACTTGATTGTTACCCCTATAGTAAACCGTAGAAGGGTTTTGTATTAGTCTATGGACTTTTTTATTGTATTGATTTTATAGTATGAAGTTTGAGTCTAGATGTGTGAGGGTGTGAATGAGGTATTGTTGAGATTAGAATTAGTTGATTTGTCTTAGGTGGGGTTGGGAACACTGTTTATCCGTAGTGTTTTATATTTTGGTTTGTGTTAATTTTTTTCTAATATGTTTATTAATAGAAATTACAATAAAGAAGAAGAAATATTTAAAAAAGATTGGAAATTAAGATATGTTTGTTATTTGAAACTGCAATCATATATGTGAAAATGGATAAAGAAAAAGGTAAACTTAGATTGTTATTAAATGTATTACAAATAGAATGAAGAAGAGCATCGTACATACATAAGAAACTGAAGCATTGGGATTCGCGAGACAACTATTTGATATATTAACAAAGAAAAAATCCTTTAGTATTTGCTCTATATGCAAACAAATATAGAAAGAAAAAGTAGTAGTTATATACAGATTTTCAAAAGCAAAATGTCTTCTGTCAGTCAGCTACGGGAGTGAGGTGCTTCTAGGCTTAGATACAGCCACCACGGATGGGTTACTTACGAAGGCTCTCAGAAGAGTTTTCAAGATTCCAAAATATGCTTCCCCAGCACAGAATTACCATGAATCTGGCCAGACATGACAAACGATTGTGAGGCGGAGTGCTTTTATCAACTGCTGTTATAGGCTGTGGTGCATCTGCGACAACTCATTCAAAAATACTCTGATCTGTGATAACCACCCCCTCAATGTTGTCATTCAAATGTTTGTCTGATAGTTCCATGGTACCACTCCAGGGCATGTGTTATGGGACCAGTCACTACCATACCAGACTTTCAAAAGGGCTCTAAATGCAAGAGTACAGAAAAAATCTGTGATTGAGGATAAATTAGGCCTGACAAAGAGATCCCATGCGTGGATGTTAGCCGACAACTGCAAGCAGCTCAAACCAGCTTTTCAGCCAAACATACGCAGCTCACATGAAGCAGAAATGTTTCCTCCTCCTCCTTGGTGTGATTCCCTCCCTGGTGGAACAATCATCATGGAAAGCAGAAGAGGGATCTGCCTGTCACCAATGTGTGGCAGTGAAAGAGGATCTACTCCACTTACTAAGTGTCCAGATGTAATGGATCTATGAAGAACTCTGTTGAGGACAGGATGTTATGCAAGAGGGATAAGAACCTGCAGCTAGGCCACAGCCCTGACGACCCCAGCTTGAATTGCACATTCATTAGATTTCGTGATGGTTTCCTACAAGTACTGGCAATGGGGTCTGGAGCTGAGCGCCTTGAATGAGGAGTTATGTTAAAGCACTTAGGCAGCCTTGCTCCCTATAGCCCCTGCAGTCTACAATCTTCGTACCTTTGCTTTTAACTTGGCAAGGGACCCGGATTCATAAACAGTTTATCTAGTTCATAGATGCAACTGGAGGATGTCTGAGCTCAGTGGAGCCTCTCATTATCCTAATTATATGTTTATTGGTATTTACGATCCTTGTGGTATGGTTTTAATTAATTGATGGGATGAATAAATGGAATATATCTGGGAGGCTACCTCAGCTGGAGTCCAAGCTGTGAAATACTTACCTCTGCAAGGGTCACACGTGGTAAATGACGCCTCCTGGTGTGGCGCATCACTGCAGAGTCCATCTGTTTCTCCTTTCAATGCTTGTGTTCTGCTTTGTGTTTCAGGTAGATTAGCTGATCCTCAAATACCAGGACCTGTTGTCACACATCAGGAGACCTGTTCTGTTTCTCTTCTTCTAAGTGTGGACTTGTACGGATTTAGTGAAGTGTGACAAGGTACAGTCTGTGGGAAGCACTGGAGTGCTGTGGTTGTTGCTGTGTAATACATTTACATTAACTGTGACAGTCATCCTGCGATATGGTTGCAACAAAAGTGACAAAAAATGTATAGTAATAAGGTTATTCACACCACCATCAGCACATTGCTTTCCAATTATTTGCACTTGGAACATTTATATCAGCATCTCACACACACAGTCTCTCTCTCTCTCTCTTTCATCGTCTGAGCTGAGAGGTATGCATGCAAGCACATGCACACCCCCACACACAAACACATACACGCATGCACGCACAAACACACCCAAACACACAAACTCACACACACACAAAACACATACACACGTACACACAAATACACACACAAACACACACTTATATACAGCTCCACACACAAATACACACACACACATACACACATGCACGCACAAACACACCCCCACACACACACACGCACACGCACAACACATACACACGTACACACAAATACACACACACACACATATCTACACCTCCACACACAAATACACACAAACACACACGCACACTTAAAAGCACACACCCACACACACGTACACACAAATACACACTCACAAGCACACACACATACACACTTAAACACACGTACACACAAATACACACATATACACACCCACTCACACAAATACACACAGACACACACACACACACTCACAAGCACACACACACAAATACACAAACACACACACATGCTCACACACTAACACAGACACACAACACATACACATGTACACACAAATACACACACAAACACACACATATACACACACAAACACACACATATAAACACCTCCACACACAAATACACACAAACACACATGCACACTCACAAGCACACACGCACACATACACACGTACACACAAATTCACACACAAGCACACACATATACACACCCACTCACACAAATACACACAAACACACACGCACACTCACAAGCACGCACACACAAATACACAAACACACACACATGCACACTCACAAACACACAAATACACGCACACACGTGCTACTTGAAATTTCTATTCAAGGACTTTCCGTAGAACTACCCAGAGCACAGCAGTTGAAGGTCACCTGGTGGAGAATCCTCCAGTAAAAGTACAAGAAATGCAGACATTATCCCCCACTGAATTTTTGTGTCATTTTCAATTCGCCCCTTAGTACACTGCCATCTTAAGAGGCGTCTTTTAATAGTGTCCACCAAACTTTGCATTGTAATACTTTAAACTTGAAAGAAATATCTACAAGCCTCACATTCAGATCACTTCATACATGGCTTTGCTGGTATTTTTCCTTCTCTGTTCTCCATTTATATGATGCATCGCGCAGACCTAGTTGTCTCTTCCAAATACTTGTTCCGTGCAGTAACTGCCTTCAGGGAATTTCCTAGATACTAGTGTGTGTGTTGCTGTCTCGCTTGGGAGGGAATTCGGAAAATGCCACAAACAACAGGAGACCTTCCTTCCTTCTGAATTATTGGATAACTATCCAAAGCTAAGCATCTTGGGCCCGAGTCACTCAAATAAAGCTACACATACTGACAGAGATTTCCATTTCCACCGGAACACGGTCTACACTTAGCAGCGATATTTACAGAAGTAAGCTTGCACTGTGTGCTGTAGGTGTACTTTTGGGATTATCTGTTGTCTTTTCAAAGAGGCTCTCAATCCACTTGTACAGGGTTCTTCATAGTGAAAAACGGACGCCTTCTGCGCAAATACACCATATCTCTGTGGAGGAAGCATGTTTTCCTATGGGGAAAGCTCTTCAGCCCTAGACCCCTGGGAAGATCCATTCCCCTTCCCATCCAGGAAGTCGACTTATTCAAGACTTTGGATGGGGTCAATCTCCTACCATCCTACCATTTCCAGGGTGGAAAGAAGTCAGAAAGCGGCTTGAGAATCTCACTTCCCACCCATTGGGTGGGATTTGCTATTGTGGGTTGCTCCACACTCTCAGAGGAGAAATATGCAGAAGCACAAATATTTATATCTACCAGCAATCCCTTTGTGAACCCTGGAAGAAACATTTGGGTCAGCTAATTTACATACTAGCAAGATCAAAGTCTATCCTAAAATTGTCAGACAAATTCTTGAGGACTTCCACTATGCCTCAGCTATTATACACCTTGGTCGCACACACTATGCAGTTTCTTTTAGGACTCCTATACTCAGGAGCTTGCATAACTATATGGAAATCAAAACTACATGGACATTAAGGGCTAAATTTATGAAAAGTAGCGCTGCATCCAACGCAGCTCCACTTTTCTTGGACCCCCACAATTCCACCATGTGTGCGCTGTATTTAAGATATGGCGCACCATGGTGGTAGTTAGAACAATAGCGTCAAACGTTTTCAGGCTAGTTTAGCAAATTGCAAGGAGGCCCACTGAGTTAAACGGGTGCGTCATTTTAACGCCTGCTCTGAGCGGGTGCACATTGTTTGGCCCAAAAATTTGATATGGAATTCTTTCCAAAACATTGCCATCAGGTAGAATATGCACAGTGATCTGACCAGCATGATAACTGCATGATGGCGGTGGAGAATACTATGGAAGATAGTGCCCGTCCACCATCCTCCAGATGATAATCAGAGTTTTGATCCACAAAGGGAAGGATAAACTAGCTCCAAATTTTCACATATATGACCTTGGTAGTCAGATGTACTCAGGACAACCCTGCAGCAGGTCATCAGTCATCCTGACCACTACACGCTATCTTCAGATATCAGCGTTTCTAGGCAGAAATGGAAGAAGGACAACTTCTTTCCTAGTTCAGCATCATCTTTCGCAAATGCAATTTCTTGGAAAGGAATGGAAAACTGAATTGATGAAGGTTCTTGTGATGGTGCTGAAGAGGCAGTTGATGTTAAAGCAGGTTCAGCTGTTGAAGTTTTTGATTTCAACATCAGGATTGGTTGGGTTTACTAGGTATAAAGCTAAGGCTCAGCTGTATGTCTAATTGGGAAGACTATAATGCCTTGGCTTATCTCTTCCGAGAGTAATAGCCGAATAGGAAGAGGACGCCTTTGCCTAATCTGAAGGCACTTTGGCACCAGTGGTGGGCTGCTAAAGGGAATCGGACCCATGATACTGCTTGAGGTGCTCAATTGCCGCCTTCCTATTTTCCTTAGCTCTAGGCAAAAGTGGCAGAATTACAGTGCAAGTTCCTTCTACTCAAAGAAACTGCACACGTGGTTAAATGATGGCCCAAAGAGTACTTCTAAGGAATACTTTATTTGGCTAGTTTTCCCACTTGTGGGATGCACCCGCCAGCAGCTTTGCCTTCAATAGGGGGCGTCAGAAGAAGTCTTTGTGTTCACAAGTTTTACTTTTGAATACTGGAGACTGCACAACAGATTCATATGTAAATCAACTAAATCATTTCATATCTCCGCCATTCCAGGATCTAGAAGTAAGGTACATACACTTATATGCAAAGGGAAGTTTATTTTTTTTATTACTCATTCTCAATTCCTTTTTATCTTGTGTTTTTGTATTTTTTAATGTTACCACGTCTCACTTCGACACCTAACTATATTGTTACTTTAACTGTTGTTTTTTAGTGAAAAAATATATCTAATTTATATATAATTATTGATCTTAAAAACAAAATAACATTACAATTAATTAACTTGTCCTACCCCTTCCCCTCACCCACTAAACAAGGAGAGACATGTTACTTACACTGTGTACAAATAAATATAAATCTTTGCATAACATTGGATCTCTTAAACAGCATATCCAGTTGGAGGGAATTGTCGGCAGTGAGTGAGCCCTACACCATTTCCAAACACATCTGTTGGTATGCAATGTGTTGATTTGCTCTGACAACACAGTGACTGCTGCCTACATCAGTCATCAGGGCAGTACTCACAGTCAGTCACTCAATCAAGTGGCATGTTCAATTCCTCATTGGGCAGGGAGTCTTCTTCAATCAATCCATGCTCAACATATTAGGGGGTGGACAATGTTGTGGTGGACTCTTTGATTCGGAGGTTTCCATCATCCCTAAACCTAAGACTCTGCCCTCGGGTGTTTTGCTGGATTTGCAGGTGGTTTAGAAGTCCACAGCTGGATCTGTTTACTTACAGGACAAACTCACTCCTGCCCCTGTTCTGTTCCAGGAGCCCAGAAGAGAGGGCTTGGGGAGTGGACTCCTTGTTGATCCAGTGGCCTCAGGGGCTTCTCTATGGGTTCCCCCCCTTTCATCCCATACAACCCTTTCTAATGAAGGTTTAGCTGGACAGGGCACGAGTGGTAGCAGTGCTCCCCTTTTAGCCTTGGAGGTCCTGGTTCCCTTTGATTCTGTTGAATGTTTCCTCTCGCTTGAAGTTCCTGGGGCCACGCCTGCCTGTTCCCTTAACACTTGTGGTCTGGCTGTTGAATGGAGGACTTTGCTGAGTCAAGGACTGCCCGATCATGGTCTTCCAGTAAGATTCACGTAGGAAGTCTACACTATCCTCTTATGCTAAGCATTGGACTAATTACATTTTTTGGTGTTCTCTTCATGATCTTTCTTCTGTTACCTGCCGGGTTTATGCTATCTTATAATTTTTTATGGATGGGGTTGAGAAGGCTTACACACTATCCACCCTGAAAGGTCAATGGACTGGTATCCGGGCATTTCTTGACCTTGTCTCTATGTCTGCATCTTCTAAATCTTTGGTATCCAGGCTGTTTCACTGTTTCTTCCTCTCAGCACCTTTGGTGACATTTTCTGTACATTCCTGAGAGCTATCTTCATGCTCTTCAGTCTGCACCTTTTAAGCCGCTGTTCTCTGTGGATCTCAAATTTTTTTTGTTTAAGGTTGCATTTCTGTTAGCTGTGACTTCTGCTAGACGGTTGTAGGAATTATCTGTTCTGGGTTGTTCCCCTCCATTTCTGCGTTTTTCGTATCCAAGGTTACTTTCTTAGGTGGCTCCCTGATTCCATTCTTCCCACAAACCTATCCCACCTTGTCACTGACATTCTCCTTCTTCTCCTGAGGAGCAATTGTTGTTCACACTGGATGTTAAGCGTGTCTTATCTGAATATGTTGCCAGAATTGCACAGTTTAGCACATCTGATAGGCTTTTTGTGTCTTCTGGTGTTGCAGGTCGTGGGAAGGCGGCCTATAAATTGACTCTCATTCACTGGATTAAGGACACGATTTCCATGGCTTATGGAGGTGCTGGATTGCCATGCCCACTGGCTGTCTGGGCTCATTCCACTAGGAGGTCTCTCTGCCTCTTGGGCTACTTTTGAATGTGTTCCCTTGGAAGAAATTTCCAACGTTGGGACCTGGGCTTCTGCAACCACTTTTATCAGACATTATCAACCTACGCACTTGAATTTTGGTAAAGGTGTCCTGCAAGCAGTGGATGGAGATGCCACTGTGTGACCTGCTTGTTGTTGCTTTTAAATCACTGCATTTCAATCTGGCTGCATTGTGTGGTGTTTCTAGTGTTGGGTTTGGTATCCACAAAGGCCTTTCTGGGTGTAGGAGGCTGGCCTGGCTTATAGTGGGTACCAAGGGTACCTACACTCTGTGCGAGGTCCAGTCATCCCTTATTAGTGTAGAAGAGGTGTTTTTAGCAGCTTAGGCTGATAGAAGGGAGCTATGGAAGAGCAGCTAAGGCTGAATTAGGAGACATGTAAAGCTCCTACTATACCACTGGTGTCATATGCACAATATCATAAGAAAACACAATACAGAGATATGCTAAAAATAAAGGTACTTTATTTTTATGACAATATAACAAAAGTATCTCAGTGAGTACCCTCAGTATGAGGATAAGTTATATACACAAGATATATGTACGCAAACCAAAATTATGCAGGTAATAGCAAAAGGAAGTAATGCAAGCAATGTAAAGTTACAGTATATTGCAATAGGAGCACATAGGTATAGGGGCAACACAAACCATATACTCCAAAAGTGGAATGCGAACCACAAATGGACCCCAAACCTATGTGAGCTTGTAGAGGGTCGCTGGGACTGTAAGAAAACAGTGAGGGTTAGAAAAATAGCCCACCCCAAGACCCTGAAAGGTAGGTGTAAAGTGCACCTACTACCCCCAGAGAGCACAGAAGTCGTGATATGGGGTTTCTGCAAGAGGAACAACACCAGCAATGCAACAACAGTGGATTTCCAGACCTGAGTACCTGTAAGAGAAGGGGACCAAGTCCAAGAGTCGCGACAGTGTCGAGAGTGGGCAGGAGCCCAGGAAATGCCAGCTGAGGGTGCAAGGAAGTTGCCACCTGTTGGAAGAAACTTGGTGTTCTGCAAGAACGAAGAGGACTAGGAACTTCCCCTTTGGAGGATGGATGTCCCACGTCGGGAAGAAGCTTGCAGAGGTGGACCCACGCAGAAAGACAGCAAACAAGCCTTGCTAGCTGCAAGGGTCCCGGTAAAGGTTTTTGGGTGCTGCTGTGGCCCAGGAGGGATCAGGATGTCGCCACTTGGAAGAGGAGACAGAGGGGGTGCCCAGCAACGTAGGGAGCCCTCACAGAAGCAGGCAGCACCCGCAGAAGATCATGAACATGCACTGGAATAGGAGTGAACTGGAGTCCATCCGAAGTCACAAAAGGGAGTCCCACAACGCCGGAGGACAACTCAGAAGGTTGTGCACTGCAGGAAGGATTGTCAAGGACCCAGGCTTGGCTGTGCGCAAAGGAAATCCTGGAAGAGTGCACAGGAGCCGGAGCAGCTGCAAATCACGCGGTACCCAGCAATGCAGTCTAGCGTGGGGAGGCAACGACTTACCTCCACCAGACTTCGACTGAAGAGTCAATGGACTGTGGGAGCCACTTGGACAGGGTTGCTGAGTTCCAGAGACCACGCTCGTCGTGCTGAGAGGGGACCCAGAGGACCGGTGATGCAGTCTTTTGTTGCCTGCGGTTGCAGGGGGAAGATTCCATCGACCCACGGGAGATTTCTTCAGAGCTCCTGGTGCAGAGAGGAGGCAGGCTACCCCCAAAGCATGCACCACCTGGAAGCAGTCGAGAAAGCTGGCATGATGAAGCGATACAAGGTTACTAGTAGTCATCTTGCTACTTTGTTGCGGTTTTGCAGGCGTCCTGAGCAGTCAGCGGTCGATCCTTTGGCAGAAGATGAAGAGGGAGATGCAGAGGAACTCTGATGAGCTCTTGCATTCGTTATCTGGTGAGATCCCCAAAGCAGAGACCCTAAATAGCCAGAAAAGGAGGTTTGGCTACCTAGGAAGGAGGATTGGCTACTAAGAGAGGCAGAAGGAGTCTCTGACGTCACCTGCTGGCACTGGCCACTCAGAGCAGTCCAGTGTGCCAGCAACACCTCTGAATCCAAGATGGCAGAGGTCTGGGGCACACTGGAGGAGCTCTGGGCACCTCCCCTGGGAGGTGCAGGTCAGGGGAGTGGTCACTCCCCTTCCCTTTGTCCAGTTTCACACCAGAGCAGGGCTGGGGGATCCCTGAACTGGTGTAGACTGGCTTATGCAAAGATGGGCAGCATCTGTGCCCATCAAAGCATTTCCAAAGGCTGGGGGAGGCTACTCCTCCCCAGCCTTTCTCACCTGTTCCAAAGGGAGAGGGTGTAACACCCTCTCTCTGAGGAAGTCCTTTGTTCTGCCTTCCTGGGCCAGGGCTGCCTGGACCCCAGGGGGGCAGAAACCTGTCTGAGGTGTTGGCAGCAGCAGCAGCTGCAGTGAAACCCCGGAAAGGCAGTTTGGCGGTACCCGGTTCTGTGCTAGAGTCCCGGGGGATCATGGAATTGTCTCCCCAATACCAGAATGGTATTGGGGTGACAATTCCATGATCTTAGACATGTTACATGGCCATGTTCGGAGTTACCATTGTGACGCTACACATAGGTGTTGCCCTATGTGTAGGGCACGCGTGTAATGGTGTCCCCGCACACACAAAGTCCAGGGAAATTGCCCTGAACAATGTGGGGGCACCTTGGCTAGTACCAGGGTGCCCACACACTAAGTAACTTGGCACCCAACCTTCACCAGGTGAAGGTTAGACATATAGGTGACTTATAAGTTACTTATGTGCAGTGTAAAATGGCTGTGAAATAATGTGGCCATTATTTCACTCAGGCTGTAGTGGCAGGCCTGTGTAAGAATTGTCAGAGCTCCCTATGGGTGGCAAAAGAAATGCTGCAGCCCATAGAGATCTCCTGGAACCCCAATACCCTGGGTACCTCAGTACCATATACTAGGGTATTACATGGGTGTACCAGTATGCCAATGTGACTTGGTAAATTTAGTCACTAGCCTGTTAGTGACAAATTTAGAAGTAAAGAGAGAGCATAACCACTGAGGTTCTGGTTAGCAGAGCCTCAGTGAGACAGTTAGGCATCACACAGGGAACACATACAGGGCACATACTTATGAGCGCTGGGGCCCTGCCTGGCAGGGTCCCAGTGACACATGGACTAAAACAACATACATATAGTGAAATATGGGGGTAACATGCCAGGCAAGATGGTACTTTCCTTAACAACCCCCCCAAACTAAGGACAATAAGACTAGCCATGACCTGATGAGTCTTCATTGTCTAAGTGGAAATATCTGGAGAGTCCATCTGCATTGGAGTGGGTACTTCCAGGTCTATGTTCCACTGTATAGTCCATCTCCTGTAGAGATATGGACCACCTCAACAATTTAGGGTTTTCACTTTCCATTTGTTTTAGCCAAAGTAGAGGTTTGTGGTCTGTCTGAACAATAAAGTGCGTGCCAAACAGGTATGACCTCAACTTCTTCAGTGCCCAGACCACAGCAAAGGCCTCCCTCTCTATGGCAGACCAACTCTTTTCTCTAGGGGTCAACCTTCTGCTGATAAAAGCAACTGGTTGATCCTGGCCCTCAGAGTTCAGTTGTGATAAGACTGCCCCTACCTCTAATTCAGATGCATCAGTTTGAACAATTAATTTCTTGGAGTAACATGGACTTTTTAGGACAGGTGCAGAGCACATGGCCTGTTTGAGCTCCTCAAAAGCTTTCTGACAGGTAGCTGTCCACAATACATTTTTAGGCATCTTCTTACTAGTGAGATCATTAAGAGAGGCTGCTATGGAGCCATAGTTTTGAATGAATCTCCTGTAATACCCAGTGAGGCCTAAGAAGGCTCTCACCTGGCTCTGTGTTGTAGGGGGAACCCAATCCATGATTGTTTGGATTTTCCCCTGTAGTGGTGCAATCTGTTATCCACCTACCAGGTGTCCCAGATAAACCACCTTTCCCTGCCCTATCTGGCACTTTGAGGCCTTGATAGTGAGGCCTGCCTTTTGCAGGGCCTCCAAAACTTTCAAAGGTGGACCAGGTGCTCATCCCAGGTGGAGCTAAAGACAGCTATATCATCTAGATATGCTGCACTAAAAGCCTCCAACCCTTGCAGAACTGTGTTCACCAACTTTTTAAAAGTGGCAGGTGCATTTTTCAACCCAAAGGGCATCACTGTAAATTGGTAGTGCCCTCCTATAGTTGAAAATGCAGTTTTAGGTTTAGCATCCTCAGCCAATTTGATCTGCCAATACCCTGCAGTCAAATTAATGGTGCTTAGATACTTGGCAGATGCCAGTGTATCTATGAGCTCATCTGCCCTAGGTATAGGGTGAGCATCAGTTTTTGTTACCTGATTGAGACCTCTGTAGTCTACACAAAACCTCATCTCCCTTTTTCCATCTTTTGAGTAAGGCTTTGGTACAAGCACCACAGGACTCGCCCATGGGCTTTCAGAAGGTTCAACCACTCCCAGATCAAGCATTTTCTGAAACTCTTGTTTTATGCAGTCTCTGACATGGTCAGGCTGCCTGTAGATTTTACTTTTGACAGGCATGCTGTCTCCAGTATCAATTGTGTGTTCACACCAAGATGTGGTGCCTCGCACAATTGAAAAGAGTTCAGAAAATTGTCCAAGGAGATTTATGCAGTTGTCTTTCTGTTCTGCAGTCAGACAATCTGTCAAAACTACTCCCTCCACTAAAGCATCCTCTTCAGTGGAGGAGAAGAGATCAGGGAGAGGGTCACTCTCTTCTTCCTGTCCTTCATCTATTGCCATGAGCAGGGTGAGATCAGCCCTGTCATAGTAGGGTTTTAGGTGGTTGACATGAATCACCCTAAGGGGACTCCTGGCAGTGCCAAGGTCTACCAAATAGGTGACCTCACCCTTTTTCTCAACAATGAGATGGGGTCCACTCCATTTGTCTTGGAGTGCTCTTGGTGCCACAGGCTCCAATACCCACACCTTCTGTCCTGGTTGGTACTGAATCAGAACAGCCTTCCGATCATGCCATTGTGCCAACACCAGAGCAGTACGCGCTCTATTGGCGACAAAATTGCAAAAACCCAGCACTCTCAAAACAACATAATTTATGCATTGTGCTGCTATATTGTGGTTTAACCTTTTGCATTGCAGAGTTCAATCCTGAAAACTTATTTTTAATATGCTTACAAATACTGTTCCTTCTCAATGTATTGCTGCAGGTTTTCAGAGTGTGTTAGGGTGTGGCCCCTTTCCAGGGCCTTCCAGAGACTTTCCCTGCAACATGCCTGGGCGTGGTTCTGGGCTGGGACAAGACTCTATAAAAGAGAGCCAGCCCAACTCCCAGTGCTCAATATTCAGAGGTCCCAGTGCAGAGCAGCAGCTTCTTCCTGAGCTCCTGTCCCGGCGGCCTATTTGGATCTTACAGTCTTCTGCCCTTCATCCTTTGTTGGTGATCATTGTTCCAGGCGGTAAGACGGTGGTTGGACTGTTCCGACACCGTTATTGAGAATTTTCATATTCTTGGTTTAATTCTTAAATGAGTAACAGATTACTTGCGCGCTATCATTTCTTGACATTTATATGGTAGTTTACAAATAGGCAAGACGTGCGATTTGTTTCATAAAGGTTTGACTTTGTTATTCATTGCGTGCTACCATTTCTTGACATTGGCATGGTGGCTTAAGAATCGTCAAGACGCACAATTCGTTTTATGGTGTTTAAACATTGCTGTCCATTGCGCGCTACTATTTCTTGACATTTACATGATGTTTTACGAATTGGCAAGACGCGCAACTCGTTTCATGAGGATTTAACTTTGTTGTTCATTGCGTGCTACCATTTCTTGACATTTACATGGTGGCTTAAGAATCGGCAAAAGAAGCGCAATTCTTTTCATTGTACTTTGAACTTGTTATTTATTGTGAGCTGTTATTTCTTGACATTTGCATCGTGTTTTACGAATCGGCAAGACACGTGATTCGATTAATGATGATTTGACTTTGATATTCATTGCGTGCTACCATTTCTTGGTATTTTACATGGTGACACTCGAATCGGCAAGACGCACGATTCTCTCTTCGAGTGTATTTCATGTTGTTTATTATATGCCACTATTCTAAGATATTTATTATGTAATATTCGAGTTGACAAGCTATGTGATTTGTTTCCTGAATCCATATTGTGTTATTCATGGTGCACAATCCTTTTATGGTGTTTACTATATATATATATATATTTATATATATATATATATATATATCTGCAATTTGCGCAATTTGTGTTGAAACATTTTAAGAGTACACAGAAGGCCAGAGTTTCTAGATGCAATATTGTATGGCCCTAGTATACATTCTCAAAACAGGATTTATATGACTGGTTTAAAATGTATTCAGAATGTTTTTTCTGATTCTCATGTACAGGAAAGTACTTGAATAAGAAAGTTTTCATTTAATTCATCTTGATTCCCTTACAGGTATCCGGCCATCTTGAAACTTAGTCATTTTAAACTTAACTCTTAGATTGTTCATGTTTTCAGATTGACTAGGCTTAGAATCATAGTCTAGTATTGATTTCAGGAGATATCATTTTCATATTGTGTGTTCTAACCTTTTTCTTACTACAGGTCTCCTTCCCAGCTGTTCCCTTCCTAATCCCCTCTTCCCCACTTGAACTCTCTCAGTCTCTGTGATTTATCTATCAGAGTCTTGGAGCTGTTCAGTGGTGGACGTGTTGGGAACGTGCACAGACCCCGAGGATCTGGTGACTCTGACAGAATAGTGAGTCCACAAATTATTATCCTCCTTGCTTGTGTATGTTCTTAGCATGTCCACGCTAGACGACTTAGTCAAGGCTATCACTCAGCTCCAAGCAGAGGTGGGATCATCCAAAGAATTGACAACTAGCTTAGCAGAGAGAGTGAGTCAGCTTGCAAGATAAGGTAGAGAAGAAGGAACAAAGTCCGACAGGTGTGTCTTGGCCAGGTACTTCTTCTCAGGCTTCTGGAAGTAATCCGATTTCCCTAAATGTTCCTTCTGCAATTCCTTTAGCTCCCACAGAACGTTTCTCAGGTGACCCTTTGAAAGTGCAATTTTTCCTGGTTCAAGTGGAACTACACTTCACCTGCAGACCAAATACTTTCCCCGATGCCCAGTCCAAAGTAGCTTTCTTGTTATCATATCTGTCTGGGGATGCAACTACTTGGGCAATTCCTCTTGTGCGTAAAAATAGTCCCTTGTTGTACAACTGGAGAAATTTTGTTTGTGAATTTGAGAGAGTTTTTTATCATAGAACTGTAACACAGTCAGCAGATCGTGAATTATTAGATTTACGCAAAGGTAATCAAGACCTAGTGTCGTATTTAACCAACTTTAACCGGCTGGTTGCCGAGACATTCTGGCCTGAAGAAAAACAAGCGGTCTTGTTGTACAAGGGACTCAAAGAGGAACTAAAAAATATCTTAGCGCAAATCGACCCACAACCTACAGACTGTCAAGAATTAATAAATCTTGTCCTGAGACTTGATCATCGTTTAGCAGATTGTAAAGGAACGCGCAAAAAGATTGAAAAATATTCATGGTGCGTTCATGATGACAGAGACACAAGAACTCAGAAAGAAAGAACGTTGGAACCGATGGAAATTGGAATCATCAGAAGACCTTTGACCAAAGATGAAAAGGACCTTCGCAGAAAAAATGGTCAATGACTTTATTGTGGGCGAAAAGGTCATTTTGCCAAAGATTGTCCAATCAAACCAAAGAACAAGCAAGGTCCAGTTCAGAAGGTCGCAGCCAATGCACCAGTCGAGTTGGAAAACGAAAACACCCAAGATGCAGAGACGGGTTGCTCTTGGGTGTCACCGTGGACCCTTCACAATCTAGACATCTTAAACTGGAAATAAGAGTTCAGGTCAAGAAAAAGATCTATTTCAAAAAAGCTCTAGTCGATTCTGGGGGTACTGGGAACTTTGTTGATGTCCAATTGGTTCGTGCATGGGGGATCCCATGTATTGAGAAGAAGACCCCAGAAATCATCCAGGCAGTCAATGGAAAACTCTTGACTGGAGGTCCGGTAACTCTTCAGACTATCCCTTGTCGATGATTTGTGAAGATAAGAATCAAAGAAAGAAACATAAAGAGAAAATCATCCTTGATGTGATCCATGCTCCCCAATATGGGATTATCCTCAGGTTGCCATGGTTAACTCATCACAATCCGGAGATCAATTGGGCAGAACAAAAAGCCGCGTTCTCATCTGCACTATGTAACGAACAATGTCTTCAAAAGATTCAAGTACCAAAAATTTGCAACTCTTACATAGCTACTGCCGCAGAGAAAGAAAGTCAGCTGCCCAAACAGTATTCATCTTACAAAGATGTATTTGATGAGAAAGGAGCAGAGACTCTACCTCCTCATAGATCTTATGACTGTCAAATTGATCTAGTCCCAGGTGCGATTCTTCCCAACTGTCGTGTATATGCCCTGTCAGAACATGAAAATCAACATTTACGAAAATACCTAGATCAGTTTTTGGAGAATGGCTTCATTCGCCCCCCTAAGTCTCCTGCAGCTTCGCCTTTGTTTTTTATTCTAAAAGCTAATGGAGAACTTCAACCTTGCATCGACTATAGGGGTTTTAACAAAGTCAGCATCAAGAATAAGTATCCTTTACCCCTAATTCCGGTCTTATTGGGACAAGTAAAGAGAGCAAAAATCTACACGAAGCTTGACCTTCGAGGTGCTTATCATTTGGTCAGAATGAGAGAGGGTGACGAATGGAAAACAGCGTTCAAGATAAGATATGGCCTTTTTTAATACACCGTCATGCCTTTTGGTCTGTGTAATGCTCCAGCAGCATTTACATTTTTCTTGAATGACGTTCTTAGAGAGTACCTCGACATATTTGCCATAGTCTACATCGATGACATTTTGATCTACTCAGACAATGAAAACGAATATGTTCAACATGTCAAGAAAATTCTTGCAGCCCTTCGAAAACACCATTTATATTGCAAACTAACCAAGTGTGAGTTTCATGTTACCACAGTTGAGTTTTTAGGGGTTATTCTTACCCCTCGAGGTATGGTGTTGGCAGAAAAGAAAGTAAAAGCTGTATCTGATTGGCCCACCCCAAAGACTGTTCGTGATGTACAATGTTTCCTGGGGTTTGCAAATTTTTACCGGAGGTTCATAAATCATTTCTCCCAGACAGTGGCTCCAATCACTAAGCTACTAAGAAAGAAAGAAAAGTTTGTATGGTCCCCAGAAGCTGATCAAGCCTTCTCGACTTTGAAGGAAGCTTTCTCCACTGCCCCAGTCTTGACTCATCCTGATGCAAATCAACCTTTCAGAGTGGAAGCTGATGCTTCAGATGTAGCAATAGGAGCCGTCTTATCACAACGAAATAAAGACACTGGTCAACTTCATCCTGTAGCTTATATGTCTCGGAAGTTGAACGAAGCCGATCAGAAGTATGTCATTGCTGAAAAAGAGCTTCTGACGATTCGTGACGCCTTTAAAGAATGGAGACATCATTTGTTGGGTGCCAAATACTGTCACAGTATATAATGATCATCTTAATCTTCAATTCATGAGTTCCGCCAGACTTTTGACCCCTCGGCAATTACGCTGGATGCTTTTTTTTGCTGAATTTGATTTTGTGGTAACCTTCCGGCCTGGTAAAGATAATCGCAAGGCTGACGCCTTGTCCCATCAAGAGTCTACCACATTGCCTGCATTTCAAGCCTCCAGAGCTATCATTGCTCCTGACAAGGTTCTCTGTATCACAAAAACTGAAGATTTCTTTGAAGAAATTCGCAATTCTTTCACTGTTGAAAAATGGCAGCATGGGCCCAAGCAGATCCCAAAAGGTCAATCAAGCAAGGTTTACCCTTTCATGACGCTCGTTTGTTCGTACCCACTACCAAACTTCGCAAGATAGTGTTTCATTGGTTGCATGTTATACCTACGGCAGGTCACCCAGGTACTCCTAAAACTCTTGAACTAATCCAACGCTATTTTTGGTGGCCTACCCTAACAAAAGATATAAAAGCAATGGTAAATAACTGTGAAGTTTGTGCTCGCATTAGAACAAGTCATTCAAAACCAAAAGGGTTGTTACATCCACTTCCAACCCCAAGTCGTCCAGGGGAGCACATTTCTTTAGACCTTATTACCGGTCTCCCAGTGGTTCAACAGCATTCAGTAATTCTGGTGGTAGTAAATAGTCTCACGAAATATGGACATTTCATCGCCTGTAAAAAATTGCCCACTTCTAGTGAATTGGCAACTATTTTACTGAACAGAGTGGTTCGTTATCATGGACTGACAAAGGTTATCCTCTCCAATCGGGGGTCACAATTTTCCTCCAATTTCTGGAAGACATGGTGTAAAACACTCCAATTGACATTTGCGCTATCTACTAGTCACCATCCTCAAACAGATGGTCAAACGGAGAGACTAAATCAGACTTTGAAACAATACCTACGTGTCTGCGCTGAAAAGACACTTCATTCTTGGACATCCATGCTCTGGTTAGCTGAGTTAGCTTACAATAAGTCATTCCACACTTCTATTGGCGTTACACCCTTTTTTGGTTTATTTGGCTATCATCCTGACACCTTGCCCATCACAATTCCTCAAGAAAGTTCTCTTACTCCAGCTGTGTAAGAAACCATTCAGCATTTACATCAAACCCAGAAACTGATTCAACAGCATTTAGAAAAAGCCAAACAAAAATATAAAAGGCATTATGACAAAAAACATTGTGAGGGACCGCAATATCAACCAGGTGACAAAGTGTGGCTTTCCACAAAACATATAGACTTCAAGAAGAAGCACATGTTTCACCCCAAATTCATAGGTCCTTATACTGTCCTTCAGCAAATCAATCCGGTGACCTATAAACTACAATTGCCCAGATCCTTACGGATTCATCCAGTGTTCCACACTTCCCTCTTGAAAAAGGCAGTCCAAAAGGTCCACCCTCATCCAGCTCCTGTTCTAGTACAAGGGGAAGAAGAATACGAAGTCAAGAAAGTGTTGGATTCTAAACTGAGAGGGTGTAATCTATGGTACTTAATCTCATGGAAAGGTTATGGTCCTGAAAGTAACTCATGGGTATCCGCATCTGATGTTCATGCTCCAGTACTTGTGAGACACTTTCATTGTCTTAACCCAACCAAACCAGGCCCTAGAGCGCGTCTGGGAGAGGGGAGTACTGTCAACACCCGAGCAGTACGCGGTCTATTGGCGACAAAAATGCAAAAACCCAGCACTCTCAAAACAACGTAATTTATGCATTGTGCTGATATGTTGTGGTTTAACCTTTTGCATTGCAGAGTTCAATCCTGAAAACGTATTTTTAATATGCTTACAAATACTGTTCCTTTGCAATGTATTGCTGCAGGTTTTCAGAGTGTGTTAGGGTGTGGCCCCTTTCCAGGGCCTTCCAGAGACTTTCCCTGCAACATGCCTGGGAGTGGTTCTGGGCTGGGCCAAGACTCTATAAACGAGAGCAAGCCCAACTCCCAGTGCTCACTATTCAGAGGTCCCGGTGCAGAGCAGCAGCTTCTTCCTGAGCTCCTGTCCCGGCGGCCTATTTGGATCTTCCAGTCTTCTGCCCTTCATCCTTCATTGGTGATCATTGTTCCAGGCGGTAAGATAGTGGTTGGACTGTTCCGACACCGTTATTGAGAATTTTCATATTCTTGGTTTAATTCTTAAATGAGTAACAGATTACTTGCACGCTATCATTTCTTGACATTTATATGGTAGTTTACAAATAGGCAAGATGCGCGATTTGTTTCATAAAGGTTTGACTTTGTTATTCATTGCGTGCTACCATTTCTTGACATTGGCATGGTGGCTTAAGAATCGGCAAGACGTGCAATTCGTTTTATGGTGTTTAAAGATTGTTGTCCATTGCGCGCTACTATTTCTTGACATTTACATGTTGTTTTACGAATTGGCAAGATGCGCAACTCGTTTCATAAGGATTTAACTTTGTTGTTCATTGCGCGCTACCATTTCTTGACATTTACAGGGTGGCTTAAGAATCGTCAAAAGAAGCGCGATTTGTTTCATTGTGCTTTGATCTTGTTATTTATTGTGAGCTGTTATTTCTTGACATTTACATTGTGTTTTACGAATCGGCAAGACACGCGATTCGATTAATGATGATTTGACTTTGATATTCATTGCGTGCTACCATTTCTTGGTATTTTACATGGTTACACTCGAATCAGCAAGACGCACGATTCTCTCCTCGAATTTATTTCATGTTGTTTATTGTATGCCACTATTCTAAGACATTTATTATGTAATATTCGAGTTGAGAAGCTATGTGATTTGTTATATATATATCTGCAATATGCGCAATTTGTGTTGAAACATTTTAAGAGTATACAGAAGGCCAGAGTTTGTAGATGCAATATTGTATGGTCCTAGTATACATTCTCAAAACAGGATTTATATGACTGGTATAAAATGTAGTCAGAATATTTTTTCTGATTTTCATGTAAAGGAAAGTACTTGAATAAGAAAGTTTTCATTTAATTCATCTTGATTCCCTTACAGGTATCCGGCCATCTTGAAACTTAGTCATTTTAAACTTAACTCTTAGATTGTTCATGTTTTCAGAGTGACTAGGCTTAGAATCATAGTCTAGTATTGATTTCAGGAGATATAATTTTCATATTGTGTGTTCTAACCTTTTTCCTACTACAGGTCTCCTTCCCAGCTTTTCCCTTCCTAATCCCCTCTTCCCCACTTGAACTCTCTAAGTCTCTGTGATTTATCTATCAGAGTCTTGGAGCTGTTCAGTGGTGGACGTGTTGGGAACGTGCACAGACCCTGAGGATCTGGTGACTCTGACACATTGCTTCTGGAGCTCCTGGCTGGCCTGAAGGTTTTTACTGGCATTTTTCATGTACTCAGCCATTCTAGATCTTAGGCCAAATACAAAGTCCACTATGTCCTGTTTTGGAGCTTTTAAAGGTTGTTCCCAACCCTCCTTCACAAGTGTTAGTGGACCTCCTTCAGGGTGTCCAAAGAGGAGTTCAAAGGGGCTGAAGCCCACTTCTTTCTGGGGTACCTCCCTGTAAGCAAAAAGGAGGCAAGGTAACAGGACATCCCATATCCTCCTGAGTTTTTCAGGGAGTCCGATTATCATACCTTTGAGAGTTTTATTAAACCTCTCTACCAGTCCATTAGTTTGTGGATGATAAGGCGTGGTGAATTTGTAGGTTACACCACATTCCTTCCACATTGCTTTCAAGTATGCAGACATAAAGTTGCTACCCCTGTCTGATACAACCTCTTTTGGAAAACCCACCCTGGAAAAGATTCCCAGGAGGGCTTTTGCCACTGCAGGTGCTGTAGTGGTCCTTAGAGGAATTGCTTCAGGGTATATTGTGGCATGGTCCACAAACACCAAGATAAACCTATTGCCTGAAGCAGTAGGAGGGTCAAGGGGGCCAACTATGAAAACCCCTACCCTTTCAAAGGGGATCCCAACCACAGGTAGTGGAATAAGGGGAGCCTTTGGTGTGCCACCAGCCTTGCCACTGGCTTGGCAGGTCACACAAGACTTACAAAAATCTTTAGTGTCCTCTGACATCCTAGGCCAGTGAAACAGGGGGACAAGCCTTTCCCATGTTTTGTTCTGGCCCAAATGCCCAGCCAAAGGAATGTCATGTCCCATAGTTAGGAGGAACTCTCTGTATTGCAGGGGAATTACCAATCTCCTGGCTGCTCCAGGTTTTGGGTCCCTTGCCTCGGTGTACAAGAGGTTGTCCTCCCAGTAAACTCTGTGTGAGTCACTGACATCCCCATTTTGCTGCTTGACAGCTTGCTGTCTGAGACCCTCTAATGTAGGACAGGTTTGCTGTGCCACACTCAGCTCTTCCCTGGCAGGCCCCCCTCCACCCAAATGCTCAGCAGTGTCTGCTGCCAGCTCATCTGGTGAAGGTTCTGCACAGAGAGGACATTCTTCTTTCTCAGAAGGAGAATTATCTGTAGAGGGAGGGATAGTGGGTAGGGATTTACCCTTTCTACCCCTAGCTTTAGGGAGCACTTGGTCCATTGTTCCAGGATCCAAGTTACCCTGTCCTTTTTTCTTTTTGGCCTGAGCCCTTGTTAAAGAAAAATATGCCCAGGAATGCATAGCATTACTGCATGAGCCTCCAACTCCACTTCTGCCCAAGCTGATGTCTCTAAATCATTCCCTAGTAGACAGTCTACAGGTAAATCTGAAGCACCCACAACTTTCTTTGGACCAGTAACCCCCCCCCCCCCAGTTGAGATTCACAACAGCCATGGGGTGGCTAAGAGTGTTGTTATGAGCGTCTGTCACTTGGTACTGGTGACCAAGTAGGTGTTGTTCAGGGTGTACCAGTTGCTCTATTACCATGGTAACACTGGCACCTGTGTCCCTGTAGGCCTGAACCTCAACACCATTTATTAGGGGGAGTTGCTTGTACTTATTCATATTGAGGGGACAAGCATCCAAGGTAGCCAAATCAATGGCACCTTCAGAGACTAACACAGCCTCTGTGGTCTCCCTAACAAGACCAACCCCAACTAAATTACCAAAAGTGAGCCCAGCTACTCCCTTGGATTGGCTATTAGTAGGTTTGCTCCCACTACCACTGCTATTACTAGGGGCACTAGAAGTTGCAGCAGGGGTTGTAGTAGTGGGAGGTTTGGTGTTTTTCTTTGGACAACTGGCATCAGTTGTCCAATGGCCTTTGACTTTACACAAATAACACTAAGGCTCTTTAACTTGATTTGAAGAGGATTTGGAAGCCATCACCCCCACCAGAGGATTTCTGTGGGCCTGATGAAGACTCAGTATGTTTACCTTTGTCCCCACCCTTGTCAGAAGACTTACCATCCTTCTTCTTGCCATCCTTGTCACCCCCTGTATGAACTTTTCTGTTCACTCTTGTTCTGACCCATTTGTTTGCCTTCTCCCCCAATTCTTTGGGAGAGGTCAGATCTGAGTCCACTAGATATTGGTGTAACAAGTCAGACACACAGTTATTCAGAATATGCTCTCTCAGAATAAGATTATACAGGCTTTCATAGTCAGAAACTTTACTGCCATGTAACCACCCTTCCAAGGCCTTTACTGAACAGTCAACAAAGTCTATCCAGTCTTGTGAGGACTCTTTTCTGGTGTCTCTGAACTTAATCCTGTATTGTTCAGTGGTTAATCCAAATCCATCGAAGAGTGCATCCTTCAAAACTGCAAAATTGTTAGCATCACTTTCTCTAACAGTAAGGAGCCTATCCCTACCCTTTCCATTGAAAGATAGCTACAATATAGCAGCCCACTGCCTTTGAGGTACCCCCTGTACCATACAGGCCCTCTCAAGTGCAGCAAACCACTTGTTGATGTCGTCCCACTCCTTGTAAGGGGGGACTGTCTTGTGCAGATTCCTAGAATCATGCTCTCTAACAGGATTACTATCAGGAATACTGCTGTTGCTGCCACCATGGGGTCCAAACCCCAATCTCTGTCTCTCCTTCTCCAGGTCTAGGGATTCCCTGTCTAAAGCCAGCTGTTGCTGTTTAAGCTTCAGTCTGGTCTCTCCCACTCTCAACCTTTTGAGTTCCCTTTCTAACATGTTGTCTTCAGGGTGGGTGGGTTGGGAATGATTGGACACAGAGGATAAATTGGAAACAACAGAGGGAGATCTGTCCCTAACTGACAGGACTCTAACAACCTGGCCTCCAGGAATAAAAACATCCCTACTATGATGGGAGCTCCTATTACTACCAGCATTGCTAGGTGGTCTGCTAAGGGGCAGATTTGGAACAGAACCCTCCCCACCTGCCTCAAGGTATCCCCTGAGTCAGAATGGGAGCCATCTATTAACTTCTCATTTGAAGTGCCTGCTTGGGACTCATCATTCACAATAAGCATGTTATATAGAAACTCTTTTGTGGGGTTCTTTCCTATCACTAAACCTCTATCTAAGCAGAGACTCCTTAGGCTCTTGTAATTCAAATTGTCATAAGTAGTACTGACCATTTTAAGAGCAGACTCTACATCAGACATGATAGAAAAAAGTTTAGAGATAGTGAGAAGGAAGAAAAAGTTTCAGAACTTTTTAAAGAACAGAGAAAAAAACTTTTTCTAACTTTTTAGAAACTTTTAGAATACTTTTCAGAACTTTATAAAAAGTTTAAGAGGAGAAAAGCAAAACTTTTTGGTTAGGTGTACATACACTGAACTTGTTTTGTATATTTTTCTCTTATGAAAAGTACAAAATGACAAAGTGGTAAGTAGTTACAAGTACTTATCCCACCGCTGCACAACCAATGTAGGAGGCTGGCCTGGCTTATAGTGGGGACCAAGGGTACTTACACTCTGTGCCAGGTCCAGTTATCCCTTATTAGTGTAGAAGAGGTGTTTCTAGCAGATAAAGGCTGATAGAAGGTAGCTATGGAAGAGCAGCTAAGGCTGAACAAGGAGACATGTAAAGCTTCTACTATACCACTGGTGTCATATGCACAATATCATAAGAAAACACAATACACAGATATACTAAAAATAAAGGTACTTTTTTTTAATGACAATATGCCAAAAGTATCTCAGTGAGTACCCTCAGTATGAGGATAAGTTATATACACAAGATATATTTACACAAACCAAAATTATGCAGGTAATAGCAAAAGGAAATAATGCAAGCAATGTAAAGTTACAGTAGATTGCAATAGGAGCACATAGGTATAGGGGCAACACAAACCATATACTCCAGAAGGAAGTGGAATGCGAACCACGAATGGACCCCAAACCTATGTGAGCTTGTAGAGGGTCGCTGGGACTGTAAGAAAACGGTGAGGGTTATAAAAATAGCCCACCTCAAGACCCTGAAAGTTGCGTGTAAAGTGCACCTACTACCCCCAGAGAGCACAGAAGTCGTGATAGGGGGTTTCTGCAAGAGGAACAACACCAGCAATGCAACAACAGTGGATTTCCAGACCTGAGTACCTGTAAGAGAAGGGGACCAAGTCCAAGAGTCGCAACAGTGTCGAGAGTGGGCAGGAGCCCAGGAAATACCAGCTGAGGGTACAAGCAAGTTGCCACCTGTTGGAAGAAGCTTGGTGTTCTGCAAGAACGAAGAGGACTAGGAACTTCCCCTTTGGAGGATGCCTGTCCCACGTCGTGAAGAAGCTTGTAGATGTGTTCCCATGCAGAAAGACTGCAAACAAGCCTTGCTAGCTGCAAGGGTCACAGTAGAGGTTTTTGGGTGCTGCTGTGGCCCAGGAGGGACCAGGATGCCGCCACTTGGAAGAGGAGACAGAGGGGGCAACCAGCAACATAGGGAGCCCTCACAGAAGCAGGCAGCACCCGCAGAAGTACCTGAACAGGCACTTGGAATAGGAGTGAACCGGAGTCCACCCGAAGTCACAAAAGGGAGTCCCACGACGCCGGAGGACAACTCAGAAGGTTGTGCACTGCAGGAAGGATTGTCAGGGATCCAGGCTTGGCTGTGCGCAAAGTAAATCCTGGAAGAGTGCACAGGAGCCGGAGCAGCTGCAAATCACACGGTACCCAGCAATGCAGTCTAGCGTGGGGAGGCAAGGACTTACCTCCACCGGACTTGGACTGAAGAGTCACTGGACTGTGGGAGCCACTTGGACAGGGTTGCTGAGTTCCAGGGACCACGCTCGTCGTGCTGAGAGGGGACCCAGAGGACCGGTGATGCAGTCTTTTGTTGCCTGCGGTTGCAGGGAGAAGATTCCGTCGACCCACAGGAGATTTCTTCAGAGCTACGGGTGCAGAGAGGAGGCAGGCTACCCCCAGAGCATGACCCACCTGGAAACAGTCGAGAAAGCCGGCAGGATGAAGCGATACAAGGTTGCTAGTAGTCGTCTAGCTTCTTTGTTGCTGTTTTGCAGGCGTCCTGAGCAGTCAGCGGTCGATCCTTTGGCAGAAGATGAATAGGGAGATGCAGAGGAACTCTGATGAGCTCTTGCATTCGTTATCTGGTGAGATCCCCAAAGCAGATACCCTAAATAGCCAGAAAAGGGGGTTTGGCTACCTAGGAAGGAGGATTGGCTACTAAGAGAGGTAAGAGCCTATCATAAGGAGTCTCTGACAACACTTGCTGGCACTGGCCACTCAGGGCAGTCCAGTGTGCCAGCAACACCTCTGAATCCAAGATGGCAGAGGTGTGGGGCACACTGGAGGAGCTCTGGTCCCCTACCCTGGGAGGTGCAGGTCAGGGGAGTGGTCACTCCCCTTCCCTTTGTCCAGTTTCACGCCAGAGCAGGGCTGGGGGATCCCTGAACCGGTGTAGACTGGCTTATGCAAAGATGGGCAGCATCTGTGCCCATCAAAGCTTTTCCAGAGGCTGGGGGAGGCTACTCCTCCCCAGCCTTTCTCACCTTTTCCAAAGGGAGAGGATGTAACACCCTCTCTCTGAGGAAGTCCTTTGTTCTGCCTTCCTGGGCCAGGGCTGCCTGGACCCCAGGGAGGCAGAAACCTGTCTGAGGGGTTGGCAGCAGCAGCAGCTGCAGTGAAACCCCAGAAAGGCAGTTTGGCTGTACCCAGATTCTGTGCTAGGGACCCGGGGGTTCATGGAATTGTCTCCCCAATACCAGAATGGTATTGGGGTGACAATTCCATGATCTTAGACATGTTACATGGCCATGTTCGGAGTTACCATTGTGACGCAACACATAGGTGGGCCCTATGTGTAGGGCACGCGTGTAATGGTGTCCCCGCACTCACAAAGTCCAGGGAAATTGCCCTGAACAATGTGGGGGCACCTTGGCTAGTGCCAGGATGCCCATACACTAAGTAACTTGGCACCCAACCTTCACCAGGTGAAGGTTAGACATATAGATGACTTATAAGTTACTTATGTGCAGTGTAAAATGGTTGTGAAATAATGTGGGCATTAAGAATTGTCAGAGCTCCCTATGGGTGGCAAAAGAAATGCTGCAGCCCATAGGGATCTCCTGGAACCCCAATACCCTGGATACCTCAGTACCATATACTAGGGAATTATATGGGTGTACCAGTATGCCAATGGGAATTGGTAAATTTAGTCACTAGCCTGTTAGTGAGAAATTTGGAAGTAAAGAGAGAGCACAACCACTGAGGTTCTGGTTAGCAGAGCCTCAGTGAGACAGTTAGGCATCACACAGGGAACACATACAGGGCACATACTTATGAGCACTGGGGCCCTGCCTGGCAGAGTCCCAGTGACACATGGACTAAAACAACATACATATAGTGAAATATGGGTGTAACATGCAAGGCAAGATGGTACTTTCCTACAGCCCCCCCCCCCCCCAAACTAAGGACAATAAGACTAGCCATGACCTGATGAGTCTTCATTGTCTGAGTGGAAATATCTGGAGAGTCCATCTGCATTGGAGTGGGTACTCCCAGGTCTATGTTCCACTGTATAGTCCATCCCCTGTAGAGATATGGACCACCTCAACAATTTAGGGTTTTCACTTTTCATGTGTTTTAGCCAAAGTAGAGGTTTGTGGTCTATCTGAACAATAAAGTGAGTGCCAAACAGGTATGGCCCAACTTCTTCAGTGCCCAGACCACAGCAAAGGCCTCCCTCTCTACGGCAGACCAACGCTTTTCTCTAGGGGTCAACCTTCTGCTGATAAAAGCAACTGGTTGATCCTGGCCCTCAGAATTCAGTTGTGATAAGACTGCCCCTACCACTAATTCAGATGAATCAGTTTGAACAATGAATTTATTGGAGTAACATGGGCTTTTTAGGACAGGTGCAGAGCACATGGCCTGTCTGAGCTCCTCAAAAGCTTCCTGACAGGTAGCTGTCCACAATACCTTTTTAGGCATCTTCTTACTAGTGAAATCATTAAAAGGGGCTGCTATGGAGCCATAGTTTTTAATGAATCTCCTGTAATACCCAGTGAGGCCTAAGAAGGCTCTCACCTGGGTCTGTGTTGTAGGGGGAACCCAATCCATGATTGTTTAGATTTTCCCCTGTAGTGGTGCAATCTGTTCTCCACCTACCAGGTGTCCCAGATAAACCACCTTTCCCTGCCCTATCTGGCACTTTGAGGCCTTGATAGTGAGGCCTGCCTTTTGCAGGGCCTCCAAAACTTTCAAAGGTGGACCAGGTGCTCATCCCAGGTGGAGCTAAAGACAGCTATATCATCTAGATATGCTGCACTAAAAGCCTCCAACCCTTGCAGGACTGTGTTCACCAACTTTTTAAAAGTGGCAGGTGCATTTTTCAACCCAAAGGGCATCACTGTAAATTGGTAGTACCCTCCTATAGTTGAAAATGCAGTTTTAGGTTTAGCATCCTCAGCCAATTTCATCTGCCAATACCCTGCAGTCAAATTAATGGTGCTTAGATACTTGGCAGATGCCAGTGTATCTATGAGCTCATCTGCCCTTGTTATAGGGTGAGCATCAGTTTTTGTTACCTGATTGAGACCTCTGTAGTCTACACAAAACCTCATCTCCCTTTTTCCATCTTTTGAGTAAGGCTTTGGTACAAGCACCACAGGACTCACCCATGGGCTATCAGAAGGTTCAACCACTCCCAGATCAAGCATTTTCTGAAACTCTTGTTTTATGCAGTCTCTGACATGGTCAGGCTGCCTGTAGATTTTACTTTTGACAGGCATGCTGTCTCCAGTATCAATTGTGTGTTCACACCAAGATGTGGTGCCTCGCACAATTGAAAAGAGTTCAGAAAATTGTCCAAGGAGATTTATGCAGTTGTCTTTCTGTTCTGCAGTCAGACAATCTGTCAAAACTACTCCCTCCACTAAAGCATCCTCTTCAGTGGAGGAGAAGAGATCAGGGAGAGGGTCACTCTCTTCTTCCTGTCCTTCATCTATTGCCATGAGCAGGGTGAGATCAGCCCTGTCATAGTAGGGTTTTTGGTGGTTGACATGAATCACCCTAAGGCGACTCCTGGCAGTGCCAAGGTCTACCAAATTGGTGACCTCACCCTTTTTCTCAACAATGAGATGGGGTCCACTCCATTTGTCTTGGAGTGCTCTTGGTGCCACAGGCTCCAATACCCACACCTTCTGTCCTGGTTGGTACTGAATCAGAACAGCCTTCCGATCATGCCATTGTGCCAACACCAGAGCAGTACGCGCTCTATTGGTGACAAAAATGCAAAAACCCAGCACTCTCAAAACAACATAATTTATGCATTGTGCTGCTATATTGTGGTTTAACCTTTTGCATTGCAGAGTTCAATCCTGAAAACTTATTTTTAATATGCTTACAAATACTGTTCCTTCGCAATGTATTGCTGCAGGTTTTCAGAGTGTGTTAGGGTGTGGCCCTTTTCCAGGGCCTTCCAGAGACTTTCCCTGCAACATGCCTGGGCGTGGTTCTGGGCTGGGAAAAGACTCTATAAAAGAGAGCCAGCCCAACTCCCAGTGCTCACTATTCAGAGGTCCCAGTGCAGAGCAGCAGCTTCTTCCTGAGCACCAGTCCCGGCGGCCTATTTGGATCTTACAGTCTTCTGCCCTTCATCCTTTGTTGGTGATCATTGTTCCAGGTGGTAAGACGGTGGTTGGACTGTTCCGACACCGTTATTGAGAATTTTCATATTCTTGGTTTAATTCTTAAATGAGTAACAGATTAGTTGCGCGCTATCATTTCTTGACATTTATATGGTAGTTTACAAATAGGCAAGACGTGCGATTTGTTTCATAAAGGTTTGACTTTGTTATTCATTGCGTGCTTCCATTTCTTGACATTGGCATGGTGGCTTAAGAATCGTCAAGACGCGCAATTCGTTTTATGGTGTTTAAACATTGCTGTCCATTGCGCGCTACTATTTCTTGACATTTACATGATGTTTTACGAATTGGCAAGACGCGCAACTCGTTTCATGAGGATTTAACTTTGTTGTTCATTGCGTGCTACCATTTCTTGACATTTACATGGTGGCTTAAGAATCGGCAAAAGAAGCGCAATTCTTTTCATTGTACTTTGAACTTGTTATTTATTGTGAGCTGTTATTTCTTGACATTTGCATCGTGTTTTACGAATCGGCAAGACGCGTGATTCGATTAATGATGATTTGACTTTGATATTCATTGCGTGCTACCATTTCTTGGTATTTTACATGGTGACACTCGAATCGGCAAGACGCACGATTCTCTCCTCGAGTGTATTTCATGTTGTTTATTATATGCCACTATTCTAAGATATTTATTATGTAATAGTCGAGTTGACAAGCTATGTGATTTGTTTCCTGAATCCATATTGTGTTATTCATGGTGCACAATCCTTTTATGGTGTTTACTATATATATATATATATATTTATATATATATATGTATATATATCTGCAATTTGTGTTGAAACATTTTAAGAGTACACAGAAGGCCAGAGTTTCTAGATGCAATATTGTATGGCGCTAGTATACATTCTCAAAACAGGATTTATATGACTGGTTTAAAATTTATTCAGAATGTTTTTTCTGATTCTCATGTACAGGAAAGTACTTGAATAAGAAATTTTTCATTTAATTCATCTTGATTCCCTTACAGGTATCCGGCCATCTTGAAACTTAGTCATTTTAAACTTAACTCTTAGATTGTTCATGTTTTCAGATTGACTAGGCTTAGAATCATAGTCTAGTATTGATTTCAGGAGATATCATTTTCATATTGTGTGTTCTAACCTTTTTCTTATTACAGGTCTCCTTCCCAGCTGTTCCCTTCCTAATCCCCTCTTCCCCACTTGAACTCTCTCAGTCTCTGTGATTTATCTATCAGAGTCTTGGAGCTGTTCAGTGGTGGACGTGTTGGGAACGTGCACAGACCCCGAGGATCTGGTGACTCTGACAGAATAGTGAGTCCACGAATTATTATCCTCCTTGCTTGTGTATGTTCTCAGCATGTCCACGCTAGACGACTTAGTCAAGGCTATCACTCAGCTCCAAGCAGAGGTGGTATCATCCAAAGAATTGACAACTAGCTTAGCAGAGAGAGTGAGTCAGCTGCAAGATAAGGTAGAGAAGAAGGAACAAAGTCCGACAGGTGTGTCTTGGCCAGGTACTTCTTCTCAGGCTTCTGGAAGTAATCCGATTTCCCTAAATGTTCCTTCAGCAATTCCTTTAGCTCCCACAGAACGTTTCTCAGGTGACCCTTTGAAAGTGCAATCTTTCCTGGTTCAAGTGGAACTACACTTCACCTGCAGACCAAATACTTTTCCCGATGCCCAGTCCAAAGTAGCTTTCTTGTTATCATATCTGTCTGGGGATGCAACTACTTGGGCAATTCCTCTTGTGCGTAAAAATAGTCCCTTGTTGTACAACTGGAGAAATTTTGTTTGTGAATTTGAGAGAGTTTTTTATCGTAGAACTGTAACACAGTCAGCAGATCGTGAATTATTAGATTTACGCAAAGGTAATCAAGACCTAGTGTCGTATTTAACTAACTTTTACCGGCTGGTTGCCGAGACATTCTGGCCTGAAGAAAAACAAGCGGTCTTGTTGTACAAGGGACTCAAAGAGGAACTAAAAAATATCTTAGCGCAAATCGACCCACAACCTACAGACTGTCAAGAATTAATAAATCTTGTCCTGAGACTTGATCATCGTTTAGCAGATTGTAAAGGAACGCGCAAAAAGATTGAAAAATATTCATGGCGCGTTCATGATGACAGAGACTCAAGAACTCAGAAAGAAAGAACGTGGGAACCGATGGAAATTGGAATCATCAGAAGACCTTTGACCAAAGATGAAAAGGACCTTCGCAGAAAAAATGGTCAATGTCTTTATTGTGGGCGAAAAGGTCATTTTGCCAAAGATTGTCCAATCAAACCAAAGAACAAGCAAGGTCCAGTTCAGAAGGTCGCAGCCAATGCACCAGTCGAGTTGGAAAACGAAAACACCCAAGATGCAGAGAAGGGTTGCTCTTGGGTGTCACCGTGGACCCTTCACAATCTAGACATCTTAAACTGGAAATAAGAGTTCAGGTCAAGAAAAAGATCTATTTCAAAAAAGCTCTAGTCGATTCTGGGGGTACTGGGAACTTTGTTGATGTCCAATTGGTTCGTGCATGGGGGATCCCATGTATTGAAAAGAAGACCCCAGAAATCATCCAGGCAGTCAATGGAAAACTCTTGACTGGAGGTCCGGTAACTCTTCAGACTATCCCCTTGTCGATGATTTGTGAAGATAAGAATCAAAGAAAGAAACATAAAGAGAAAATCATCCTTGATGTGATCCATGCTCCCAATATGGGATTATCCTCAGGTTGCCATGGTTAACTCATCACAATCCGGAGATCAATTGGGCAGAACAAAAAGCCGCGTTCTCATCTGCACTATGTAACGAACAATGTCTTCAAAAGATTCAAGTACCAAAAATTTGCAACTCTTACATAGCTACTGCCGCGGAGAAAGAAAGTCAGCTGCCCAAACAGTATTCATCTTACAAAGATGTATTTGATTAGAAAGGAGCAGAGACTCTACCTCCTCATAGATCTTATGACTGTCAAATTGATCTAGCCCCAGGTGCAATTCTTCCCAACTGTCGTGTATATGCCCTGTCAGAACATGAAAATCAACATTTACGAAAATTCCTAGATCAGTTTTTGGAGAATGGCTTCATTCGCCCCCCTAAGTCTCCTGCAGCTTCGCCTTTGTTTTTTATTCTAAAAGCTAATGGAGAACTTCGAACTTGCATCGATTATAGGGGTTTTAACAAAGTCAGCATCAAGAATAAGTATCCTTTACCCCTAATTCCGGTCTTATTGGGACAAGTAAAGAGAGCAAAAATCTACACGAAGCTTGACCTTCGAGGTGCTTATCATTTGGTCAGAATGAGAGAGGGTGACGAATGGAAAACAGCGTTCAAGATAAGATATGGCCTTTTTTAATACACCGTCATGCCTTTTGGTCTGTGTAATGCTCCAGCAGCATTTACATTTTTCTTGAATGACGTTCTTAGAGAGTACCTCGACATATTTGCCATAGTCTACATCGATGACATTTTGATCTACTCAGACAATGAAAACGAATATGTCCAACATGTCAAGAAAATTCTTGCAGCCCTTCGAAAACACCATTTATATTGCAAACTAACCAAGTGTGAGTTTCATGTTACCACAGATGAGTTTTTAGGGGTTATTCTTACCCCTCGAGGTATGGTGTTGGCAGAAAAGAAAGTAAAAGCTGTATCTGATTGGCCCACCCCAAAGACTGTTCGTGATGTACAATGTTTCCTGGGGTTTGGAAATTTTTACCGGAGGTTCATAAATCATTTCTCCCAGACAGTGGCTCCAATCACTAAGCTACTAAGAAAGAAAGAAAAGTTTGTATGGTCCCCAGAAGCTGATCAAGCCTTCTCGACTTTGAAGGAAGCTTTCTCCACTGCCCCAGTCTTGACTCATCCTGATGCGAATCAACCTTTCAGAGTGGAAGCTGATGCTTCAGATGTAGCAATAGGAGCCGTCTTATCACAACGAAATAAAGACACTGGTCAACTTCATCCTGTAGCTTATATGTCTCGGAAGTTGAACGAAGCCGAACAGACGTATGTCATTGCTGAAAAAGAGCTTCTGACGATTCGTGACGCCTTTAAAGAATGGAGACATCATTTGTTGGGTGCCAAATACTGTCACAGTATATAATGATCATCTTAATCTTCAATTCATGAGTTCCGCCAGACTTTTGACCCCTCGGCAATTACGCTGGATGCTTTTTTTTGCTGAATTAGATTTTGTAGTAACCTTCCGGCCTGGTAAAGATAATCGCAAGGCTGACGCCTTGTCCCATCAAGAGTCTACCACACTGCCTGCATTTCAAGCCTCCAGATCTATCATTGCTCCTGACAAGGTTCTATGTATCACAAAAACTGAAGATTTCTTTGAAGAAATTCGCAATTCTTTCACTGTTGAAAAATGGCAAACATGGGCCCAAGCAGATCCCAAAAGGTCAATCAAGCAAGGTTTACCCTTTCATGACGCTCGTTTGTTCGTACCCACTACCAAACTTCGCAAGATAGTGTTTCATTGGTTGCATGTTATACCTACGGCAGGTCACCCAGGTACTCCTAAAACTCTTGAACTAATCCAACTCTATTTTTGGTGGCCTACCCTAACAAAAGATATAAAAGCAATGGTAAATAACTGTGAAGTTTGTGCTCGCATTAGAACAAGTCATTCAAAACCAAAAGGGTTGTTACATCCACTTCCAACCCCAAGTCGTCCAGGGGAGCACATTTCTCTAGACTTTATTACCGGTCTCCCAGTGGTTCAACAGCATTCAGTAATTCTGGTGGTAGTAGATAGTCTCACGAAATATGGACATTTCATCGCCTGTAAAAAATTACCCACTTCTAGTGAATTGGCAACTATTTTACTGAACAGAGTGGTTCGTTATCATGGACTGACAAAGGTTATCCTCTCCAATCGGGGGTCACAATTTTCCTCCAATTTCTGGAAGACATGGTGTAAAACACTCCAATTGACATCTGCGCTATCTACTAGTCACCATCCTCAAACAGATGGTCAAACGGAGAGACTAAATCAGACTTTGAAATAATACCTACGTGTCTGCGCTGAAAAGGCACTTCATTCTTGGACATCCATGCTCTGGTTAGCTGAGTTAGCTTACAATAAGTCATTCCACACTTCTATTGGCGTTACACCCTTTTTTGGTTTATTTGGCTATCATCCTGACACCTTGCCCATCACGATTCCTCAAGAAAGTTCTCTTACTCCAGCTGTGTCAGAAACCATTCAGCATTTACATCAAACCCAGAAACTGATTCAACAGCATTTAGAAAAAGCCAAACAAAAATATAAAAGGCATTATGACAAAAAACATTGTGAGGGACCGCAATATCAACCAGGTGACAAAGTGTGGCTTTCCACAAAACATATAGACTTCAAGAAGAAGCACATGTTTCACCCCAAATTCATAGGTCCTTATACGGTCCTTCAGCAAATCAATCCGGTGACCTATAAACTACAATTGCCCAGATCCTTACGGATTCATCCAGTGTTCCACACTTCCCTCTTGAAAAAGGCAGTCCAAAAGGTCCACCCTCATCCAGCTCCTGTTCTAGTACAAGGGGAAGAAGAATACGAAGTCAAGAAAGTGTTGGATTCTAAACTGAGAGGGTGTAATCTATGGTACTTAATCTCATGGAAAGGTTATGGTCCTGAAAGTAACTCATGGGTATCCGCATCTGATGTTCATGCTCCAGTACTTGTGAGACGCTTTCATTGTCTTAACCCAACCAAACCAGGCCCTAGAGCACGTCTGGGAGAGGGGAGTACTGTCATCACCCGAGCAGTACGCGGTCTATTGGCGACAAAAATGCAAAAACCCAGCACTCTCAAAACAACGTAATTTATGCATTGTGCTGATATGTTGTGGTTTAACCTTTTGCATTGCAGAGTTCAATCCTGAAAACGTATTTTTAATATGCTTACAAATACTGTTCCTTTGCAATGTATTGCTGCAGGTTTTCAGAGTGTGTTAGGGTGTGGCCCCTTTCCAGGGCCTTCCAGAGACTTTCCCTGCAACATGCCTGGGAGTGGTTCTGGGCTGGACCAAGACTCTATAAACGAGAGCAAGCCCAACTCCCAGTGCTCACTATTCAGAGGTCCCGGTGCAGAGCAGCAGCTTCTTCCTGAGCTCCTGTCCCGGCGGCCTATTTGGATCTTCCAGTCTTCTGCCCTTCATCCTTCATTGGTGATCATTGTTCCAGGCGGTAAGATAGTGGTTGGACTGTTCCGACACCGTTATTGAGAATTTTCATATTCTTGGTTTAATTCTTAAATGAGTAACAGATTACTTGCGCGCTATCATTTCTTGACATTTATATGGTAGTTTACAAATAGGCAAGATGCGCGATTTGTTTCATAAAGGTTTGACTTTGTTATTCATTGCGTGCTACCATTTCTTGACATTGGCATGGTGGCTTAAGAATCGGCAAGACGTGCGATTCGTTTTATGGTGTTTAAAGATTGTTGTCCATTGCGCGCTACTATTTCTTGACATTTACATGTTGTTTTACGAATTGGCAAGATGCGCAACTCGTTTCATAAGGATTTAACTTTGTTGTTCATTGCGCGCTACCATTTCTTGACATTTAGAGGGTGGCTTAAGAATCGTCAAAAGAAGCGCGATTCGTTTCATTGTACTTTGATCTTGTTATTTATTGTGAGCTGTTATTTCTTGACATTTACATTGTGTTTTACGAATCGGCAAGACACGCGATTCGATTAATGATGATTTGACTTTGATATTCATTGCATGCTACCATTTCTTGGTATTTTACATGGTTACACTCGAATCAGCAAGACGCACGATTCTCTCCTCGAATTTATTTCATGTTGTTTATTGTATGCCACTATTCTAAGATATTTATTATGTAATATTCGAGTTGAGAAGCTACGTGATTTGTTATATATATATCTGATCTATGCGCAATTTGTGCTGAAACATTTTAAGAGTACACAGAAGGCCAGAGTTTGTAGATGCAATATTGTATGGTCCTAGTATACATTCTCAAAACAGGATTTATATGACTGGTATAAAATGTAGTCAGAATATTTTTTCTGATTTTCATGTAAAGGAAAGTACTTGAATAAGAAAGTTTTCATTTAATTCATCTTGATTCACTTACAGGTATCCGGCCATCTTAAAACTTAGTCATTTTAAACTTAACTCTTAGATTGTTCATGTTTTCAGAGTGACTAGGCTTAGAATCATAGTCTAGTATTGATTTCAGGAGATATAATTTTCATATTGTGTGTTCTAACCTTTTTCTTACTACAGGTCTCCTTCCCAGCTTTTCCCTTCCTAATCCCCTCTTCCCCACTTGAACTCTCTAAGTCTCTGTGATTTATCTATCAGAGTCTTGGAGCTGTTCAGTGGTGGACGTGTTGGGAACGTGCACAGACCCTGAGGATCTGGTGACTCTGACTCATTGCTTCTGGAGCTCCTGGCTGGCCTGAAGGTTTTTACTGGCATTTTTCATGTACTCAGCCATTCTAGATCTTAGGCCAAATACAAAGTACACTATGTCCTGTTTTGGAGCTTTTAAAGGTTGTTCCCAACCCTCCTTCACAAGTGTTAGTGGACCTCTTACAGGGTGTCCAAAGAGGAGTTCAAAGGGGCTGAAGCCCACTTCTTTCTGGGGTACCTCCCTGTAAGCAAAAAGGAGGCAAGGTAACAGGACATCCCATATCCTCCTGAGTTTTTCAGGGAGTCACATTATCATACCTTTGAGAGTTTTATTAAACCTCTCTACCAGTCCATTAGTTTGTGGATGATAAGGCGTGGTGAATTTGTAGGTTACACCACATTCCTTCCACATTGCTTTCAAGTATGCAGACATAAAGTTGCTACCCCTGTCTGATACAACCTCTTTTGGAAAACCCACCCTGGAAAAGATTCCCAGGAGGGCTTTTGCCACTGCAGGTGCTGTAGTGGTCCTTAGAGGAATTGCTTCAGGGTATATTGTGGCATGGTCCACAAACACCAAGATAAACCTATTGCCTGAAGCAGTAGGAGGGTCAAGGGGGCCAACTATGAAAACCCCTACCCTTTCAAAGGGGATCCCAACCACAGGTAGTGGAATAAGGGGAGCCTTTGGTGTGCCACCAGCCTTGCCACTGGCTTGGCAGGTCACACAAGACTTACAAAAATCTTTAGTGTCCTCTGACATCCTAGGCCAGTGAAACAGGGGGACAAGCCTTTCCCATGTTTTGTTCTGGCCCAAATGCCCAGCCAAAGGAATGTCATCTCCCATAGTTAGGAGGAACTCTCTGTATTGCAGGGGAATTACCAATCTCCTGGCTGCTCCAGGTTTTGGGTCCCTTGCCTCGTTGTACAAGAGGTTGTCCTCCCAGTAAACACTGTGTGAGTCACTGACATCCCCATTTTACTGCTTGACAGCTTGCTGTCTGAGACCCTCTAATGTAGGACAGGTTTGCTGTGCCACACTCAGCTCTTCCCTGGCAGGCCCCCCTCCACCCAAATGCTCAGCAGTGTCTGCTGCCAGCTCATCTGGTGAAGGTTCTGCACAGAGAGGACATTCTTCTTCCTCAGAAGGAGACTTATCTGTAGAGGGAGGGATAGTGGGTAGGGATTTACCCTTTCTACCCCTAGCTTTAGCGAGCACTTGGTCCATTGTTCCAGGATCCAAGTTACCCTGTCCTTTTTTCTTTTTGGCCTGAGCCCTTGTTAAAGAAAAATATGCCCAGGAATGCATAGCATTACTGCATGAGCCTCCAACTCCACTTCTGCCCAAGCTGATGTCTCTAAATCATTCCCTAGTAGACAGTCTACAGGTAAATCTGAGGCACCCACAACTTTCTTTGGACCAGTAACCCCCCCCCCCCCAGTTGAGATTCACAACAGCCATGGGGTGGCTAAGAGTGTTGTTATGAGCGTCTGTCACTTGGTACTGGTGACCAAGTAGGTGTTGTTCAGGGTGTACCAGTTGCTCTATTACCATGGTAACACTGGCACCTGTGTCCCTGTAGGCCTGAACCTCAACACCATTTATTAGGGGAGTTGCTTGTACTTATTCATATTAAGGGGACAAGCAACTAAGGTAGCCAAATCAATGGCACCTTCAGAGACTAACACAGCCTCTGTGGTCTCCCTAACAAGACCAACCCCAACTAAATTACCAAAAGTGAGCCCAGCTACTCCCTTGGATTGGCTATTAGTAGGTTTGCTCCCACTACCACTGCTATTACTAGGGGCACTAGAAGTTGCAGCAGGGGTTGTAGTAGTGGGAGGTTTTGTGTTTTTCTTTGGACAACTGGCATCAGTTGTCCAATGGCCTTTGACTTTACACAAATAACACTAAGGCTCTTTAACTTGATTTGAAGAGGATTTGGAAGCCATCACCCCCACCAGAGGATTTCTGTGGGCCTGATGAAGACTCAGTATGTTTACATTTGTCCCCACCCTTGTCAGAAGACTTACCATCCTTCTTCTTGCCATCCTTGTCACCCCCTGTATGAACTTTTCTGTTCACTCTTGTTCTGACCCATTTGTTTGCCTTCTCTCCCAATTCTTTGGGAGAGGTCAGATCTGAGTCCACTAGATATTGGTGTAACAAGTCAGACACACAGTTATTCAGAATATGCTCTCTCAGAATAAGATTATACAGGCTTTCATAGTCAGAAACTTTACTGCCATGTAACCACCCTTCCAAGGCCTTCACTGAACAGTCAACAAAGTCTATCCAGTCTTGTGAGGACTCTTTTCTGGTGTCTCTGAACTTAATCCTGTATTGTTCAGTGGTTAATCCAAATCCATCGAAGAGTGCATCCTTCAAAACTGCAAAATTGTTAGCATCACTTTCTCTAACAGTAAGGAGCCTATCCCTACCCTTTCCATTGAAAGATAGCTTCAATATAGCAGCCGACTGCCTTTGAGGTACCCCCTGTACCATACAGGCCCTCTCAAGTGCAGCAAACCACTTGTTGATGTCGTCCCACTCCTTGTAAGGGGGGACTGTCTTGTGCAGATTCCTGGAATCATGCTCTCTAACAGGATTACTATCAGGAATACTGCTGTTGCTGCCACCAAGGGGTCCAAACCCCAATCTCTGTCTCTCCTTCTCCAGGTCTAGGGATTCCCTGTCTATAGCCAGCTGTTGATGTTTAAGCTTCAGTCTGGTCTCTCCCACTCTCAACCTTTTGAGTTCCCTTTCTAACATGTTGTCTTCAGGGTGGGTGGGTTGGGAATGATTGGACACAGAGGATAAATTGGAAACAACAGAGGGAGATCTGTCCCTAACTGACAGGACTCTAACTACCTGGCCTCCAGGAATAAAAACATCCCTACTATGATGGGAGCTCCTATTACTACCAGCATTGCTAGGTGGTCTGCTAAGGGGCAGATTTGGAACAGAACCCTCCCCACCTGCCTCAAGGTATCCCCTGAGTCAGAATGGGAGCCATCTATTAACTTCTCATTTGAAGTGCCTGCTTGGGACTCATCATTCACAATAAGCATGTTATATAGAAACTCTTTTGTGGGGTTCTTTCCTATCACTAAACCTCTATCTAAGCAGAGACTCCTTAGGCTCTTGTAATTCAAATTGTCATAAGTAGTACTGACCATTTTAAGAGCAGACTCTACATCAGACATGATGGAAAAAAGTTTAGAGATAGTGAGAAGGAAGAAAAAGTTTCAGAACTTTTTAAAGAACAGAGACAAAAACTTTTTCTAACTTTTTAGAAACTTTTAGAATACTTTTCAGAACTTTATAAAAAGTTTAAGAGGAGAAAAGCAAAACTTTTTGGTTAGGTGTACATGCACTGAACTTGTTTTGTATATTTTTCTCTTATGAAAAGTACAAAATGACAAAGTGGTAAGTAGTTACAAGTACTTATCCCACCGCTGCACAACCAATGTAGGAGGCTGGCCTGGCTTATAGTGGGGACCAAGGGTACTTACACTCTGTGCCAGGTCCAGTTATACCTTATTAGTGTAGAAGAGGTGTTTCTAGCAGATAAAGGCTGATAGAAGGTAGCTATGGAAGAGCAGCTAAGGCTGAACAAGGAGACATGTAAAGCTTCTACTATACCACTGGTGTCATATGCACAATATCATAAGAAAACACAATACACAGATATACTAAAAATAAAGGTACTTTTTTTTAATGACAATATGCCAAAAGTATCTCAGTGAGTACCCTCAGTATGAGGATAAGTTATATACACAAGATATATTTACACAAACCAAAATTATGCAGGTAATAGCAAAAGGAAATAATGCAAGCAATGTAAAGTTACAGTAGATTGCAATAGGAGCACATAGGTATAGGGGCAACACAAACCATATACTCCAGAAGGAAGTGGAATGCGAACCACGAATGGACCCCAAACCTATGTGAGCTTGTAGAGGGTCGCTGGGACTGTAAGAAAACGGTGAGGGTTAGAAAAATAGCCCACCTCAAGACCCTGAAAGGTACGTGTAAAGTGCACCTACTACCCCCAGAGAGCACAGAAGTCGTGCTAGGGGGTTTCTGCAAGAGGAACAACACCAGCAATGCAACAACAGTGGATTTCCAGACCTGAGTACCTGTAAGAGAAGGGGACCAAGTCCAAGAGTCGCAACAGTGTCGAGAGTGGGCAGGAGCCCAGGAAATACCAGCTGAGGGTACAAGCAAGTTGCCACCTGTTGGAAGAAGCTTGGTGTTCTGCAAGAACGAAGAGGACTAGGAACTTCCCCTTTGGAGGATGCCTGTCCCACGTCCTGAAGAAGCTTGTAGATGTGTTCCCATGCAGAAAGACTGCAAACAAGCCTTGCTAGCTGCAAGGGTCACAGTAGAGGATTTTGGGTGCTGTTGTGGCCCAGGAGGGACCAGGATGCCGCCACTTGGAAGAGGAGACAGAGGGGGCGCCCAGCAACATAGGGAGCCCTCACAGAAGCAGGCAGCACCCGCAGAAGTACCTGAACAGGCACTTGGAATAGGAGTGAACCGGAGTCCACCCGAAGTCACAAAAGGGAGTCCCACGACGCCGGAGGACAACTCAGAAGGTTGTGCACTGCAGGAAGGATTGTCAGGGATCCAGGCTCGGCTGTGCGCAAAGTAAATCCTGGAAGAGTGCACAGGAGCCGGAGCAGCTGCAAATCACGCGGTACCCAGCAATGCAGTCTAGCGTGGGGAGGCAAGGACTTGCCTCCACCAGACTTGGACTGAAGAGTCACTGGACTGTGGGAGCCACTTGGACAGGGTTGCTGAGTTCCAGGGACCACGCTCGTCGTGCTGAGAGGGGACCCAGAGGACCGGTGATGCAGTCTTTTGTTGCCTGCGGTTGCAGGGGGAAGATTCCGTCGACCCACAGGAGATTTCTTCAGAGCTCCGGGTGCAGAGAGGAGGCAGGCTACCCCCAGAGCATGCACCACCTGGAAACAGTCGAGAAAGCCGGCAGGATGAAGCGATACAAGGTTGCTAGTAGTCGTCTAGCTCCTTTGTTGCTGTTTTGCAGGCGTCCTGAGCAGTCAGCGGTCGATCTTTTGGCAGAAGATGAATAGGGAGATGCAGAGGAACTCTGATGAGCTCTTGCATTCGTTATCTGGTGAGATCCCCAAAGCAGATACCCTAAATAGCCAGAAAAGGGGGTTTGGCTACCTAGGAAGGAGGATTGGCTACTAAGAGAGGTAAGAGCCTATCATAAGGAGTCTCTGACAACACTTGCTGGCACAGGCCACTCAGGGCAGTCCAGTGTGCCAGCAACACCTCTGAATCCAAGATGGCAGAGGTGTGGGGCACACTGGAGGAGCTCTGGTCACCTACCCTG